>NC_072414.2:78378500-79064500 GCF_028858775.2 Pan troglodytes
TAAATCATGCTGCTATAAAGACACATGCACACGTATGTTTATTGCAGCACTATTCACAATAGCAAAGACTTGGAACCAACCCAAATGTCCAACAATGATAGACTGGATTAAGAAAATGTGGCACATATACACCATGGAATACTATGCAGCCATAAAAAAGGATGAGTTCATGTCCTTTGTAGGGACATGGATGAAGCTGGAAACTATCCTTCTCAGCAAACTATCGCAAGGACAAAAAACCAAACACCACGTGTTCTCACTCATAGGTGGGAATTGAACAATGAGAACACATGGACACAGGAAGGGGAACATCACACACCGGAGACTGTTGTGGGGTGGGGGGAGGGGGGAGGGATAGCATTAGTAGACATACCTAATGCTAAATGACGAGTTAATGGGTGCAGCACACCAACATGGCACATGTATACATAAGTAACAAACCTGCACATTGTGCACACATACCCTAAAACTTAAAGTATAATAACAATAAAAAAAAGTTATAATATTTTTTGAAAATTTTTTTTTAAAAAACACCATGGTATTATTAGTTGGGGAATGTAAATATGATTAGCTATTATTTTATCTAAGAGGAAAAGTATTTTTAGAGATGAGAATTGGAATTTAAAAAAAAAATTTCAACTTTTATGTTAGAGTCAGGGAGTACATGTGCAGGATTGTTACTTGAGTATATAGAGTGATGCTGAAGTTTGGGGTACAACTGCTCCTGCCACCAAGGTACTGGTACCTAAAATTAGCAGGTATATACCTACTTAGCATACTACCTCATATTAAGTTTTTCAACCCTTGCCCCCTCCCTACCCCTCTCTCCAGTGTCTATTATTGCCATATTTTTATCTATATGTACCCAATGTTTAGTTCCCACTTATAAGTGAGAACATGCAATATTTGATTTTCTGTTCCTGTGTTAATTTGCTTAAGATTATGGCCTCCAGTTGCATCCATGTTGCTACAGAGGACATGATTTCATCTTTTATGGCTGTGTGGTATTCAATGGTGTATATATGTACATTTCCTTTATCCAGTCCACTGCTGATGGGCACTTAAGTTGATTCCATATCTTTTCTATTGTGAATCGTGCTACAGTGAATGTGCAACTGCATGTGTCTTTTAGACTGATCATTTTAGAATGATTTATTTTCTTTTGAGTATGTACCCAATAATGGAATTGCTGGGTCACACAGTAGTTCTGTTCTAAGTTCTTTGAGAAATCTCCAAACTGCTTTCCCTAGTGGCTGAACTAATTTACATTCCCACCAACAGTGTATAAGCATTCCCATTTCTCCACAGCCTCATCAGCATCTGTTGTTTTTGACATTTAAAATTATAGTTATTCTGACTGGTGTGAGAAGGTATTTCATTATGGTTTTGATTTGCATTTCTCTGATTATTAGTGATGTGGAACGTTTTTTCATGTTTCTTGGTCACTTGTATGTCTTCTTTTGAGAAGTGTCTTAATGTCTTTTACCCATTTTTAATGGGGTTATTTGTTTGTTGCTTGTTAGATTAAGTTCCTTATAAATTCTGGATATTAGACCTTTGTTGGATGCATAGTTTGCAAATACTTTTTCCCATTCCCTAGGTTGTCTGTTGACTCTTTTGATAGTTTCTTTTGCTGTGCAGAAGCTCTTCAGTTTAATTAGGTCCCATTTGTCAGTTTTTGTTTTTGTTGCAATTGCTTTTGAGGACTTGGTCATAAATTCTTTCCCAAGGTCAATGTCCAGAATGATGTTTCCTAGATTATATTCTAGTATTCTTTTAGTTTAAGGTGTTACATTTAAATCTTTTAATCCATCTTGAGTTAATTTTTGCTTATGAGGAAAGGTATGGGTCTAGTTTCATTTTTCTGTATGTGGCGATCCAGGTAGCCCAACACCATTTATTGAAAAGGGAGTACTTTCCCCATTGCTTGTTTTTGTTGACTTTGTTGAAGATCAGATGGATGTATGTGGGTGACTTTATTCTCAGTTTTCTAGTCTGTTCCATTGGTATTTATCTGTTTGTACCAGTACCATGCTGTTTTGGTTACTATAACTTTACAGTACAGTATGAAGTCTGATAATGTGATTCCTCTGGCTTTGTTCTTCTTGCTTAGGATTGCTTGGCTATTTGAGCTCTTTCTTGGTTCCATATGAATTTTAGAATAGGTTTTTTTCTAGCTCTGTGAAAAATGATATTGGTAGTTTGATAGAAATAGCATAGAATATGTTGATTTCTTTGGGCAGTAGGGTCATTTTAACAATATTGATTCTTCCAATCCATGAGTATGGAATGTTTTCCCATTTGTTTGTGTCATCTGTGATTTCTTTCAGCAGTGTTTTGTAGTTCTCCTTATAGAGACCTTTGACTTCCTTGATTAAATCTATTCCTAGTTATTTTATTTTATTTGTGTGACTATTGTAAATGGGATTGTGTTCTTGATTTGGCTCTCAGCTTGAATGTTACTGTTGTATAGAAATGCTACTGATTTTTATACATTGACTTTGTATCCTAAAACTTTACTGAAGTTGCTTATCAATTCCAGAAGTTTTGGTGGAGTATTTAGGGTTTTCTAGATATAGAATCATGCTGTCTATGAAGAGAGATAATTTGACTTCTTCTTTTCCTTTTTGGATGCCTTTTATTTCTTTCTCTTGCCTGATTGCTCTGGCTAGTACTTCCTCAGAACTGGAAGTTTTATTTGTGCAAATGCCCCAGAATTTTGAGATTGGAAGCAGGCTGGAGTGTGACGGAGTCAGAAGATAGAATGCTGGCCAAAGATAAGAGTAAAAAAGGAGTGAAGGTAAAATCAGTAGATTTCAAGTGTGCAAATACATACAGAACTCATTTTATTGTTTTCTTTTTATGTATTTATTTATTTAGAGACAGGGTCTCACTGTCTCTGCCCAGGCTGGAGTGCAGTGGTGTGATAATAGCTTACTATAAGCTTGAACTCCCGAGTGGCTGGAAATACAGGTGTGTGCCATGATGCCCAGCTATTTTTTTACTTTTTTTTTTTATAGAGATATGTTTCACTATGTTTCCCAGGCTGGTCTTGAACTCCTGTTCTCAAGCAATCCTCCTGCCTCAGCCTCCCAAAGCACTGGGATTAAAGGCATGAGCCATCTTACCTGACTGAGCTATTTGGACACCACTCCTTTTAAACATAAAATAAACTAAGGGTTAGAGAAAAAAAGGTTGAAGGAGTCCAGGAACTGTTTTCCGTTGGAAGGCTCTCTCTGTCATCACTTGGTTATTTAAGTTGCACAGACGAGACTAGGTGTGAAATCCAGGAATTGCATTCAAAGTAGATTGAAAGGAATAATTAGCAAATTCATAACAATGGTGAGACAAGGAGCTCAGAGTTCTAGACAGACCGTGAGGATGAAGCAGGAAGAAAATGATGAAGAATACCTAGCCATGCTCCACATTCTGTTGCTTTCACTGTGACAAGGGCTTTGGTGATGTTCAGTGCCTATTTAGACACACAGGCATGCTGCCTGTCGGCATGCCTCTGCACCGAATAGAACCATGAATTCAGATTCAGCTTCACAGGCAAGAACATTCTCATCTGAGAGATAATGTTTCTAAAACTGAGTCAGAAAGGGGAAGAGGAAGGAATAATAAATCCCTCTCTCTCTTGCTTACTCTCTCATTCTGTCTCTATCTCTTTCTCTCCTAGCCTGTAATTCTCAGTTATCTAGACAAGGTACTAGGGACACCTGAAAAACATTCATAACTGAATGATAACAAGTAATGTTATTTAAGTGTTTGCCATTAGTTTACCTGCTTGGAGTGGCTCTTATAATAAATCGTAATATTTATTAGAACTTACTATTTGTTCTTATGTTTGCATGTGTTATATTTACTATCAATGTAAACCTATGAGGTAGTTGCTATTTTTATCATATACCTTTTAGGATGAGAAAATTAGGGCAGAGAATAGTCGAGTAACATGTCCAAGGTTACACAGAGAGTAATGATGGCAGAAAAACCAAATTCCGTGAAAATATATAAAGTGTTTTATTCTGAGCCAATGTAAGTGACAGCAGCCCAGGGAAACAGTCTCAAGAGGTCCTGAGAAAGTGCACCTAAAGCAGTCGGGTTACAGTTTGGTTTAATATATTTCAGGAAGATAAGAATTGCAGGTAAAATCATAAATAAATTCCTGGGAGGTATACAATAGTTTGGTCTGAAAAGGCAGGCCATCTCGAAGTGGGAGCTTATAAGTCATAGGAAGGTTTAGGAATTATTTATTTGGCACTTGGTTGAAAGAGTTAAGCTTCGTTTAAAAAGTTGGGGTCAATAGAAAGGAATGCTCAAGTTAAGGGGGGTCTGTTATTTGTCATGTGATGCCATGTTAGAGTCTGGTTGAAAAGTAGGCCACAATATACTGGGTCAAAAAAGACTTGTTTAATGATCTCTAAGGGTTTGTGAGGCATGACACCCCAGGCCCCTTAGAAAGGAATATGAGGAAGTAAAAAGGTCAGAGTCCATTCCTCAGTACGTTTAAAGAGTTAGGACTAGAACCCATCAGATTTGCAACTGAGGCTTCTCTCCTTACTGCTAAATTATTCTGCTTCACTGAGCACACTGCAGGCATGGTCTTAGCTTACTCCCACCATGAGCTTATGAGCAGGTATTGTTTTTATCTTCCTTCTACAGATGAGGAAACTGAGGCACGGAGAGGATGAATAATTTATCTAAAATCAGAAATGAAGTGAGGAATCAGGGATTCAAACTAAGTTGGGTTGCTGTCTCTTTTTCCTCTGACCTCTATGCTCCTTGGCCTCCTGTCAGAGTGCTGCAAGGATATGCAGTACTAAGCAATTGTGCAGCAAGGCAGGTGGAATCGGAGCTCACCTGTGGCAGCATGGTTTCAGTGTTTGGAGAAAGACGAGATTATATTTGATTGCTCCAAATTTGGGTGTTAAAAAGGCTTCATGGAGGGGCTTGTGTTGGCTACAGTTTGGGAAAGTAGGTCTAATTCTATAGGCAGCAAGTGGGAGAAGGGCGTTCGTGGAAGAAGGAACAGTATAAGCAAAGGCATAAAAGCCAAGTGGCACTGGGTTTGCTGCAGGAAATGTTCAGTTGTCATTCAGTTTAGAGTAGTGAGGGTGTGTACCTTTTAGTATATATTTTCTTTAAAAGTACAGCAATTTAGAGAAACTCAGAAGACAGAAAAAATAAGTTTTGATTAAAGTCAGAGTACCCACAGACAACCGCAGAAAGTGACCAAGACAGGGAAGATGCTGCCATGAGAACCCATGTAGTAATCACACAACAGCTGCTGGGCTGTGTTACATCCAGGGGTGAGGACCATTAGGATCAAAATCACAAAGCAAGTATCATATCACAGTAGGAAGCTTCTAGTTCTTCCCCAGGCTCCAACGACTCACTATGAACCCAGAGTTGTCTTTTAGACCCCAACCTGTCTCTGAAAAAGTAACTGCTTTGTATATGTATGCATTTACATGGAAAGGATTACTAATAACTAACATATATGCTGGCACTATTCTTCATTATTCTAAATATAAACTTATGTAAAGGTATAAGTAATGCTTATGTTTAATTGCACAGTTAGAAAATTACCTGTGGGTTTAAGAATAAAGTTCATGAAGAGAATTTTAAAATTCTGCATTATACCTTCGTTAATACAATATTATGATATTTGAAATCAGGATGAGCCTGGGTTGGCTACTCTACAGAGTGTGAATAAATGTGAATGGGAATAAAGAAGTTATGCTTAGGGAGCCTTGATCACCTACAGGTCTTATCAAAGGCCCTCTTACACAGTTGATCTCCTCCAGTTATCACTGACTGAGAGGATTCAGCCAGTAGTAATTCTACTGTCCTAAACAACGAGATATGCCTCCCCACTCCTGCCCCTACCAGAAGAAAACTGGCAGCAGTAACCATTGAGGACTGGCCTGCCTGCTGTGTCCTGCAAGGGAGAAGTAGCTGCAGGGAGTGCTGGGATCTGTGGGATTTGGCTTTTCAACATTTTTAATAAGGCTGAAGCTCATATGCACATAGAACTCATTTGCCTGAAGTCAGACGTCATGGCAACCACAACCTGATCAAATCCAACCCCTGGAGTGTGTGTCAGGGCCTCTGTGATGGAGCACAGCAGGCTCACCTCTGAAGCAGAGTTTGACTCCGGAATCTTCTGTTTGCAGCATGACTAAGCTTTGTTTTTAGTCTCCCTCTTGGGGAAGAATTAAAGCTGACCCTATGAGGAGGCAGCAAGAACTGAACAGAAACCCATATTTATTGATAGTGACTCTTCCTCAGAGGAAATTGAAGCAAGTGTCTTTTGAATTCTGTTAAGCCTTTATTATTTCTTTGATGGCAAATATGTGTTATCAATGTTTATTGAGAAGACTGAGAATATGCTGATCATAAAAGATCTAAAGAATATTAAACATTTCCCATTCATGTATCTTTCACAATTTTTATTTTTTATGTGTATCTTTTCAGAATCTTCATATATATATATATATATATATATATGTATATATACACTGTGTGCATGGACACAGAAGGACGAAAATTTTTTTAAAATATGAATAACTTATGATGGTTGATTTGAAATCTGTTTTTGGGTATGATTTTAGAACAGAATGAAGTACTCATTACTTAGTGCCGGATGAGATGTCAGAGCCCTGGCATCAGAAAGTGATCAACTCACAGGTTGGTAAGAATTTACTGATGACTGTGTAGGTTTGAAAAGGAAATTATTATTATTATTATTATAGATAGAAAGTATACTGCAGAAGAGTGCAGTAGGGCATCTCAGCAAGAGAGGGCTGACCACCCCATGATGAATTTTTGCTTAGGGGTATTTATGGAACTTAAAGTGGGACCTTAAGGGTAATTTGGATCATGTTAGTCACATAGCTCATGATAAATGGTTAAATTTGTAGACATTTTGTGCCTTAATGTCAGCAAGGGTTGCACAATAAGATTCTATATGCATGCATTCTGGAGATGTATAGAAATTCTAATTACTTATAAACTTTGGGTAGAGAAACCTGGAACCAGATGCCTGCTTTAGATACTAGGGAAGTCCAATTACTTCAAATTCCTCAGATAAAAAGTTTTGCCTCCGGATGGCTTGCTTGATGATCACCAGTTGATCTTTGCTTTCTTCACTTGGATTTGCCAAATGGTTTGCATTTTGCCCCATTTATTTTATAATTTTCCTCCTTCCCTTCCTCCCTCTTCCTTTCCTCCCTCCCTCCCATCCTATCTATTAGTCTACTTCTTTATCTAATCTATCATTTCTCTATCTGTCCACACATATTTTTTGTAATCATTTGAGAGTAGTTTGGAGACATCATGCCCTTTTAGTGTATATTTCTGTATGCATTTCCTAAAAACAAGGACATTATCTTGTATAGCTACAGTAAAATATTTCTCTTACATATGTAGGGGCAGAGGGAAAACTTCCCTTTCGCCCTCAGAGGGTTTGTTGAACAATTAACTCACAAAAGGCAGATTCATAAGATAAAAGGAACCCAGTTTATTACTGTGTGCACAGGGAGAACCACAGAGTGATTGGCCTCCCCAGTGGGCTGCAAAAGCTTATGTACCATCTTGAGGCTACACACAGAATGGGAGCTCGGACAATGGCCAAAAATAGGTTATATTGGTAAAACACATTATGGTAGGGAGAGAAGAGGAGACTTGGTTTGTGATATGGTTTATCTGTGTCCCCACCCAATCTCATCTTGAATTGTAGTTCCCATAATCTCCATGTGTCATGGAAGACACCCTGTGGGAGGTAATTGAGTCACGGGGGTGGTTACCCTCATGCTGTTTTCATGAGAGTGAGTTCTCACAAGATCTGATGGTTTTATATGGGGGCTTTTCCCCACTTCACTCTTGTTCTTCTCTGTCCTGCCACTGTGTGAAGAAGGACCTGTTTACTTCTGCTTCTGCCATGATTGTAAGTTTCCTGAGGCCTCCTCAGCCATGCTAAACTGTGAGTCAATGAAACTTCTTTTCTTTATAAATTACCCAGTCTCTGGTATGTCTTTATTAGCAGTGTGAGAACAGACTAATACAGCTTGCAAAGGGGGTCTTGTTATGTAGATGAAACCTCACAGGTAGCAACCCTCAGAGACAATAGAGATGGTAAATATTTCCTTGAGACCTTTAAAGGTGTCAGACTCTCAGTTAATCTTTCTTGGATCCAGACAAGGGAGAAGGCCTGGCAGTATAAATGCAGGTTCCCTACAGATGATGTAAATTTCCCCCAGGAAAGACAGCTTTGCAGAGCTACTTTTATTTGCTGGCTCTCTGACAGCCATCTCAAAATATGTCAAAGAAATATATTCTGGTGTAAAACACTTTTATTTTCCTCACATACAACAATAAAATGACCAAATGAGAAAATATACATTGATACAGTATGATTGTCTAATCCAGAGTTCGTGTTCAACTTTTCTCAATTGTCCCAATAATGTACATTATAGCTGTGTTTTCCTTCTCCTGAATCCAGTGTGAGATTCCACTTTAAGTTTAGTTCACTCTCTAGTTTACTTAATCTAGAATACTTACTCATCATTTATCTCTCTTAACCTTGACGCTTAAAGGTGTCCCTCAATTTGTATTTGTGTGATTGTTTTCTCATTGTTAGATTCATTTTATGCATCTTTGGTAAGTGTACCTCTGAGGAGAAAAAATACAAACTCAGAGCTTTTTCCTATTCTCTTTCCCAACACAACAATCAATGCAATACTTCTGTGATTAAATGAGTAAGGGTTTTTCCACACACACCAACCACTGGACACCTGCTGGATGTCCTCTAATTCAATTCAGTTCTGATGCTATCTACCTACAGATAGTGCCAGATGCCACAGATCAAGGGCTCAGTCCCCAGGAATGCCCTTGGCACTTCCAGACACCAGTCACAAGTTCAGGCTTCCAGAACTTCTGACCCACTGGCTTGAAGTTGGGGTTCCCATGATTACCTCTTTAAATTCAGTTAATTTGCTAAATTGGCTCACAGAACTCACAGAAACACTTACTTGTGTTTACCAGTTTATTATAAAAGATATTACAAAGAATATAGATGAAGAGATGCATAGGGTGAAGTATGGAGGAAGTGGCACAGAGCTTCCATCCCCTCTGTAGGTGGGCCACCTTCCAGGAACCTCCAGATGTTCAGCTATCTAGAAGCTCCCCAAATCCTATCCTCTTGGGTTTTTATGGAGGCTTCATTACATTGGCACAATTGCTTAAACCATTAGTCACTGTTGATTAGTTTAACCTTTAGCCCCTCTCCTCTCCCTAAAAGTTAGGAGTGGAGTTGAAGATCCCAACCCCCTAATTGTATCTTGGTCTTTCGGGTGACCAGCTGCCATCCTGAAGCCACCTAGGGGCTGCCAGTCACCAGTCAATAATTAACATACAAAACATCACTGTGGAGATTCTAAGGATTTTAGAAGTTATATACCAGGAAATGAGGTCAAGGACCAAATATATATTTTACAATATCACAATACCACAGAAGTAATATAGACCCATCTCAATGCATCATATCAGGAGGTACATAGTGCTGGTCATCCCAATATTGGTGATGTTAAATTTGATCACTTGGTTAAAGTGTTGTCTGCCAGGTTTCTCAACTGTAAAGTTACTGTTTTCTCCCATTGTAATGAGTCATTTTCCTTTGAGGAAATACTCTGGGGCCACGTAAATGTCCTATTTCTTATCAAACTGTTAGCAGCTGCGAATCCAACGGGTCTGCAGCAAACTCGATTCTTGCCTCCTCAGAAAAAAACGAATTCAGCCAAGGGGCATAAGGCAGAGGGAGAGACCAAGGCAAGTTTTAGAGCAGGAGTGAAAGTTTATTTAAAAAGTTTTAGAGCAGGAATGAAATGAAGAAGGCCAAGCAAGAGACTTGAGAGATCCAAGTGTGCTCTTTGGCCCTTAACTTGTTTTGTACATTGGCATGGTTCCAGAGTTTCCATTTCTCTTCCCTTGATTTTTCCCTTGGGGTGCACTGTGCACATGCACAGTGGCCTGCCAGCACTTGGGAGGGGCCGTGTGTGCAGTGTGTTTACTGAAGTTGTGCCATGCTCATTAGAAGCGTTTTTCCCTTACCAGTTGAGTGTTCTTAGAGGAAGGTCGCATAATAGTTAAACTTTGCCATTTTGTCTCTTAGTAGACATGCTTGAGCCCACTCACCCAGCTTCTGAGATCTTATCAGAATGCTTCTGATCACCAGCTTCACGTGTTTTCTATCTTGGGAGACTGCCTTTCCCTGGTGTCAGCTGTAACTAATTATTATTTTAGAGAGACAGTATAACAAATGCCAGACCAACACCCGATGGTTGCCTGACATTCCTGGGGTGCGGGACCATCTCCTGCCCTGCTTATATCTGCCTAGCTACCTGATCTAACAAAACCACTGGTTTAACATCCCCTTGGGATTTTCTAACTTCATCATTACTTCGTATTTACTAGTTATCATTCTATGACAAGGTGAAACCTCTCCCTTTATCTCTATCCTCTCTCTTGCTCTCTCTCTGCAGTACTGATTAATGGATTCATCAATGGGTTATAGTCTACCAGTGTCATTATTTATTTTATTGTTCAAGTTGCCCCAGTGTGGTCGCAGGGAGGCCCTTCATGCTGCTGCTTTTTCCTTTTGACATGTCCTTATTCTGTGAGCACTTTTTTAGTTCTTGGCACCACAAAATGTTTCTTACTAACCTTGTACTTTCTCTGTCCAACTTGTGTAATCAGCTCTTGTCCCAAGGAACCTTAGATTTTTTTTTTTTTTTTTTTGAGAAAAGAACTTAGAAACCAAGATCTGTGGATTTGGTGTGCTCCTTGCTACTGATGTGTCTCATCAGACAGACCTAGGAGACAGGAGATACAGACAGCAGTTATTTAACCATGAGAGCATACGGATATCTCCAGCTTAACACTAAAGAGTATGTTCTAAGTTTTCTGTTTTTCATATTTTTAAATGTCTTCTTCAACAGCTGGGAATTGAGAAACCTGGCATGAGACTCATTATTTTTCTGCATGATTCAGTTAATAGATAAATTGCATGGACTAATTGTTATATCAACTTCGCTGGCATATAATTTATATACAGTAAAATTCACCCACTTTACATGTACTGTTTGATAAGTTTTGTCAAAGTATATACCACTGAAATCACTAACCATAATCAAAATACAAAATATTTCCAATATTCCAAGAAGTTCCCTCCTACTACTTTGTAGTTAATCCTTCATCTGTAGCTCTAGGGAACGACTAATCTTTTGTTACTGCAGATTATATATTTCATTTCTAGAATTTCATATAAATGGAATCATACAATATGTGTTCCTGTTTCTGCTTCTTCTTGATGTTTTTGAGATTCTTTATCTTGTGTGACACTGATTGATTTTTTTTTTTCAATTTTGAAACAGAGTTTTGCTCTGTCACTCAGGTTGGAGTGCAACAGTGCAATCATAGTTCACTGCAGCCTAGAACTCCTGGGCTTAAGTAATTTTCTTGCCTTGGCCTCCTGAGTAGATGGGATATAGGTGCACTCCATCACACATGTCTGGCTATTTTTTTTTATTTTAATAGAGATGAAGTCTTACTATGTTACCCAGGCTGGCCTCAAGTGATCCTCCCACCTAGGCCTCCCAAAGTTCTAGGATTACAGGAGTGAGCCACTGTGTCTAGCCCTGATTGATTTTTAAACCAAGCTTGCATCCCGGGGATAAAACATATTTGTTCATGATTTATTATCTTTTCATATGTTGCTAGAGTCATTTTGCAAATATTTTGTTAAAGATTAGTGCATCTTTGATTTTGAGGTCTATTTGTAATTTTCTTTTTTGGTAACATCTTTGTCAGGTTGTGCTCACAAAGTAATGCTAGTTTCAGAAAATGTAATAAAAATGTTCTTTTCTTCTATTTTTTATTAAGTAAACTGAAGAATATTGCTATAATTCATCTCTGAAATATTTAATAGAATTCACCAGTGAAGCTGTCTAACCTGGAGTTTTCTTTGTGGGAATGCTTTTTATAATGATATAAGGCTATTGGTCACTCTTCAGTGCCTTTAAATATCTTTGTTTTGTTCTGTTTTCCAAATTTATTTCAATGTTAAAATTTGTAATTTGAGAGCATGTTAGTATGCTACATGATATTCCTTCACTACCAGAATAGTACAAAGTAAAATCTATTTTTTAAAATCTCAATCATACATTGGAACATAGTTTTACATCAGCAAATACACCTGAATACTGCAGAGTATTTCATTTTATACACACATGACTATTTATCTGATTTCACTACTTGTATACTCACTCTCGTTTTCTTTAAACCCACTCTATTGAGGCCTTTATGCCTACTCGAATAACATTACTGTTGCCAACCTCACTAATTGCCTCCACTTTGCTAAATCAGTTGGTATGTCTTTCGTCCTTGTTTCACTTGATCCATCAGCAGCATTTGACTAAGTTGGTCACTTTCTTCTTTCCTCACTTGGCTTTCAGGACACCACCTTTTCTTGAGTTCCCCTGACCTCTCTGGCTGCTATTGTTTGATGTCATTTGCTGGTTCCATTTCTTGTCCCTGAACTTTTAATGTTGAAATGCCGTGAAGCTCTGTTCTTGGTCATCTTCTCCTCTCTCTATAACCTTAATCCCTTGGTAATCTCAACCAGTCTCATAACTTAAACTGTCACCTCTATCTTGTTAATTCCAAATTTATATCTCCAACTTGGATCTTTTTTTCTAACCCCAGACCTAAAAGTCTAACAGACATCTTTAACTCATCATGTTCCACACCAAATGCTTCAAAACTTGCTCCTCTCACCTGCTTATAAATTCTCCAAAACCTACTCCTTAACCTTTTAAAAGTTCAGTTGCTGTCAGTTCTGTCTTTCTGGTTATTCAGTTCAGAATCCTTGGCTTCAACTATGAATTTCTTGCTCTCTTATATTGATCAAAATTCAAATTCTCTTGTCTTTACATTTCTAGTAAATCAAAAATCTTACCACTTTTCACCATGTCATTATATTATCAACTATTATCTCCTCTCACCCTCTCCTGTCTCTCTCACTCCTTTCTGAGTCTGAGGGACCATCACCTCTTTCTTGGACTATAATCACCTGACATGTTCTTCTTTCCCACTGCACAGATAAAACCAATTTACTGAGATAGTAGTATTGCAGTAGAAAAAGTTTAATTAATGCAGGGCTAGCTGAGTGATAGATATGAGTTTTTTACTCAAATCAGCCTCCCCAAGAACTCAGAGGCTAAGGTTTTTATGGATAATTTGATGGGCAGGGGGCAAGGGAATGGGCACCGCTGATTGGTTGGAGATGAATTCATAGAGTCTGGAAAATGATCCTAGTGCACTGAGTCGGTCTCTGGGTGGGAGCCACAGAATGAGTTAGCTATGAATCATGCATCCCTGTGGAGTTAGTTAGTCGCCAGAAAGCCAAAGTCTGAAAAACATCTCAAAAGACCAATCTTAGGGGGTTGGGTGTGGTGGCTCACACTTGTAAATCCAGCACTTTGGGAAGCTGATGCAGGAGAATTGCTTGAGCCTAGGAGTTTGAGACCAGCCTGGACAACACAGGAAGACTCCATCTCTACACACATACACACAAAAGAAAAAAATTAGCTGGACATGTTGGCATGTGCCTGTAGTCCCAGCTACTCAGGAGGTCAAGGTGGGAGGATTGCATGAGCCCTCCCTAATGATCATTTATTGCCCTTCAACAAAAGTCCTCTTCTCCACCCCCTCCCATATCCTCTTTTGCTAGGATCCAAGTCCCCATTCTTTCTGTAACCTTAAGATGATATATAGACTTCTGTTCCTCACTGGGGGTTGGATCTCCATTCAGAAGGCTCTTATGTATATATAGATTAAATAACTTTGTGTGCCTTTTCTCCTATTAATCTTCTTTCTGAGAATGATTTTTCACAGTCCTTCAGAGGGCCCTTGGGCCCCACACCTATGCGATCTTCTTCCAGTACATCTCCTCATTCACTGCTCCAGACACTGTGGTTTTCTGCAATTCCTGGAAAACACCTGGTGGACTTCTCTCTCTTTTTTTTTTCCCCAGAGATATACTTGGCTAACAACTATATTCAAGTCATCATTCAACTTTCATCCATCCTCCTAATGTAGCCTACCTTGACTGTCTTGTCAAAAATCATAAATATCTTACCTTCACCTTCAGAGTTTCTAAATCCTACCTTGACTGTTCTGTCAAAAACTATAAATATCTCATCTTCACCTTCAGAGTTTCTGAATCTATTTACCTTGCTTTCCTTCTTCTTTTTCCCATATTACTCATCAACTTCTAATATCATAAAATTTATGTACTATATTTATTATTTATTGCCTGTACTCCTATTAAAATTTAGTCTTCAAGAGCAGGGATATTTATCTGTTTGGCTCACTAGTATTGTGTACCTAAAATATGGACCAACATGTGACAGATATTTAATAAATTCACATGGAATAAATTAGACAGGTTGTTCTCATTTTCCACAGCAAGATGGATTTATCCATTCATCCATCCATCAGTCCATTTGTTTCTTTGTCCATATATCCATGATAGATTGATCTATTGATCTGTCTATCTAATCTACCTATATCCATCCATCCATCCATCCATCCATCCATCTCTCTTATCTAGCTAGCTAGCCAGCTATCCATCTATTTACCTACTATTTTCTGTCTATCTGTTTTTGAGCATTTACTCTTTATTTACTCTGTCAGAAATAGTGTTAAAAGCTTTGGAAAAAGTGAATATACAGTGATGTGCTAGAGCTTCTTACGCCAGCTTATAGGAACTGATGGTTCAATATTCAGAAATTTTACGAGCTGGCTTTTAAAATAGTGGTAGCTTGAAATTGGCCATGGTATGGGTATTTATACCAGAGAAATTGGAAAATTCTGCAAATCAGGGCTTTTCCTGCCCTTTCCCTTCATCACCCCTAGCCCCAGTTTACCAGTGTACCACTAGAAGTATAAGACATCTCTTGCCATAAAGCAGTTAAACTCCTAAGCATATAGCTCCTAAATACAGTATGTAATAGAACTCAAGAGGATAGTTAAGATGGACTTGCAGTATTCATGTCTTGTGGAAATAAATGAAGAATATTCAAATGAGAATAGACAGAGCCTACTTACTCAGAGCTTGCTTTATCAAGGGAGTCAGCTACTATCACTTGTGTTTGGCAGAGATGCAGAAGCAGTTAGGTATTTGGAAAGCTTTATGAGTGAAAAAAAGGGAAAAACTTCAGGTGATCTAATTGGAGATTGTTGGCAAGGGGAAACTGGATAGATAGAAGTGGGGCAACTTATGTGATTGGTTTGGGGAGGATTTTGGCTTTCTCTAGTCTGTTCTGAAACAGATAAAAGAGAGGGAACAAAGATAAGAAAGTTTGCCATTGTTGATAGTCCTGATCATCCTGAGCTGACTGATTTGGAGGATGTGGTATAGCTTTCTGGACTTCCTATGTGGGTCAGAGTTCTATCATCATATTTTGTCTGGCTGTTGTCTGTAAATTTGGCCTCTTTGGTCCTTGGTTTTGTCATTTTCTTGCTTATGAGGGGTGTTTAACCCATTCAGAGAAGGCCATGGTTTCAGATATTCACTGCTAGAGGATTGTCACCATAGTCAACTGTATTATGAAATACTGACTTTTTAGTTATATCATCATGGTAATCATATAATAAGGGAGCAGCTGTGAAGAAGCATTTAAAACTCTGAGTAGAGTGCAATGGACCATAGTCTTGACACTATGACTAAAATGACAATTAATAGTTCATGTAAGATGCTTTGGACCCAAGAACGCCAATTGCCAAGACAACAAATTCCAGAGGCTATGGAGATTGACCTTAGTGATCTAAGTAGCTTTTTCCTTAATGCAAAATATAGCCAGTTCTACTTTGCCTGTTTGATCCAAGTGCAAAATCAATATTAGCAATGACATAGAAGCCACCATGACTAGCCCAAAAGGGATGTAGAGCAATGCAATTGTCCATCACTATTCTTGTCAACAAATGACACCATTTTGTATTCCATCTAGGGCAGAGGTAGTATCCTTAATGACTTCTGCCAGAGTTAGGGATCACTCTTTTAGAGCTTTTACTTCTATATGTATGCTTCCCACTGTTGGGAACGCTGCTGTGACTGTCTTCACAAGCAATGGGTCAATTTAAAACATGGCTGCACCTATACTAAGGATATTACATTGAGATGACTTACTGTAGATATGTTAATGATATTTAAATATAGAAATGCAACTTAGATTTTGTTGTTCTGTAGGCAGTGAAATTAGGGTCAACTGTTGAATTGTCAATGTAAGGATGAATTTGATATTAACAAGAAATCTGAAAATGGAGCAGACTGCCCTGAGAAAGCAGTGGGCTATTGAATGTTTTCCAGAGTGATTAGCCATTTCTCAAGTGTAATGGGAGAGTCTATAATATTCCAGCTTTGAGGGTGAGGTTGAAATAGATTATTAACTTTAATGTCTCTTTCAATGCTAAGAGTCTATGTCTCAGAATGATTCTTGTGAGACGTTGATAATCCTGTCAGGAGAATAGTGATTGGTTTCACACCGAGCTGACTTTATTTTACCTAGTTTTACTTAGTTTTTTAAAAGTTTACTAAGTTTTTAAGCCAGAGTTACAAAGGTTACAAAGGGACACTTACTAGTATTATGTTGTTTTACCTGCCGTGAGAATATTCTATAGTCATATGTTTTTCCCCTAAAAATTTGTTGTATTTTCTCTTTAAAGACTGTGTGAATCATGTAACTGCAGATGTTTCCATTTTTTTTTTTTTAGCTGCCATAAAGCCCAGGGACAAATTTGCCACTGAACATTTTAATCATGCAGGGTCAAATTGTCTCTATATTTATGCTTTTTCTTCCTGGTCTCAATCTCTTATTTTAAATGACATTGTCTCTGGCTTTATTTTTATGTTTTAAATTTACTTATGTTATGCATTCTTTCAAGTACCTCAAATCCTTTGGGAAGTGCAATGGGAAGTGGATGAATGGATTGATAAGTGAATGCGTATATAATGGCGTGGCAAATTGGTGTTTCTTTGGGTAAGTGCCTATAAGCGATGATAATATCATGTTCCACAATGGCCCAGTAAGCTATCAATTCCTATCCTTGCCAGTAATTTTCATTCTTACTCAATATCCAAATTCTTATTCCCCTATTCCTCAGATGGATTCCCATTTGGATAATCATCAGCCCCAATTCTATGCTCATTCTGAACAGTTGTGGTAAACACTAATTTTTTGCTTGAGATCCGATTGGTTAATAACAAATTGGGTGACAATATCCTACACCTTTTTTACATATCATAATTAGGGCTCAGTAGGTGCTTGATGTATAGAAGAATGTGCTTCTAATAATAAAAACCCCCATATTGAAAACAAAACTTATTAAATACCCCTTGAATTATATACAGCCTACTTAAATTGGCAGTACGTTTAGTCCCAAAATTGTGGTACACTTGATTTGCCATCTTAGATTTAATTTTGAATTAATTTTTGAATAGTAAAAAGTAATTGCTTCTTTCCAGTTATTACTGATCTGAGCATGTATAGAATGTGTCCAGTTCTGGGCAACATCCTTGGAGAAGGATGTCAACTAACTGAAATAGGTTCGGAGGAAGTTAACACATTTCTGAGGACTTTTGAAAGTATGTTGCCTGTCACTGCTGGAGCTATGAATGCTTAGTCTGGAAAGTGATTACATTGACATGGTTATTTCTTTCAAATATTAGACTTGAGTATCTCCACTGTGCACTAAACCTTGTGCACACATGGAGTCTTCCAGAAACACAAATATTATCAGACAGGTGATACATGTTCATGGTACCAAAATACCACTACATCAAGTGCCCAAAATATCTTAAAGGTCTTGCAAAAGGACTATACGGGATGTGGTTTTCTGATAACTGCCATGTGACAACCTACCTGTCAAGCCACCTCTGTGTATACCTCCTAAACTGTGTTCTGGGAATAGTCATCCCCTGGCAGTATGGGATGGGTTTACTCTGTCACCCAAACAATCTGCTTTTTGTTTTCCTACAGAAGGCACCTTAGGTAGATTGATTAGGAGAGATCCCTGTAGCCTGGAAACTGGTTCCTAGGAAAGGAAGCTGAATCAGAAAGAATCTGGGTGGGGAGCCCTGCTTTTCCTACCCTTACCCTCACCTCCAAAACAATTCCCGAATCTGCTTTTATGGCTAAGCAGTATCAAAATCAGAGAATATAAAAGAGAGAAAATTGGGCTGACTTGTTCTTTCAGTGGCACAGTTCCAAAGCATTTTAAATCTTAAACATTCTAAACACTCCTGTAGTATACCTGGGAGAGCTGATACTAATTTAATCAAGGCAGAGGAGGAAGTCTGTAACAGTATTCCCTGTAAGCTCTGACATTTTCCAAGGGTCCAGAGCCTGCTGGACTCCATTTGTAATTTCTTCAAACTTCTCCTTTTGCAAAACCCTCCTGGATATTAAAATACCCTAGGATTGGTGGTAACTGCAACCATTCCATTTCATCTTATTTGCATTAACTTCCAGCCAGACCCTTATGGAGAGAACAGTTGACAGAGTTGTTTGTTGTCAAGGAAATGGTGGGAATAATAGGGAAAAAGTATGCTCTCTGATAGTCATTTTGTCAAAAGAAAGTTACATAGATTTAATTAATAATGAGAAGATTCTTCTGTAGACTTAGCTAGCACTCAGTTAAGGGTTATCAAATCCTCAGCCTGGAATTTTGAAAGTGACGGGGCAATACATTATTTGACTTTGTTTTTAATATATTTACCTTTCCAAGTATGTGTTGCTTATACTAATAATACAATTATTTTGCATTTGTTGGAAATATTCTGAATTAGAATTGAGGTCTTGAAAATAGGTAGTGAATTTCACAAAAATGTGGCTTTAAAGCTAAGCTTTGATCAAGCTTCTGTTGGGTGCAAGTGGGTTAATTAATTCAATGAATTAATAAATGAATAAACAGATAAACAAATGCTTTTTTAAAAAGATACAAGTAAGGTTCTTTCTGTTTCTGAAAAGACAGACAAGCTTCTGCCCAGCCAATTAAGACTTAAGAAGAAGGCACAAGTGGTGAGCTATGGAGGACAAAGGGAAAGAAAAGGAGACGTTTTTAACTGGTGTTTTAGGCAGAATCCTCAGTAACGACACATTCCATTTAATAGCAGTTTTAATTTCTCCAATCCCTTCTACATTCACCATGTTATTTTATTTTGAGGTGGTTTAGGCAAGTTATCATCATTACTCCATCCAATAGATAAAGAAATGGAGACAGACAGGATAAGTATGTGCCTAAAGTCACATAGCTGCTTAATAAATTGTTTGAGGCCAGATCCCAGGGCTCTTGGCTTAACCATATACTCTTTCCACTAGATTACCTGGACAAGCAAAATTTATGAATGATCTCCATTAAATGTAAGCCATCAGTAGTTACTGTATCTTAATTGTTCTCTCCCTCCCTTCCTTCTTCTCTCCCTTCTCTTTCTTTCTTTTATTTTTCCTCTTCCCTTTCTTCTTCCCTCTCTTCTTTACTCTCCATGTTTCTTTCTTTAAAATATCACGACATTGGCAAGCATTAGTAATCCCTTTGCCAGAGAAAATCTAATCCTCACTAACAATGAGTCTGAGTTTTAGATTCTTAATTCATCACATGTTGTATGGTGGGAGTGGGGTTGGTATAAAAGTTTCCTCCTTCATAGAATTATTCTGAGGATTAAATTTGATTATTACGTGAAGTGCTCAGCACAACTTCTAGTACATTGAGAGATTAAGTACTCAATAAATGGTAGCTGTTGATGCTGTGATGTTGTATGCTTACCAAGTAACAATGAAATTGAAATTGATAAAAAGAAATTCATCCTCATTTCAAAGAGAGGGAAATAGAGTCACAAAATATACAGCCTTGATTTGAGATGAAACCCAGGTATGCTATCAGTTAGTTAGGGCTATTTCTGGGCAAATTCCAGTCAAGTTTAATATAGTCCTTGCATATGAAAAGATTTGTAATGGGTTGAAAAATACCCAGCTAGTGGGGAATACATGAATGATCTAGTTAACAATAGGATTGTGAAATCATAATCATGATTTAGTGGAATGGGTTGTTTCTATTTTGTAAACAAGATGGGAAATTATTTAAAGATCAGGACTTAACTAGGGAAACGTCTTTGGAATATGAAAATGAGAATTCTGAAGTTAAAAGCATTAGCAGAAAAAAAAATAAGGCTTGGAGGGAAGAGAGACTTCAGCTATGGCTTTGATCTCTTGAAGTCGATATCAAAAGCCTTCCTTCTAAGTGGAATGCTAGGATCTCTGTTCCTCCAGCAGTGGACCAGTGGAGGTCTCATTCATAATAGCGACACCTCTTAAATCAGGACTCTCACCCTGGCTGCTGACATGTTGTTGGGTGTAGACTTGACTTGCAATTGTAGATGAAGCCCCATGCCAAATGGTTCAATTACAGTTCAGAAGAAAGCAATGATAGGATAAAGGCAGTATTGGTCCACATGCATTCTGAATGTGGGCAATTTCTGGCATCTCTCAGCTAGAGGAGGTGGTTTCCTTTTATTCTCAGAACTCAAGATTTCTTACCCCTCAACATTCAGCCATCCCCCACCATCATCCATTTCTCCACATTACTTTGTAGACTTTCTGGACTGTATCTTTCCAAATTCAGATTTCCTTGGTTACAGCACAAACCTTCCCCTACAAAGGACCCAGTATCTGATGCATGTTTTAACATCTCACTTTTATGTGTTAATTATGTAGTTGTTTAGGAAATAGTTGGAAACTGACTTAAGAATAAGGATATAAAATCCATTTAAGATTCCTCTTAATATTGTTGTTCCCCACACCCCCGCCCCCCACAGTCTCAAGCATCTGGGCACTTGGCTAAAGGTTAGTGCAATGACACAGGCTTCCTGTCCCCCTTGGCCCCCTATTTTCTAATACCCATCCCTTTTACTTTCTAGATGGGTATTCTGCCTGAAATGGGATAAAGCTGGCACACTACCTACCAGAAAAGAAATCTTTGTTTTCAGAGAGAAGTATTGAATCGAATCTCTCAGAAGGGGAGCCTGACCTCTTCCCTCTCTTCCCACCCCCTCCATCTGGAAGAGAAGAGAAACAGTGAAATTCGAAAGTTGCCAAAGTTTAATTATTTCTACTGAAAGTGCCAAAAAAAATGTGAAAGCTTATCCTTTAGTGGAAGGAACCCAGAGGGCCCTGTGGACATTTGCAGCAGTCTGTTTGCCATGTTTTTGTTGTTGTTGTTGTTGTTGTTTGCTTTTCTACTATAGCCGCTGAGTAGCAAATTTCCACTTTCTTTTCCAAGACGAAGGAGGACAGATTGTCCCTCAGAGATTTCAAAAGGGTGTTTCAGATTCTGCCACTAGAGACAGAACTATTGAGCCATCCCCAAATATTTCTGCTTTAAGATTCACACAATGTGAAATTTCAGGCAAGCATTTTCTTACACCATTAGCTCATCATATCGACCATCCACCTATACAAATTGTGTTAAAATTACATCCATTTCTAACAAACTCATCGGGGCCACCTCAGCAGATATTAAAATAGATGTTTTTCTTAGGGGAGCAACAAAAACTCAACAAACAAGCAAAGAAATAAAAATTACAAAGTTGTAATATGAAATTGTAGGCAATTAGATGATAATTAACATTCTCATTAAACAACAGTTATCATTTACCTACCATATGTCAGATCTACACACTTTTATTTGTTTTATTATAATTATTTATCATGACAACCCTGTGAAAGAAGGTAATATTTTCATTTAATAGGTTCAAAGAAAGCTAAATTTTCATCGAGGTTATGGGACTTGGCCAAAGTTACCCATCTATTCACGAACAGAGCTAAAATTTCAATCCATGTTTTCTTATCCCGGGGGCAGGCAATATTTATTCCTCAGTTAATTCTCAATTACACAGTGGCTGAACTAGCTTGTGGATCACCACACATTTATCTGCCTCTTCTTTTCCTGTGCTATATTTTCTATGTGCCTTACCTTTTAATAATACCTGTACAGTCGGGTTGACATATACCAACCTCAATTAACAGGTAACAAAATTTTCTTTTCTACTTTTTAGTACTTGGATAGGCAGGTGAATGAGCCCAATAATTAAAATTATATATAAATTATTATGAATTACAATGATTGCTATTTTCGCATTTCTTTTTCTTTCTTTTTTTTCTTTTCTTTCTTTCTTTTTTTTTTTTTTGAGTTGGAGTTTTGCTCTTGTTGCCCAGGTTAGAGTGCAATTATGTGATCTCGGCTCGCTGCAACCTCTGCCTCCTGGGTTCAAACAATTCTCCTGCCTCAGCCTCCTTAGTAGCTGGGATTACAGGCATGCGCCACCACGCCCGGCTAATTTTGTATTTTTAGTAGAGACGGGGTTTCTCCGTGTTGGTCAGGCTGGTCTTGAACTCCCAACCTCAGGTGATCTGCCTGCCTCAGCCTCCCAAAGAGCTGGGATTACAGGCATGAGCCACTGCGCCCAGCTCACCTTTCTTTCATATGTGGTAGTCAAAACTGGTGACATGAAGAATAATGTTTTTAAAAAGAACAAATTTGGAAGTTGAAGATAGTAAAGAACATTGTCTGAAAGAAATACAGCTAACATTCCTTCAGCTTTTAGCAACAAGCCTGTTCTTAAAGGAATATCCTTTTCATTACAAATGAGACATGGTAGGTTTTCTGTCCTGTTGGTGACTTTTTAAATAAAAAAAAAAAAAAGAATCTTACATCTTTAAGTTTTCTGTGAGATCAGCATGCTTTGCTTTTTGATTTCTGATATCTCTTTCTTTTCGATCTAGTTCTTTGTGGATTTATTGCACAAATCTGTGCAGCAGCTAAAAACTGTCCTTTGATACAATGCAGGCAGTAAGCATTAACTTCTACATTGAGGGAAATTGGTATGGAGGATGATGGTGCAACTGGGGATTGGAAGCCAGTTGGGCTGTGTATTTCAAGCTCTTTTTACTTTCTAAATCTTTGATGTACCTGGTTCATTCTTAACATCACATGGAAGACAGAAATTGCCCTCAGAGGTTAAGACATTGACGTTGATTTTGCTAGTCCAATCTCCAGTTGAAGCCAGGTTTTGATTTTTCAGAATATCGCAAAAAGTTCATATTTTACTGACGTGGACTCAGGCTGTATGTGAGTGTGTGTGTGTGTACGTGTGTGTGCATGTGTGTATGTTGTGTGGTTTGGGCTGGGCTAGAGGAGGCAGCATTGGTTGAAAGAGTAAAGAAGCCAGGCATGGTGGCTCACATCTGTAATCCCAGCACTTTGGGAGGCCAAGGAAGGTGGATCGCCTGAGTTCAGGAGTTCGAGACCAGCCTGGTCAACATGGTAAAACCCTGTCTCTACTGAAAATACAAAAATTAGCCGGGCGTGGTGGCAGGCGCCTGTAATCCCAGCTACTAGGGAGGCTGAGGCAGGAGAATCGCTTAAACCCAGAAGGCAGAGGTTGCAGTGAGCCGAGATGGTGCCACAGCAGTCCAGCCTGGGTGACACAGCAAGACTCCATCTCAAAAAAAAAAAAAAAAAAAAAGAGTAAAGAAGAAAGGAGTCTGAGTGACAAAGTGTTCTAGTTATTGAATTAATTAGCTTCTATTCTACAGACTAAGGTCTGAGATTTGGCTACTGTGGTTCTGTTTAAGCAAAATGGCATATTTGGGGGAGTGAAAACATTCCTTCCACAATCTCCTTAGAAACAGAGCTCCCTGGTAAATTTGGCAAGGACACTCAACAGTACAGAATTTTCTGTGTGAGATTAGTTTGAGTAACATATTCAGTAAAGACAGAGAGATGGCCAAAATTATCTTCGTCTAAGTTACACTCCAGGGAAGGGATATAAAGACGCTGTTTGTTGGTATCTGACATTATTGGACACCTGATAATTGTTGAACACCTCACCATTAAATAGAATTTAATCTGGTTTTGTTCTGAAATCTTGTTAAGAATAAAGTGAGAGTAAAATGGTGTTTAGAGACAAGACACAGAACCAGCCCCTACTCCTCCTCTCTTGAACTCTGTGAAATTAGCATGCTTTGATTAAAGATAATTAACAGGCTTTTTGGGGAGCAGGTTTAGATTTATAGAAAAATTGAACAGAAAGTAGAGAGTTCTCATATATCCCCTTTCTCTCCTCCCAGCTTCCCCTATTATTAACATTTTGCATGAGTGTGGTACATTTGTAACAATGGATAAGCCAATATCCGTATTACTAACCAAAGTCCATAGTTTACTTTAGGATCATTCTTTGTGTTGTTCATTCCAATGGTTTTGACAAATGTATAATTACATGTATCCTATGTTGTAGTGTCATATAGAGTCGTTTTACTGCCTTAAAGGTCCCCTGTGCTTCCCCTACTCATCCTTCCTTCTTTCCCTTTCCCAAACCCTTGGTGGAAATTACTGATTTTTAAAAACTGTCTCTATAGTTTTGCCATTTCCAGAATGTCATATAGTTGGAATGATACAGTATGAAGCCTTTTCAGATGGGCTTCTTTCACTTAGCAGTATATATTTAAGGTTCCTCCATTTCTTTTTATGGCTTGATAGCTGACTCGTTTTTCACACTACATATTCCATTATCTGGAGGTACCACAGTTTATGTATCCATTCACTTACTGAAGGAAACTTTGGTTGCTTCCAAGCTTTAGCTATCATGAATCAGGTGCATCTGGGGATTGGAAGCCAATTGGGGTTTCTATTTCAAGCCCTTTTTACTTTCCAAATCTTTGATGTACTTGGTTCATTCTCTTGAATGAACCTCCTCTTGAATGAATGCTTTAAACATTTGTGAGCAGGTTTTTGTGTGGACGTACAATTTCAACTCATTTGGGTAAATGGCAAGGAATGGGATTACTGTATCCTATGGTAAGAGTATGTTTGATTTTGTAGGAAACCACCAAACTGTCTTTCAAAGTGGCTGTGGCATTTTGCATTCCCAGCAGCAATGAGTGAGAGTTCCCTCTACACCACATCCTTACCAGCATTTGGTGTTTTATATTTTGGCCATTTTACTGGGTGTGTAGTGGTATCTCACTGTTGTTTGAGTTGTAATTCCCTAATGACTTACTGTGTTGAACATCTTTTTGTAAGCCTTTTTGACATGTATATATCTTTTTTAGTGAGGTGCCTGTTCAGGTCATTTGCCCTTTTAAAAATTGGGTTATTTTCTTATTGTTGAGTTTTAAGATGTGTTTTGCTTTTTTGATTTCTGATATCTCAAGGGGAATGTGCTACAGAGGAACAATTGTTATGCAAATTTTGTGTTTCTCAAGCTGGGGTAAGGAAAGTCTAGGCAGGCAGTGCATGGACATATTGTCAAAGGTTTATGAATTATTATTTTATTTGAGATGATATCTATAAACCATAAGAGAAACATGTATTGCTAAGCTGGAGGGCCACTTTGAAACCAAGTCTTATCTTCTTTCTGTGCCTGCATTTTCATTAGTATTTACAAGTGCTTTAACACCAAGTAATGACACAACAGTGACATCATTTGTTTTTAATGCAGTATTTTTAAAACCAGTATTTTATAATCCTGCTAGTATGTGGATATATTATTTGAGATCCAGAACAGCTTTATCCCTTTCTTATCCTGCAGTTCAGGTGTTTCTGGAGAGAAACACCAGAAATATCACTACAAGGTTTTGGTCACAAACTACAATAATCTCTACTATGTTAGGGCAAGACTTTCCTTGCCTTGGTTAGACACAGGCTCGAGCTAGAACCAAAGCAGAGAAGAGGGACTGCTCTTTGTCCTTTTCCCCAAATTCACTTTCCAATCTTAGATTTTTAAAATAGGGGAATGCAAGAGCAAGCAAGAATATTTGCCTAAACACAACGTTCTTTTTTCTCTGTTGATAAGACACTATGCAGAGAAATGTGGCTCAAACTGAATAGCCTTGCAACCTTCTCACTGAAAAGTAAAATGCTTGGGTCCTGAGAGGCATAAAGTGGTAGAGGCAAAGCAAAGGAGGCCTTGAACTGCCTTCCCTGAGAGACCACTATATACGACATGATGCTGAACTGCAGGATTCACCAGCAGAGACCTGGCGGGTATCCAGGCAGGATGACGGCAGCATACCGGAGAACTCTGCCCATTGAAAAGAAGAGCTGCTATTCAGTGTCAGTCAGTTGCTGCATACCAAAATGTGGGCTCAAGTCAGATCTTCTGATTTTTCAAGGGAAGCTGGAAATCTGAATTTAATGTAAAATCTCCTAATTTTCAAATGTTGGCAATGAGTTTGGACCCTGTGAGCATCATGAAACATATCTATAAATGAGATCTGGCCTATCACAGGGCTTCCAAGTTGGTGATTTTGCTCCAGTTGGGTTTGCATCGCTAGTGACTTGCTGACGAGAAACTGCATCTTGGCAAACACAAAGTGGCTATGTGGAATATGACACAGGAAGCACACTTTGCATAATTTTAAAGTACGTGACTTTTTTGCTTCCAAACATATTTAGCTAAACTGTGCGGGTTGGCTCTTGTGAATGCATATTACACTCCCTTTCTACCTGCTGTCTGATCCAACCCACACAAACCCAGACAGAGAGATACGTCCTTGAAGGTGTTACTGCCTGTATATGGATAAAGATTGATGAAACCAGCCTTCCTCTTGAGGAGTACTAGATCTCAGGCTCTGCAAAGTAGTAAGAGGTGGAAAGAGAACACACACAAGAAAATCAGAAAGGAGGAGGAATTCAGACCAGAAATCCTAGGAAGCAGAAGTTGCTAGGTTGCTGAGACACAAAGGTCACCAGCCATCAAATGATGTTTCAGATACCGAAGCTGAGAATCACAGCTGAGGGCAGAGAAGTCTGGTGCCTGGGCTGATGCACGTTTCATTTACTGCTTTCTATATCAGTAGCTGTGGTAGGGAGTATTGGCACCTGTGGGGTAGGGTATGTGTAGTTCTAGGAGTTAATTTGTGTTGACCTATTCTTGGGTTTAATACCGTTTTAGTCGATCCAGGTTATAGAACTCAATCATAGGACACATTGCATTGTCTCCCCCAAACACCTCATTCTCGTGAAAACTTCTTGTTAAAAAATCCATTTATTCTAACAAATAACTTGGCATAACAAACAGAGGTCATGTGAGAGTTGTTACAATAGCCAGGTGAACAATGCATGCTTTCTCAAAAAGATGGGGGGGGGGAAAAGATTTGTAAATGACATACTCTTGTAGGAAAAACAAAGCAAAGCAAAACGACCCAGGTACTCATAATAATTCATCCAGATTTCCCTCGACTACTTATTAAATGCCAACCGTATGCTGGGGTTTTGTGTTCTGTTTAACAAACCCTCTCTCAAATTTTTATCTTAACTTTAATTGTGCCCATTTTATGGATGAGGCCATGCTTCTGTGAACACACCACTTGTGCAAGTTCACAGATCAAATAAGTAGCAGAGCTATGCATCCAAAAAGACTACATGTCCCCCCCATCTCCACCAATGGAACATCAAACTTTTAATGTCTCTTAGGGGCAAAAACATTGTTTTCTATTAGGGATTTAATTTGACTGCCGGTTTAAAAAGGTGATCTCCTCTTTCTGTAGCATAATACATTCAATGGAAGATAGTCATTTCGTCTCTTTTGACATGACAGCACTGTGGTTGTGATATATGTGGATAGTTGAATGTCACTACCACCATACTGTTGGGTTAATGCCAAACCTCCAACACAGCAGACTGAGAAAGAGAAAAACTTAGTCAACCCAGTGGTTCTTTGGTCCACATAATAGTAAACAAAAGTTTAAGATTAAGCAACATCAAATACTTCAAGAAAAATTAGAATTTTTAGCATGTGATGATGGATTTGAAATGCTTACCTGGGGCCCTTAGTTGTGAAGAGACACTTTCTTGGATGTGAATGTGGAATGTACTTTGGGCGACAGCTAAAAAAGTCAGCCTGGGGCTGCTCACTGTTCTGCCCCAGGGAGAAACAGATAAACAAAGGAGTTCCCTAGACTAACTAGATAATACAGTTTAGAGTTTAAAATGGGAAACAACCAAATCCAAATTATTTCCTGCAAATCTATGGGGAAGAATAAAAGGAATGTTTCTGATTTAGACTTTGAGTGCAAAAACTCTGCTTCACACTTTGTTGAGACGTTCCAAGGTAGGTCCAAAATCAGTACTTAACTTCGCTTCCCTAATCACATGTTTTGCTTCCCTAATCACGTATTTTTTTTTCCTTCTGTGTTTCCCACCACTTTCTTGCCTTTTGTCTTTCATAAAGTATTTGTAGAGGTCGTGATATTCACACTGTCCTGTGCTCTGGATCAGTGGTTCTCAAAGTCTGCTCCCTGAACTTGCAGCTTCATTGTCACCTGGGAAATGTTAAAAGTGAAAATTCTCAGATCCACTTCAGACCTGCTGAATCAGAAACTCAGGAGTGGGATCTGGGAATCTGTGTCTTAACAAGACCTCCAGATGATCCTGATGTGAGGTCAAGATGGAAATTGTGACTAACCTAGACTGCAAAATTGAACAGGACTTGTATCTTGTATCTGCTCTTGGTAGCTTGCAATTTGATAATGGGCACTGCATTAAAGTATTAGTTTATGATAAACTATATGATATAGGTATGCTCAGGGTGTGTGGATGAACAAAGAAAGAGCAACAAAATAAAAATCAATGTTTTAGAGGAACTTCTGTGACACTTTAAATTCAGCAACTTTTTATTGTCTAAAGAGTGTCACCAATATATTTGCATATTTGCGATGTGCAGCCATCTTAAATTAGCAGACACCCCAACCACTGGAGATCCATAACACCAAACCAGGAGGAAATCAAATTCAGTTTTGAGAATTTTTCAATATAGATGATGTGAAACATCCCTTTAATGTTTTTGTCTGCAGAGTCATTCAGTTTTTCTGGGGCCTAGAATTTGAACTCAACCCCAAATCAGGAGAAAGACTTAGAGGGAGGAATATTCACCAATCCCAGGAAGAAAGAGTTAATGTCAGATCCCACAAGGTGAATTGCATCCTGTTGCAATTTACAACAGGTTGCGGAAATCTTTGCTGATTTATTGCAGCCTTTTCTGTCACGGTATTTTTTCCCCCTTGGTAATCTAATCAGAAAGACAACGTACATTTCTGTGGGATTTTTTAAAGCATGATACTCACAGGCAACAGAGGCCAGAGAAGAGGTTCTTATTAGAAGAACAAGCCTATTTGTAAGATACTGTGAAAGCAGCAGCTACAGGAAAAAACCTCAGAGGCGGAAGTTTACTGTAAACTCAGGGTGAGTCAACAGAACCACAAGACTGCCAAGAAAGTTAATTTGATCTTACCCTGCATGCACAAGTGGCTGGTATTTAAAATGGGGGCAGGCTGTGAGTGTTCTGCTCAGTAGCGGTCAGAACACACCTGGAGTATTGCCTTTTGTTTTGAGCCCAGTTCAAAGGAATTTAACAAATAAACCCCAAATTTCCAACCCAAATCAGACTCTAGCTTCTCTACTTAGTAATTGTGAGGGAAAGAGAGAACCATCACCCTCAGCTGGAGATAAAACCTCCATAGTGCTCTTCACTTTTTGGGAGATTGTAGGGGGAAGAGGAAAGGTGAGACCCTAAGAGATCTGCCTTTGACCAGCAGCAGGATGCATCACCTCCATGAGTCTTTGAATATGCAAATAGAAGCCCCTGAAGGGTAGCACAATATGCCACCCCAAAATATGCTAGCCACTTTTGCCTAAGGATAATTTTGAGCTAAAGGCATATTAACAAAAAATAAAATTCTAAGCTCCTGAATAAACTTAGGCTGAATGGGCCCTGCCTTGGCCAAGGGGATTCCAAAAAAACCTGAAGAACTAGTTCAGGCCATGATGGGGTCGGGGGAGAGGAAGGATGGGGGTCTGACATGCCTCATCACACCCTCCTCCCTTCGGAGTTTAGACAACAGTGACCGGCATTAAAACAGAGATCTTAAGACTGACAAAACAGACTCATTATAGCAAGAAAATACCGAATTCCAACCTGACTCTGGTACAGCATCACAGGACAGCAGGCCCTGAAGGAAATAAAAGTATTTTACACCCAAATATATTTCTTTGACGTATTTTGAAATGGCCCTGCAAAGCTGTCTCTTGTGGGGAAAATTTGCACTCGGTAGAGAACCTTCTTTCTTACTAGGTCTTTTCCAGAGCGTCTGACACCTTTTAAGTTTCAATAAGAGAATTTTACCATCTATTCTCTCTGAAGCCGGCTGGCCTGAAGGCTTTATCTACATGACAAGAACCTTGGCTTCTGCAATATCCCTCTCCCCTTAACTGACCTTAACTCAAGCTGATTTCAATTCTTTCGACCAATTGACAATCAGGAAATCTTTGACTCCACCTATGATCTGGAAGCTTCCCTGCTTCAAGATGTCTTGCCTTTCCAGGCCAAACCAATGTATACCTTACATATAATGATTCATGTCTTTGTCTGTAACTTTTGTCTCCCTAAAATGTATAAAGCCAAGATGTAACACAATCACTTTGGGCACATGTTCTCAGGACCACCTGAGGCTGTGTTACAGGCCATGGTTCTTCACCTTGGCAAAATAAATCTCTAAATTGATTAAGACTTGTCTCAGATACTTTTTGGTTTACAGGTACCTTAAAGAAGAAAACCAATTAAAGCAGGAATCGGAGTGAGAGGTTTGTTGGTTTTGGAACGTGAGATCCCAAACCATCGGAGAACTGCAGCATGGTGAAGGCAGTCGAGGTCCCATGAACTTGTAGGTGACTTTAGCTGGATCTAATGGGGCAGTAGGACACCGGTTGGTGGGTGGACAGTTAGTGGGTGAGAAGACAATGTCTGGCATGTTCAAAGCTGCTTAGCCAGATGAGTGGCAGGAGGAGCTGTGGGCATTTAGCTCAGACAGAGAAGGCTTGCTGTTAAGTACTTAAAGGCTGCCATGTGAGAGAGAGATTAGGATTATTCTGTGTGTTTATAAGAGCTAGAACTAGGAATTGTAAAGTAGGAAATTACCTGAGCCAGATTTCAGATCACAGAAAGTAAGTCACGAGTACTTACCAGCTACCTAAAGAAGGCGTGACATTTCCCAGAAAGAGGGCATTTTCTATTGAGGGATGAAAACAAATGTTGGTTAAAGCCCAAGCTCTGCTACTCCAGGTAGGATCCTCAGAACAGCATCATCTCCATCACCAGGGAGCTTGTTAGAAATGCAGAATTTCAGACCCCATCCCAGACCTACTGAATTAGAATATGTAGCATAGTAAGATTCTTGAGTGATCTATATGCATGTTAATGTTTGAGAAGTCCTGAGTGAAAAGACCAATCTCTAGGGATGTTATTCAAAGTAGTTCAAATAATTAATGGATAGGTGGATTCCTTTCCATCTCCTAAGGGAGGTGAGGTAATGTGCTGCTGCAAACTTTGTACGGTGAGGGAAGAAACTTGTCCCGCTGAGTTGTTGGTTTTAATAAAAATAAATCCTAAGAACAGAAGAATGTGCAACCCAGAACTAGTTAGCTGGCTCTGGATAATAGAAGATTCTATCTATTTTAACTGTAAGCATCTATTACACTCTGCCAGGCACTGGGAATAAAACAAAATGAATAATATATGCATCGAGCTCTATGTATTAAACTGTTATACTCTGCCCCTAATGGTTGAAATCATTTACTGACCCTGGGGCTCTTGCCTTAATTTCTGGATGAATTTAGCTCATCCTTATTGTCACTTTCTTCCAGCCCTGCTCTTTTCTTAATTCTTGATAATATTGCTGTTCACATGAATACCCAATACCTGGAATACTCCACCTTGTTCTATTGTTTTCTTAGTATTTAGCATCTTCAAGCACTTTTATAAATTATTTTCTTATTTAGCATTTGTGTGGTCTGCTTTTCTTTCACTAGAATTACATGTTTCATTAGTAAGAAGATTTAGGTATGGTGGTACCCTGATGGAGTACTGATAAAACAGGTTTGAAATGAGCTTTGATTTGTAGTGTTTGCCAATCCCTCTGGTGTAAATATTCCTGTCATGGCCAGTTTGAAGCTACTGTTACTACATCACTGAATGTGACGTTAGGAAAAATGTGCACAATTGACTCTTGTGAGCTGACCTGAGCAGCTTCCATCACACAGTTGGTCCCTAGAACAGTGCTACCTAGAACAGTGTCAACTCCAAGTAAGTGCTCAAAAGATATTTTTTCATTTACTTAATGAAGGAATGAAGTGGAAAAAACCAGATTGTCATATAATCTACTGATCGTAAGAAGAAAGTGTTGTGTAGACAAAGAGAAGAGACAATTAACAGTAACTTTATGGCCTATTGGAGGCTTCTTTCTGAAGGTGACAACCAAACTGGGTGTGGAGTTGACCAGGCAGTGAAGGTAGTTTATAGAGAATGAGCAAAGTTGTTCTAAGATGAGCAAAGAAAACTAGAATAGTGAGAGTTCATGGCAGGGCAATTTGGATAAAGTAATTAGGATACCAAGAGGATGGGCCTTTAGAAAAGGTTAGGACTAGAATGTCAAATGTCTTGAGTGATGCATTAAGCAGCATGTTGAGGGTGATGGAGAGTCACTGAAGAAATCTAAAAATGAGAGTAATTCCAGCAGATTTGCCTTCCAGATGCCTCTGCCAGCAATGTGGGAGATTAATTCTAGCATTGGAAGTAGAGTAGAGGGCCAGGGAGACTACAAACAGACTATTGACTAAAAACCAGCCTAGGAAAAGATGTGATGAGGGACTGTGGTAAAGACTAGAGTGGAGGAATGAGATATGGGAACACATCTGAGAGCTCTTCAGGAGTAGGTTTGATGCAGGTGGTGTCCAGTGGGATCTGGGGTAAGGAGGAAGAAGGTAAGATGATTATGAGATGATTTGATGGTTACTGTGGCTTTAACTAAAATAGGCAACACAAATTGCAGGAACAGATGTAGAGGAAATGAAAAATATTCCTTGTGCTATGCTGAACCTGAGAAGGCCACATGCCATCCAGGTGGAGATGGCACAGTGGAGAAGGCAATAAACCTTCCATGGACTTTGAGGCAATCTAATCTGAGTGTAACAGAGCACTGGGGCTCCGGTTCACCTCTGGACAGCTGGCGTGGGTGCAAAGACATTGACTGACATGTTAAGAAGATTCAAAACTACTCAAAGCCACAGAGTTAGAAATGTGAGTTTTATATTGTGGAGAGAGGTTAAAAAATAGATTTAAAAGTCAACAACATGTATAAAAGTTCTGGAAGCAGATGGAAACTCAGGGAAAGACTGTTGTAAAATGAAAAATTAATTAATAGGGATGACAGTGTTGGGGTTATACATACATTGATAGGGGGCATCAATATAAGAAAAGATGTCAACAGGAAATAAAAAAAAATACTCCCACGGAAGTGGAAGGTAAACCACAGAAGAAAAGAGTTTCAGGAGGTTGGGGCAGGGAGATTAATCTGATTAGGGTAGCAGTTGTCACAATACAATAAAATGAAGATGGGCCAGGAGTATTGGCTCACCCCTGTAATCCCAGCACTTTGGGAGGCTGAGGCAAGTGGATCACCTGAAGTCAGCAGTTTGAGACCAGCCTGGCCAACATGGTGAAATTCCATCTCTACTAAAAATACAGAAATTAGCTGGGCATTGAGGCAGGCACCTGTAATCTCAGCTACTCAGGAGGCTGAGGCAGGAGAATCGCTTGAACCAGGGAGGCAGAGGTAGCAATGAGCCGAGATAGCGCCACTGCACTCCAGCCTTGGCGACAGAGCAGGACTCCTCTACCTCAAAAAAAAAAAAAAAAGAAAAAAAAGAAAAAAAAATGAAGATGGAAAACTTGTCGTTGGATTAGATTGGTGGTCATTGTATGATGTTACTATAGAGGTTGGACTGTACAAATTGCAGTGGGCAGGGTGATAAAATGGGAAAGGAGAAAAGAATGAGCAAGTAGAGGACACTGTCTTCAAAATGCCTGATCAATGGGTAAATATAGAACTAGACACCTCTTGTCTGATTTTGTTATTGATTTAACTTGCTGTTGACCCTGGCACAGCTTTATCCTATGCCTACATAATGTTGAGTCACTTGATGTTTCTATAGAGTCATAGATTTGGAAATATTGTTATACTTGGTTTCACTCAGACAGAATATTTGGTTGATTAATGCATTGTTACCAGTCACCTGTCACTTTGTCACATTTCAGACATATACTTCGCTTGTCCATCTCTACCCCTCAATTTCCTCCTCCTTTTGTAAATTATACTTCAATAAAGTTGACTCAAAAAGAAGAAAAGGAAAGAAACCGAAAGGGCTAGTCCTATGTCTTTAGCTCACAGTAAGTATTGTGAAAAGGGACTTTTGCTACTTCATCTATCTCTTCTGCTTCTTCTGTCACCAGGAGCGATTGCTTGCTGGTAGGGCAGGATTTGTGTTGTAATCCTTTACCATCACAAACATTATGATCCCATTTCCAGTTTAAATGTTATCTTGCCTCCTTTAACCTTCACTCTCTGCTCACATGTAAAAATCTATTCCTCAAGTCCCTTCTTAGCCTTAGCAAACTACCTTTGGCCTGACTTCCCCTTTGATCTGTGATTTCTAATTGCATTCTATAAGGGGTCCTGCTTTTACACAATTTATTGACCCTTTGACAGGAATTTGGACTAGTGTCATTCGACAGAATTGATGTTTTCTGCAATCTGACGGCTGTTTGGATTTCAGAGTCGATAGCCAACAATAATATTCCTGTGACCTTTCAGAGTCACTGTTTTCTTCTGCTGTAAGGACTAGACACATGAGATTGGAAAGAACTGCCCAAACTGGCTTTCTTCCATTCAGTAGGAGAAATGATGCCTCTGACTAAAGTCAGAATGATTTACATTAAAAATATAAAACTCTCTAGTACAGAATTGAGCATGAAATTCCTCCTGTCTACTAATCAATTGTATGTATGTAAATATTCTATAATTTATGATAAGTTCTGACAATTGGAGCTACAAGTGGTATTGTCAAATTTTCGTTCAATTGGTAAGAATATGGTATTGTCAAAACTGTGATCATAGGTATATTTTTTATTTTTAAATTAAAAATCTTTTTCATTTCTTGGGCTGTGACATAAGTATATAATATACTAGGTAGACAGTATAAGATTGCTGTTTCATAGATCAGAAATGGTTAATAATGGCAATTCTGTGTGATTCAACTTTATGCGCGCGCGCGCACACACACACACACACACACACACACACACACACAGCCAGCCAGAGCGAGAGAGAAAGAGATTTTTTCTTAAAATGCAAGTACTTCACAACAGAAGTTTGATACGAAAGTGTTGATTTGCCATTTCAAAAACAAAACATATTATTCCTATTGGATCAATGATTATGCAATATTAGTGGAATAATATTAATTGAGGACTTCCTATGGGTAAAATATTTAATCATAACATTTCTATAAGGTAGAAACTGAGCAGGGCTTCCCACTATATTATACTTCTGCCTGAGATTTAACATTTCTCATGCATATCTTGGAAACTGAAGTCTTGATGGAATATTCATTAGACGGGGCTAATTATGACCAACGAACAGAAATACTCTTTAATTCCAAACTATGCAGGATGCTACTAAGTTTGATATCAGAGAAGATAATTTAAATAAAGAAACAGGAGGCAAAAGCCATGTCTGCCTAGTCTTGCCTTTAAACAACTGCAATTTTGGTTAAGAATTACTAACTTCTTGGTGCTATGGCATCTTATTTGCAAGCCATTAGGATGAGGCTAAGATGATTTAAAGACCTCTCCCCACTTTAGATGGGGCTCATTACATTCCTGATGACACCAGCAGGTCTATTAAAGTGATAAAGCAAACGGAGCAAAAATATCTTTCTCCAGGTTTCGTCCCAGGGCCACCCTCATCAGACTCATTTGGGGGCTCCAGCTCCAGACCTACTGAATGAGAATCCTCAGGGATGAGGCCTAGGGAATCTGCATTTAATTAGCTTTTCCAAATGCCTGGAATTTTGTTAGTGCTATGTAAATGAATATTTATGTCACATGTATAGTGCTAATAATTCTTAGGCATCTCAAATTTGAGAACTGCTAAACCAGAGAGTGTGGTAAGACATGCAGATTTATTTGATACTAGACTCCCATCCTTACTGCACCAGAAAATGGGAAAGTGGATCATAGACTGATCTACTGAAATCTCTGGTAAAGACATGGAGTTTTTCTAAGATGCCCGTTTTGCCCTCCTCATTAGAGACCCTCCGTGGATCCTGCTGTCTCAGGCACATCCCTATTTTGCTGGACCCTCTGGCGCTAACTCCTTCCCTTGGGCTACAGGTTCTGCTCCTACTTTGTAGTTGCTTGTCCTCTCAGAATGCAGAAAAAATGTAGGCAGTAACTATCACTAGAGATCATTTAGGTTCTAAAAGATTTTTAAAAATGACTTTCAGTTCAGAAAATTTCGTAGGCCCTTCTGTAATGAGGACCCCCAGGGGTCTGTGGCCAGAGTGCTGAGGTTCAAACCTCTTTATTCACTCATTCATTTAAAAGCTAATATATATATATCAAGTGCCTGCTATGAATGAAGCACCATACTAGGCCCGAGAGATACTTATTATCAATTATAACGTCAAGCATATAATAAGTACTCAATATATCTTTTTTAATAGACGTGACACTGAACCTCCTACAATGCCTGTAATTTACCAGTGACCCATCTATGCTTGGTGTGTGGCCTAAGGTCAAAGATCACTTACTAATGTGGAAAAGCCTTTTAAGATCTACCCCTGACTTCCACTTCTTCCCTTTCTCCATGCTTCTTTCTCTCTTTTAATGTCCTAAAACAAAATGAAAAGTTCAGTGGGAAATGATAAAGTTCAGATTTCATTAGCTTTTGATGTCACTTTTCCTTGGGGAGAAAAATCACATTTTTGGGTGACCTTTTTAGTTAATTCACAGCTGGGAGAAAATCACACTTAGTGCCTTTCCTGTTAATAGGTAATTAGACGCTGCTGGTCAGTGCAGTCCTATGAGATGGGCTGTGCGGTGGGGGTGAACAGAAGCAAAATATGGCACTCATCCTTTTGGCCTGTGATTCCCAGGGCCTGGGCCACAGTGGCCATTAAAGGAATGAGATCAGTAAGTGACAACTCAGACTGTGACAAGCAGTGAAATAGAGGTACAATACCCGGGGCAGAGAGGGCTCACTGCAGACCTGGGATTTAGGGAAGGCCTCAGAAGAAGGAACATTTGAATTGAACCTTAAATAATATATGACTAAGCTTCAAAGGAACTGAGATGTACATGCACACGCAGAGAGAGTGGACAAACTTGATTTCTACAAGAGTCTACTCCTGGATATTCCTATAACAGAGCTAAGTCACATTGCTGCTATCAGGACCCAGTCTTTCCCGCTGAAGGGCTTTCCAGACTCACTAGTGTTAGCCACATAACTGTTCTTCCAGAAATGCTGGGTGAAGACGGATCTCAGAGTGTTTTTATTAAAACACTGTGGTCTCCAGTAATATCACTTATTTGTGAGTTTCCCCAGGTGGAAAGGGTCCACAAAATTGGTGGTGTCAGGTACAATTCCCATAAGTAGAAGATGAAAAGAAAGATCCATGAGGTCACATCCAGTCTGTCTCTGGAGGATCAGGGCAGGAGGATTCCGGGATGTATTTATTTTCTAGTACTCTGTCCAGCTCAGACTTACATGTTTACATTTATATAGCACCTTTCCTCAAAGGAAATGACTTCACTCGTGGAAAAGCGAAAGGTCATTTGAAATTTGAGTTACATAGAGAAGCAATAAACTTCACCCTGTCAGGAGGTTGCGCTGAGACTTTGTGAATGATCCTTTGTGGATTGCACCCCATCACTCCCACTTACCTGCTTGCCTGTGTGAGATTTTTGTATGCTATTCCACATTTGCCTGCATGCTGACCTCTCATCTCCCAGACAGCTCCTTTGGCTTCCCCAGTGACCTTAATTATCACCTCATCAAGAATACATATTTAGTGCTTTTAATCTGTCCCCAGAAATCAATCTATCCTCTGCATGCATTACTTTTGTTTAACCCTTTTATCAATTTCCTACCTTGCCCTGCTGCATTTCTACTTTCTGTTTTGAAGTGACTCAGAAATAATCTATCTTCTCATTAGAGCCTCGTAAAAAGGGACTTTGCAACCTGCCAGCTATGTGATTTTTCCACCTCTGAAAGTGAACTTCGAAATGATATTAGCTCCTTTTTTTTTTCTATAGCATTGCATGACTGGTCTAAATCCGACTTGCCGCCTGCATGTCTCTCTTCAAGGCTCTTTTTCAAGTCGGCTGCGTGCTTTGAATATTTCTCTTCAAAGGGAGGGGCTGCTCTTTCCCTCCAGTTAAATCTCTCTATTATTTTCTACTCTCATAGCTATTGCTGCTAAGTTCCTCTGCATCTCTCTTCTCGCTTTCCTGGAATTTGCAACCCTTTCTATTTGGAGTCAGCTAAGAGTTTCTTTTGTGTGAGGTCTTCTTTGCACTTTGGCCATGAATATAAGTGATACTATGACCAACGGTAACAACTGTGCTTGCAGATTTCATTTGGTTATAGGGCTGTGCTTTTACATCTTCCTTAATTGTTATAATATGTTGATCAAGGATGACTCCTCTGCTATAGAATTCAGGGAAGCGAACTGGGATAGTGAAATGAGTACAGGCTTTGGATTCAACAGATCCTGGTTCAAGTCCTTGCTCTGCCATTACCAGCCCAAGATTTTGTGTTAGTAAAATAAAGATACTGTAATAAATTATTATAAACAGGATGGCTTGAAAGAAATTTATTGTCTCGCAGATCTGGAGGGCAGGAGTCCCATTCCACATTTCTTGCCTAGCTTCTGATAGTTGCCAGCAATCTGCGGCATTCCTCGCCTTGTAGCTGCAACACTTCAATCTCTGCCTCCATCTTCACAGGGCCATCTTCTCAGTGTGTCTCTGTGTCTCTCCTCTTCTTGAAAGGATAATAGTCATTGGATCTTAGACTCACTAAAATCCAGTATATCTTGAGATCCTTAATTACATCTGAAAAGACCTTATGTCCAAATCAGCTCACATTTACAGGAACTGGGATTTAGGACTTGGAGATATCATTTGGAAGGATACTATTCAATGCGATATAGCCTTAGTCAAGTTATTTATTCTCTCTCACACTCAGTTTCCAGAATGGTTGTTGAGAGAAATAAATCATAAAATGTTTGGAAAGCCTCTAGTATCATGGCGGGCATATAGTAAGTGATCAATGAATATTAATTCCCTTTTCCAAAATTTCTATTTACTCCTTTGGTAGGACTTTTTAGAAAACAAATACGATCTTGTTTTACAGAGTAGGACATTTTTAAAGATCTAGCGTTACATCACTATATGCAATTTAGAAACCAGCTTCCCTCTAAATAATTCATCTGCAAGACGAAGTTGAAAACTTTGATAAGAAAGGGGTCAGCCAGGTGTGGTGGCTCATGCCTGTAATACTCGCACTTTGGGAGGCTGAGGCGGGCTGATCACCTGAGGTCAGGAGCTCGAGACCAGCCTGGCCAACATGGTGAAACGTTGTCTCTACTAAAAATACAAAATAATTAGCTAAGCGTGGTGCTGGGCACCTGTAATCCCAGCTACTCAGGAGGCTGAGTCAGGAGAATCTCTTGGACCCGGAAGGCAGAGGTTGCAGTGAGCTGAGATGGCACCATTGCACTCCAACCTGGGTGACAAGACTGAGACTCCATCTCAAAAAAAAAAAAAAGGGGGGGGTTGGGGGGTCCACACAAAAACCAGACAGGCCTAACTATTTTTTTCAGTCTATAAATATTTACTGAGCAACTACTAAGTACTAAACACTGACCAAAAGAGACCAGTGACCAGTCATCATGGAAAGAGATAAAATCGACAATAACACAAAACTATGAAATATAATTTCAAGTAATAGTAAATAAAATAGAGACAAATGAAACAGGATGAAAAGATGGAGCACTTTGAACGCAGGAGAAATGATGACCTTTGGGAAGGTAACATTTAAGGCAAGTTCTGGATAAACTGAGGGGTCATCCCATGCAAGGGACTGGGGGACACACGTTCTAGACCAGCAATCCTCAACCATTTTGGCACCAGGGACTGGTTTCACAGAGGACAATTTTTCCACAGACTAGGGGTGGGGCATACTTTCAGGATGATTCAAGGGCAGTATTTACCGTGTACTTTATTTTTATTAATATTACATTGTAATATATTATGAAACAATTATACAACTCACCATAATGTAGAATCAGTGGGAGCCCTGAACTCATTTTCCTGTAACTAGACAGTCCTGTCTGGAGGTGATGAGAGACAGTGACAGATCATCAAGCATTAGATTCTCAAAAGGAGCATGCAGTACAGCCTGGATCCCTCAAGTGCACAGTTCACAATAGGGTTCGCATGCCTATAAGAATCGAATGCCACCACTGATCTGATGGGAGATAGCGCTCCAGCAGTAATGCAAGCGATGGGAGGTGCCTGTAAATACAGATGAAGCTTCACTCTCTCACCCTCCACTTACCTCCTGCCTAACAGGCCATGCAGCGGTATCAGCTGGGGACCCCTGTTCTAGAGAGAAGGAATCGCAAGTGCAAAGCAGGACAGTCAGGGTGTGTAAGGCAGTGGGGTATGGGGACGGGTTTGGAGGAGGCAGGAGCCCAATCATGTAGAGCCTGGTTGGCCAGGGTTGGGATGGGGCCATCATAAATGCTGGATGGGATCCAGTGTGGCTGGCAGAGCACAGGGTTTGAGGGCAACAGCTACTGCTAGCTGTGATTCAGAAGGGCAGTCTGCAGTGTGAATTGAGACCACTGTGGCTGGTTCTCCAGACACTGGTACAGCTGTCTAGGATATGCAGAACTTTTGCCTCGTTTTCCAACTCTAGGCTCTCTCTACTGCCATTCTCTTTGTTCACTACCCAAACTGTCCTCCAACCACAGGAATGTCACCAGCTCTGGATGCTTGTTCTTGCTCTCTTTATTTTATTTTTGTTATCTGATAGAAGCAGACAGTAATACTCTGAGATACTTCTAGGAACCAGTATATGACAAGAGATGCATTTCACCCTGTCAGTTCCTCCAGCACAAATGACATGATAGTGCTTTTCTAAATAATTTTGCAATAATTCGAAATCCTGTTCCTCCAACACAAATGACATGACAGTGATTTTCTAAATAATTTTATAATAATTCCAAATCCTGTTAAGTGAGTGCATACACTTCTGTGGATTTTACTGTCTATTCACCTGAAATTAAATTCTGGTGGGCTTTGCTGCACAGTTCACCTAGAAGAGGCACAATTAGATGCGATCTCATTCTAGTCTGACACTGCTGTGCTAAATACTTTCATTAAAAACTATTTTCTCAAAGAATAAAAGCAAGCATAAAAAATAAAACTAGGGGCCTTTCCATAAGAGAAAGAATAGAGATTGAGAGGAATGGGAGGAAGGATACTGAGTGAAGAAAAGCTGAACAAAAGCATGGAAAGTCAAAGAAGCACACACATGTGTGAATAGCATCATCTAATTGTCCTATAGTGAATTGTCCTATGTCAGAGCATGCCTCTCAAATTCTTCTAAACTTCTCTAGGCAGGCTTAGAAAGGTAATAATATTCTAGTTCTCATTATTGGGAAGTCACAATCAAGAGAAAGTGATTTGAATGTTAAAAGTATGAGTCTAGCTGATATTGATAGATCAAATGTAATACAACAGCATGTGACACTTATTAGCCTTTTGGTCAAGCTATTGGGCATGGAACACATTCAACATGCAGTAACATTTGTTGAGCACCTACAGTATACAGTGCCATGGTTTGAATAAGGGCTCTGTGGAATGGAAGACATATCCTCTGTCCTCCAGAAGTGTTCAATATCGATTCTGAGTCATTTCCTGTGGCCTTCACTTTTTCAGTTCTTCATATCTACTTTCTTGGAAGGTATTCTCAATTAAGGCCCAAAAGGCTGCACATAAATTTAATTAAGGCTGGAAGTGGTGCTAGACAGTGGAGGAGCAGTGAGCCTGAGCTGCAGCCAAAAGGAGGAATAATCCACTAACTCAGGAGAGCACCCTTTCTTCCCCAGCAAATGCCCAGTGCACTCTGTTTTATTAAGGGACACTGTGCTGTGATGAGCCGACCTGGCCACAGGGTGTCACAACTGCCCCAGGGACTCCTCTACAAACTCAGGAGGGAGACAAGGTCTGAAAGGTCAGACACCAGCAGCTTGTCGTTCCCTCTCCTGCCCACATCGCCAAGTGAGTCAGCCCTGAGTCAGCCCAGCTGCTCAAAAATCATCTAGAATGTCACGGCTGCCAAGGCCTCACAGAATGCCTTCAGAGCTGCTTACCAGGCTCTGTGTAGCTCTTGGTCTAATGGAGGGGATCGACATTTTGGCAGTGCCCGTGAGTGAGATGAGGGACTGGTGACAGCCCCACACCCACGCAGCACCGGCTCCCTCATAGACCTCCAGTCATTCGACCAGGTTTGTTCCTGGAAGGGTCTGCATCATTTATTTGGAGAAGGACCAGGCAGGGGGTCAAGAGACAATGATTTTAGTGTCGGCTCTGCTTCCTTCAAGGTGGGGACCTTCAGCCGCTGAATCCACAGGGATGGGCCTCAGTTTCCCAATCTGTAAAATGAAGGTGGATCCTTTCAACTTCTGAACATTAATGAAGGATTGGCCATGTCGTATTTGGTTAGACATTTCAATTACTTTCTCTTTTTTTGGCTCTGACAGCCTCCAAGGTAGAAGAAATTAGCCATTTTTTTTTTTTTTTTTTTTTTTTACAAACACAGAAACTGAGGGCCTGTGAGACTAAAAGAAGGTAATCAAAAGGGAATACAGAGGAGACATTTTAATCCAGATCTGTCCAGATTAATCCCACCGTAACTGGGGTGTTCATTTACAAACTACACACAAATGTTTTGTGACTCCTGGGAACTGAGTTTTAGACATGATGAGATGAAAGACACAGAGAATATATTTGAATAAGTCTCATAAAAAGTAAATTCTGGATCTTTGGGATAGAAGCTAAGGGATATTTGTGAATCAAATGGTAGTAGCAAAATGGGTCAAGAATGGCAGGTAAAGGTTAAACAGAAGAGAAACACATTTTAATAATACTCAACCAATATTTATTAAGTTTCTCCCCTGAAAAAGTTATTGTTCAGGGCAGCAAAAGACATGCAACCCTAGAGGCAGCTGAGAATCCAGCCATGCCAATATCCAAATGCAAATAAAAGCAAGAAAAAGCCAGGAAAGAGACCAGCAAAGTACTGCAGGATTCAATCAAGAATCGAATGAAGAAACTGTATCCCATTGGTGGAACTTGGAAGGCACCAAGGAGAAAGTTTCAATTGAGTCATAAAGAATAGTAGAGTATCAACAGGTAATAACACAAAGGATGAGCTAGCTGGAAGAAAGAAATGCATGAACAGAAGTCAGGAAAAAAAGGGTTGCATTTGATTGTGGAAGACAGTGTAGCAATTCCTCAAAGTCCTAAAGACAGAAATACCGTTCGACCCAGCAATCCCATTACTGAGTATATACCAAAAGGAATATAAATCATTCTATCACATAGACACATGCATACGTGTGTTCATTGCAGCACTATTCACAATAGCAAAGACATGGAATCCACCTAAATGCCCATCAACGATAAACTGGGTAAAGAAAATGTGGTATATATACACCATGGAATACCATGCAGCTGTGAAAAAGAATGAGACCATGTCCTTTGCAGGAACATGGATGGAGCTGGAGGTCATTATCCCTAGCAAACTAATGCGGTAACAGAGAACCAAACACAGCACGTTCTCACTTTAAGTAAGTGGGAGCTAAATAGTGAGAACACATGAGGGGAACAGCACACACTGGGGCTTTTTGGAGGCTGCAAGGTGGGAGGAGGGAGAGGAGCAAGAAAAATAACTAATGGGTACTTGGCTTAATAGCTGGGTGACAAATAATCTGTACAACAAACCTTCATGACACAAGTTTACCTATGTAACAAACCTGCATACATACCCCTGAACTTAAAACTTGTTTTTTTTAAGAAAAGAAAGGGTTACATTTGGAGAACAGTGAAGACTATTCTGTTGAAGTGTGTAGGGGACACAGGATTGGAAAAGTTCCTCTGAAATCATATTGTAAAGAGCCTTCCTAAAGACAATTTTGAGATTGGTGGACAATGGAGAACCAATACAAGAGTAATATACTTTTCTTTTTTTCTTTTTTTTTTTTTTTGAGACAAAGTCTTACTCTGTCCCCCAGGCTGGAGTGCAGTGGCACAATCTTGGCTCACTGCAACCTCTGCCTCCCAGGTTCAAGCAATTCTCCTGCCTCAGCCTCCAGGGTAGCTGGGACTACAGGTGCCTGCCACAACGCCCAGCTAATTTTTTTTTTTTTTTTTTAGATGGAGTTTTGCTCTTGTTGCCCAGGCTGGAGGGCAATGGCGCAATCTTGGCTCGCCGCAGCCTCCGCCTCCTGGGTTCAAGTGATTCTCCTGCCTCAGCCTCCCGAATAGCTGGGATTACAGGCATGCGCCACCAACCCCGGCTAATTTTGTATTTTTAGTAGAGACAGGGTTTCTCCATGTTGGTCAGGCTAGTCTCGAACTCCCGACCTCAGGTGATTCGCCCGCCTCAGGCTCCCAAAGTGCTGGGATTGCAGGTGTGAGCCACTGTGCCCTGCCTGATATAATTTTTATAAAGAAGTTTTTGCCTATTGTCTGGGCATGGATGCTGGAACAGGAGATGGGATGCCAGAGGAGAGGTTAGTAAAAGAGTCCTTAAAATAATCTGGTGGCAGAGGTGAGAATGAGGAGGTGTTAGAGATACCAAGGTACAAATGTGAAGACTTGGCCTCTGATTAAACACAGGTTCTGGAGTATTAGAGACAGGGCAAACAGATGGTGGAGTTTTTAAGCCTCAGTGGGAAAATGAAGGTGCTGTTAGGATAAGCAGAAATATCATAATGAGTGGCAAATTCCAAAAAGTTTACAAGAGGAAATACATAAAGAGAAAAGAAGTATACAAATGGAACATTGGGAAGAATTTATGTAATGCAGTGAAAGAAAGAAAGTAAAGCTAATGAAAAAGAGAAACCAGCAACCAGGGTATACAGTTAGGAAGGAAGAGAGAGTTCCTTGAAGAAAGCAGCAGGGTCAGTAGTGGCAGGGACCTCAGGGATTGAGAAGGATTGAGACAAAGCCTTTGGAAATGCTGTGATGAGTGCTGTTTTCACATCTTTGCCATTTTCTCTGAACATAGAGAAATTCTGTCTGTGCCTGTGTATTTGTAGCCTCCAACACAGCGTCCTGCCCATCAAAGGCGCTCAATGAATATTTCCTGAATGGAGAAAGGAAAACACAGACACAGACACGGGGCTGTTTAGGAGAGCTGTAGGCATGGAAACAAAGGTGTTAAGAGGGAGTGCCTTCTGAGTCTTGCAGGCGTCCTCTGTCTTTCCTAAATAGTTCTGGGGAGAAGGCAGTTCTGGGCTAGTGCAGTCCTTCCAGACCTTGAGCATGCATCAAAATCACCTGTGGGCTTGTTATGTAGCTTGCTGGGCCCCACCCCTAGAGTTTTCGATTTGTAATAATAGGTCTGAAGTGAAGCCCCTGCATTTCCATTCAAACAGGTTCTTGGATGGTGCGGAGGCCACAGGTTCAGTGATCATGCTTTGAGAACCCCTAGGCATGTGAAAATATCCCTGTATATTCAGTTAGAAGACTTAGTTTGAATCCCAACTCCTTATTGGCTCTTTGCCTTGAGGTATTTCTCTCTGCCTATTTTCTCATATGCAAGATGAGGGTCTTACCTAGAACATAGCACTGATAGGCGCGTTAAATGAAATCTCAGTACTTGTCTAAAACATGTTTATTGAACTAATTTTTTTTTCTTTAAAAAAATTTTTGGCCGGGCACAGTGGCTCATGCCTGTAATCCCAGCACTTTGGGAGGCTGAGGCGGATGGATCACGAGGCCAGGAGATCAAGACCACCCTGGCTAACATGGTGAAACCCCACCTCTACTAAAAATACAAAAAATTAGCCAGGCGTGGTGGTGGGTGCCTGTAGTCCCAGCTACTTGGGAGGCTGAGGCAGGAGAATGGCATGAACCCGGGAGGCGGAGCTTGTAGTGAGCAGAGATTGCACCACTGAACTCCAGCCTGGGAGACAGTGAGACTCCATCTCAAAAAATATATATATTTTTTTGAAATTTGATTTATTTTTAAATGTCTTCAGCTTTACCGAGGTACAATTGACAAATAAAATTTATACAGTATATTAAAGGTGTACAACAAGATGTTTGATATACATTGGGAAAGAGTCATCACAATCAAGCTAATTAATATGTCAGTCACCTTACATCGTTAACTTTTTTGTGTATCTGATGAGAACACTTAAGATCTGGTCTCAGCAAATTTCGAGTATACCATAGCTTCTTATTAGCTATGGTCACCATGCTGTACATTAGGTCCCCAGAATTTACTCATTTTATAGCTGTAACATTTATAGCTGACTAACATCTTCCCATTTTCTCCACTCTCCAGCCCCTGGTAACCACCATTCTACTTGGTTTCTATGAATTCAACTTTTTTACATTCCAATAAACATTTTTAAGAAGATAAAGATTGGTTGGAGCTTGAGAAAGTAACAGGAAGGAAAAAAATGTGTTTATTTTGCTTATTTAAGAAATGCCAAGATGCATGGCAAATGCATGTTTGTTGGGCAAAAGATTTACTCTGAATTAATGGATCTCTGTGGAATAGCAGTTAATTTTAGAGCTGGCATGAGTCTTATGATTATCTGCATATCGGTCAGTCAGTTTGTCTGTGTGAACAGGACATATGAAGCCTAAAGGCAAGCTTTATCATCTTGCTTATACAAAGTTAACTATAGCACTCAAACCCCACACATTCAGAATAAGAATAAAATAATGCACCCTTTGAATCATACATAGATATGTAATTTGCTTCCAATAAAAATGGAGATGAGGTTGCAGCTAGATAACCATCAGCTTCGTCCAAGGTACAAAGGTTTAATTTTTTATGTTTGCATTTAGTCATTTTTATAGTACGGGCTTCTTGGCTCACTTCTGAATAAATCTAGGCAGCATTGAAACAAATGCCAAAGAAACAGGAAAAAAAAACCCTCTCAGAATTTCCCGTTCATATTTATAGTGAGTTGACAGATATTGCATTTCCTTTATTTCAGGCCCTAATCAATTCATTGCTAAAAGGAAAAAAAGAGAGAGAAGAAAACAGATGAAGAGGAACAATTTGTATGGGGCTTCTGGTCATTACCCTTCTGTTATAACTCTCATTAGTAGAACTAATTAGCATTACATTAATAAATATAAGAATAGAGGATATGGCAGCCAAAGCAGATGCTTATTGCAATTGCAGATACATAGCTGCCATTTGCTTGTTAAATTCAGCATCTTTAATTCTGCAATGTGGTGCTTTGAAGAGGATGAAAATTTCTCCTTATATGAATCTTCCTTCTATGTGGTCAGGATGCAAGTCATGGGGTAAGGCAAAGTGGCCGTGTCTGTCCAACTTCCTTTGTGTACAAGGTTGATGACTGTGCTTTGTGTCGATCTCTCAGGCATTATAAATCCAGATCCTTCACATTCTAATCTTGCTCGCCTCTTGGCTGTTGGTGAGATGGTGGCCCCAGCACTGACAAAAAGAACCAGCCTGTTCCATGATAGTTTCTGTGGAACTCAGCGTTGATCACTTGTGTCACTGTACCAACAGGGACACCTGAATGGCTCTGTCATTAATAATGGAATGGAGAGCCAGAGTGCAAAACAGACTCCATTGGCTGACTCCCACACTTACGGGAGGGCAATGAAGGGCAATAAGTGCTAAGATGCAAGAGTGCTGTGCTTCTCAAAACATTAATCTTATGCAAAGAATCACCTGGGCATTGTGTTAAAAAGCAGATTCTGGATCCACAAGCTCTCACGGATGCAGGTGCTGCTGGTCCATGAGCCACTCTTTGAGTTGTCTTAATTCCTTTCCCTTCTCTCACCTGAGCCAGGGGTGCATTTCAGCTTCTTCAATTTAACCTTCTGTCTTCTGTGACAAGAACAACGTGAGCTCTGCTCAGATAGCTCCAGAGGACAACATAGCTATTTTTTCCCAAAGTCACAAATAAGTAAATAAATAATAGGTAAATTAGCAGGATTGCTAAAAGCCCCTTAATTTTTCCTTTCAAAATGTAGAGGTAAGTAAAAGCAAATGAACCAGATTCTTGTATCTGTTCAAACCCGGAGAGCGCACCAACAGATAACACGAGGAGGTGTGGAGCAACGTGCTATTTTAACGAGCGCCTGAGTGCAGGTGGGCTGAGGCCTAAAATGGCGTCAGCCCAAGTGAGGACAGGGCAAAGGTTTTATAGCCTCCTGTAAACAGGAAGTGTCCTGGTCTGACATAACTGCTACGTTGTACCTGGAAGGCGTCTTTCTCCATCTTCAGGGGTGTCTGCCAGCCAGGGTAGGTGTCTTCCGTCCGGCTCTCTTCCTGCTTCTGCTATCTTGCTGACACACGCTGGTGACACAAGTGGCCTTGGGCCTTGGGACCAGGCCTGAGAAGGGAGGAGTTATTCATCTCCTTAAGCTTTCAAGTCCCTGGGACAATCTTACAGTTTCCTCTTGTCACAGCTTCCTTAGGAGGAAGTAGGGGGAGACGTAGGTTTGGGGAGAAAAAATGTCATATTCACTGAGCACTCTTTGTGCTATGCTTAACAAACATTTCAATTTTTAATCTTAGCAACAGTCTTAAGGGGTCAGTAACAGCATACGTCAAAGATAAAGGAACTCAGAGGGGCTGAGAGAGATTCAGAGAGATTGCGTGACTTGCCAAGAGTCAAGTTTACTGGGAAGACCTAAAGCCCATATTCCTTTATTTCTAAAATACATGTTTCTGACTTACTAATTCTTTGAGACCTGTAGTTTGAGTTGAGGCATGCTGGCATCTTTTATTTATCTCTTGCATCCTTTCTCATGAGATGTATGGGGCAGCCTGCTAATGGAACCTCCTGGAAGGATGAACACACTCCCTGATGGGAGGTGTGGTTCATGGGAGTTCCCAGGGAGATGCAGAAAAAGGCTGTTTAGGGTAGCTAGAGGGCCCAGTGGGTTCTCATAGCCAACCCCAGGTCCTGAATCTGTTCCTATCTGAATGGAGCCTAGAGCCTCTTTCTACTGCCTCTGCCTCCATCCCCTTTTGTTGATGGTTTCTTCCCTCGGTTCTCATTGGGTTCCCTGCTTCGTACTAGTTTTAAAAGTTAATTAGGTCGGCCAGGTGCTGTGGCTCACACCTGTAATCCCAGCACTTTGAGAGGCCCGAGGCAGAAGGATCTCTTGAAACCAGGAGTTTGAGAGCAGTCTGCGCAAGCCTAGGGAGACCCTATCTCCACAATTTTTTTTTTTTAAAAGTTAACCAGGTGTGGTGGCTCACATTTGTAGTCCCAGCTACTTGGAAGGCTGAGGGAGGAGGATCACTTGAGCCCAGGAGTTCCAGGCTGCAGTGAGTTATGATCATGCCACTGCACTCCAGCCAGGGTGGCAGCGCAAGACCCTGTCTTTCTCTTTTAAAAAAAAAATAAGGCTGGCCGGGTGCAGTGGCTTATGCCTGTAATCCAGCACTGTGGGAGGCTGAGGCAGGGAAATCGCTTGAACCCAGGAGGCGGAGGTTGCGGTGAGCCGAGATTTCGCCATTGCACTCCAGCCTGGGCAACAAGAGCGAAACTCTGTCTCAACAACAAAAAAATGTTAATCATGTCCATTTGAATTATGTAGTTGCAACTCATGAGAAAGGGGGGGAGTTTTGTAGACCACTCTACTATTCAGGTTGTTCAGACCTTGCTTCTGGATGTCTCATCAAGATTCTCAGATTCTCTCACTTCCAACCTTACTACCATGACAATAACTAAATCTCATCATGTTTTTTTTTTTTTTTCTTTTTCACAAAGGCTTCCTTCTCTGTGAGCTCAAACTAACCCATGTAATTTTTAGGTGGCGTTGCCTATAAGTAAGGGCTTCTGAGCAGGTGTATTCATTGCCACTGCTCTTAAGATGCATGTGTAGTGTTAGGGATTTCTTCTGCCAGCGTAGTTTTGTTTTGGTTTGTTTTTGCAGTTTTGCTAATACTACTGCCTTTTTTGTTTCTTACCTTTCTTGTCATTATGGATAATTTTTGCTTCAAACTAACCATACTTGATTCACTTGCATAGTTCAATTATTAACCAAAAAGCCTACAAAAACACAAAAGCAATATTTGAAGACAAAATGGATGAGAACTTTGTAGACGTGATGAACATTGTGAAATGTAACATTAGGTAGACATAAGCCATTCTTTATATGATAAATAAAAATAAATCTACACTTAGACAAGTAGTAAGAATTCAGAACAATAAAGACAAAGAAAGTATCTTGAAAGCAACTACAGAGAAAACATAGATTATCTGACTACCATTCAATACTTACAAAAAAGTGGTGCAGCTCTGAAAAAAAATGCTGTGTTGTGTGATAATGAATGGATAGAACTTAGGTGAATGTTAGCTTTTATGGTTTCTTGCACACACGTTAATTATTACCTATATCATTAAGACATATCAGATTAGTTTTGCTGTGTTTGGTTGCACCATGAATTTTATTATGTAATATGGTCACCTGCTGCTAACTTAAAAAAATCTCTATCAACAGGACCTGTTTATGAAATGATATATATACTGTAACATATGACATCATGGATCATCTTTTATGTACTTTGTTTACTGGGAAGTACTTAGAATGCTACATATATAGTGAACTCTCAGTAAATAAATACTGCTGAAAGAATATTAGAATCTTTGCTCCTTAGCAGAATTTTTATTTTAAATTTTGATGGTTCTTTATATAGGTGTTTTCTAAGTGGAATGAATTAATCCCAAGGGAGTAAAAAAAGATCATTCTCTGAAATATTTGGAAAAGTTAGAACTTCTGTCTTACATTTCAAACATATTTTAGGGGATGTTTCATACTATATGCTATCTTTGTACTGTATTATACACAGTAATATGTATAAATACAATATTTTATGTGTGTATATATATATAATGTATATATATAACTTTATAAATAATCCACCACACATAAAGTGAGGTGAATGCTCAAATGCTAATAGGCATGCACAATCAAAAGTGTTTGGAATGCAAATCAATATCACTAGGAGATACTACTTCACACCCATTAAAATGGCTGAAATAAAAAGATAGAAAATAGCTAGTATTGGCAAGGACGTGGGGAAATTGGAGCCCTCATACTCTGATGGCGAGAATGTAACGTGGTGAAATCACTTTGGAAAACAGTGTGGCAATTCTTTAAATTGTTGAAAATAGAGTTACTATATGACCCAACTCTTCCATGGCTGGGTGTGTATGCAAGAGAAGTGAAAACATATGTCCACACAAGAATTTGTATGTAGGTATTTATAGCAGCGCTATTTATAACAGCCAACAAGTAGAAACAACCCCAAAGCCGGAAAACTGATGAAAGAATAAACACAATGTGGTATTTCCATAGGGTGGATTTGATGGAAAGGAATGAAGTACTGGTACATGCCACGACATGGATGAAACTTAAAAACATTGCGCTAAGTGAAAGAAGCCCATCATGAAATACCACATAAAGCACAATTGTATTTATAGGAAATGCTCAGAACAGGAAAATCTATATAGAGAGAAAGTGGATTACTGGTTGCCTGGAGCTAGGGAAATGGAAAATGGGAAGTGTCTGCTAATGGATGTGGAGTTTCTTTTTGAGGTGCTGAAAATTTTCTAAAATTAGATAGTGGTGAGGCCTGTACAACTCTGTGAATATCCTAAACAAAATTGTATACTCTAAGAGGGTGAATTTTATAATATGTAAATTATGTTTCAATAAAACCATCATAAAAAAGAAAAATGTGCCAGGAAACCACTACTTTAGATAAATTCACACAAACTTGAGGAAGCTAATATAACTGAAAAGACCCTGGCAATAAAAATGTTCCGTTTCATTTGCATTATGTTGCCCCATTTGTTTTATCTCTCTTTAAATAGCATAATCTCTAAAAGACATTTTTTTCTTTAAATTATCTCTATAAGCATTGACTTAACAAGAGATGGCATGTTTCATTTTGTGTACCCTCATGGTGTCTAAAGGGAACACCACTAGATGTATATTGAAAAATGAGGACATTCTGCATAAACAAAACTGATAAAATTGTTTTATGAATTAGGAGAAAAGTAATTTTTATCAGATTTGTAATGATATATTCTCATTTAAGAGGCTGTGGAGAAGAGAAAAGAATGAGTGCTTCCTTCATATTTTCTTCTTTTAAGACTAAAAGAACTAGAGTTTACCCATAATTTCTTGCCTTGCCCTATTTTGGGTGGCAGGGGATATAATCATTTCTTCTTTCTCCTCCCCCTCCCCCTCCCCCCTCCTCCTCCCCCTCCCCCCTCCTCCTCCCCCTCCCCCCTCCTCCTCCCCCTCCCCCCTCCTCCTCCCCCTCCCCCCTCCTCCTCCCCCCTCCTACTCCTCCTCCTCCTCCTCTTACTCCTCCTCCTCCTCCTCTTGCCCCTCCTCTTATTCCTCTTCCTCCTCATTGCTGTGTAATTATCAAGGGCAAAGTACTGTTGCCTTGAACTGCGATTCAGGTTGCTGTGGAGGTAACTTAGAGGAACAGCTCACTGTTTTGGCTCTCTGTTTGAAGGCTAATGTAACAGACTCAGCTCAACAAGTGATATTCCTGCCAGGTTGGTCGTTTAAGGATCCTGATGTATTTGAGAGTTGTCTTGTGTTCTTACTCAAGGAAAAGTAGGTGTGCTGGGTCTAGCAGTAAATACAGCTTTTGTGGGGCCTTCATCTAATAACGTTCGGGAGTTCCTCTATAAGAAAAAGATTACATATTACAAATATAAAAATAGTTACAAAAGTGAATATTTAGAGTGACAAAAGATATCACCCATCACATAGGTCAACATGCTGCCACATTCCAACATGAGATTTAAAAACATAATTTATTTCAAGCATTGTGTCTCATTCCTCTCTCCTCTCAGTGCCAACTGCCAAAGGAGTTATCAACAGAACTCCTGGCCCTAACTTTTGTGTCCCAACATTGGGTGAGTCAGTACAGTTGGAGATAGGAGAGTTATTAGAAGCTCTAATGGTGGGATGGTAGCCATGATTTAATGACACATTGGATTCACTGTGAACCACATAAGTGGGTACCACTCACCATGAACTAAATAGATCCCTAAATCATCTCCTCCTCAGTGTGATGATCAAAATGTCCAGGAACACTGCTTTACCATACCACATGAGGGGAAATATGATGGAGGGGACTGGAAAAGTGGCAGTGTCGGAGAGGGGAGACAGCACAGTGTTAATCCATTGCTGCTAGAATACCCACTTCTGCAAATTTTATAACAGTAGGGCCCTGGAAGGAGCCTGTTAGCAAGGGCCCATGAAACCTCACCTTCTTTAGTTTCTTAATAAATATATCTCCACTGATGCTCTGTTTCAGAGGCATTTTATAGATCTCTAGTCAAAGAAGTCAATTTTCACCGTTTCATCTGGACAATTTTACAAGAGTAATGATTTCAGGACATTTTGAAACATTCCGATTTAAAACATACAGAGAAGACAGGAGAAGAGGGGACATGAGAAAAGTATTATTTAATTCATTAAGATAGTTTTTTTTTTCTGGAACATCTCCTACATTTAAAAAAAATTCCTATTAGGAAGACACAGAGTAAAACTTTTTCCCTTATAAAATACATTTTAAAACAAATTCATCACATCCTCACTGTAAGGGGATTATTAGATTACTGAATCATTGTGAGTCAGAAATTTTTAATCTTATCATATTGGCTTACAGCTTTGCATAGAACCACCAGTCATATATATATATATATATATATATATATATACATATATATATATATATACACATATATATATATATATACACATATATATATATACGTATATATATATATATATATACATATATATATATACACACACACATACATACAGAAAGGCAAGAGAAGATTACCTTCTTTAATACATTTAACTGAAACACTGTGACATCACCTATGATGACTCATAGGCACAATTCAATTGTTTCATCCATTCATTACACATTTATCAGTGCCAATTATATATAGGGCTCTTGCTGGACTTAAGGTGGATTTAGAGATTTATAAGAACAGATCTCATCTTCAAGGAGCTCAGATTTTTTTTTAGGCACAACCAGGTATGTATACAAGTAACTATCATAGAAATGCTGGGTGACAAGTAGACATAAAGAACTGAAAATTCTGAAGTATGGGAGCACCATCCAATCATTTATTCGATGACAGAGGATGGACAAAATATATTTGGTGCCTGCCCTCATAGAGTTTGTAATCTAGTGAGGAAGATGCACATTACACAACACAGGACATACACAAATATGTAACCTATACATTGTGATGTGTTAAGAAAAAATAGATGTAAGAGGCAATGAAAGAGAGTCCTGATGAAGAGTGGAGGGTCATGAAAAGTGTGAGAATGTGGCATGTCAGGGAGAGCTAAGTGCTGAGGAGGAATGACCTGGGTGAAGGAGGATAATGTGGATTGTTTCAGGCATAGAGAAACACAAATGAGAAAGGCACCAAGGAAGAAGATAGCTTGATGAGCTTGAAGAACAGATGAAGGTGAATGAGGCCGGGTTATAGTGAGTGAGGGTGGCAGAAGATAGTTCAGAGAGGAGGAAAAGAAGCTAAAGTGTCAAGGAACTTAAAGGCGTGTTAATGATTCTGTGCTATGGGAATTCTTTGGAGCTACAAAAATATTGTGTACAATATAAAGTATGGATTGGAAGCAGAAAGCAGTACTAGCAAAGGCTACTGGGGTCATCCCAGGGAAAGATGGTGGCTTGGACTAGGGCAAAAGCAATGAGGGTGGCAGGGGTGGTGGTGGTAAGAAGCACTCAGATTTTGCAGGTAGAATCAACAAGACTTGATTATGGATTAAACAGGGAGAATGAAAGAGAAGGAACACACCAGACTGTTTGCTTTTATATTGTAATCTGAACTTTGTCATGAGAGTGTAAGTTCTTTGAGGCAGTGGACATGCTTTCTGCCTGCTCTGTGCTCTTTATAGCATGAAAGAGGGAGATGGTGTTTGGAAAATATTAATTTGCAATTTGTTTTCCCAGGTAGAAAATCTAGTTTCTCTATCCTTCTGCCCCTCAGGGCTCTCTTGTTTTTTCCATCACTGTGTATTTGCTTCCTGATAGGACCTCAGAGGAAGAACAGGAAAAAAAATCCTTTATACTTCATACTTCGGGACTACTTCTCATCTTCTTTCAACTTGGCACAGGCTAGAGACCCAGAACTGTTCCTGCCCTTTTGAAAAAAAATCCTACAATGGTGGCCATCTTAAAGGGGCTATTCAAGATAGTAGCAGTTGGTAGCCCAGTCAAGTTAAAGAAATATTGCAATACAACAGTTGGTATCATTGTGTTTTGTGTAGTGACCAGATGGATGTGCCTTTAAAATGTCTTCATATGCCTTTTGAAATTTTCTATGAATACTTCAATGACAATGGTGTGGGATCTGGCTCTTTGTAATGATCTTCCAAGGAAGCGATGTGCTGCATTTTCACTTGCGTCTGTATCACCTGGTCCATTTCAAGACCATGGGTGCCGCGTTCAGGCTGCCATCATATTATCACTCTATCTTGTGGGGAAGCAGGTGTGGGTAGTGAGTGTTGAGAACCAAGCAGTTGCTCTGGTGGGGTCTTTGGACTTGGTGGACGGCCACAGCTGAGGCAGCATTCTCCTTTATCTCCAAGACTCCTGTCAGCCCCCACACTTTGTTCTTCACATGCAGCTTCAGTGTCTAAGTAATCCGAATAGAGAGCTTGCCTTAAGAGGAGGCCAAGAGGACTTAGTGGGGAGATGAGGAACTTCTGAGAGAAAGAGGAAAATGAAAGAAGAGGTAAACATAGGACTGTATTAGTCTGCAATTGCTGAGTAACAAATCACTGCAAAACTCAGAGGCATAAAACACCATACATATTATCTCATAGTTTCTGTGGGTCTGAGTCTGAGTGTGGCTCAGGTGGGCCTCTGCTTTCAGGACCTTTCACAGGCTACCATCCATGTGTCAGCTCATCGTAGTTATTTCAGGTTTCAACTTGGTAGCAATCCACTTCTGAGTTCTCTCCATGCTGGTAGACAGGATTCAGTTTCTTACTATCTGTCGGCTGGAGGCCACTCTGTTCCTTGCCAGGTGGGCCTTTTGCTTCATTGATGCTGCAGCTCACTTCATCCATCTAGGCAAGCGAGAAGGCAATAGAGTATGAGCAAGGTGGAAGTCAGTCTTCTGCTACCTAACCATAGAATTGACATCGCGCCACCTTTACTGTATTCTATTGGTTAGAAGCCAGTCACTAGTTCCAGTCCACACTTAAGAAGAGGCTGTTACACAGAGGCACAAATACAGGAGATAGAGATCACTGAGGGTCATCTTGGAAGTCTGCCTACCACAATGACCTTGCACTAGATCTACTTGCAAATATTAAAACTGTTGTGGTACAGTGAAGGAAGAGCAGGAGTTTCTTTGGTAAGTACCTTCACTTCTACATGGAAGCAACTCCAAAGTGTTACTCTGGTATAACTCTGATCCAGGATTAGATTAATGTGGTGGTCAAAGAAAGAGTCTGGTGGCTAAATGTGATTTCAGTGGACTCAAATTATTCACTACTGTTTCTTAAAAATACTGTGGGGGCCATGCATCTTCTGTACCACATCTCCTCTGAATTCCAGTTTTTCCCTCCCATCTACTTAACTCGTAAACTACATCTGGGTTGCTCCGAAATTGCTCTCTTCCTACCTCCCCCATACAGCTTCCCGGGTCTCTTGTCCTTTCTTCCATCTCTAGATGACAAATGTCCACTGACAAAGTCTGGCTGCAGCACAGAAATGGTCTGGCAACTGCTGATCCCTCTTTGGGGAGTGGAGGAGAGCAATGACCTGAGCAGGAAAAGCAAGTTCTCTTTAGCAGGCAAGGAAGGAGGAAAGCTGGGAAACCCATGTATATTAATATTTTCAGCCTCATCACATTACGTTTTCTGGGTGCAGGTTTTTATCTCTATAACCAGGCTGCAAACTCCTTGAAAGCTTGTCCTTATCTTCTGCTTTCTTGTATTTCCCAACAGCATATGTGGGACCGAGGTTTGCTGAATGGATGGTGTGTGTACTGGGCTGTGACATTTTTTCCAGTGGACTGGTGTGACTGAAAGAGATAATGTGTCTGAAAGTGCAATGTAAATTGTAACACTCTATATACATGTCATAGTTATTATTGTTACTATCAGCACCATCATCATCATCCTCTAGCACATCTTTTATGCACCATCTGCAAAAATAGGCTTTTTCCTAGATGAATGCTCCACCTAGACCATCAGGATTTAAGCGCAACAAAATAGACAAATTCCTTCCAAAGATATATTTATGTGTCATTCCTATGTTTATAAAATCCAGAATTATAATAGAGTGGGAATATCACATATTATGGCATGAGTGTTTCTAAATGTTACTTACACTTTCTGATTGGAAGAGCAATCAGATATCTTTTATAAAATTTAGAAATAGAAATGAGGTAATAGAAGAAACCATTGTTAATATTTTGCCACATTTCTTTCTATCCTTGTGTGTATTAATATATAATACATGCATACATAGATTTGGGTATATGTAGTTATGGGTATAAAGATTTATGTGTTGCTGTGTTTATAGTCTCATGAGCAATTTCCTATGTCATTAAATACATTTAAAACTATTATTTTGTTGGTAAAATAATATTCCACTCAAATATATGTAATAACAAGTTTAACCATTTCTCTACTTTTTGGAGATCTAAGATTCTGTCTCTTTCCTAATATGAATAAGATTTCAATTAAGATTTGGTAATAAGTCATTGTCTACAGCCCTAGTTACTTCCTTAGGAATTAAGAGTTTAATTAGTAAGTCAATGGTATGACCTTTTAAAATATATTTATAAATCTGGCAAGGCATTTTTCTGAAAAGAATTAGCTAGTTTACATCCTTCCAAGAGTCTAGAAGATTGCGTCTCTTATCCCACCCTCAGTGGCAATGAATAATATTAATTTAAAATTTCTGATTATTTGATGCAAAAATATTCACATTTAGTTTTGTTTTTATTTTTTAATTACTGAGGTTGATTTTTTTTATGTGCCTTTTGGCCATTTGCATTTATTCTTCTGTGAATGGCTTAGTTACCTCTTTTGCCCTCTTGACTTTTAATGAGTCCTAATGTTTTCCTTTTTAATTGATAAAAGATCTTTAATAGCTGATTTTCACCTTTAGGCTATCGTATTACAATTATTTCTTTGCAGTTGTTTGCCTTCAAGATTTTGTATATGATGGTTTTGACATGTAAATATATTAATTTCTTAAGTAATATTCAGGCTAGTGAACTACATTGAACTATTTTCCAAAAATTATTGTGATCACTTATTTTTATTGTAAAATATTTTATGCACAAATGAATGTATCAAATACACAAAACAATATACAAATGATGTATAGAATATATGTGCGCTGTTTAAAGAATATTGGATAAAATGAAAGCTCTAGTTCCTAGCACTCAATTTTTAAAAAAAAAACGCAATGCCGGTAGCCCCCATGAGAACTCCCTAGTCACACAATTCTCCTTTATTTCCCCAAGTTAACCACTCTGCTGACTTTTATGAGAATCATTTTTCTCCTGAATTTGTGAATTGTATATATTTAATATTTAATCAATATATTGTTTAGTTTTAGTTTTTCTTGTCTTTGGACTTTATATAAATGCAACCACAGTGTGTATATTTTTGTATCATTTCCTGCCTGTAATCCTAGCATTTTGGGAGGCTGAGGCAGGAGGAGTGCTTGAAGCCAAGAGTTTGAAACTAGCTTGGGCAACATCGTGAGACTCCGTTTCTGTATTTCAAAAAAAGACCTAAAAAAAACCCACAGCTTTTATCAGTCAACTATTTTTGCAGCAATGCTGTGTAGCAAACTACTCTGTAACTCAGTAACCTAAACAACAAGCATTCATTTTCAGGCTCGTGGATGTGCTGGCCAGTTGTGCTTTAGGCTAGGGCTTGGGTGGGCAGGTCTACTTCAGACTGTGAAAGGACTTCAAGCCTGCTCCTTATGTCTTTTCTTATTATGTGATTGCTACCTTGAACTTGTTCTCATGGTAATGACAAAAGTGTAAGAGTAGACTACTCATACTTATAAGCACATTTGATCACTGCTTGCATCATGTCCACAAATAATCTATTGGCTAAAGCAAATCACACAAGCTCAACCTCAATGAAACAGGGAAATATATTTGGATTTCTAGTGGTGACTGTAAAGTCATATGGAAACAGGAATGCATGTAAGCTATATAAAACTATAATCAGAAGGGTTGAAGAATTTGGAGCAATAATGAGATCTGCCATGCATTTTAGCCTTCCTAAAGTGAAATATATCTTTTACTCAATAGCTAAATTTATTGTCATGCATCTCATTCCCTGTCTTTTTCTTTTTATGGTTAATAGTTTAGAGTTAATAGTTTATGGCTTTACAATTAAGTGTTTAAGAATTGAGACATGGTAATTAAGATATTACATTATCATTTTTTTTCTTCCAGTGTTTCACTATAGCAAGATATTGGCTGTTAGTTTACAGTGAATTCTTTTAAAAATTGTGATAAAGAGTATTCATATTTCTAATTTACTAAGAATTTTAAACAACATGCAACTTTTGTCTTCTGAAATTATAGGGATAATATTTTCTAAAATTTTTACTTATTAAATATATTAATATTTAATGTTACTGAAATTAAACCACTTTTACAATCTGAGTATAAACACTATTTAGTGATTGTGAATTATTCCTTACATCCTTTTGATTCTATTTGCTTGGTTTTTATTTAAGATTTCACATCTATGTTCGCAATTTCATTTTATTTTCTTAAGTTTTATCATTAGTGTTGTGCTACCTTTACCAAGAGCACTGGGTAGCTACCATCTTTTTCTGTGCTTTAGGAGGACTATTTTATTTTATTTTAATATTACACATACTAGAAAAACTAACTCATACTGTTAAAATAAATAAATGTGTTTATGCACTAATATACCAGGATGGTAAAGAGGTAGAGCGAGTTTGGGGTTTTGAGATTGCTTTAAATCAATGATTATATGACATCAATGACTTGGTTTCTTTTTACATCTCAATTCTGACTTCTGGGGTGACAAACTTTTTAGGCTGGCTCGGTGCATGGAAGCAAAATGGCTGCGGCAATTTCAGTCATCACATTTTGTAGTACATTGTTCATAAAGAGAAAGATGGGCTGGCTCCTTATAAGCTTATATAAAATAGAAGTATCTTATTTTGAGAAGTACACACATATATATTCAACATATATAGTCCTAGAATATATATCTAGTCACATACTTTTTCATGTTTATTGATCAATTTAGGTTTCATATGTTTTATGAAATCTGTTTTGTAATTTATATCTATACCAAAGATAACCTTTATTTTATCCTGATTTTAAAATGTTTGCCAACATTCTACTTGCAATTCTCCTATTTTTAATCTCCTATATGCCCCTATATTTGCTGCCATAGCCTTGATTTTCTTTGTGAATATGCATAATATTGAGGACTTAATTTGACTTAAGTACTTTGAAAGAAATTTTACGTATATTAGCTTATCGCTAACTTCTCTTTTTTTCTTAATTAGATTTATAGGACTTGTTTAATTTTGGGGTTTTGTCTATTTTTTAAAAAGAATTGATTCTTGGATTTACTTACTCTATCTGCTGGTTTACATATTTTTCAGTAATTAGTTTGACATTTTTAAATACATTAAATCAGTTTTACTGCATTTTATTATTTTCTCCTTTTTTCTTGAAGTTGACTTTACATTTCTAAATTTTTAAGAATAAAAATTATTTCATGACAAAGTATTTAAGGATTTTATTTATGCATGTTTACATTTGTCATGTGGACATATCTAAATAGTTTACTATTTTGTTATGCATTTACTCTTTATCTCAACAGGCCCTTAGAGAAGAGCAGCTTTCAACTTTTAGGACCTTGTAAAGTTGTTTTTGCTATTTTTACTCTTACTTAATCTTGAATAAATAATGCAGTCTATACAATGTCTAATTTGGGTGACTTATTGCAGTTTTGTGTCTCAGTAAACAAAAAATTTTAAACTATTCTTTGGAGACTTAAAAAAATTTAACATTTAAGTGGTATAAACATTAAATATACTGTATGTCTATTCACTTTATATGCTGATTATATTAATCTAATCATCACTATTTCTATACATTTTGACTACTTTATTATATTGTGAAAGTAGGGAATTAAAGCAACTCCAATTATATTTATCTCAATTTTTAATTTCATTTTATTTTGACAAATAATTGCTTGATTAAACAGTTGGTTTCAGATTGGGCATTGTGGAGCACTTGGGGAGGCTGAGGCAAGAGGATTGCTTGAGGCCAGGAGTTGAGATTAGCCTGGCAAACATGGTAAGAGCCCGTCTCTACAAAATAAGAAAAAAATTGATTTCCTGTGTAATATGTGAGCACACACTCACATAATCAGCACCTAAGTCAGGACTTACAAACTTAATAGGTCAGCTTCCTGCTTCTATTGAGTCACTAACACTCACAGGTAATTGCTATCCTTAATTCTAACAGCATAGATAAGTTTTGTTTGTTTTTGTAATGTCTCATGTCCGGCATCTTTCATTCAACATTAGATTTGGTCATGTGTTTTGTGTGATACATTCTATAAAACAATTGGCCTGAACTCAAAAAAAAAATCAATATCGTGAAAGACCAGAAAAGCAAACAAACAAAAAGCTGAAGGGCTTGTCTACATTAAAGGAGACGTGGCTGGGCATGGTGGCTCATGCCTGTAATCCCAGCACTTTGACAGGCCAAGGCAGGTGGATCATCTGAGGTCAGGAGTTTGAGACCAGCCTGACTGACATGGTGAAACCTCATCTCTACTAAAAATACAAAAAAAAAAAAAAAAAAATAGCTGGGCGTGCTGGCACGCACCTGTAGTCCCAGGTACTCGGGAGGCTGAGGCAGGAGAATTGCTTAAACCCAGGAGGCGGAGGTTGCAGCGAGCGGAGATCAAGCCACTGGACTCCAGCCTGGGTGACAAGAGCGAGACTGTCTCCAAAACAAACAAACAAAAACAAAAAAACAAAAACAAAAAAAAAGGGGAAGCTTTGATGAACAAACATATGATTTAATTAGAAAAAAATTGAATATCAACATGTTAATATTATCTTCTTAATGTTAAAACTTTTATTGTGAAATGGTGTGGTTATATAGAAGAATATTCTTGATCTTAGATGACAGGATACATTTAGGAGTCAAATGTTTTAGGATCTGTAAGCTATTTTAAAATAGTTTGGTAAAAGTAATATACATACATATATACTTGTGTGCATAAAAAGAGCAGGGAAGTGTGGCAAAATGTGAAAAATTGGGGAAGGACAGGTTGGTGTCCATTGTATTGTTCTTTCAGCTTTTCTGTGGGGGCTGAAATATTTTAAAATTAAAAAATGGGAAGATAAGCACACATTGCTATTTAATCCTAATTTTTAATAACTGAGCAGTAGATTTTCTGTTGTGATTTTATTTAGCATATGTAGAAACTGAGGCTCAGTGGAGTTTGGCACATTGCCTAGAGTGTGGCCCTGATGACTCTGTGATCTAGGTCTTCTGACCATCTCCTGTGCACCTTTTATGAAGGCCACAAGGACACTGTTGACTGACAGTTGAGAAAGGTAAAAGCTATTAAGACATCCTAGAATTTTAGAGTAGATAGAAACTACAGTGATCAGCTAATCAGATTCTCTAATCTTAGAAATGTCAAGGAGGTCAAGTACTCAGTCCAAGTTCACAGAATGAGTTAGAAATGTCAGAGCCTGCATTACAATCTTGGTTTTCTAATTTTAAAATCCATATTATTTTTACTGCACCACCAATGAGCTGAACGTTCCAAGCAGATAGAATTCTGGGCCATGGAACATTAGGACAACAAAGTTCAAAATCAAAAACCAAAACAAAAGCCTCAAATTCCTCAGCTTGCTTTTCAGGTTTAAGCTTGACTTCTGACTACATGTCAATCAGGCATTGTTTTCGGCTTGAGTCGGGAACATTTTGTATAACTCCTCTGAATGTGTAATATCCCTGCTCTCTTTCCCAGCCAGGTTGGGAGTGTATCTTGGCGTGTAGCAGAATTTCTGAGTGTTTATTTCCCCGTCTTACATCAACAGTTTGCTGAATCATTTACTTTTTCTCTTTGACAGAGTTTCAATGCTGTCAGTAGAATATGCATCAGGGCAGAAGGGAATTATCATGGTGTCAGGCATTATGGGTAATTCCATGTAAATGGTTCTGCAGAGAGCCATGCTGATTTGCACGGTGGCAGTAACAACTCTAAGTGGAAGGCTTCCTCATGTCTGGTTTTGTTAATTTCAGTTTAGTGGCTATTAGCAGGTTTCCTGAAAATAGGAATGTTAGACCCTAGACAGTCCTTCTCGAACTTGAGAGTGCTTTCCAGTCTCATTTATCCTCTTCTCATAGAAAAGGTTCTGTTTTCAATTTCTTTGTTTCTATTATCCTCATCTTTCTGTTTACTTTTCCTGGCTCCCTGCCTAACCTGAGAGGAAAGGGATGTGTCTCATGTTCCCTTCCCACACTCAAGACTCTGTGCCCTGAGTTTGGGTTACACTTTTCTTTTTTTTTAAGTTATTGAGTATACTTGAACAATAGTATACTCTGCCCCACTATAAATAACTTTTTTCCCACAGAATACTGTATGCTTTTATAGGAAGAGCTCTGGACTGAAAGTCAGGGGGTCACAATTTCAATTTTGCCATTAGTCAGTCCTATGACCTTGATCACATTATTTTCATCACTAAATAACGTTGAGAAAATGGAATGATTCTGCCTTCACATGTGTTTGATAGGTGGTGAGTAATTAGGTTATACATGTTCATTCTTAAATTATATATGAAAATACATTCTAAAAGATATATTTTAAAAATCAACACTTAATTATCCAGGAAAAGTTGAATTAATTTTTTTCTTGGTTTTTTAAAGTGTCATGACATTTCCTTATTCTGTATGATTTAATGTATTTGAACACATTGTTTTGTTGTTTTCTCTTATGTGATCTTCTCTAGCTCAGATAAAAGACTAAGATTTTAAAACCCATTTTTAAAATACACAAATGAAAGTGTAGCAAATTAATTGATTTATATAACATTAATTGATTTATATAACAATCAACCATATTTGAGCTAGAATTAATAGTTTAAAAATCTTAATTTTAATCTGTCATTTTTTTTACTGCATAGGTAGTAAAATAATGCATCCAAGATAATTTGTAAAGTAGAAATATTTAAAACATGGACAATAAAATCGCCTGTGTCCTATATTTGTTAATGATCTAAATAAATGTTGATTATTTACTATATGCTAGCTATTGTTTTAAAGGCCAAGAATATACCAATGAACAAAACAGAAATCCTTGTTTTCATGCAACTTAGAAAATATGTCAAATATCTGGCTGGGCGCAGTGCCTCACACCTGTAATCCCAGCACTTTGGGAGGCCAAGGCGGGTAGATCACCTGAGGTCAGGAGTTTGAAACCAGCCTGGCCAACATGGTGAAATCCCGTCTCTACTAAAAATACAAAAATTAGCCAGATGTGGTGGTGCATACCTGTAATCCCAGCTACTCGGAAGGCTGAGACAGGAGAATTGCTTGAACCTAGGAGGCGGAGGTTGCAGTGAGCCGAAATCACACTACTGCACTCCAGCCTGGGTGACAGAGAAAGAATCTGTCTCAAAATACAAAAAGAAAATATGTTAAATTTCCAATATACAATGCACAATAAATGCATGAATCATATAGATTACTAGAAGGTGATAAATGTTGTCAAAAGAATGAAAGGAAAAGAGTTTGGAAATTCTGGAAGTAGGGTAAGGGTGTTATTGAGAAGATGAAATTTGGGTGATAATTTGAATATGTGAGGAGGTGAGCCATGCAGGTATCTGGTGGAAGAACCTTCCAGAGGGAGGAAGAGTCAGAGCCAGGGTAGAAGCATGTCTGGCATTTCTAAGGAACAGCAATGTGGCCAGTGTGACTGATCATAATAAGGAATGAGTAGAGTGTTAGGAAATAAATAGTCAGAGACTTGATCAAGGACCATAACCTGTAGCCTTTTAGGTCATGATAAGGGGTTTGGAATTTTCTCTGAGAGAAATGAGAAGTTAGTGGCATAATCTGACTTACATTTTGAAGGTCTCACTTTTACTAAACTTTGCGAAAACTGTTTGGGATGTTGTGGGGGAGGACAGGAAGGGGAGGGCAAGAGTGGAAAGAGAAAAATGAGGTAGGAGGCTATTGCAGTTCTCAGTGAGGGCTAGTGATGACTTCTTATGTGGGGTGCTAGACTTGAGAGTGGTGAGGATCAGATTCTGAATATATGTTGAAGGCAGAGCCAATAGGACTTTATGATGGATTAGAGGTGGTGAGTGGGAGAAAAATCAAGAATAATGGAGTGCTCTCAGGTTTTTGGCCTGAGCCACTGGAAGAATGGAGCTCCCCATCAACAGAGATGGGGAAAACTGTGAGTTTAATAGGTTTGGAGCAGGTGGGGACAATATAAACAATTGGTTCTGCAAAATGTTTTGTTTAAGATTTCTGTTAGATAGCCGAGTAGTAATGTCAAGTCCTTAGTCAGATAATGAGCCAAGAGTTCACCGGAAAGGTCTGGGCTATAGAAATAAATTTGACTTATTCCTGGGACCTTTGTTACTAAGAATTGAAGTGGACAGACTAACAGAAGACAATAAGAAACAAGGCAGAAGGAAAACCAGGAGATGAATTAGTAGTATAGTGTCCTAGAAGCCCAGTGAAGAGAATATTGTAATGAAGAATAACTGATTCTCTGTATCAATTAAAATGAAGTAGATGAGGAGTAAGAACTGGCTATCAGATTTAATGAAATGAAGGCCACTGATGACTTTGGCATGAGAAGTTTCAGTGGAGTAATGGGTGTGAGATAATGAAAGAAGAATTGGAAGTTTAATGCAAAGGGGAATGGAGAAATGGGGCCAGTGTTGGAAGGAAGAGTGATGTGAAGAGACCCTTTCTAAGAGATGGAGAAATGATACCATGTTTGAATGCTGATGGGAATGATCTAGTAGAGAGGTAAAGCTTATGGTGTGGAAAAGAGGCAAGAATTGCTGGATGGCTGTCCATCTATGAGGATGAGGAAATAGGATCTGATGCATACCTGAAAGAATTGACCTTAAAGAGTGTCATGGGTAGTTTACTTATAGTAACAGGAGAAAGGCAGAGTATATGGAAATAGATTCTGGAAGGGGTAGAAGAGGTTGTGGGAGTCTTTGGAAGATCTCCTTTGATAGCTTCAATTTTGCCATGAAATTGGAAGTAAGATCATTGAGAATGAAGATGGGGAAGAATTGTTGAAGGTTTTAGGGGGAAGAAAGAGGTAAGTAATTGTTCAACAAGAGACTAGGAGAATGAATGGGCAAAAGAAACATACTGTGATGACTTGGTAGTACTGAGTCCACTGGAAATTTTCAGTCATGAATTTGAAGTGAGCCCAATCAGCAGAGTGATGTGTTTTTCCCTACCTATATTCAGTTACTTGGAAGAATGTAGGTGGTAAGACAGCAGAAGCTGAGAATATATGCAAATATGTGATTAGATTGGCTGATCATATCAGTCCAAATTCTGCATAAGAAAAAATGGTTACTTTCATAATTGATACCTTGTTTCATTTCCTTCTATCTTTTTAATGCACAGGATTAATTTGGGTTTTTTTTTTTTTTTACATAAAAACAATTATTCTGAAGTATGCCCTTTTATTCAACATTCTTTTTTTTTTGGTGGGGGGCTTACAATATAATGCCTATGTGTGGTGTTATATACAATTAATGATTGCATTAATTTTTATTTTTACTATTGTAAATCTACCTAATTGTATTGTCCTTTAAAACTACATGTCAGTTCATGGTTATAACACCCAATGTTATCAATAACTCACTCACCAATCAATTTAACCATGAAAATGGCCCATGCCATATGTCTGACAAGCATTAAGTCATAGGACCAAAAAAAATTGGGATAAGCTTTAAAAGTATCATTCAACATTCTTTTATGGACATCTAAAAATAGTCTAGTTTCTTAATAAGCTACAGCATATATATCTAGTTCTTTTGGTGGCACAGGGGGCATTTAGTTTTGTGAAAGAGACCAGCAGTTTTTCTAAAATACTCTCTTCTCCCATTCTTCATTAGTAACAGAATCCCTTTCCCTGTTTTTAGCTTGGTACACGGCCACCTGAAATGAGGACTAAGTTTGCCAGCTTCCTTATTACTAAGTATGGCCATGTGACCATCTTTGGCCAATCAGATGAAAGTGAAAGTGGTGTTTCAGCCATCAGTCATCTGGCACCATAACCTTGACAATGGAAGCTATATAAATTTATAAGGTATAAGGAATCTATGTCTCTGACACTATGGGGGATATACTTCTGGTCAAAATGACTATGAAAGAAAAATAACTTCTTTTATAAGCTACTGTTATTGTGGTTTTTTTCTGGGCCTCACAGATGAATTTCAGCCATCTGATAACACGAAAGTCCAACATACCTGTTTTTTCCTAAGCCAAGCATTCTATTGCTTGTTTTTCTTCAGTCCACATGAGACTCTCTGAAAATAAGAGCAAAATAAAAAGGCATTACTTTAAAAAGAACAAAGAAAAAAAAATCCTGAATTTAAAAACTATAGGGCAAGATGTCTGTAAAGTACATATTTGTGATCCTCCAGCAACTGTCCTTGAATCACAGACTGGCAGGCATACAGTATCAGCACACTGTCTAGAGGCTTCTTTCTCGAGCTCCCTCATCTACCAGACCTATGGATTCTGAATATAGGTGTAACTTTTTTGTAGCCTGCAGCTAGTCTTGCCCACGCTACTCTCTGCCAAGGACAAATTCCAAGTTGGTTTGATTTGGGGATTTCATTGACTTCACAGTTCATTGGCAGAGCAGTGATTCTTGAAAATTCTGTAGTTAGTAAATCCCTTAGCACTTCTTGGTTCAAATCCTCAAATTGGCTTTCATCTGAGAAGGAAATTCTGATATTACTCACTGAAGTGTCTTTAAGACACCCTTTCCTATGTTTCCTATATTCCCCCAACATACAACTTAATTAAGTAGTTCTCAAGTTTTAATCAGCATAAAATCTTGATAAAAATGCATCTCATCTGACCACAGCCTCAGAGTTCTTAATTTGGTAGCTATCATGGTGAGGCCCAGGATTATTCATTTTTAACCAGTGTTATTCCATGACTCTGATGTGGGCCCTGCAGGGGTCACGTTTTGAGAAATTGCATAGAGGCCTCCAAGGGTCTTGACTCAGACAATCTAACTAGTTATAATTTTCTAGTACTTCTAAGGCTCATGCTGAAAGGAAAGAACATTTCTGTATCAAAGAGATAATTCAAAGAGGATTAGATTCTGGTTAAAACTTCTCTCACTGTAGAAACAGATAAGAAATTGCATGGCTTCCCTTGCTGTGTGAATTTGGAATTGTATAGATCTTATTATAATTCCAGCACTGCTACTTATTGGCTAAGTGATTTAGATGAGTTATTTGGCATATACAATCCTCATCCACAATGCTGTTGTCAGGATTGGAATGCCTAGCCTGGCTCCTGGAGCATTGACGTTCGTCAGTAAATGATGGTGTTCCTGTTTTCCCATTCCTCTTTCTTCTCATTTTCTTAGTTACATGAAACTTCTTGACCCCTCCATAGATTGCTAATAAGTTCCAACTACTGATCTCTCTGAGTGTTGATATCTTACTAAAACTGCCACTGAGTACGTTAACTCTTAACACTGAGTTCAGTTGACTTCCTGAATGTCTGACAAAGTATTGTCTTCGTTGGTCCACTGCTTGGTGTCAGTCCTGGTTGCCCCATCTGAGACACTGTCTCTTGAGCTGTGGTCCCACATGTGGTTGCCCTACTTCCACCAGCATAAAGTGTCATTGAGATGGAGGTACTTCAAAAGTCTGGGGAGTTTTTGCTTGCTTTTCTACAGTCCAACTGGACTCTACTGGATGCTCAGAAGCCTTCCATTGTCTAAGATTGTTTAACAAATGAGTGATCTTCACTAACTTCATCTATTCTTTCCCCAATACAATAAAAAGGAAACCTCTGTTAAAAGAGTAACTCTGACACCTGTGCTTCTACTCCCAGTGCACTCTCAATTTAAATGTCATTTTATGGTCAAAAGATTGGCAGACAATATATGGAGGTACACCAGTTCTCCTCATGTTCTCTTTCAACTCAAGCATCATAGGGAGCTTCGCAGCTGTGACATGACTTCCACTTAGTGACAAAGGGGATAAAATCAATTTCCATTTCTGTGGTTCTTCCAGAGAGGCACAGGGATCTCAGCCTCCTAATGTTGTTATTGTTGAAGATCCAAAGATAAGAGCTAGGCTTTAATGTTCGAGGCCAGAATAGAAAGACTGGCTACCGGAGGTTTTTATACTTCCTGATTAATCCATTCTAGAAAGATGTTGTCAAAGGATCAATATTAACACACCGAGATGTGGTTTAGCTGCTTTATATTTCATAGTTATGTAGATACCTACCTCGGATTGTAGATTTAAACATTTGTTTGGGTAAGACCCGCCTAAAACTAGCGTACTATCCATTTATTCTCCTTTAAAAATCTTCCAATATTTGTTTCTGGAACCCTATTCTGAGACTCATTTCAAGGGTATTAAGTTAATGAAAAGTATTGTGTTTGAAGTTTTCTCTTTGAAATTTCATGAATGACTACATTAAATCTCCCAAAAATGTATGTATACACACACTTCAGTGTGTGTAAAGCAGTGGTTTTAAGCAGGGAGAAATTTTGCCCCCTTTTCACTTCCCCTGCCAGAGACATTTGACAGTATCTAGAGACATTTTGGGTTGTCCTAACTAGGTACGGATGCAATGGGCATCAAATGAGGAGAAGTCAAGGATGTTGCACAATTTCTTGCAATGCACAGAACGGTCCCCATAACAAATAATTTTATGACCCAAATGTCAATAGTGCTGATGTAGAGAATCCTTGTTATAGACCCTAACAAATGCATTTTATCCATGAGAATGTATATTCATTTTATTTTCACGAAAGATTAGTTCACCCATCAACCAGTTGGGATATTGCCAAGTAGCCTTCTTGCACCGTCCTTCCATAACCTCCTCAAATGCAAACCAAAATGAGTTATGTCAGCACAAACATCCCAGGGGATCCTGATACACAAATAAGAAATAGTTAGCCCTGGCTTGCCAAGCTCCCTCCACATCAAGTCAATAGTCTCATCTTAAATTATAGTCCATACACTGTGTCCTTCAGTGCCTGCTCCTTTCCCTTCTCCCTGCCACCCGGAGTACAAGATGCAGACTTTTCCCTAAATCCTATAATACCACAAAGCCCCTGCTCTTTGTATTATTCTCAAGGCCTAGCAGGACTTTTTGCACTCAGGCAAATAAACACGCCACCAATAATCCAATAAAACCTTCACAGACATCGGATATAAACCACAGTGATGAGCAGCGCACAATCTATAACTGCTTGGTTCTTTTTTATAAACCGTGCACTTGAGCCCTGAAGGCAACACAAATCAAAGCTAATAAAAGCACCAAGGCCTTCCCCTTATTGTTCCTAATGGGTTGATTCACCCTACCTATGCCATTCCCCTAGTGACCACAGGCTGTCTCCACTCCCAAATGGAAGACATACAAGCCAGCATATCGAGCATGAGGAAGGAAAGAGCTCATTTCAAATATGCCTTTCATCATGATGGCTTTCCACTTGGTGCTCAATAGCTGCAGAGAAATAAACACGATCACCTTGGGCTGGAACTAGCCAATGTCTCATACTCCCAGAGACCAAATACAGCACAACACTCAATCCTGGAGCTCATTTTTTTTTAAGTGTGTTTTCCAACTCTCAACTTTGTGAAGGAGCTGCAATTAGTCTATGCAGTAAATGAAAGCAGATTAGAGCAGAAGAATGTGAGTAGTATGATAAAAAGCTTGCCCCAAAGCAGAGGTAACAGGAAACCACAGTTAGAATGTTCTTTCTTCACAGGAAAACCTCTGTCTTTGGTAGAATGATTGCAGAGTTTCACTGATAATCAAAATGCCAAGATTTTATTCTGAGCCACAAACTCAGATGTCTCTATGGGCCAAGCAGATCATGTACCTGAGTGAAAAGGGGTAGAAAAAGGGAAAAGCAAGAGGGGGAGTCTTTGGTCATCTGGATCACATTCCTTGTTTATAATCTCTACTCCTCCCCTAGAGCTCTGCCAAGTTGTTAGCAAGTAGGAATATTTTTTCAGATCTTCCCATTTTTTTCAAAGCTATATAATAAAGACTTATTTTGAGAGTAGAAGCTTCCAATTTTTACATATGGGTAAGTAATTGCATTTAGACAAAAAATGCATGGGCCAAAACAAACTAAAATATATCTGTGGGCTGGATCTATTAATAGCTGTGAGCTACCAGGCTGGCACCACTCTTTACCCATGGCCCTGTATGCAATGTCTCGTCCTTGAAAATGAAGTTAATAGTTAGTGTCCATTAGTACCAGGACCCTAATCAAGGCTTTACAGAGTACATTGTTGTATTTTTTAAGTTTCATGTTTAGAATCCACATACATTCATGGAAAGAGGTGGATGGCAGGTGTCAGTGTAACGTGTTGGCATCCCCTTTTGTTTCAAACCTTCTCCTATAGGTGTCACCGATGCTTTCCTTGGGGAGGACTGTGGTCATTGACCTCCCAGTCCCCTTCATGGTAAGCCTTTTCTGATGATGGGCCCTGCCTAGTCAGCCAGCCATGGAGAAACAAAGATTACATACAGCCTTTCCTGACTAAAGATGCCAGTGAGCATCAAAATCAAATGGGAGCTTCTCGTAGCCCCAGGCACCGAGAGATTGCCACTCTGGAATCTCTCTCAGTAGGGTTATGCTCTTTTATAATGTAACATCTTCTCAACAGCTCCTACTTTTCAGAGCAGCCTTGCAGAAAAGCAGTTGGAGGTCTGTTTCTGTTAGCCAAGAACTCATACTCACAGCTTGCCAGAAAAGGTGATGCATCTGTTTATAAGGGAGGTAAGGGAAGCGCCTACTCTATCCATTGGCACAATCATTCCAGATGCATCTGGTGGGACAATTCTGGGGCTGATTCCAATCTCCGGAAATGCATTCTTCCCTGGGAAAATTATTAGCAAGGAGGGACAGGTGTGCAGGGCATTCAAACAGACCTTCCTTTTATTTCTGTTTGAATCCTGAATATCTATTAACAACTTGCCTTCCCATTGTTCCTCAACAATTGAAGCGCAGCTGAATACACAATAGGAAAATAGAAACTGGACTAGCCAATTGACTGCGGCTTCTATTTAACTACCAATACACGCAATAATGTCCTCACTAGTAAATATTTGGTGGAAAATATGTAAACATATAAATAACACTATTGAGTATCTCCAAACTAATTTTTGGAAGTAGGTAATCAATAATTTCCCATTACTTTCTTTTCTCTTGTCTTTCCTTTTCTCTCCTCTTCTTCCCTCAAATATTTGTAAAGCATCTTATATTATGCGTAATTCTGTGTACATCGTACCTCTAGGAAAGGACTTCCTCGCCATCAAATTCATATGTGTTGACAAAAAGAACATACGCAATTCAAAAAACTAGAAATTGCCCTGGTGTGTTATTAGATGTCCAATAAATGTTGCTGTTGTCATGTGCTGGGAGAAGGGAAGTCATTGCTAACTTGCAGTGGTCAGGAAACACTTCAAGAAAGTGTACAATTTGGATACATTAGGAGGAGAAATACCTGGGAGAGGTGGAGTAGGGATAAACATTATGAGGAAAGTCTAGCTATGGGCTTTGTAGTAGTTTTGCTGCTACACCACATTACTATAGATGGTTAGTGTGAGTTAGAAGAAAGATTGGCAGATAATTTAAATATTGGACAAGTTAATTTGCCTCCCTGAGCATCAGTCTCCTCATGTGTAAAATGGGAGTAGTAATGCTTACCTCCATTGAGATGCTATCAATTAAGTGAAATAAGTAATGAAATAATGTACAGAGCATGAAGCATGCTGCCAGGCCCTTTTCTGCACCTGCAGTGTAATAGATAAAATCATGGAGGTCTTTGTGTGATGAATTTGGACATATTTCTACTGGCCTTTGTTGAGGAAAGTTGTGATTTATAGGAAGTCTTTATTCTATATTAAATACACATAAACTGCTTTCAACCATCGTAACAAGTGGCAGAGGGTGAGAAACTATGTACAATATTAAATTTCATTTGGATTATTTGAACTTTCTCTTAATTTGAGCAGAACTAGCATTAGTAGAAAGAAAGAGCATGCTGACAAAATTAGTGATGCTTCAAAAGTGCTTAGATATCACCCTGGGGCTTTAGGGGGGTTGCCTGCATTATGTAGGAAAGCAACTTCATTACTAACCCAGTGTTGTAGAGTTCTAAAGGAAGTAACTTGCTGCTTGTTGAGGTTCTAATGACACATCACTCTTGTTTATTCTTTGAAGGGAATCTCTAGCAGGCCTCTGTGTAGCCAGACTTTGGTAGTGCACTCCTAAGTTCTTTATGCATCAAAAAGTAGTAAAGTATCTCTTAAAATATGACATAGTCTAATTTGACCACTGATGTTAATAATCTGGCTTCTCTCCCTTCTTTTTCCCTTATTTATTGAAGATCTCTCCCATTTTCTGGCCAGAACCCTTGTGACCTTCTTCCTTTACACCCCCTGAGCTCCCTTATCTTCCATTGTTTACCTTCTATGGAAGAGGTTAAAATGTACTCAGTGGCTCTTTTGCCTCCTTAGCTAACATGAGAAGGGTCTGTTCTTTTACCTGAACTCCACCAAAAGGAATTCCACATCTCCACTGGAGGTTTGAAATGCAAATAAACTGAGAGTAGTTTTCATGTCACAGATTTGGTTTCTCTGCTCCCTTCCCTTAGGAAATTGTATTTTTCTTTGCCCTGGCTTTTACCTGCTCCCCAGCCCTCCATCTTGCCTCAGCCATGTTGGTTCTCTGGCCCTTATTTCTTTTTAAGATCATTAGGTTTCTCTCATGTTAACTGTTGCTGCTTCCAAGACCCTCACCTTCCTCGTTTCTCAGTGTGATTTCTTTTGCTAATATGCTCACTGTCTACCATGCCCCTTCCACTAAGCCTTCAGCAGCCTTTGCTCTGGTCCTCCAGAAATATTTCATGAAGCGGGAGCTGACCTGGGACAATGCCAACTGTACAAGTGCCGCGGGCTGACTGTGTGCCTCCTGGCCAATCAGTTTGCCAGCCCCCGTAAGAGCTCGTTTCCTCATGCTCCTTGACACAAGCTTTCCTCACTTCATGAGAGTTTCTGATTAGTATTCAGAAAGAGTTTTCTCTGATGGCATTAGTGGGAAATCAGACTGTCAATTTATTTATACCCAGCCTCAGGGCAGAACCACTGTGTGTGGGTAAAGCTATTAGATGCAGAAAATACTCTGTGTGTGTTTGTATGTACACATATTGACTGGAGGTGACGTTTAGAGTGGAAATCCATTGCCCCATGGGTTGGAAAGTGACTCACAGTGGGATATAAAAATGCCGGAGAAAGATTTGGTGTTATTGCTAATGGAGGTCACATTTTCAAACCCCTAGTTAATGGTTTTCCCTAGAAATGCTGTGTCCTCTATGGATAATCACAGTATCATTTATGTCTGGACTTGCTTGCTGCAAACTTAAGGTGGTGGCCTAATCTCACATCATAAGGAAGGACACATCTCTCGTAAGTCTCCTACTTCTGAGATTGACAAAATGGGCTACTGGCCTGGGGTAGACCAGAACCAGGGAATAGGGAGCAAGGGTTTCTGATGGGCCAGCAGCCATGGTGTCTTGGTGGGAAGCACCCTGGATTTAGGTTTAGGGGAGCTAAGTTAGGGGTGCAAGTCTCCTGCTTATTGACAGTACAGAGATAAGATGCTCAACTTCTCTCAAACTCATCATTAGGACTGTTGTAAGAGTTAAAATATATACATACACATAAATATATATAATTTATATGTGTATATACTATATTGTATATGCATATATATATATGTATGTATGTGTGTATATATTCATGTATTTATGTATGTATAATGAAAGAACATGATCAGCACAAAAATCCAGGTTGGGTTGGATTCCCTTAACGTTTTCTCGTAGCATCCTGTAGTTTTTGGTCACAGCACTTTCAAAACTATAATGAAGCAATTAATAATGTAATGCCTCTAGACCAAGACAATTATTAAAATGACTCCTCTGGATTAAGTTATATGAGCGTATAGGGATTTTGTCCTTAGCCTGAGAACAATGTAACAGTGTCTAACACTTGGAAAGAACTTACTATATATTTTTGCAAAAATGAATGAATAGTAAATGTTAATGTTTCTTAAGTCTGAATAGAAATGAACTCTATTGGGGATTTTCTGTGACTAATGGACACTGACACCTCTACTGGTCTGCTTTATTTTGATTCTGGATTAAGTAAGAGTCAATAATATCCTAGGTGCCCATTTAATTTTTAACTATCTAGCAAAATGAAAATATGAACCCCTTTTTACAACTATGACTCTTACAGCCTCCTGGACCTTGGTTTTGGCCAGTGTTTCTCATTTGTAGACTGACTCTTACTTTGACACATAGGTATCAGCAACACTCAGGATTGCAAATCTTATATGGGCATGTGGATACAGAAAGCCATAGCCAGAGTTCCTAGGCTGGTGGGTGTTTCTGATATTTGGCCCATCACCCCATTAATAATTTAGCACTTGTTAGGCCATGTGTTTGGGGTTTGATTTAGGGAAAAAACGTGGTCACAGAAACACTAAGGAGAGCAATCCTCCATGTTGGTAGGTAGAGATAAATCATAGAATGTTAGAACATTCTGGAGGAAAGCTGTTTGGGATGCACTACCAAGCATCATGCAGATTCAGTGGAGGTTATAGTAACGTTCCCTTCATTTACGCAGAACATGTGTTGGCTGGCTGTACTACACAGAGAGCAAAGGCGGGTATTCACAAAGACAGAAGTAAGCCATGATCTTTTAATTAAGAAAAGTTCCTGTCTCATTTATTTCCTATTTGTCCCCCCTCCACATCCCTTTCCTAAAAAGGGTCATTGAAGGCCTGAAGATTTCTAGATTCTTGATCTTTTTTCCAGAATTTACCTACCTGTTCCATGTTTCACTCCATCTGGCCTTGAATCTCCACTGAGTGGCTATGTAGCAGTTATGCACTAATAAACAGTGCAAGAATTGGTGTTACTTTGCTTATTAGTGGACACTATTTAAAGAGCCATTAATAAAAAGAATATCAGTAATTGTCAGATTGATGGATGAGATGATTTGAAGCCGGGAGACTTTTGGCTTCCATAAGCTAAGACCCTGCCAAAGGTGAGGACTCTGAAGGTAAAGGTGATACAATCTAGACCTGCAGGTAGATCTAATACAACCTCATCTCTGTGCCCAATATTGGGGTTTTCTCTTCTGTCTATAGCAACTGTTGCCCCTTTGCAGAATTTCAGCAGTATGCTCCTATCTTCTGCTACCCGCCACGGCATCTTTAATTTCCAAGTCTCTTTCATTGACAATACATCCCAGTTCTTTTGTCAACCACAAGATCTAACCTGATCAGGTTATGAACCTGATCATAACCTAATCTTTCTTATGTAAGTAAGAATGAGACAGCTAAACAAGGTTGGAGGCAGGCAGGAATCAGACAGGACTAACTGGAAAAGGTTTCATTAAAAAATAAAACATTTCTCATCATTTGAACTGAACAAAGTCTGCTAACAAGTGTTTTGCCTGCTGGGGTTTCCAGCTGTTACCTCCTGAGCACTTGGGCATCAAAGTTATATGGGCCCATGGTAGGACTGTTTGCTCTGTTGCCAGGGCAATTACAGTCTGACAGTGCTCAGGTCTGTTCCTGTATTTATTACTATTGTTATTACTTCCCTGCTCATGGACTTTGGGGGCCTCTCAACACAGATGCACACCCTGGGGAATCACAAAGCCACAGGCACATTTGTAGCCACGGCTTGGCAATTCTTGGATTGATATGAATTTAGCATATTCCCTTTATCTAGTAAGCAGAACCATAGATGTTTAGACCTACTCCCGCAAGAAAGACGGTTTCCTGCAGAAAATGTCAGTTTTCCACTCCAGGCAAGGAGCAGAAAGGAGGGACTGCAGTATCTTCATTTTCATCTGAAAAGATCTACAGGGGCCGATTGACCGGTGCTTCATGCCTGACACTGGGCAGAGAGACATATTCATTGTCAAACTGCTCAGGTCCTAGACTTCCATTATTGCTACAGCTATACATAAATACATTTATAAACAAACATACAAATAATTAAATTTACCATTTAGAACAATCAGAATGCTTTGCATTCTTACGGTGTACATGTTTCAAAAGGCAAAATATACACGTATCATCCTCTCTTCAAATCTACTTACACTTTGGTAGGGGACGTTTGCTCAAAAACAGAGCAAAGTTTTGGAAACAATCTTTTTCCCTTAAAGTTAATTGTATTACTAATCCAATATAGTCAACACATTTTTTTTTACTGATTTTTTAAGTTCAAAGATTTGAAAATTAACCATTATTTTTTAATTTACTTATAGACTCTGTATGAGTTTTATACAGCAATCTCATTGCTTTTAAGACCTGAATTATGATTTTCTCTGCATTTGGTCAGGCCTCATTTACTGAAGTGAATATAAAATTGTTATATGGCTTTTGGTCAGATATTATCTTTTAGATCATAACAGCAAATTCTAGCCATGCGTAAATCTGCAGACTCTAATGTATATTAGCCTCTCTTCCTGTTTATATTTGTTTGTTCTAAGTCTCTCCTTCTCCAAAGTATTCAGTCAAGCAAAACTTGAAGGAAAATAATAATAGTATTAATGAAGGAGAGTTTTAGTGACTAAAAATGCTCAGAACTTGAATGCCTACAGGAGCCAAGCAGGTAATGTAAATTCAGGGACTGAGAAAGTGTAAAACAGTATGGACTTAACTGCTTATGTTGCTATACCTGCTTAGCTCTTTCACCTTTAAAACACTGTGCAGGGACAAGCAACCAAAAGATGTCTGTAAGTATACACATCCCAAAGTCCTAATGCAGAGAAGCTATTCTTCCTTCAGACATTCAAGGCAAATCCTATTTTAGTGTATGTTTTAGCTTCCTTAATACGCATAAGATCATTGGGGATTGACATTTCTTATTCCCTTCAATGATCCTTTAAATGTCCACCCTGGACTCTAAAATGACACCCTGTACCAAACACTGTGCTAGAGATGTACAAATAAAGGCAATTTTTAGACTGGAGGCAGGCACATGAGTCACCCTCAAGAATTCAGACCATGCTTTTTTTCCCAACTCCTAAAACAGAGTCATGTACATAGTAAAAGCTAATTCAATGGCCATTAAATGAATGAATGAACAATGGGCTCTCACAATTATTTGCTGGAGATAATGATGCTAACCCAGTCCAGTTAGCAGAACTAGACTGGGTTAACATCGTTATCTCCAGCAAATAATTATGAGAACCCTGTAATTCTTCATGAAGCCAAGGACACCTCTTAAAAAGACACCCACGCACAAATTTACTTGCAATGAGAGGAGAATTACCAATTGCCACGGACTCTCATTGGTCAGTGAAACCCAGTTAAAAGCCTTTTTGCTAGAGCAAGCAAACAGTCCCCAGATAAACTGGAGATAGGGAGCTGGGAGATGGTGCTAAGCACGGTGACCATGCTAAGGTGTCATCCAAGTACAGGGCTCCATACCAAGTCACTCTCGCCGCTCTGAGAATGTCACATTGCTTCATCTCATGTTCTGTGCAGTTTATCTGACTAGTCAAATGAATCATTTTGTGGACAATTTCTCTATTCTCTGCTCTAAGATCTAAAGTTTCTTTCTTCAATTCAACTTCCACTTTCCACATAAATTATGTATAATGGGAATACTAATCTTTTATCTTACCTCATTCAACAACTTCAATTATGTAGAGGAATAAAAGCTCTGGCTTCCCTTGAATGTCACTTCTGAATACTTGGCCTTTCTGTGTTTTATCCATATCAAATGACCAGGTAAAATTGGAGAAAAGTAAAGATTTCAGCTGGAAAAAGAGAAGCAAAACTAAGCAAAGATGAGTGGCATTTATATATCCATGTAAATGTGCATACACACACATATCTGTGATCTGTGCATATTCTGCTATGCCTCTGTGTGTAATATTACATACTGCATAGGGAAAAAGTGTCTGAAAAAATTCACTTTTTTATGGAGCATTTACTCTATGCCTCCATGCAAGGCATGTGCACTTTATATCTCATTTAATCTTTATAGAAGCACTTAAGCAGTAGATAATATTTTCCCATTTTTAAGAAGAGGACATTGAGCTTGAAGAGCTTGTGTAACTCAAAAGTGGTCACTTGGACAGAAAGTTGGGATTTAGATCCCAGAGAGCTGACTACCAAAATACTCCCTTTATGCTCCTTAAAGTAGAGAGATCTTGCTGGGGAGTGTATTTTGGAGCATTGCTACTCAAAGTATCTGGTCTATGAGCTTTTGATTCATTGGCTGCTGCAATGATAGAGGGAGCTTGTACTCACGATCCCAATGCCACCTTCATTGATAAAATCAGCTGAACTAAAAACAGATGCTTAGTTACATGATTGATTTACATTCTGGCTTAGGCTTCTTATTTTATCACAAATAAAAGTTCATAACTATTTCACAGGCAAATGCTAATCTGCAGGCCATAATTTGTATACCCCTGGACTTGACTATTATGGTCCTCTTACCTAACAAAAACGACTAGCCATTCCGCATGACCAGTGAAGATATGCCTAGTGGACCACTCTCCTGGCAGACACCATGTGGAAGATCAGGGAGCAACATCTTCATATTAATATTATTTCACATTTTTGAAAATAGTTTTGATTTGTGTCTTATCCCCATCATCTTCCAAGAACACTGGATGGACTTGAATGAGCTGCTGTGGGGCTTGGAGGTCTAGGTAAAGATTAGGATTGATATTCCACTGATTTTCACTGGCGTGACTATACCAATTGCTAGTGCATTACAAGACTTCCACACCTATGGGTTAATGGCCCCTGCTCATACCCACCAAGTGAATCCCCTACCCACTACTTCGCTATCCTATTCTTCCCCACACTTCTTACATGATCCACCAGGACCTTACTGAGATTCAGAAACTAAAGGGTTAAAGCCAAACAAAACGGAACTCAGCTCCATTGCTGTGGCCAGCTTCTGTTCTAATTGGTCGTTGTCCTTTTCATTTGAGTTTCTCAAAATGATGTATGTAACCGTGGGGAGAGCAGCACCTTTCTCCTTCTTCCCTCACTCTGTGGTCTTCGAAGGAAAGTTCAAAATTAGGTCTGAGAGAAACCACAGAGACCCAGGTCTAAAGAGATTACTCCTGCTAGTCACCACACGAGGTAGCTGCAGGTAGGTTTCAGAAGCCAGGGTGTGGAGCTTAGGGATCAAAGGGCCAGAGAAGATGAGTGCAGGAAACACTGGTCACAACAGCAAAGGGGAGGGAGGCAGGCTGTTGTTGCACAATACTGGGCTTGTGCATGTCTCTGGTGCCGTATTGAGTTTTTTGGTGGAGGCATGAGAAAAGAGAGAGGGAATCTGGAAAGGTAGAACATAATTTATAAGAAAGACTGACCTCCAGATCTGCAAAAGCTCTTGGTAAACAAATCCATGAAGTGTAAAGCCTCTGTTGAAATGGACAATTTAATAGAGTCAGGGACTATTTCTGTCACTCTGGCTCTACTACTACTTAATTACATAACTTTTTAAATGCAGTTTATGCATCTGAAAAAACAGAGAGTTTGGCTTGATCAGACTCTAGGCTATCTAATGATATAGTCTCTGATTCACATTTACCCTCTGTATGCATCCTCTAGAAAAACATGGAAATGTAATCACAGAGGGTTTTGCTGTCTGCTGTGGTCATTCATGGTGTAGGGACAATTTCACCAATAAAAGACCCAAAGGAAGGTCCAGCATAGAAATGAAGGACATGTTTGAAGTCTAGCCCACACCTTCAACCCTGCTGTGCCAGTGAATATATGGCCTTTTTTGCAGTTACTAAGGAAACAATTGTCAGTAATGGATTAGGAAACCTGGGCTGAAAGGACACACACAGAGGAGGCTTTGTACGGAGGAGCCCATCAGATGAAAGCTGGCAGAGACACCAACATGCTTAGTGATTGATCCAGTCCTCAGCATGAAAGCATTAGAGTCCATTTGTTGGGGTCGATAAGTGGAGAAGCCGCAGAGCCCATCCACCAGCCCTCATACTTTCTTCTCTGCTACCTATTAGAGTTCACAGATCTGCATGGTCTGATTGACTCAGTTTTAACTTCTCTGTTGGGTGCATGTCAAGGCAGGGAATATACACACTTAATTCAAGTTCAGAGCCTCTCCAAACCTGTTTAAAACTCCAAAAGTCACTGTCTTTCAACTCATGCTGGCTCTTTGTAAAGGTTCTGAGAATGTTTGGAGGGACAATACTAAGGAAATAGATGTCTCATTGCTATTTCTTCACTAGACCTTTTCGCTGGGGGTTTACCTCCCCTGCCGAGTAGACACAAGCCTAGTGACCCTAAAAAAGGTAAGGGGAATCTAGGTGATACCAGGTAGTTCATGGGAAGGAAAAAGTAGGAACCTAAGAAACTAGATAGGTCTAACCAGCTCTTTCCTTTGCCTTTTATTATTGAATATTTAAATTAAAATATTAAATTTAAATGTAATGATTTATAAAAGTTAATTTTAAATTTAATTTTATTTGTAGATTTAAAATCACATATTACATAAAATAATATCTTAATTCAGATACACTTTTTTCAGGCTTACATGCATTGCTGAAGGAAAGAATGAGTGGCAAAAGCAATTACATAATCTGCGGATTTTAAAAAAATAAGGAAAACGCACAAAGAAAATATTTAAATCACGCAACCTCATCGCGCATTTCTAACCAGTTAACATTTTTGTGCCCATATAGCATTACAAAAATTTAAAGTAAAATTGGAGTCATAAAGAATATAGCATACTATAGTCAATTATACTTTACATTATGATTATATCCCTATGACGTTGCCAATTTGAAACACATGATGTCAATATTTCCACAGTGTGAATTCACTCGAGTTTATTTGACTAGTAATGGACTGGTGCACATTTTGGACTGTCTCTGTTGCTCATTTTACGATTATTTCCTTAATATTAATTTCTGAAATTTGTATTGTTAACGCCAAGAGTTTAATTAAACACTATTAAGGCTTTCGAAATACACTTCCAAATTTTCCTTGGAAAGACTGCAGTGGTATGTGCTTTTGCCAATGATAGAATGTAACAGTGACTGTTTCCAGTCCATTTCCAGGAGACGATTATGATTTGGGGCTGAGAGTAAGCCTACGATGAGAAGAGAATCATAGTATTTTATTGTTACATTAATTTGCATTTTATATCAAAGCAAATTAACATTTTCTTCTCTGTTGGAATTATGTTTATTTTGTTGTTTCCATTTTAGTTTAGTTTATGGTATTTCAGGTTATTTAGATATATTCAAATTTTATATATCTAATCATTAATATTTTCCTTTATGATTTCTTCCTTTGAAAATATACATTGAAAAACCTTCTCCTGGTTTGGAGATGATAAAACATTAATGTATTCTATTCCTTTTTATCATTAAATTCTTTGATCATTTAACTCTTTAATCAAAATAAATTTTTTTTTATATTTGGGGTAAGATTTTTCTCTCAAATATTAACCAACTGCTTTTGAGTTTTTATCTTTATTGTAGTCCTTTTCCTGTTGCCTGAAGGGCTCCTTTGTCAACTACAAACTTATTTATCCCAAGATTTTTGTGCTTTCTCTATTCTTCCTTTGATCTGCCTGCCATGTTTTATATCAATACCGAAACATTTCATCATCATCGCGTACAAGAGCTTTTTCTTATCTGTAAGGGAAAACCCTCATTAATAGTTTTTACTTTTTATTCTGGGATATTCTTGCCATGTATTCTTCCAGAGGGGAATTTGTTTTCCAAGTCTGAAAATCCCCAGTGGCGTTCTGATTTCCTATGCTTTGATAGACTAATAGGAGGAGAATCGATATTGCATGGTCCTGGGCCTTGCTTTCCCAGAATTTATTTAGATGTTCCTTGCTGTCTCTTGGTCCTAGGATTTATCACATAACCCTTGGGATATTTATTATTAATTTCATTCTCAGATATTTTATAGTTCTGTTGCTATTGTGAATGGAATTTTTATTATACTTAATAATTTATTTTGCTGGTTTAAACAAAGAAAATTGATTTTTGTATATTTAATTTGTAACCTGTCTATTTACTCAATTGTTGCCCTATCTCTAATAAATTTTGTCTTTCAGTTGATTTCTTTAGTTTGTTTTAGGATATAATCAGTCTTCAAATGAAGATAATGTGATTATTCCTTTCTAATATGTATGACTCATTTTTTCTTATCTTATTGAATTGTCTGGGTCTTGCCAAATAATAGGAAATAACATTGGTGAAAGCAGGCCATAGTTTTGGTGATAGTTTTAACAAGGACTGTGTTAGTGTCAAGTACGATTTTGACAATTGGTTTTGCATGAGCATTTGCTGCTGTTATTGATAATAATAAGTACTTATATAATATGCAGTGGACCAACTACTGATCTCAATTTATATATTAATTCACTGAATTATCTCAGCAACTCCATGAATTAGATATTATTATGCTTATTATAATTATTATTTCCATTACATAGATGAGAAAACCGAGGCACTAAAAAGTCAAAGGGCTTCCTCAGGACCCTGCAGTTAGAAGTGGAAGCACTAGGACTGTAACCCCAGAAATATGGGTCTTGGGGCCTGTGTTTACACACACCATGCCAGGCTATCTTCTCAGGTTTACAGAGAATCCTGGTGGGCTCATATGAGATGACTTGTATCAGACATAGATGCATCCATCTAGAAGTTCCTGATATTTTCTTCTGTTCTCTGCCCTTTATCTTGATACGTTAGGTATGTTAACATCTATACTAGCAGATTTCCTAATGATACCATCATCATGCCATTCTTAGAAAAATACTCTCTAAATCATTTATATTTCTATATATTTATATTTCTGAACATAAATTTTTTTAAAATTGAGATATCTATGTATCTATGTATGTGTCTATGTATGTATGTATGTATGTATGTATGTATCTATCTATCTATCTATCTATCTATCTATCTATCTATCTATCTATCTATGCTGTTGGCTGGCTGCCCTGTTTATATATTAGTAATGCAATAATCAGTTTTTGGTATTAGGATTATGTTAATATTATAAAAGAAATTATGAAACTTTTTCTTGTTTATGATGTGGTTTGCATTCAATATTTCCCCTTCTCTTGGTTTGTCTTCCTGACGCTCCTACCCAAAACATTTTGAGGTGCAATACTTTCTCTTCAAAATTATTTATATCTTGCTCCACTGTCTTAGGTATTAGTAGTATGAATAAATATTAGACTGTTTAATTTTAGTTATTTATAGGGATCTAGATCCTTTTTTCTTTATTTTCTTTAATTATATTTCAAATACTTGGAGATCCTGTTTGATATGTAAACTCAGATATTTTTTGGACCGTAGGTGAGTGCTCTCTTCCTTCTCCTCATCCTCCTTTCCTTCCTTTTCCTTCTTCTTGGCTTCTGCTATGACTACCATACTATCTGAGTTTGAAATTCCAAATGGAAGCATATCACTTTTCCCTAATGTCTTCTAAAATTCCTATTTATATGTTTAACTCATCATTTTAATCTAATCTGTTGTGTTAGTTTTGTATTGCTGTAAAGGAATACCTGAGAGTGAGTAATTTATAAAGAAAAGAGGTTTATTTGGCTTACAGTTCTGCAGGCTGTAAAAGCATGGCCACAGCATCTGCTCAGCTTCTGGTGAGGCCTCAGGGAGCTTTCCCTCATGGCAGAGGTGAAGCGGGAGCAGGCATGTCACATGGTGAGAACAGCAAGAGAGAGAGGAGCAGGTGCCAGGCACTTTAAACAACCAGCTCTTGCCTGAACTAACAATTCACTCATTCCCATGGGGAGGGCACCAAGCCATCCATAAGGGATTCACCTCCATGAACCAAACACCTCCCACCAGACCCCACCTCCAACATTGGGGATCACATTTCAACATGAGATTTGGAGGGGATAAATATCCAATTCATATCATCCACCTTTGAGATATTGGAAAACTTCTTGAAGTTGTCTTCTCTGTAATATATTTAATTTTCTACATTGAACAGTCTAACTCACAATTTTGGCCTTTAATTTAGAAATTGAATTTTAATCTCAATAGTGATGTCACTTCTAATTTCTTATTGTTTCCTTTTTGTGCCTTTTAATGTACTTTCACCAATGCAATATACTCATTTCTTTCAGAAAATATAAACAAGAAATTTCCCAGATTTTTCCTATTTCTGGCAGTAAATCTATTTCACAAAAAGACATTTTTTTGGTATCTTCAGAGTGGCCCCCTTTTATCTGCAATATTTCTTCACAGATTTAACGTCTTTCCTCTGTGCATGTTTACAGAGGATGTTCAATGATGCTCTGTTTTATAAAAAGTGATTGCCAGAGGTTGTTGTAAGACTTTGGGGCAGATACTAAACCCTGTTCACTTATAACTTGGTTTTGTAACAAAGACAGAGGCCCATGCAAGGTTTGAGGATTGATTTGGGACCATCATACAAAGCCAGGACCTCCAGAGATGACAACTGTGGTCAATAAATTAGTAAGACCGCAATCTGCAAAGGGACAACATGGGCATATTTGACTTTCTTGGCCGTGTCTTTGGGTAGAGCAGTAAAAATGGGCAAAGTCTTCATTCATAATTTCTAAACACAGCCCTCCTTCAAGCAGATTTGGAATCACAATTCAAATGTACCTGTAGCCCAAAAGGCCTCAAGCCAAAAATTCTCTCTATAATGGTTCCTGATTGGTAGTGTCCTCAAGTACTTAGGGGAGAAAAACAAAAGTTCCAACTGAAGAAAAGAGTGCTAACACCAATCTACAAAAACAGACTTTAATGTTAAAAAAAAAAGTTTAGCGTTTTAAAAATTATAAAATAATTGAGCAAACAGGACTACACTACTGACACTCAACAGAAAAATCAAACTACTGTACGATGCCCAGAAACACTGCATATGCAGGAATAATCAGGTATGATAATATAAAATAACCATGGTTATATGTTTTTCAGAAATGGTTTTGAGATGAATGAGTTTACAAGTAGATTCAATCTAGTTGAAGAAAGAATTATTAATATGGAACAAAAATATGAAAAAAATCAGAATTTACTACAGTGAAACAAAGAAATAGAAAATAAGAAAGTAAGGTTAAGAGATGTGGAGGAGAAAGGGAAAATAGAAAACGTAACATACGTTGAATATTATCTTTGGTTTCCTTGACAGAGATAAGGGAGAGGCAATATTCAAAAAGATCATGGATGACATTTTTCTAGAATTATTGAAAAATACTAATTATCCTGTCAATAAATTCTAAATAAAAGAAATGAAAATAAATTTAAATCTACTTCAGAAAATCCAAGATAAAGAGAAGATCTTACAAACTGCTAACCTAAATTCCACCATTCATTTGTAGGCATATATAACTTTTAAAACATTTTTTCCAGGTAGCAATAATTTCTTATTCTTTAAAATTTCCGAAATATGTGGATATTTTCTTGATGAGATTATAGAGCCCCGTCTCCTGGAAATGCTTACATTTTCCTGGCAAACTATGGCAATAAAGTCTGAAAGTGTGTGTGGAGGGGAGTGGGGTCTGAGGATCATCACCTCTGCTTTCATTGCCAAACCTTTGGCATAAATTGTGTGACTGCCTGCTTTGTACCTTGACTTTATTCAACTTTATTTAAATCATGTGCATTTTTCGTATTCTAAATGGTTGTTATAATTATCATTTTAATAGCTTCCTTATATTCCATCAAATTTATTCCATTACAATTTCCTCAGTCATTCCTCGCCTATTAGACACTTATGGTTTTATTTCCCTCAAATTTGGATTATTATATATAATACTGTCATAATATACATTTTTATGCCTATAGCTTCCCTTTTATTTTGGTTCAGTTTATTAGGAAGGGTTCCCTGAAGTGACATTACCATGTCAAATGTTATGGAGCCACTGCCCTGAAGGTCTCAATTAATTTACACTTCCACCAGGTATTTTGATATCTGCCAGTTTCAGCATGAGGGTCAGCACTGAGTATTATAAGTTTAAAATAAAGGCCGGGTGCGGTGGCTCATTCCTGTAATCTCAGCACTTTGGGAGGCTGAGGCGGGCAGATCATCTGAGGTCAGGAGTTCGAGACCAGCCTGGCCAATATGGTGAAACCCTGTCTCTACTCAAAATACAAAAATTAGCTGGGTGTGGTGGCGGGTATCTGTAATCACAGCTACTCGGGAGGCTGAGGCAGGAGAATTGCTTGAACCCAGGAGGCAGAGGTTGCAGTGAGCTGAGATCGTGCCACTGCACTCCAGCCTGGGTGACAAGAGTGAAACTCCGACGCACACACACACACACACACACACACACACACAAACACGCTGTGTGTGTGTGTGTGTGTGTGTATATATATATAGCAAACTTATATAGTAAGAATAGTACATATATATTACATATATGTAATAGTCTATCGATTTGCAGAGTGTAGAAGGCATTTTTGTTTAAATAATGAAATGGAACATTTTCCCACATTTCCTTATTTTTTTTCTGTTTTGCTCACCAATTATCAGTACTTATGCTATTTAAACATCTTTTTTGGACCTGATGTTTGTCTTACAGATATCTAGCATAGATATTCTTCTTTTGTGGTGAGTTATCAACAAAAGTTGTTTAAAAACAGAGAGGGTTGTACTGGTTAGCTTTGCTTACTAATACTGTGCAGACATAGGGACCTATATTTTCTAGCAGCATTGGCATCAGAATACTAGTGTGATAGACATTGTTGGCTTGCCTGACACTCATTTCTAACCCTCTTCTCTCTTACCTGTCTCTTTTAAAGAGGGTGAACAGGCTGAAACATTGAGTGACCAGCGCATAGTAAAGCTGGAGGTGGTTTTATTATAAAGCCTGGCCAATAAAATATAAGCAAGAGTGTGCTGGTGCCTTTGTGCCACATTTTCTCTTTCTTTTTCCTCAGATGATGATGTGGTTGCTGGAGCCATAGCAACCACCTTGCAATCAGATTTAAACAAACAAACAAACAGGAGAATGGCAGATAGTGTGGCCTTTATTTTATTACATTGCTGAAATAATGCTATGAATCTTCTACCTTTCCCTCAAATTTATTTGTGTGCAAAATAAAACCTCGTTTAAGTCATTATAATCAGACTTTGTGTTACTGTCTGTGGAAAAAATTTCTAATTAAGACATCTGAGCTGGGTGAGAAGGGAATTGGATCTTCATTTTACTTATACTCACTTTTAAACAAATCCAGAGCCAGTTTTATTCATAAACTTTCTACTGTGAACCCGTGATAACTGACCAAAGTGGAGGTCAAAATTTCTAAATTTTATTTACCTGTTTCCCAGTTTATATCCAGAGATATGAATAAGTCTCCTGGAGCCAAAATAAAATCTGTTTTATTTTTAATGCTCACAACATTTGACAATGGGAGAACAAGATTTAAAGGCACTCACATACCCAAACCCAGAGAAGTCAAGTTCTACTTGACAGTTACAATATGTATCTGAGAGATAAAAATCCATCCATGCCTCTCCACGTCCACTCATTTAGAGTTGCTATTTACCTATTTATCACATACTGAGGATATGACATTCGACAGGTATGTGCTCCATGCCAGAGATGTAAAGGAAGAAACATACTCCTCAGTCTTTGCCTTTGAAAAGTTCTCTTCCACCCCAGTGATGGGGTGTGAGAGGAGGTTATCTACATAAACAAATGTATTTAGCCCAGGAGTTCAAGGCTGCAGTGAGCTGTGATAGCGCCACTGCACTCCAGCTTGGGTGACAGAGCAAGACCCTTTTTCTAAAACAAAACAAAAACAAAAACAACTCTCAAATATGTTTTATACTGTCTGAGAGTAAAAAGAAAAAAACAGAGTAGTAAAGAGAGATTAATATCAAAGGGCAAAATGGAATATAAGGGCCTTGCCCAAGTCTCCACAGCCAATAAAGTGGTACAAGTTCCTTTAATCAAGGTCTTCTGGACTGCTTGTTACAATGACAACTATGACCTGAAATATGTGGACCAACATCTGGGGCATCAAATTTTTTTACATTATAAAATACTATCATTTTAGCTGTTATTGTATAGAAGTTGACTGGTATGAAGGAACTCTCCCTAACCTACCAGTATGGAATATACCGTGAGGTTTATTTTCCTGAATGACTCCTTCTTTTAACCTCTACAGAGCACCTGTTATGTGTCTGCTGGAGGCTGGGGTTGCAAATGTGTATGCGAGTGCTCCTGCCCCCGAGGGCCAGAGTCTTACTCTCATTCCCCTTCTCGCCTCCCCTTTGCCACCTGTGAGGTGGCTGACTGAGCAGGCGGGTGTGACCTTCACTTCCAACCAAGCCAGCCATTCTAGAATTGTATAAAAGTAACCTGGAAAAGGGGTTGGGGAAAGAATCAGACCTCGGAGCTTTAGAAAAGAGACTCAGATTTCTCTTTCTTTAGAAAGTGATCTTTTCTATTGACTTAAGAGAAAAACAACTTGTTCAACATCTGTCTTTACCTTCTGACTGCTGTTGCTTAAGGAGGAACTGACTTCCCTTAACTCTGAAGTAATGTCTCCTTTCTTTAGGAAAACAGGTGTCAAAACATGCAGCAAATCAGATTTTCAAACAGCTGAAATAAACTTGAGGATTTTCTACCTTTTTAATGCTTTTAGCCAGGAATTCTTCTGTGAAGCTTATGATTTCCCAATTTGGAATTTTGTTTCTCCTTGAGGTGCTTATGAGCAATCCTTCTGCATTCTTATTGTCCCATTCCTGTCCTCCATAATAAATCATTATTATTTGGATGTGAAAATCTATTCATAAAAAATGATTCACTATTATTTTTTATTTAGGTCAAATGTACTTTATAAACAGGAAGGCCTCAGGACCACACTGAATTCCGTTGTATTAAACATCTTTATAGGAAGAGAGAAAGATCAAAATTGAGCTAATTTTGATCAATATTATGACTGTGAAATATTCCTTATCACCAGATGCTTAGGTATGAAGGGGAGAATTATGATTCCATTTTACAGATGAGAAAATCCAGGCAAAAAGAGTTCGCTGAGCCCAAGACCACACACTTAGAAACTAGTGAAACCAGATTCACACTTAATTCTGATCTAACTTCAAAAACCACGCACTTTCTAGCTCACCACAATGGAGTCTCTTCTAGTCGCTATACAGCTTTTTATGTTGAGTAGTCAAGACTGAATTTACTTATTAGCCTCTGGTACTTACTAGATGCTAGGCCTTGGATAAGTTACTTGTATTCATAAGTCTGCATCTCCTTATCTGTGGAATGGAGAAAAGAACAATCTCTACCTCACAGGGCTTTGGTAAGGATCCGCTGAGTTAATGCAAATCAAAGAGCTTAGAAGGGTATTTGGCATGCAGTAAGTGATCAATTAAGTTTGGTCAATTGTTATTATTATCTGTTTTTTCATGAATTATACTATAGAGTACATGTCATAATTTTGCTTTCATGCATATATGAGTACAGCTGAATAGGGGGTTCTAAATGAATACTGGTTTTTTAAAGTTTCAGTGTTCAGTATTTATATATGAAATATTTCCCCTACTTTTCTCCATTGGCCGATAAATTCAGAGGAAGGAAAAGTTATCTCTTAGTAAGATTCTTTATGAACTTTTGTTTCAGAAGTGAAAAAAAGCCCTTTTTAAAAATACAGATAAAAGCGTTGCTGCTTTGACCATGGTGTGGGAAGGGTACAGACTCCTGGATCTCCATATATCCCCCTTTCCCTTTATAACCCCTACCAGCTCATTATTGTCATGGGGGTACTTCTGGGGAGCCCTGGATGTCGACATCACACAGACTGAGAACCACCACTCCACAATGCACACAACAGAATGTAATGGACAGTGACTGACAAATACAATTAATTCTCACTATCTGAAAAATGCCTGTGTGTAGAAGTCCTTCTTCCTAATTTCAAAGTGTCACCACTCAGCTCCCATTATACGTTGCCACGGTTAATGCTTTGTTTAACTGGCAGGGTCTACAGTTTGGTACCAGAGAACTGGAGGAGATGGGAGCCATGTTCTGTTTGGGCCTCCTCATCCTGGAGCTCAAATCTGCCAGCTGCAGCCATCAGCTCCTGGCTCGAGCTGCAACTCTGCTGAGTGCTGAGGAGGAGGCTCTGGACCAGCACCTCCAACGGTAAGATGCTCCCAAGGGCTCAGAGAAATTTGGACCTTGGTGGTTACATTGCTGAATATCTCAGTAATGAAAGTCGAGTGGACCTAGGGGTCTTCACACAGAGAAAATATGGAAGAATTCCCAAGTAAAGGTAGGTACGCTATCTCGTTTCCTACTGATGACAAGGAGGATGCGCCTGTTTGTACACATATATGCAAATATAAAACTATATGTATTTATACATATTTCTAGGTAACACATTTATGATAAAGAAGATGTGGCTTGGTGACACACACACGGGATATCTACATACACTTATATTTACCCGTTATGTGTTTATATGTATACAGATAACATTTTTGAGCCATTACTCAACAAAAAACAATGGCAATCTCATTGACAATATCTAGGCACCTGGAGACAAGAAATGTTTTTACTCTTCCCATTCTCAAACACCATTGTTCCTTCTTGGAAGACGAAGGGAACCACCTGAAGATGATTAATACATTGGCTCAGAGAACCGGACTCCCAGCCATAGCAGGGAAAGGCTGGATTTCTGAGAATCATGGAGATTATTAATGAGCCAAGTGAGGGAGAACCGTTATCCAAATGAGCTGTTTTGATGTTCTTTCCTGTTGAGAAATATTTCAGACTTGACCAAAACAAATTCAGTGGGCAAGAGGGGAAGAAATAATGGACACGTGAGAGGAGAGAGGATGGAGGGGAGTCCAAGAAGCCAAAAGCGGCTAAGTCATTGCCCACACTTTGAGTGTCAGAATGGATGGAGAAATTGAGTTGTTGGGGAAGTGTCTCCTGGTAAATGAGGAGGCATCTGGTTGTGCACTTCACGTCCAAAGGCAGAGAGAAAGCCATTCATCCTGGGGCCATCTTATTTTTAGCTAATTTTCTTGAATTTTCCTCCTGTTCCTGTTAGGTGGCTGTTGCAGTGTGACATACTGAATGGCCAGTGAAACCTAGAAAGATCTAGCAGTATGCCTTAATACTGCTTTGGAAGGCCGTGGTTTTTCTGAGACTTGATTACCTAAATGCAGTAATTAACTTGCTCACCACACTGGGCTATAGATCATAGACTACAGAAACTTAAGTAAGTGCAGGGCTCTTTCCATAGAGCTGCCGCTGCTGATTTATTTTGACATCACAACCACTTCTGCCTGCCCCTGGTCCCTTCAACACCCCTCAGTGTCTGAAGGCTTCGTGTGTTTGGTATCTTTGTGGTGTTTTCAGACTCTGCCTCTGACAGCAAGCGCTTCCACCTGCCAGCATATATATTTCAACTTGTCTTTTCATCTTTTCCTTTACTAAGCTATCTTGGGTGTAGGCATGCCTGGATTTTCTTTCCTTCTTTCTCTTTTTCCCCCTCTCTCCTCTGCTGCTCATTGAGGGAAGATTGAGCAGAACTGGCATTGCTTGCTTTCGTCAAATTGATTGTGCCCGTCTGTTTGATCCAATTCAGTGAGGATTAGTTGCCTGCAAACTGGAACAAAAAGAAATCTATCAAAGAAATGCCTTTTCTAATTCAAGTTTAAAGAATTTGATGTCAGGCTTCAAATACAATGGCTGCTATATAGGTTATTATAAGGAGATAGTATTATTTGCCTCCACCCTTCCACACCATTTCACACAATTATTCATTTTTCAATTGCATCCTGACCAAGGGGATTGAAGCTAGAGGTCCTCGCATGACCTCTGACCTTTCCTAGGCTGGTGCAGCTCCCAGTCAAGGAAAGATACCTGAACACAGGATGTGATTAATATGTCTACTTTGAATATATTTGAATTAAGTTTGGCAGGCATGGAGTTTGGTGGAGATCAGCAGGAGGGAAACTACCTATTTCACCCAGACATTTGTATGGTAATATATTTTCCTATTCGTTACGATGCAGTTGACCACACGGATTGCGATTCTTGCCCAAAGGACCTGAAAACTGCATGGTTGAGAGGGAGATCACCGTGAGCATTTCTTGACCCCAAAAATGTTCCAGCCAATAAGCTTATGGTCACAAAAAGATGACAGAGAGAAAATTTATAAAATCTACTGGTTTGAAACCATCAACAGGCTTTTTGAGAACCATTTGATTAGTTTCTGAAGAATAAAGTTAAATCCTGAGATGTAATACTCAGCAGAGTGAATCCTAGAACTTTTGTTAGTATCAGGATTCTTATTGTAATACAAAGAGTGTAACCAATGTTTGTCAACACAAATCTTTGTATGTTTTAAAGAGGAGACCTCTACCACCCTCCTCTCCTCCTGCCTCTTCCTTTGATATAACAGGGTTTCCAGCATCCTACAAGATTTGTATTGTTGTTGCACGGAAGGAATTGTGAATAACAAGGTGGGTGAGGGGGCTCTTCTCCAAAGGTCTGCCCTAAAGAACTACAAGAATGGCTGGGTGCGGTGGCTCATGCCTGTAATCTCAGCACTTTGGGAGGCTGAGGCGGGTGGATCACGAGGTCAGGAGTTCAAGACCAGCCTGACCAACATGGTAAAACCCCGTCTTGAACCTGGGAGGCGGAGGTTGCGGTGAGCCAAGATCGTGCCACTGCACTCAAGCCTGGGCGACAGAGGGAGACTCTGTCTCAAACAAACAACAACAACAAAAAAATGCAAGGATGCGGTACTGCATCCTCTCCTAGGCCCACAGACAGCATTAACTCCTTGGGAGTGATCAGCCAGGAAGACAAAGTGTGGCTGCACACTGTGGACATCATGTTTTCTGACAATAGGTTTCATGCTTCATTTACCATAAAAACAATTAGAGTGTACTCAATATCCACAGAGCAACTCAACATTTTTCAAGAGCAGAGGAAGAGCAGAGATAGCGGATGTTTGCCTGGTGGCTGACGCTGAAAATGAAGTACATGCATGCTTTGTTGTTGGTTTCCTTTTGCAGTCCTCTTCTTCCCAGTTGCTCATTTCAGAAATGTCTGCATACTCACGAAAGCATCTTTTGATCTTTCCTCTCCTCTTCCTTTCCCCTTCCTCTCAATCTTATCCCTGGAAATAATTGTGTGTGCACTGCAGGAATGCTAAGCTGCTTCTTCAGGAGGAGCCGTTTATCCATTGTGACAGGTCTTTTGCGAAGTCATTTAAGTTTTGCCGAGTCAGCCACTGTTCGTCTCGATTTGTATCCCTCCACTGCCTCTTGCTCTTCTCAGCCGAGCCCCCCACCTCCATTTGTCCCTCACTTAATAACAAGAGAAAGCTAAAGCTCAGAGCTTCAGAGCTGCGCCTCAGCAATGGCTCAACACCTCCCGTGTTCTCCGAAATTATAATCCTGTTGCTTTAGCCTGGGCTCACCTTAGTATCTACATAAACTGGGTTTGTTTGACGGACAACGCTAAAAGAATAAAAATTCTACATAGATCTTAGAAAAAAAAAATGTTTAATAATTAAAAAGTTGCTTGATTTTCATTTGTAAAAGTATAATTTTGTTCTTTTGAATGAGAAAATGAAATTAGGAAGGCAGACAAAAGCGCCCCATCCCTGTCTCAGCATCCAGATAACTACTGTCAACATTATGGCGAAATATCCTAAATTATTTTTCTGTTTTTAACTTAATTTATTATTTTAAATTGACAGATAAAATTGTATGTGTTTATTGTGTACTGTATGATGCCTTGCAACACGTATACATTGTGGAATGGCTAAGTCTAGTAATTAACCTATGTATCACCCCACAAAGTTATTTTTGTGGTGGGAACATTTAACATCCACTCTTCTATCATTTCTCAAGAATGTAATATATTGTCATTAACTATATTCACCATGCTGGCAATAAATTATTTGAACTTATTCCTAGGTTATATTTTTTACCTGTGGATAAATAGACATACAGTACTCTCAAAAAAACAATGTGCTATAGTTCTCCTTTTTTGCAGCTTTATAAACACTTGTTCCTATATTAAAACTTTTGCCATTTCTAGGAGAAAATGGGTTGCTGTTTTAATTTAGAATTTGATGTTTTCTGATGCAGATAAAAATCCTTCTATATCATGAGGAGTATTTTTTATAAATTTCCTAATCACGTCTTTGTGCATTGTTCTGTTAACCATCCTTTTTTTAAAAAAAGTTATATTTACATTTAATTTTAATTTCTATGTTAAAGGTACTCAACTTCTGTTTGTCTTGTATGCTGCAAATATTTTCCCCAAATTGTCATTTACCTTTCACATTTTCTATATGGTTTATTGACATTGAATATTTTTGCTTTCAAGTAATTATGTTTATCAATTCTTTTCTTTGCTTCTCTTACCTTGGATAAACCTGTCTACCTCAGTTTAATAACAGATAAATTCACACCCACTGTTTATCTATCTGTTATTGAACGAGGTAGGCAGGTAGTTTTATAGTGAGTATATTTACATATTATAATTTATTTTCCATTTTTACTATTGAATCATTTTGTATTTTTAAGTAATCAACCTTTTATCACGGATTAGTAGTGCCAGTTTATTATATAGTATATACACATGCATGTACCTGGGTATATTTTTTGGATTTGTATTCTGTTCCATTAGTCTGCCTGCCAAGAGCACGTAGCTTTTAATACTGTAGCTTTGTAATCTAAATGTATGATGTTGCAAACACCGCCTCATTAGTATTTGTTTAAAAATGTGTTTTGCTGCATTGCCTTCTTTATTTTCACTGATGCACTCTATAATGAGTTGTTAGCTGCCAAAACCTAACCCACTGGGATTTTAACTCAGGTAATATTAAATTACAGATATTTTTGGTCTATTGAGTGCTCGTCTATGTTACTTTTATAAAATCTGATATTTTTATTTACTGATTCAGATCTGCTTTGATGTTCATCAGTAAAGTATTGTAGGGATTCTTTTCGTATCCTTTTTATGTAGTTCCTGAATATATCATCATAAACTTTTAATCTCAATATTTAAAAAAGTTTTGTTCATCTAAAAAAAGCGTATTTTTCACTACATTGCTTCTAAGTGCTTGTTTTAGTTATATAGGAAATTTCTGGGTTATTTATATATTTATTTGTAACTTCAGCAAACTCTCTCTAGTTATATCTAAAAGTATTTCCAGGGATTTTTCTGTTTTTCTGGATAGAAAACAGTATCATTTATAATTTTTGACCATCAACTTTGCTTACTTCTTTTTCTTATCTTATGATCTTGGCTAGAGTTTTGAGACTAATGTTTAAGGCTGAGGAGTCTGTGAGCATCCTCACCATAAACCTAACTTCAAAATGAGAATGACTCTAAGCATTTAAGAATTAAGTGAAATGGCTCTTGGTTTGATATTAATATTTGATATCTTCTTCATTATTACTATTTTTTCTTAGCTTATTAATTTAACAAAGTCCAGATTAGATGATTAATTTTATCAAAAGATTCTTTAGTATCTAGAAAAATAACTATTTACTTGAATTAATAAAATCTTATAGATTTTCTAATATTTAGCTATCTTTACATTTCTAAGGAAAATGTATCTGGCTGTGATCTGAAATATTATTTTAATGTAGAGATTGATATTACCTACTGTGAATTGAGGAGTTTTGTGCCTATATTTGTGAGTGAGTGAAGTCTGTGCTTGGTTTCTATTGTTCTATGACCTGGAACGCTTTAAATTTCCTAGGATACATCTGCACCTTGAACATGTACATACTGCCTGTAAAATCATCTGTGTTCTATTTATTTGAAAAAAAATATTATTTTTCCAATGTTAATTTTCCCAAATAAGAATTATCTATGGCATTTAAATTGTCTTATAATCATATTCAGATCATTTTAAAATTCAACTTTGTGTTTAATGACTTGCATTGCTCATCTCTACCCATTCTAGGCAATCATGTCCTCATTCTTTTTTCTCAATGTTGATTCATCTTACATTTTTTCAGAGAGCACCTTAAAAATAGCTTTTCTTTTTTAAAATGTAAATCAGTGGAGTTTTTTGCATATTAATACATATGTGAATATCCTTCTCTTCCCTTTACCTAGGAATTCTACTTTCCCTGCCTAGAGATTTTATGGGTAACACATTAAAACAATGTAGACGTGGCCAAATTTACTCTGGTATGTAATCTTATGGTATCCAGCCTAGTTTTTCTTTCTTTGTATGCACCTTCTTTTTTCTTTTTCTTTTTTCTTTCTTTTTTTTTTTTTTTTTTTTTTTTGAGATGGGGGTCTCTCTGTCACCTAGGCTGGAGTGCAGTGGGGCAATCTTGGCTCACTACAACCTCTGCCTCCTGGGTACAAGGGATTATTCTGCCTTAGTCTCTTGAGTAGCTGGGATTACAGGTGCCCACCATCATGCGTGGCTAATTTTTATATTTTTAGTAGAGACAGGTTTTCACCATGTTGGCCAGGCTAGTTTTGAACTCCTGACCTCAAGTGATCCACCCACCTCAGCCTCCCAAAGTGCTGGGATTACAGGCGTGAGTCACTGCACCTGGCCGCACCCTGTCTTTTCTACCTTCATAGTTGTAGTAGTTTCTGTTTGTTCCCTAAAACAAAAATTATTTTTCTACTACATCAAAAATATTTCTTTCTTTCCTCCCTTCTTTCCTCTTGTGTGTGTGGTTTAGTTCCTTTAGTTGATTTTGAATATGAACGTTCTATTCTCTTGAAACATGTCTCAATTATAAAGGATCAGTGATGCCACCCCACGTCTTCATTTATCTTCCTCTGAAGTGTTTGTTATCTGTTTTCTCACCTCTGTATCTGTTATCTCTTCTTCTTTAATCCTTTTTACCTCCTTGCCCCAATTCATCAAATTCTGGAAGTATGTCTCAAGTTTGCCCTCACACATTCAATTTTCTGCAGCATGCATTCTCTGCTCTTTGCTGATAACATATTTTAATTTTGGTGACTTTACATTTAGGTTTCATTGCACCTATTCCTCATCTTTCATGAGTTTCCTTTTATTCATGTTTGTACTATTGCCAGCTCACTTTCCATTTGGATCAGTTATCTTTTCATTTATCGTCCCATACATTCCTTTTTGAAAAACAACTTTCCAGATACCTTTATACAGGCTCCTGTGTCCTGTGGCTAGTCATTCCCCTGAAGTGCACCACTGCCAAGCTTCTGGAAAGGCATTGGCCTCCTTGTACTTTTGCAGGATGTTTCACCACCTCTAGGTTGTGCTTCTTACCTGTTTCTGCTCTTCCAACTTCTTTTCCTCATTTTTTTTTTTTGGTCTATTCATTTTGAATCATGAGAGCTCTATCATGACTTACAATTAGTCAATAATCAAGAGTTTATATGTTCTTTAAGCCCTTTTATGGTCTAGCTGGATGTTGAGAGGTCCTCTTGTTTTAATAGGAAGTAACGTGATTTAGGTGGTGCTTTCTCTTCAAGAATTCATGGTATTTTGGCTTTTACCTGAGAGTACGAAGTTGGGTGATTGTGTTGGAGAGGTTAAGGAGAGCGGGCATGGAGAAGTGAATGAAGATGGAAAGTGCCCTACTAATGTCTATGGGCCAAAATGGGAAAATTGGGATTGGAGACAATGGTTTCCATAAAGATCCCATTACAGTAAAGTGAAGGATGGAGTCTTAGTAGAATCTTCAGTTTCAAGTTAACTTTCTGTTTCCATCAATTCCAAATTAATGCTACGTGACTATTCTGGTAATAGCTCTCTTTAATTATCTGCTGTTGTCTTAATTCTATTCAGATTTTTAAAATTAGCCCATAGTATGAAATATCTGAGAATATTCCTAGCTTCTTTCTATAGTTGCAGGCAAATAAATGCTACATGTTGGGAAATGTTAGAATGGAACTCCACCTGGGAATCATTGTAGATTATGAGTACCATGTCCTGCTTTAAAACATTAAATGGCTCCCTAACTGGTCACGGGAAATGAACTGATTGGCCAGAAGAAGTGCTAATTTTAGGCTGGGAAAACAATAGCAAAAAACAAACAAACAAACAAAAACCTTGTTTCATTAGCTGTTAAAAGCAAAATCAAATATTTTTGGTATGATTTTATGCTGATTCTTCTATAATAGATAAATTAAAATAGTGAAAACCCAGTGTTCACGTTTCTGTGAAGAAAGAGGTTTAATAATATCATGAAGCTATTGGTAAATTGGTTTACTTTTCTCTGGAGAGCAATTTGGCAGTTTGTAAAAAGGCCCATAAAAATCTCTCATTTGATCCTCTGTTTACAGCTTACAGAATATTACTCAAGACAATAAACAGAACAGAATATTTAATACGCACATATTTATATAAATAGTACTTATTTCTCCACAAAATTTTAAACAACTCAGATTCTTAGCAGTAAAAAAAAGAACATTATTGATTAATTTTCTGAATTACTATACTACCATGAAAATAATAAGTATGTCAATTTATATATAAGATAATAATAAAGCAAACATTTATTAGGGCCTTACCATGAACTAGATGCTGTGCTAAGCATTTTATAAATATTATCTCTCTTAATCCTATAAATAATCCCATGTAGTAGATGCTTTCATTAACATTCCCTTTTACCAACAAGGAAATTAAGTTTTATAGAGGCTAATAAGTTTGCCAAATGTCATGACTATATTTAAGAGACTGCACTGGCATTTGAATCTACTTTTGCCTAACTCCATGGCTCAAGTTCTTATCCTTTGTTATATTTAGCCTTTTGAATAATAGATGAAAAGCAAAGCAGAGTAATTAATGGTGTACACATGCTGATTACGAGTTCAGCAACACAAAAAACTGACAGGTGGGGGGGGGCATTAAATGTATAATCTAAATTTAATTTAGTTTTATTAATTTCTCTTTATAGTTCCTTAACGTATGTGTTGGGTGCATGTATATCTGTGTGTGTTTCTGGGTAAGTTTTAAAACTCGAATGACTTGGGTTCATTTTGGACCATAAATATCCCTTGATTGTTTTAATACTATTCAGGGAAGATTAATGTATACCATTATAGGTTGAATGCGTTGTAACCCATGGTGAATTGAAAAGAGAAAAAGATTGCAGATGCCAAGGAGTGAAAGTACATTTTCTTCATACTGCATTTGCTGCTTCCAAAATGTTACCACCTAATAACAACCATGAAAGTTAACCTAAAAGAATTCCTATTTTACAAGTGACTCTATGGGAGTCCAGGGAATCTAAGTGACTTGCTAGGTGTAGTTAGGTGATTTACACATTGCCAGTCAACATGGGGGATCTCATTCACCTCTGCCTCAGGCTCAACCAAATGAACGGCAGGTCTCTTGCCTATGAAACTATAAATACCTGAAAATAGAATAGGCTACCAGCCCCTGGAAAAGGATTTCAATCAAGAAACTCACTCTTACTACTCTGTATAGCAACTGCAGCCCTTCCCAGCCCTTGTCTTTGGTTGTTAATTCTAAAAATGGAAGGCAAATAAAACTTTTGAAGTTTTCCCAAACAGGAGCAGTTGTTTTCATTTAAGAAGGCTTCAAATAGCCTGGCATGGGTGGTCTAAGTTAACTCAATAACTTTTCATTAATTTTACATCATTACCGCTTTCTCTTCTTTCTATCTAATTCTTATTTCTTTTTATTAAGTACCCTGTGACGCCTATGGCTCTTACCGAAGAGCTAGTCCTTTAGGTCAAAGCCATTTTACTGGTGAGAGCTAATCTACCAGATGTGCTAGAGGAAAACAAAAGTGTAAATACAATAGTGAAGGCAAAGGAGAGAAGGGAGGGAGGGAAGGAAAGAGGGAGGGAGGCTAATGAACAGGAGAAGAAATCAAGGCATTTGAACTAACAGATCCTTATGGGGATAAAAAGCATCATAGAATGTTTACATTTTTTGGTTTGAAAGATCCTGAGCTTAGATTACTGATTTAGAAGAAAGATGGTGCCTTTTAAAGTTTCTGTGAACATTTCCACATTTTTACCTGATTTCTTTATCTTTGCCAATTGCCAAGTTGCCCCCTCTCAGGAAGGAAGGAAGTAAAGAACCCTAGCTACATTCTACTGTACCCAAGATGAAATAGTCTATCATGGCTTTTGCTGTCCTGTAAATTTCCATGAAGTCCTCACTTTAGTTAGTACCTAGCATAGTTCTCTCTTTTTTTTTTTCCTTTTTTCTCTTCTATTTCTTTTTGTTTTTGAGACAGGATCTCACTATGTTGCCCAGGCTGGTCTCAAACTCCTGGGCTCAAGCAGTCCTCTTGCCTTGGCCTCCCAAAGTGCTGGGATTACAGATGTGAGCCACCACACCTGACCCGTAGCATAGTTTAGATCACAGACATGAGGCTTAAATTCAAGGAAGTTCAATTCTGATTCAAAGTATTTCTGGGATGACAAGCTCTGTGAATCTATGGCGTTGTCTTAACTTGTTTACTCTCAGATTTTTTTGGCTTTAACATTAGGGAATCTCCTTTCAGATCTAATATCCTACATTTACTCTCAAAGGTACAGCTACTGATACCCTCACATTCTAACATCAGCAGTAGAGTTGCAACCCTGAATTCAAGCTACAAAAGGCAAAGCAGTTGGATTATGCTAAGTGGCAAACAGCTTGTATTTGACTGAATAAAAATTAAATTTTATTTTTATGTTGACTGGATAGATGATAAAGAAACAGAAGCCTTACTAGTGCATGGGTAACAGAAAGGAGTTGTAAACAAGCAATGAGAAAAAGATGGAAACAAAGAGATATGTTTAGAAGTAGATATCAAGATGTGTGGAAAATACCAAACCAACATCTAGCATCCAAAGTAGAATCCGATACAAGAGGACGCTTTACAAGGGGCTTAAATGTTCTTACCAGGAATGTCAATAGGTAATATTTTCTGTTTCTGGACATGGACATCTCAGGAGAAAAAAGTGATTACCTCTGCTTGGTACTTTCAGTTTCTTTAGACAGATTTGTCCAATTGAGACCTCAAGTATGTTCTAGTAAGCCAGAAAAATATCTTCGGTCATGTGATAGCTCATCATAGACTTACTGATTCTATTTGTGGTGAGAGATGAGCCTATTGGAAAATGAAGATAACTTAGCATAAGCCAATATTGTTTCAGTACAATAGGAATGGAAACTAAATTAGAGTCAATAAGTTTATGATGACTTAGCATTCATCATTTTATTATGTGGCTTTGAATCGGAAAAGCTGACTAGCTCCCTATGCTTTGCCAGTGAGTAATAAAATAAGTAGAAGGAAGAGATGATAATGATATAGAATACCATGTGCCTGGAAGTGTGATAAAGATTTGATAGGCATTATCTTAAAGCAAGTTTAGAAAGTCATTATTATTATTACTATTATGATTAATACTATTTTATAGATAAATAAAAGGAGGTTTATGATGCTAAATGTTTGATAAAAGCCAAATCAGTATTATATGACTGATCAGTGATTCAAATGCTGGTCACTGAATCAAAGTTTTTTCTCTTTTATTTCTGAAACATATTGCAAATGATTCTGAAAATATATTCATAAAACAGTTTCCAGGATGAAGTGGAAAAATTAGTCCATAAAATGTGATCTATATAAATCACTGTTCTTTACCAAAGAGCTGACTTCCTATAATTTCAGTACAAAGATCGTAACATCCTCCACTATAGGGAAACATACGTGAAAATAAGTCCCAACATTCTAAACTTTTCACCCACTAGATGTTCAAGGTCATGAAGCAAAACTAGATAGCCTGCCTTTGTTGTTGTTCTTGATCTTCATGTATTTAATTACTCGTGGACAACCTAGAAAAAGGGAAAGAAACTTCTCCTCCCCACTCTCAGCAAAGGACATGCAATGATTTTTTAGGTCTACATGATATTGGCTATTGAATGTTTGCTTTTTAAAGGATTGATCTAGTTTTTCTAAAGAAGGCCTGGAGAGTTTGAATTGACTCCATCTCCTATCAATGAAGTGCTGAGGACCTAGAAGTGATTTGCATTCCAGTCTTAGCTAGTTTTTAACCACTCACATGTTAGTGTGTGAAGGAATAGACACCAGGGAATTTGGTATCCCCATCAGAAAAATAGGAGTTAATGGCACTGCTGATAGTAGTAACTGATGTTTATTGACTGCTTAGCATATTCTAAGTTTTTTTTTTTTTGAGATGAAGTCTTGCCCTGTCACTGGAGTGCAATGGCATGATCTCGGCTCACTGCAACCTCTGCCTCCCGGGTTCAAGTGATTCTCCTGCCTCAGCCTCCCGAGTAGCTGGGATTACAGGTGTGTGCTACCACGCCCAGCTAATTTTTTGTATCTTTAGTAGAGACAAGGTTTCACCATGTTGGCCAGGCTGGTCTTGAACTCCTGACCTTGTGATCTGCCTGCCTTGGCCCCCCAAAATGCTAGGATTACAGGCATGAGCCACCATGCCTGGCCTTTAAGTTTTTATTCATATGAATTTTTATCATCTCTCACAACAAATAGTCATGAGATACATAATATAATTATACATATCCCATTTGACAGAGATGAAACTGAGGCACAGAGAACTTAAATAACTTGCCTAAGCCCACACAGCTAGTTTAAATAACTTGCCTAAGCCCACACAGCTAGTAAGTGATGAAGCTGGGATTTGAACTCTGGCAGTTAGACTCTAAGACCAGAATGTTTAACCACTACTCCCATTTGAACAGTGGATGTGGTTTTGTAAAATCATTCATCTCTTATTTCTAACTTATCCTTGCACCGGTCAGGGTTCTGTCAGGAAAACAAACTGCTCTATGAATTCCAGATATCAATGGCAAAAAAAAGGGAATTAGAGGTTTATTAAGGCATTGAAAGGCTATATATGGAAACAAAGGCAAGAACTCCGTGGCCAATTTACCTTCAATAGAAAAGTTGGCCATTTTCAAGAGCACACCTAGAAGCTGCTGTCAGCCTCAAGAACTTCTAGGACACTCTTGTCAGGCACCTCTGTCTGTAAAGTCGGCTGGAGAACTTCTGAAGTAACTGCCCTCACCTGCTTCTGTAGCCAACAACCATGAAGAAGGTGTCTGGCTGAGGCTTGCCTGAAAGCTAATTAGACCCTCATGTCTGCTGCCTGCCCATCCATCTGCCACAAATGCCCCCTACCCAAGAACAATGGCCTCTTCTCTTCTGCTTCCAAATCCAACAAATAGATTGACAGAATCTAACCTGAAACCTTGGAGAACCAGAGTGAAAGGATAGGATGATTATATGGCTGAATACTATGTAATATTTTAATATAGTCATAAGTGATTTCAAAAATCATGGCCTGTGAATAGACAAATCTATAGCTTCAAAGCAGAAGTATGAGTGCCATAAGAATAAAGCATAGGCTAAGTTAGTTCCACAAGTTGCTATGGAGTAGATTGATGGGAATTCTTAAATCTGCATGTTTTTGTTGAGTTTCCAAAGTGTACATAATGATTACAGTAATTTTAATTTATATAATTCTTCACTATGTTCAGGTGTTTCTATTTATAGCCCCTCGATGAGTGTCCTCAGATATACACTGAAATATTGAGAGTGTGAGAGACCCATACACACTGGCAGCCAGGTCAGTACAATCACCTCTCAGCATTTGTAAATCATGTCCCAGGCACAGTTACCCTATATCCAATAAAATAGTTGTTACTAATTCCATCAGCAACACAGAGATTTTGTCTTCCCCAAGACCCTAACTTTTGTTAGCAGCAGAAATGAGAACAGGGCCAGGAGTATGAAACTTCCTTAAAAAGTTGGAATTTATAAAACTAATGCCAGGAGAAACAACAAGCGCATGTCGTTGTTTCATGTATGAATGCAGCTAAAGGGGAAGGCACATTGCTTGGTGCTGCAGGGGATTGATGCTTGAGGAGGGAGGTCCTCTCTGACCCTTGGATGCTGCGTTCTTCACAACATAAAGAATGATATTTAGACTGAGAAAGAGGAGGAGGAGAAGGGTGGGGAGGACAAGGGAGGAGAAAGAAGGGAAGGAGGAGACTAGAAGAAACTGGGCAAGAAGGAACAGAGGTCAAGGTGAGAGAGGGAACTCTGAATGAATTCAGGGTTTTCAAACTGTCTGAATTAAAATGCAATTCTGAAATCATATGCAAATTAAGTTATCTAACTCTTTTCCAAGGTATTTGAGGAGGCTTGTTTGCAAACTGAAGTTGAGCAAATATTGTTTTACTGTCCAAAACTGAGAAAGTGGTATAGTCTCCCGAATATACGCAAGTGAGTGTGATGCAGATGTCAGGAGGGCATGGGATGGATTATCAAGGGAGGTTTATTAGGTACTTAGAAAATGAATCAAACATTACTCAAACTACCAAATATTTCCCTATGAAGTGAAATGTTCAAACAAACCTGATTTTATTATAGCTTTAACGAGGCGGGCACAATTGATATATAATAAACTGCACATATTTGAAATACTAATTGGATGATTTTGGCATATCTATATATATGCATAAAACTATCACCACAATCACAGTTATTCCCATCATCACACCAAATATCAAGTTCCTTTGTAATTCATTCGTCACTCTACTCCAGTATCCCCAGACAACAACTGACTTGCTTTCTGTCCCTAAATATTAGCCTGCATTTTTAGAATTTTATGTCAATGGAATCATATGGTACGTACTCATTTTCCATTTAGTTTTTTACACTCAGCATAATACTTTTGCGAATTACTCGTGTTCTAATCCAATTTCATTTTACTTTTACATGGTAAATGGTCACTGGATCAAAGAAAGCAGAATTTGTTTACCTGGATGTCGACCAGATATTCTATTTCTCTAACAGCCTGAGACGCATCAGTTCTAACTTAAAATTTGTCACTAGTTGTTCCTCTGCCTGGCATGCATTTTCTACGGATGGTTGCATAGCTGGCTCCTCTTTGACATTCAAGTCTCAGCTTAAATGTCATAATCTCAGCTTAAATTTCACCATCTCAGCAAGACTTTTCATGACCACATTGCCTAAAGTAGCATTTCTAGCCACTCCTACTGTAAGGCCTCTAATTTAGTATTATCTGTCTCCTCCAGCTAGAATGTATAATCCATGGGAGAAGGAATTTTATCTGTCTTGTTTAAAGCTGAATCCCTAGCACCTAGAATAATGCCTGATGCATAGGAAGTAATCAATAAATATAATAAATGAGCAAATCTTTGTCAAGCCTCTCATCCTGTATTTATGGGAAGATATGAAGACTTATGGGCTAAATAACAGTATAATTCCATGCAATAGTTGTTCATTGATGGAATATATTCAAAATATGCTGATTAATGGATATTAATTAACCTTGATGGGGATTTACACCCACGGCATTACCTCAAATTCTGTCCTATTAGAGAACTTTTATGTATTAAAAAAAAATTAGCTGTAACTATAGAAACGATTGTCCCTTCCTGTATAATGTGATACTACAACACATTAGGATAATATAATTGATATTTTAAAAAAATCTTTACAGATTGAAATGATGGATGATACTAAAAAGATAAAAGTGGATAAGGATAAATTCTGCTCAAAGTGTTCCTAGCCAAGAGCATGCCACCTTGGTGGAGTACACGGTTCTGTATATGGGAATTGTAATTGGCAGTGAGCTTAAGGCTCTGTGTGCTAAACCTGCAAAAGCTCTTATTGCAACTAGTAACTTTGGTAGAAACATAATGTCTAGAATTAGATAGGGAATGGTTTCTGTTTTGCTGTGGTCAACACAAAACCTAGAATGTTATGGTTCATTTCTGAGCCACAGAAATGGAAATGGGTTCAGTGGATTGACTGCATAATGGTAAGTAAAGAGTGATACATACAAGGAATGTTGTAAGAAATAGGTAGTGTTCTTTTGTTAGCTGTCTTCAAATAGCTCTGTAATGAAATTAAACAGTCTTGCTTATAGCAAGGAACTAAGATTTATTAATCTCTGATACTACAAAGACCTGTCTGATGATCACAGATGCCCCAAGATAGAATGAACTCTTACTGACTTGAGGACCATACAGTGTTTGGAAAGGCTTTGTAGGAAAGACTTAAAAGTATGAATTTATACTTGGAATTGACAGCATAAGGAGTTTGTACCAACTCTGAAATACAAATGAAAACATGTCATCTTAATAAAGAAATCCATTCGTTTTCATTTAATTCATTTGGGGTGAGATTTAGTCCATTCACCTTTTTAAACAGGCAAAAACGCTGAATTCTTCCCTAAATTCCTTATTAACATGGGTAATCCACTGCAGAGGTAGGTTTGAAAAGTGGCAAGGAACTGGGATTTGTTTGAAAATTTATCTCGAATCATTAGGGTGACAAAGGAGAGTAGGTTTTTATTTGTTTAAGGCACAGAAGAGTAGTGTGTGGTAGGGTGTTGGAAGGTGATGCTGAAGGCACTGAATTATGGGGATCTTAGTCACCACAGAAAATTATGCTTCATTCCTCAATTTCTGTTTGGTTGGGTGGTTTTGTGTGGATGCTTGCTGAGAGGGTACTGTCCAATAGCATGGGTGCTGAATTGTTAGTCTCTTGAAGGGAAGTTTTCTCAGCAATCTCATTAGTAGGATGAAACTGCAGGTGACAAGATAAGCTTGTCTAATTTATTTATGAATTCTATTGTTCATAATTGTATTATTAATCAGGGAAATGTATTAGCTATTGATGTATTTTTCTTTTATGTGGACATTTATTTTAAATTGTAAGAGGAACAAAAGATATTAATTCATATTAAGTAGTAGGTTGCATTTTTTTTTTCCTAGACAATTTTCTCTATTAACAAGAAGTGGAGACAAAGGAAGAACAAAGACATATTTGTTACGTGATATGGAAGCAAAATTGTTTCTAAATAATACTGTTGTGTGGTGTATTCCTGGAGGTACTGACAGCTCCTTATAAGGCAAATGAACATTTTGGCTAAAGTTTGCAAGCAAAACACAAGGCCAATTATAAAATATTCTTTTGTCTCTTAGCAAACTGCAGGGGGCAAGAGCGAGCTTGTGTAAGCACTGTGAGCTTCGATTTCCCTGGGTGCTATCTTCTCACATGTGTTTTTAAATCTTCCAACTTGTGATTATTATTTTTCAGTACTGAATTAGTGAATCATTTTACATAGTGCCATTATGTAAAATAAAATGATATTTTGTTTCTCTGCATTGGCCAATTACTGGGAGGGGAAAATTGGACTCCTGAAAGGCACATGTGTGTGTAGTTTGGCAGATTAAAGGAAAGCCTTGTAAAATGCTCCCAGATGTTTGATGCATGAGAGGGAAAATGCCAGGAACAAGGATCAAATTGAGGTGGGTTTCAGACATTATAAAATCTGTTGATGTAAAAACTAAGAAAACAAATAAGATCATAGGCATGAAATCCTTCTGGAAGGTCAATAATGATAAAGTTTTACTATATTAAACCGATTTGCTCCTTTTCTTTTCCCTTCTGCCTGAGGCTATTACAAAAAAATATTAAGGAGCATTATTGCTAATCCATAATAAATGGTACATTAACTATGATCCAACTTATCTTTTCTACACAAGGGCCACGGGACTGCATGTGGATAAAATCTGGACTGGATTTATTTTTTTAGGGGCCTGATCCCATGTCCAATCATTAACCTTTAAGGTGGTTCTTAAAAAGAATTTTATTATTAAGAAGTTGAATCATCATAATTATAGTATCCCTCTGACTTCAAAGAGCAATTTGAGGCTTGTCCCTCTCTTAATATGAGGTTTCTTAAGCTCGACAACACTGCTGGATGAGGTAAGGGTTGTAAAACTGACCTCCTTTGGAATGGTGTGAACCCGGGAGGCGGAGCTTGCAGTGAGCTGACATTGCACCACTGCACTCCAGCCTGGGCGACACAGCAAGACTCTATCTCAAAAACAAAAAACAAAAAACAAAAAACCCAAAAAAACTGACCTCCTTTGAGTGCCAGAATTGTTCTCGAATCAGTCCACATCCTAGCATCAAGCAGATGGCACATGGCAAAGGGGTAATTGAGGAAACTTCAATGAAGGAACTCTTTACAAAGCAAGATCAGGGAAGCAATAAAGAAAAGGTGAAGCACCTTGGGAAAGGCAGAAGTGGGAAGTTAGTATCACCCTTAGTGAGGAAGAGGGTGGAACTGGCGAAGAATTGCCCTCACCTATGAAAGCTGGGGGCTGTAGAAGGACTACCCACCAGGAACTGCAGCCTTAGGTCACGTAGCCACTGCCAAACAATGGCTTCGCAAGGAGGGAGGTTGAGGAATAAATACCACATCTCTTTCACTTGCTAACTTCTTACTAACTTACTAAATTCTTCTTTCAAATTTTTTTTTATTTCCATTGATTTTGGAGGGAACAGGTAGTATTGGTTATATGAGTAAGTTCTTCAGTGGTGATTTGTGAGACTTTGGTGCACCCATCACCTGAGCAGTATACACTGAATCCAATTTGTAGTCTTCTATCCCTCATCCCTCTCACACCATTTCTCCTGATTCCCCAAAGACCATTGTATCATTCTTATGCCTTTGCATCTTCATAGCTGAGCTTCCGCTTATGAGTGAGAACATACAATGTTTGGTTTCCCATTCCTGAGTTACTTCACTTAGAATAATAATCTCCAGTTCCATCTAGGTTGCTGTGAATGCCATTAATTTGTTCCTTTTTATGGCTGAGTAGTATTCCATTCCATATAGATATATCACAATTTCTTCATCCTCTTGTTGATTGACAGGCTTTTGAGCTAATTCCATATTTTTGCAATTGAGAATTGTGCTGCTATAGACAGGCAGGTGCAAGTATCTTTTTTGTATAATGACTTCTTTTCTCTGGGTAGATACCCAGTAGTGTGATTGCTGGATCAAATGGAAGTTCCACTTTTAGTTCTTTAAGGAACCTCCACACTGTTTTCCATAGTCGTTGTACTAGTTTATATTCCCATCAGAAGTGTAAAAGTATTCTCTTTTCACTGCATCCACACCAACATCTATTTTTTTTAAATTACAGCCACTCTTGCAGGAGTAAAGTGGTATCACATGGCAGTTTTTATTTGCAGTTCCCTGATCATTAGTGATGCTAAGCATTTTTTCATATGTTTGTTGGCAATTTGTATATCTTCTTGTGAGAAATGTCTATTCGTATCCTTAGCCCACTTTTTTGATGGGATTGTTAATTTTTTTCTTGCTAATTTTTTGAGTTCCTTGTAGATTCTGGATATTAGTCCTTTGTTGGATGTATAGATTGTGAAGATATTCTCCCATTCTGTGTGCTCTCTGTTTACTCTGTTCCTTTTGCTGTGCAGAAGCTTTTTAATTAAGTCCCACCTATTTATCTTTGTTTTTGTTGCATTTGCTTTTTGGGGGAGTTCTTGGTCATAAAGCCTTTGCCTAAGCCAATGCCTAGAAGGGCTTTTCCAATGTTATCTTCTAGAACTTTTATAGTTTCAGGTCTTAGATTTAAGTCCTTGATCCATCTTGAGTTGATTTTTGTATAAGGTGAGAGATGACAATCCAGTTTCATTCCCCTACCTGTGGCTTGCCAATTATCCAGCACCATTTGTTGACTAGGGTGTCCTTTCCCCACTTTATGTTTTTATTTGCTTTGTTGAAGGTCAGTTTGCTGTAAGTATTTGGGCTTATATATGGATTCTCTATTCTGTTCCATTGGTCTATGTACCTATTTTTATGCCAGCACCATGCTATTTTGGTGACTATGGCCTTATAGTATAGTTTGAAGTCAGGTAATGTGATGCTTCCAGATGTGTTCTTTTTGCTTAGTCTTGCTTTGGCTATGCAGGCTCTTTTTTGGTTCCATATGAATTTTAGGATTGTTTTTTCTAGTTCTGTGAAGAATGATGGGAATATTTTGGTGGGAATTGCATTGAATTTGTAGCTTGCTTTTGGCAATATGGTCATTTTCACAATATTGATTTTACCCCTCCAGGAGCATGGGATGTGTTTCCATTTGTTTGTGTCTTCTATGTTTTCTTTCAGCAGTGTTTTGTAGTTTTCCTTGTAGCAGTCTTTCACCTCCTTGGTTAGATATATTCCTAAGTATTTAATTTTTTTTGCAGCTAACGTAAAGTGTGTCGAGTTATTGATTTGATTCTCAGCTTGGTCCTTGTTGGTGTATAGCAGAGCTACTGATTTGTGTACATTAATTTTGTATCCTGAAACTTTGCTGAACTCGTATATTAGTTCTAGGAGCTTTTTGATGGAGTCTTTAGGGTTTTGTAGGTATACGATCACATCATCAGCAAACAGCAATAGTTTGACTTTTTCTTTACTGATTTGGATGCCATTTATTTCTTTCTCTTGTCTGATTGCTCTGACTAGGACTCCCAGTTCTGTGTTGAATAGAAGTGGTGAGAGTGGTAATTCTTGTCTTTTTCCAGTTCTCAGAGGGAACATGTTCAACTTTTCCCCATTCAGTATTATGTTGGCTGTGGGTTTATGTAGATGGCTTTTATTACATTAAGGTATGTCCCTTGTATGCCAATTTCGCTGAAGGTTTTAGTCATAAAGCGATGCTGGATTTTGCCAAATGCTTTTTCTGCATCTATTGAGATGATCATGTGATTTTTGTTTTGAATTCTGTTTATATGGTGTATCACATTTATTGCTTTGCATATATTAAACCATTCCTGCATCCTTGATATGAAACCCACTCAATCACGGTGGATTATCTTTTTAATATGCTGTTGGATTCGGTTAGCTAGTATTTTGTTAAGGATTTTTGCATCTGTGTTCATCAGGGATATTGGTCTGTAGTTTTCTTTTTTTGTTATGTCTTTTCCCGGTTTGGGCATTAGGGTGATGCTGGCTTCTATGATGATTTAGGGAGGATTTCCTCTTTCTCTATGTTGTGGAATAGTGTCAATAGGATTGGTACCAATTATTCTTTGAATGTCCAATAGAATTCAGCTGTGAATCCATGTGGTCCTAGAATTTTTTTTGTTGGTAATTTTTTGTATTACCATTTCAATCTTGCTGCTTGTTATTGGTCTGTTCAGGGTTTCTAATTCTTCCTGATTTAAACTGGGAGGGTTGTATATCTCCAAGAATTTATCCATCTCCTCTAGGTTTTTTAGTTTATGTGCACAAAGGTGTTCATAGTAGCCCTGAATGATCTTTTGTATTTCTGTGGTGTCAGTTGTAATATCTCCCATTTCGTTTCTAATTGAGTTCACTTGGATTTTCTCTCTTCTTTTCTTGGTTGATCTTGCTAATGGTCTATCAATTTTATGTATCTTTTCAAAGAACCAGCTTTTTGTTTCATTTATTTTTGTATTGTATTTTTTTTGTTTCAATTCATTTAGTTCTGCTCTGGTCTTGGTTATTTCTTTTCTTCTGCTGGGTTTGGGTTTGGTTTGTTCTTGTTTCTCTAGTTCCTTGAGGCATGACCTTAGATTGCCTATTTGTGCTTTCTTAGACTTTTTGATGTAGGCATTTAAGATTATGAATGTTCCTCTTAGCACCATCTTTGCTGTATCCCAGAGGTTTTAATGGGTTGTGTCACTATTATTGTTCAGTTCAAATAACTTTTTAATTTCCATCTTGATTTCATTATTGACCCAGTGATCATTCTTGAGCAGGTTATTTAATTTTCATGTATTTGCATGGTTATGAAGGTTCCTTTTGGAGTTGATTTCCAATTTTATTCCACTGTTGTCTGACAAAGTACTTGATATAATTTAGATTTTCTTAAATTTATTGAGACTTGTTTTGTGGCCTATCTTGGAGAAATTTCCATGTGCTCATTAGTAGAATGCGTATTCTGTGGTTATTGGTTAGAATGTTCTGTAAACATCTATCAGGTTCATTTGTTTTAGGGTATAGTTTAAATCTGTTGTTTCTTTGTTGACTTTCTGTTTTGACCTGCCTAGTGCTGTCAGTGGAGTATTGAACTTCCCCACTATTATTGTGTTGCTGTCTATCTCATTTCTTAGGTCTAGTAGTAACTGTTTTATAAATTTGGGAGCTCCAGTGTTAGATGCATATATATTTAGGATTGTGATATTTTCTTGTTGGACAAAGCCTTTTATCATTATATAATGTTTCTCTTTGTCTTTTTAAACTGCCGTTGCTTTAAAGTTTGTTTCATCTGATATAAGAATAGCTACTCCTGCTTGCTTTTGGTGCCCATTTGCATGGAATGTCTTTTTCCACCTTTTTACCTCAAGTCTATGTGAGTCCTTATGGGTCAAGTGAGTCTCTCGAAGGCAGCAGATACTTGGCCGGTGAATTCTTACTGATTCTGCAATTCTGTATCTTTTAAGTGAAACACTTAGGCCATTTACATCCAATGTTAGTATCGAGATGTGAGGTACTATTCCGTTCATTGGGCTATTTGTTGCCTGAATACCTTGTTGTTGTTTTTTTTAATTGTATTTTTGTTTTATAGGACCCGTGAGATTCATGCTTTAGAGAGGTTCTATTTTGATGTGTTTCCAGGATTTGTTAAGAGATTTGGAGCTCCTTTTAGCAGTTCTTGTAGTGCTGGCTTGGTAGCAGTAAATTTCTCTCAGCATTTGTTTGTCTGGAAAAGATTGTATATTTCCTTCATTTATGAAGCTAAGTTTCACTGGATACAAAATTCTTGGTTGATAATTGTTTTGTTTAAGGAGGCTGAAGATAGGGCCCCAATCCTTTTTAGCTTGTAGGATTTCTGCTAAGAAATTTGCTGTTAATAAGACAGTTTTTTTTTTAATAGGTTACCTTTTGCTTTTGCCTCACAGCTCTTAAGATTCTTTCCTTCATCTTGCCTTAGATAACCTGATGACTATGTGCCTCGGTATTGAAGTTTTTGTGATAAATTTCCCGGGTGTTCTTTCAACTTCTTGTATTTGGATGTCTAGTTCTCTAGCAAGGCCAGGGAAGTTTTCCTCAATTATTTCCCCTAAATATGTTTTCCAAACTTTTAAATTTCTCTTCTTCTTCAGGAATGCCAGTTATTCCTAGGTTTGGTCATTTAACATAATCCCAAACTTCTTGGATAGTTTGTTCATTTTTGAAATCTTTTTAAAGTCTTTGTTGGATTGGGTTATTTCAAAAACCTTGTCATCCAGCTCTGAATTCCTTTCTTTTGCTTGTTCAATTCTGTTGCTGAGACTTTCCTGTACATTTTGCATTTCTCTAAGTGTGTTCTTTATTTCCTGAAGTTGTGATTTCTTTTTATTTATGCTATTTCACTGAAGATTTCTTCCCTCACATCTTGTATCATTTTTTTTTTTAAATTTTCTTAAGTTGGAGTTCACTTTTCTCTTGTGCCTCTTTGATTAGCTTGATAATCAACCTTCTGACAATTCAGGGATTTCTTCTTGGTTTGGCTCCATTGCTGGTGAGCTAGTATGATTTTTGGGGGAGTGTTAAAGAACCTCGTTTTGTCATATTACAAGAATTGTTTTTCTGGTTCCTTTTCGTTTGGGTGGGCTATGTCGGAGGGAAGATCTGGGGCTCAAGACTGCTGTTTATATTCTTTTGGCCCATGGGTTGTTCCTTTGATGTAATACTCTCCCCCTTTTCCTAGAGATGTGGCTTCCTGAGAGCTTAACTGTAGTAATTGTTATTTCTCTTCTGTATCTAGCGGATTCCTGGGATGTGAACCATCTTCAGGTCTTTCAGCCATGGATACCAGCACAGTATTTGGGCTGTCTCCCAGGTCGTGCAACAACAATCTACTTCCTTCAAAGAGTCTGTGAATTTTCTTAGCTTTCCTAGTATATTCTTGCAGTAGTTCTTGGAGCAAAAGTTCACAATGTGAGTCTCCACATGCTGCTCTGCCCATATGAGTTGGATCTGCAATTTAGTCCTGCCTCCTATCTGCCATTTTTTCCTACCCCTTCTTTCTCTTACTAACTTCTAATCTGATTATGCCACAATTTGTCTGAACCCAACTAATAGCCCAAGGCAAGGGAGATTGGTTAAAGTAGTCTTTAGGGTTGGTCTCCTAGGACATAGAGTGGGATGCAGAAAACTGATGAACAGACCTGGAGGGGAAAAGGAAGAATAAACAGCACATTCCACATGTTAGTTTGTTGGTTCTTCGAAATATCCCCTAAAATAACTAGTTTCCTTGTTTTTATAGAAAAGGATACTGAGGTTCAGAGTGGTTAAACACTTTGCCTCAATACGAATAAGGATTTGTCTGACTTCAATTTCCACATTCTTTCCCTTCCCTATACCATGCTGCATACCCACCTGCACCCGCATACACAGTGTTTCCAATGATGTTCTTTAGGGGAGATAATCCATGGAAGAAAAACAATATATTGTTATATCCACTCCTTTTTTATTGGAATTCCATCTGTATATAGTGCTGATCATTGTTTTTTTTTTTTAAAAAAGAGACCAACAGGATTTATGGAGGTAACTGATCAGTACTCTCAGGCAAGGAAGCTCAGTCCCACTATCCTACCCTGCCTATCTAGTGCTGCAGTTTTTCTGGGATGCCTAAAAAAGACAGTAGGAATTTGAGACAGTGGTTCTGGAACAAGACGTGAAATGCCATTCTGAGATCCTGCTGCCATTAATGAAATGGATTTTGAAGGTATATTGTGAAGGTTGTAGGTTGTGAAGGTTAAGATCATTACTGAAAAATAAAGATTTATTCAATTTTTTCATTTGATATATATGTAATTTAGACTTCTTGTGGATTCCTCTTAGTAAGATGAGACCAAAATATCAGTTTTTAAGACTTCATTAAAAGTCTCTATAACTTTCTTTTCAAATAATAAAGATGAGGAGGTCAAAATATTAAATCATAAAAAGCAGGAAGATAAAGTATTCTCAATCTCAGGTAACATGCCTTTCATATTTTTTTTACTGTTTTAATGTTAACCTTTTATCTTTAAATAATTTCAACCTCACAAAAATTTCAAAAAAAATTTGTATATCTTCATTGAGATTTATCAAATGTTAATATTTTATTACACACACACTATATATACACACACTGTCATTTTTTTCCAAATCATTTAAGTTGCAGATATAATTCAACTTTATTCCTTAATATCTCAGTGTGCATTTCCTAAAAATATATATTCCTGCCTACCAGTGCAGTATAATTAAAACAATGGCAATTAATAAAGTAAAAACAATGTACAAATCTTAGTGAAAATGTTTAGTTGTTCCAGCAGTGCCCTTTATAGCAACAGGGGACAAATATCTTGGCTACAGGATCCAGTCAAAATAATAAGATTCATTTCGTTGTGAAATCTATTGAGTTTTCTTTAATCTAGAAGAGTTCCTTGATCTTTCTTGGCCTTTCATGACCTTTATGTTTTTTAAAAGATTTTAGGTCAGTAATTTTGAAGAATGTCTCTCATTTTGGGTCTTCCTGATATTTTCTTTTGATTAAATTTAGCCTATCCACTTTGGGCAAGAATACCACAGGGCAGTGTTTTTGTCTTTATTAGTGCTTCATACACAGCACATGTGGTTGATTTGTCCCATTACAGATGATGTTTACTTTGACCGCTTGTTTAAAGTAGTGTCTGCCAAGCTTCCCCTCTGTATAGTTTCTATTTTTCCTTGTAACTAATAGCTATTTTGTGAGATGCTACCCTGAGACTGTATAAATGTTCTATTTTTAAAATTATGCACCTACCAGTTTTAGCATCCACTGATGATTCTTTTTCGTCTGAAACAATTACTATTATGGTGAATAAATGCCAAATTGTTATTTTCCAGTTCCGTTATTTCCTCTACATTTGTTAGTTGGCATTCTGTGGTAAGGAAGAGCTATTCCTTCCCTCTTCTCCCCATTTCATTATGTATTTATTTAGGTATATATCTATGGATTCAAGGATTACTTTTTTCTTCAGTGACTTATACTTCATTATTATCATTATTTATTTTGATGCTCAAATTCTCCTAAATGTTGATAGTGGGAATTTCTCATGCTGGCTGTTGTATCCTTTTGTTATGTCTCCATCATTCTCTGAGCAAGTCTTTATTTTCTGGCACAGCAGTATGTTCTAGGTTCATCTTGTACATTCCCCAATTCATCTCTAGAATCACCCATTTTTAAAGAATGCTTGGTCCTTTGGTGAAGTTAGTATTATAAACCAAGATGTAGGTGTTGTTCATGTTTACTTTTTCAGCAGACTAATACACACACACACACACACACACACACACACAATCTCTCTTGAAGTGGTCTTTCTCTTGACAAGAAGTAGTTTAGGCAACAATATAGTACCTTTCTTTAGAAAAGATATAAACATAGAGCATTAACACTTTTCAAGATATAATCAAAACTTGCAATTTTCAGCTGGTGAAAATTAGGACCAAAAAATAGAAATGATACACTAAAGATACAGGCAAGGATTTTTGCTGCCTTGCGTTTTATTCTGTGTCTCAAGTAATCCTAACTTTTCTTTTTCTCTGCTTCCCTGTTCTCAGAGAAGTTTCTTCATGAGATCTAGTTTATTACCAAGATACTTGATATCATGAAAGTTGAGATTCGGGTGTAGGTTAAATCGATTCATCCAAGTGAAAATGTTAGTATTTGGCCTGGTGTTCATGTGGTCTCCACAAACAACCCCAAGAGACAGTCAGAGTCAGCCGGATCAGGAACCATGTGAAATGCTGTGAATCTGAGCATCTTCCCCAGTCCTGCTGAGGGAATAAAGTGCTGAGGGCTGCTGCAGAGCTGTGTCCTGTGCTCATTCCCTGGATGAATTCCAGGTGCACATTAACAGTTTAACTTTGTTAAGAAGGTGTCAGCCTCGGATCATTTGCATTCCATCATCCACAATGCTTTTAAATTTTGTGCCTGCTTTGGAAAGTAAATGATGACATTCTGCTGGGAGAATTTCAGCCTGTGTGCTCTTTATAAAGTAAGGAAATGGAGTAATTATCACAGAGAAGGAGAAAAGAGAGGATATGATTTTCACATTTGGTGCTTTTAGAGAGTGGTGTGTGTTGGAGGTTTCATTGGAGAGGGGAGGTGAAGGGTGAAAAAATATGGGGACTCTGGTTGTGTGTGTTCATAATTCTGAAGCTAGAATTGTTAATAATTCTGGAAATCCTTCATAAATAGTTGATAGAATCCACATGGATGTTTACAAAGTCCCAGCCGAATTGTGCTGAGTGTGCACAAAGATATACATCATCAGAATTGTGGGTAAATCAAGATTAAATTGTGAAACAATAAGAGGCTCATACTCAAAGGTTAAGACTTGCTTTGTCTCTTGAATGGTCTCTAGAGATTAGGAAAAGAAAGCAGTTGAAGAGAACCAGATAGAATGGTAAAACATGTCTCCTCTCCTCTCCTCCCCTCCCCTCCCCTCTCCATTTTTTCCCTCCACTTCCTTTCCTCTTCTCTTCCTCCTCCCTTCCTCTGCCTTCCACTCCCTTCCACTCCCTTCCCTCCACTCCTCTCTCCTTCCTTTCACTCCTCTCCCCTTCCTTTCACTCCTCTCCCCTCCCCACTCCTTCCTTCCCTCCTTTCTCTTCCCCACCTCTCCTCCTTTCCACTCCCCATCTCTCTTTAACTATTCCTTCCCCTTCCCTTCTCTTTTTTCTTTCCTTCCCTTTCTTTCACTTTCCTCCCATCCACTACCCTTCCTTCCCCTCCACTACCCTTCCTTCCCCTCCCCTCCTCCATCCCTTCCCTCCACTCTCCTTCTCACTTTCTCTCCCTTCTCTCCCCTTCCCTTGTGGCTGGTCTACCCCATCCGTTCTCTCCTCTTTTCTTCTCTTCCCTCCCCTTCCCTTGTGGCTGATCTGCTACAACAAATTATCACTAAATCCTATCACTCCTTTCTCCAATCCATAGCTCATATTAAACAAATGTAAATATCAGAGTATTACAAAGAAATATAACCATGAGTAAAGAGAGGTTTACTTTTTAGTTTTGAAAACTTAAATCTAGTAAATAAGCCATGACAAATATTAAATTAGTATAATAAAAAGGAACTGACAAGCAATGTGAATATTATACCTGTAATCATTCCACAAAGACTAATAAAAATATTTTACTTTCATCAAGTCCACTAGAGTTGAACTCTAGGAGGACAGAGATGGCCTTATTGATTTGTTCAGTGTTATGTAGTCAGTCCCTTCAATAGTTCTAGATATATAGTAGGTGCTCAATAAGTACTGAATGGATAAATGAATCAAAGGGTTTACATTATTTTATCATCACTTTTTTCTTACCCTTTCAAAATTATACTTGACTCCTCCTTTCCCATCCACTCCCTAACTCACTGCAGCATCACTCCATTGGAACTACTTTCAACAGGGACACCACACTGCTGCCAAATCCACTTTCTTCTTTCCAGTCCTCATTGCACTATCCTCTTTGTAACAAGTAGTACATTTCTCTCTCCACCTTTAAACTCTTTTCTCCCTTTATTTCCTTCACACTTTTCTTGCATCTCCTATGTGTCTCCTCTTAACAGTCTAAGTACTTGGTAGTATAGTTCACTTGCTTGTCTTCATCTGCTGGTGTTTCCAGAAGTTTCTTAGCTTCCTTTTTTTTTTTCCTTGCCCAGTCTCCTGGGGTAATTACGTCAACCTCCATGACTTGGACTATAATCTCTGTGCTTAAAAAAATCTTTCAAGGAAGCAAGTGTAGATGGAAAAGAAATATAATTCGAAGACTGACCCCTGGGACACTTCAACTTTTAAATGACTGGAGGATGAGGATGAATTATCAAAGAAGACTGAGAATACATGGCCAGATACAGTGGAGGAAAATCCAGTTATTGTAGTGTCTCAGAAGCCAAGAGAATAATTTTAAGGAGCAACACTGAAAGGCTTTTATCAACTGGGTAGAGTGGTGATAATGAATCAATGTTTCCAACCATGGTTGTTGTATTCTGGTAAATTCACATTATTACAATTGGAATAGCATTTTTGTTTCACTTATTATTTTTTAAATGCCTAGACAAATAGATATACATCAAGAAAACAGTTTGGATACACTGAGTTTGAATACTGGCTCTGCCTCTTAATGAGCATAACATGGTGGTAAGAGCTTGGACTCCGGAGCCATATGGCGTGACTTTAACTCTGGCTCTTTTTGTAAGCAGATGATGTGCTTTTAGGTGAGTTGTTTACATTGTTTATGTTTCCATTTCCGAGTCCATCAAATAGGAATAATAATAGTACTTCTTTTATAATGTTGATCTAAAGATTAAATGAGAAAATATACTGGAAAAGCCTAGAACAGTGTGATAAAATAAATTCTTAGTGACTGTTTTTCTGTTACAGTTTGTCTCTGTGTCCCTACCCAAGTGTCACCTTGAATTGTAATAATCCCTGTGGAAGGACCTGGTGGGAGGTAACTGAATCATGGGGATGGTTTTTTCCCATGCTGTTCTTGTGCTAGTGAATAAATCTCATGAGATCTGATGGTTTCATAAAGGGGAGTTTCTCTGCACATGCTCTCTTGCCTGCTGCCAGGTAAGATGATGTGTCTTTCTTCCCCTACACCTTCCACCATGATTGTGAGGCCTCCCCACCCATGTGGAAGTGTGAGTCAATTAAATCTCTTTTTTTTAGAACAAAACTGGAGGCATCATGCTACCAGAGTTCAAACTATACTACAAGGCCACAGTAACCAAAATACCATGGTACTGGTACCACAACAGATATATAGACCAATGGAATAGAACAGAGACCTCAGAAATATCACCACACATCTACAACCATCTGATCTTCAACAAACCTGACAAAAATAAGCAATGAGAAAAGGATTTCCTACTTAATGAATGGTGCCAGGAAAACTGGCTAGCCATATGCAGAAAACTGAAACTGGACCCCTTCCTTAGACCTTATAGAAAAATTAACTCAAGATGCATAAAGACTTAAATGTAAAACCCCAAACCATAAAAACCCTAGAAGAAAACCTAGGCAATACCATTCAGGACATAGGCCTGGGCAAAGACTCATGACTAAAACACCAAAATCAATTGCAACAAAAGGCAAAATTGACAAATGGCATCTAATTAAACTAAAAAGCTTCTGCACAGCAAAAGAAATTATCATCAGAGTGAACAGGCACCCTACAGAATAGGAGAAAATTTTTGCAATCTACCCATCAGACAAAGGTCTAATATCCAGAATCTACAAGGAACTTAAACACATTTACAAGAAAAAAATAAACAACCCTACCAAAAAGTGGGCAAAGGATATGAATAGACACTTCTCAAGACATTTATGTGGCCAAAAAACATATCAAAAGAAGTTCATCATCACTGGTCATTAGAGAAACGCAAATCAAAACCACAATAAGATGCCATCTCATGCCAGTTAGAATGGTGATTATTAAAAAGTCAGGAAACAACAGATGCTGGTGAGGCTGTGGAGAAACAGGAACGCTTTTACATTGTTGATGGGAGTGTAAATTAGTTCAACCATTGTGGAAAACAGTGTGACGATTCCTTAAGGTTCTAGAACCAGAAATACCATTTGACCCAACAATCCCATTACTGGGTATGTACCCAAAGGATTATAAATCATTCTACTATAAAGACACATGTACACGTATGTTTATTGCAGCACTATTTACAATAGCAAAGACTTGGAACCAACTCAGATGCCCAACACTGATAGACAAGATAAAGAAAATGTGGCACATATACACCATGGAATACTATGCAGCCATAAAAAGGAATGAGTTCATGTCCTTTGTAGGGACGTGGATGAAGCTGGAAACCATCATTCTCAGCAAACTAACACAGGAACAGAAAAATCAAACACTGCATGTCCTCACTCATAAGTGGGAGTCGAACAAAGAGAACACATGGACACAGGGAGGGGAACGTCACACACTGGGCCCTGTCAGTGGCTGGTGGGGGGCAAGGGGAGGGAGAGCACTAGGACAAATACCTAATGCATGCAGGACTTAAAACCTAAATGTTGGATTGATAGGTGCAGCAAACCACCATGGCAAATGTATACCTGTATAACAAACATGCATGTTCTGCTCAAGTATCCCAGAACTGAAACAAAACAAAACAAAACAAAAACCCTCTTTTTTAAATAAATTACCCAGTCTTGGGTATGTCTTTATTAACAACGTAAGAATGGACTAAAACATATTCCATGAATTTGTGTTTCCTCACTTGGACAAGCATAACAAATAATTTCAAACTCATAGAGTTATGGTGAAAATCAATCTAGGTAATCCACGTAAAGTGTTCTTGCATGGCAAGACCTCCATATGTATTGGCTGAATTACTGGAAAGTATGTTTATCATTTAGCATTGGAGTTAAATGAGCCAGCCACTCGCTTCATTCCTCAATTAAGACTGCTAGTAGTTATGGGGATGTAAGCATTATACAGCCTTAAATTGTCTTATTCTAAGTCATACATTGTTTAATTTATACTCTTAATGTACCATTGGTTGGCAACAGGAAGCATAAGGGGCATTGATGTGCATGCATTTTCACTGGATCTTTGAGGTGCATTCATCTGATCAAAACTCTCACAGAGCACATCAAGGTGTCTCTAGTGCTTTGAAAACCAATGTTAAAAAGATAAAATTCAGTGATGATTACATCTAGTTTGATTTTCATTTTGGGGAAATAAACACTATCTTCACAAGCAACATGGTGTTACATGTGGAGAAGTACTTGCAAATGGAATACTGAAACCATCTCTCTTACTTCATCTTTTGGAAAAAAAAAACTTTAAAAATAAATAGTTTTTTAAGTACCAAATGCAATAATTCAAGACATGAGATCTATAAGGTAAGGTTTAATTTCATGGCTTAATTTCCATCTGAAATCAATTATTAAATAACGTGTGCCAATTGCAAATGGAAAAAGTAAAATTTGTCTATATGGATTATGAATACTATTGAAGGTTATGCTAAATTAACTATATATTATATATGTCATAGTTTACCGATCAAAGATAAAATATCGTTTTTAACCTTAATTCATTTTTTATTGTCACAATAAAAACTTACAAAATATTTTGAAAAATCCCAAGGGGTTTTTACAAAATCATATATGATTATGAAATAAGTTCAAGTGGTAAAAAAGAAAAAGCTTGGAAAAGCTCTATTTAATAAAAAATCATAGAGGCAGAACTCAGATTCTTGGACCTGGTCTGTTAATTTGGGGAAAAATTTGAAATGCCAGTCTTTTGAGTTTGATTATAGCACTTAATTATGGTAATCACTGCTAACCTTCTCCCACAACCTTGCGCTCATCTCCTAGACAACATATTCTTCAGGAAAGATTTAAGTTTGCCTTGTAAAACTTGCTGCAACATGCTAGTAATCACAATTCCCTAAGGCTCGCAATTTGTTTTATAAGAAAAAGGTATTAAATTTAAAGAAATGGTGTACGTAGACAGTTAACACAGTTGCCTAACACCATGCTGTTCTCCTTACAAGACAAATGCATCCCATTGTTTGTTCCAAATTTGGGGCGTATTTTATCTTCTGTCTTTGAGGATTTTGCAAAATAAGCATATTCAATGGAATATACATTTTAACTAGCCCCAAATTTAAATCCAGGCACTTGCACTAATTTGTTGTGGAATATTAGAAACACCTACTTAACCTAGCTTACTTCACTTTTCTCTACCAGTTACTCATCTATGACACAACACATTTTCCTATGGTGAGTAAAAAGGGATAAGAGTGGAAAACGTAGTCAAAAGGGAAAAATGAATAGATATAATAAGAGAGGGACTTTGCATTTACTGATAATGATGATGCAACATGAATCAAATAATGTGAACAACTCAACATTCTGTCCCTGAGCTGTAAGTCTCTCTATCTGTTCATCTCTCTAGTTTTGCTAGCTATGTGCTAGATCCTATCAGAGCACTTCACTCAGCAAGTACCTGACAAACAGGGATTCCTTTCCCTTTTCAGCTGTCTCTTCTCACAACACTACATCACCTTTACATCTGTGCACAATACCATAATGGGGAACAAAGGTCTACTCCACCAATGAATCCAAAAATTGGAATAAAAATAAATCCAGGTATATAGTCAGTTATTTTTCTTGATGGTGTCATGGGAATGATTTCCATTTTATCAGTTGGAGGTTACTCTGTAAATATTACTTTCCAGTCAAGCAAATAGGAAAGAATATGTTTTCATGAAACTGCATAGCTCGGCTCTGTTTTTGTTTTTCCCAGCTCTGTATAGAGAGAGCATTAAATAAAACATACTCTGCCACGTTTGCACACACCACATCCCTCATGTTCTAAAGATACTACATTGTAGAAATGTAATTGACTATTGCATGCTTTCCTCTCATACCTTTCCCATAATTTGGAAAAAAGACAAAATCAAATGTGTAGAGTTTACAGAAACCTCACCAGAGAAAAGAAAAGCCTCATAAGTTCAATAAAAACCCCTTTTTCTGGACTTTCTTTATAAAATATTGAAGCAACATTGCATAAGGAGGCTGTTGAATTCTTCCATGACAAAAACTGTTTCTGAAAGACTATTGTTATCATGAGATCTTCTGAGCATTTTCCTAGAAGTAGAAGCTGAACTTCCTTTTTCAATGGAGATGAGGAGATAGATATATGTTAACCAATCTTTAAAGGGGCCATACTTGATTAGACTATGGATGACAGCTCTTTGGAAATCATAGTTGGAAATGGAGGGTTAATAGAGGGAGCGGGGAGGTCCAACACAGACCACAATTCTTTTAGCTACTCAGTCTCAAAACATTGACATTCCATTTAACTTGTTCCCTTCTTTCATTTTCCTTCTGTAGTCTGTAGCTACTGCTTGACAATTGCCATTCTTAATATTTTTCATCCTATTTCTTTCAGTGACACAGGCATTAACACGTGTATACTGCTTTTGGACTTAATCGTGCTCTCCTCTCTCCAAATGTAGTTACGTTAGGGGTTAAAGTTGAAGCCAATATTTGGCCAATATTGGATTGGACCCAATATTTGGAGATAGGGTCTTAAGGGAAGTAACTGAGATTAAATGAGATCATAAGGGCAGGGTTCTGATCTCATAAGGTTAGTGTCCTTGTAAGAAAAGACATAGGAGAGGTCATTCTCTCTGCAGGTGTACACAAGGAGAAAGGCCATATGAGGACACAGTGAGAAGGTGGCCATCTGCAAGTCAGGAAAATAGCCCTCACCAGAAGAAGAACCCTGCTAGACCTTGATCTTGGACTTCAGGCCTCCATAACTATGAGAAAGTGAGAAAATAAATTGCTATTGTTAAAGCTTTCCAGTTCGTGGTATTTGTTACCGCAGCCTGAGCAGTCTAAGACAAGGTTAATTACAATATTCCAGAATTAGAGCTATGTATATATTATGCCAGATTTCAAAAAATCTTTGCAAAAGCCCTGTGTTAATGAGGTTTTATTATAGATGAAGACACTGATGTTCTAAGAGGTTAATTCACTGAATTATAAGAACTCAGAACTTAAAGATGTAGGAACTACAATTTGAGCCTTGCTCTATTTTATAAGTGTGTTTCCTTCATGCTACTGACAGTATCACCCTAGGCCAGGCCCTCCTTGTTTAGTGACTTACTTGGTTCACAGCATCTCCCTATAGCTACCCAGCACTCTTGTTAATTTTGCACACTTGCCAAGTCCTAAATCATCCATTTTGTTGCTTCACTTCCACTGCTCAAGCTCATTTAATGTACCTGTGAGAGTTCCCAGGACAAGCTCCAAATCCTTAACCAGCTTTTTAAGGTGTGTTCAAAATCTGAGCCCACTTAACTAAAAGGTATGACTATTTTCTCAAAGCTCAAATGCCAAATTCCAATTCACTTCACTACGTCAAGATTATACTACATTATTTCTTGTATTTATAATCCTATCTATGGTATTCCCTCTCCGGAAAACACTTTTCTCACCCCTCCACACACAAAACTTCTACTCATCGTCTGAAGACAGACTCAATCCAGGCACTTGTATAAAACTTTTCTTACATCAGTCTATAGTGACCTCCTACTTAAAACTCTCTAGACTTTTTTGGGCAATTTATTTCTTTTTTGCTATTGGGTCGTGTGTTATTTCCTAGTTGTCTAATGTTTAGGAGGAATTTTTCAAAAAGCAGGTGGGGAAGGCAGGGGAACAAAAACTCTTTGAATGCATGCTCAAGTATCTAGCCAACAAATCAAGCAGCCAAGAAATCTACTAATCAGTACATAGTTACTGAGCACTTACTATGACCTAGGCTTTGCAAAACTGAATGGCATTGGCTCGGAATATATTTTCCTTTCTGTATTTCATGGCTAATTCCAATGATCCAAAGACATTCAACAAATGACAATTTATGAAATACATAATGATATTGCTGCTATGTGCTTGAAAACCAAAGAATAGCCAACACAATCTTGTCTTTGTTCACCAATAACATCAACAAGGAATTGAGACTAGAGTAGGTATTTGATATATGGGAAGACAGCATGGTGTAATGGAAACCATATGGACGTTAGACAGAACAATTTAAATCTTATCTCCATCTATTTTGTCCTTTTGTCCTCTCAGATAATTATTAAACTTTTCTAAATCATAGTTTCCCTATTTAAAGTTTCTATAATAGAGTCTGGCCCATAGTAAATGCTTAATGAAATGTACTAAATCTCCTAATTGCTATTTGTGGTCATTGAAAATCATTAAATAGAGAGCCTTGTTATCCTGTTAACTGTACTCTTTTTATGTTTCTTGCTGCCCCAACTTTTCCCTGCTTCAAAGATGAGCAATATGCATAGCTGGTTCTAACACATGGCCAAAATGCTAGTCTGGCTTTGAATGGGGCAAGGAGCAGATAATTTGGAGGGGATGTGCTAGAACAAAGGTAGTAAATAGAAGGATTGTATGTAATCACTTTTTGTCGTACTCATCATCCCTTACAGGAAGAGGCTTATTTGCTGAACTTAGAAAAAAAATGTGACAGCCAATCCTTCAGATGCATTACAATGCTTTGGGAAAAATATAATTAGACAAAACACCAAGTATCGATGGATTGCATCTTGGGGTGATGCACCTGATTAGAGAATTCATCGTTTTACTTAGTAAGACCTATTAGACCCATTATTAGTCGTCTTTTGAATCAAGAGATATAAATGATTATAAAACTGCAAATAACATCCCATTATTTTTAAAATAATGAATGACTGTGAACCAAGGTAGTTCTATTATTTCCAATGGAAAGATAATTTGAGCTGATACTTAAGGCTCTGCTCAGCATTACATTTGGAAAAGTGCAATTTAATTGGTGTGAGGCAGCGTAGATTTGTGAAAATAAATCATGTCAAACACATTTGATTACTCTTTAAAATTAAATTGCTATTGGACCAGCTAGACGAGGAAACAAGTAAATGCAATACAACTGAATTCTTTTTTAAGTCGCCTGGCAACATTCCTTATCAGTGTTAAGCATATGGATAGGTTTCAGGTAGGTTTATAAGTAATAGTCAAGTGGCAATAGACAATGGGTGCCAAGGTTGAAGATCTAGAAAGAAACATAGCAATTCTTTGGAATGGCTGGAAAAGCACAAAATGCCAGGAATGGAGGGATAAGCAGACAGTTTCAAGGTCAAATATTAGCACTGCCAATTACTGACTTTGTGACAAGTCACAGTCTTTGAAACCTCAAATTTTGGATCTATAAAATAAGAATCATAATAGTTTCTTTCCAGGGTTCTTGAGAAGAACAAATCCAATGGTTTTAAAGTTCAGGGCTCAACATATAGCAGGTTTCCATGGGATGATTTTTCTCACTAGATCTAGACCCTAGGCCACAAGGTGACTTCCCCTGATCACATAGGACTCTAGGGAGTTTGGGGAAGCAAATACTTCAATATGCTGTCAAGACTGTGGGTAATACTGAGGTCCAAGCTCTGCTCTATTCTTGAGCCGTTGGTACCTTATATATGTTTCAAGTGTTTTCCTCTCTGTAAATACCTGTCCAAGAGATCAGCACTGTAAAACCCAGCTTAGTTCTTTGGAAACAAGAAACTTGAGGAGGTTGAAAATCTTTACAAAAATCCTGAGGTAAAAGTTCCAACAAGATCAATGAAAGCCTTTTGGTAAATGAGTTCTGCAGTACTCTGAACCTCTCTGTGGCAAGATATGGCAAGAAGCCTCATGTATCCACCTTGTAAATGACATCTGTTCTAATTCTCTGCATCGTGCCAGCATTATTGGGTGCTTTTCTTGTTTATAGCATTTGTGTCCATGCTTAGTCACTGCCTCCTCTTATAGGAATGTAGGTAGGTCTTACAAGAATATGAATTTTCCAAGAACTGCTAGCCCTTACAGTTGCTAATCTAGTACGGTTGCTAGCTTAGTGTAGGCACCCAGATAAATATTTGTTGAATGAATTAATAGGTCATGGCAAAGAACAGGAGTTGGCAAACTATGGCCCACTGGTTAAGTCCAGCCTATGACCTGTTTTGAATGGCCTACAAAGACAGTCATGCTTATTCACATGCTATTGCCTGTGGCTGCTTTGCTGCTACAGTGGCAGAGTATGTGTTTCCTGATCCACAAAGTCTAAATATTTACTATCTGGCACTTCAGAGAAAAAAAGATTGTCCACTCTTGATTCAGAAGATAGAAATCAATATTGTGATAGTATCACCATCATCAGAGCAGCTATCACATATGTCTTATATGGACAAGACATTTTATGTGCTTTCATTTGCTCTCTTAACAGCCTTTGCAAGGTGGGTCTTATTTCTGCTGTCTTGGAAATGAGGAAACTGACACCCAGAGAAGTCACTTCTGCAAAGATACAGAGCTGAGTGCTATCTGAGCTCAAATTCACCCCTGCCCTCCACCTCAACCTTTCTGACTCTATAGCCTTTGATCTTTATACTAACCTAAGCTACTAACACTTTTTAGTATAGACATTTTAAGTGACCATGAGAATATTGTTAAAATTTTCAGTGTTTCCATTGCCTTGTTTATCATGGATTTAGGGTAGAAATAATTAAAACAAACAAAGCAATAATAAAGATGTCCCAGCCTCGTTTTGTAAGTTTGTTGAGCATAAATTGTCTCTCTATTATGTTTCTTTCTTTGCTTGTACTTAGTAGAAGGGATTACAGAGACGATGTGTACTTTTTTTTTTTTTTAATTTACCACTGACATTAAAACAGAATGTTAAGAAACCCAGCTAGAACCATTTCACAGAATAAACACTGAGAGATTAGGCAATTGGGCTTCAAAGTGGAATATGAAACTTAATGTGGCTAAGTGATGCACTTGGGTAGAAATAATGCCCAGGCTAAGTACAACTTAAATGGTGCTTAATTAGTTAATACAGCAGAGAAAAAAAATCCGCCTGTACTCTGAGAATGAACATTTACATTTTGGGTTCACTGTGCAGCAGTGATGGAAAGAGCTAAAATGCTGTCAGCTTGTGTTCAGAGGGCTATTCTATTAGTCCTGGGATACGGGCCTTTTGTAAGGTGCTGATTGGAACGCAACAAGGCATCTGGTCCAATTCCGGACTCATTAAGTAACAAAAAAGATGAGGAGTCTGTTTCCAGGAACTAGATACTTGATTAGTGAAGATAGCAGCAAGGGCTGGAGCTGAAGCTTAGCCTGCTGAACAGAAGCCTTAAGCACTCTCTGGGATGGGGCTCCTGCCCTCTCCAGCCACATTCCGTGGTTCCCTCCTCTCCTGGTCTGCATGATCTGATTTTAACAATTGCCACCCCCTTCCTATGTGATAATGATGTGCACTACAACCCATCCTACAGAAGGGACAATTTAGCTTGTGTGTCTGTTTCCCCAGGAGAAAGCAAGCTCCTTGAGGCTGGGGTCTTTGTCTTATTTACACAGGCATTACTGGACCCTACACTCCCTTTCCTACTACATAGAATCTTATTTTTGCCCTTTCCCTTTCTCCTTTTCTTCCACTGAAAGAGAAAGGGAGGCTAAGTATAGCTACATCATTAATTATGAAAGAGTTTGGGGAAGGACAAAGATAGAAAATTCAGGCAGCATGTTTATAGAAGAGTTTTTACTGGGGAAAAAAATGCTAGGGGTGGAGCAGAAGAGAGCATTGGAATTAGAAAAATGTGTATGTTATGAAGCGTTGCTGTGGATTGCAAACAGGGCCTCCTTACTTTCTAAAATATACAAATCCATATTTAAGTTGATTTTTAATTAATTATGGCTATGGAAGTGCATTGCTTTAAACATAATCCCACCCTTGGTCTGGATTGCATGGTTGTTAGAATTACAAGTATTACATTGGTATCCCCAGTGCCCATAGAGCACTAGACAGGTTGTGGAAATTAAAGTATGTTTTGAATAAATGAATGAGCAAGAGGGAAAAGAACTGGGTGATGCTAACTAGGGAGTGATCTAATAGAAGACAGAACTGTGCCCCGATACTCTTCAAAGTGTTTCAGGTCAGCATAATAAATTAGTGGTGGGAGCCTAAAGCGCTGCTCCTCCAGGGTACATAACTCACCAGGACGTGACTTGGGAGCTCCTTCAGCCCAAAAGCTAAAGTGAACAGGCTAGAGAGTGTATTTTTTTCCCATGAATCTACTAAAAGAAATCCACTAAAATTAAATTAATCATGAAAGAGCTGTAACGTAGACTTGGATTAGAGTTTACTAATTAATGAGCATTTGACCAAGTTGAGCATGCGGCTGTTAGAGAGAGTGAAATTATGCCATGCATGATGGGTGTCTACGTGTGTCTTTCCTTGAACGCACACACAAAGGCTGAAAGCATAGGCAACAGGAGAGAAGAATAACCTGTGTCGATAGCTGAACTTTTACTCTGTCTAGGCAACACATGTGGACACCAGCTATGAGGCACAGGAGTTATAAATATAATTGCTACCACCACTTCCTTCAAAGAATATATAGTATTAGGGAAAGGGGTGCATATAAACACAGAATTACTTATGAGGCAATGATAAGGGGCCCAAGAAATACAACCCATGTGCCGTTAAGTTGCAGAGGATGGCAAAGGCACATTTTACTGGTGACAGGGATAAAGGAGTTCAAGGCTCAGGTGATATGGGAGTCAGAACTCAAGTGCAGTTGAATGTCAGTGGGCTGAGCTGAGAGGGAAGGGCAGAACACAAGGATGGGAAGCACAGCAAAGACTCAAACAGATCATAAGATAAACTATCAGTGGGAAATTAGCCTGGAAGCAAGGAATTGAAGCAGTTTAAACTCTAGGGGATTTGGAGCAATGGCTGTCTTATCAAAGCCATGTGTGTGTGCAGATAATCAGGGGCCTGAGTGGTATGAGACATCATGGAGCGGTGTGAGGTCTATAAGAAACAGAAACGACTAAGATTCAAACGTTTAGAAAAAAAAGTTTACAGACCCCGAATGCCAGCATAACCTTTCAGAGCAGGCATGATTCAGCTTTCCTGACAAAGTCCTCTACTGTGGAGTAAAGTCGTGACCTTGTTGTCAATAACCCTCTGAAAGTCAACATGGCTCCCAAAAAGAGAAGAAGGCTTCCTGATGCTTCTAGGCTTCATTGCTTCCCCATTCTACCACGATGTAAAGGGTCCCCTGAGGGGAAACAAGCAGGGAGCATCAAGGGAGGGGCCCCTGCTCAGCATCCCTCCTATTTGGAGCTTCCTTGTCTGATGTCTCCCAGCAGGCATGCAATCAGTCTGTACTCCAAGTATTTTAAGTGGTGTGCTCACCACTTTAAATTTTTGGATTATTGAAATTTAGGGTTGCTCAAATAAAGTTAAGTACTTTAGTGATCTTCCGTATGACCTTCCTCCTCATCCCACCATGCCTCTGTACTCCCTGCCCCCAGCACTTTTGCTGGCCCAGACGTGGGAATGTAATCTGCTTTTACGAAGGGGAGATGTAAGAAATTGACCTGGCCCAGCAACTTCACTGATTTAAGCCTGCAAAGCTGAATGCTGAGAATGGAGTTGTTCTGCTAGGTCTGAAGTCAGAGAATGGGGGAAAATAATCTAAATCCTGCACAGTGAATTAGTGGCAGAGACCTATGTACCTGTTATTGTTGCTGTTCACTATTTCTATAATGGCAAATTATCCTTATCACCCAGCGGAGAAGTCACAAAGGAAACAGCTCTGATGGACTGCTCTTTGGTATTGCAGCTCATGCCCCTCACACAGCTACAATCTATGGTCTTCTCGTAGAAGCATTTATACCTGAGTATTTAATACCAAGAAATAAGAATTCACAGATTTTTAACTCATAACTGAACTGATCCCATTTTCATGGTGATTTAGTCTTATTTTACCTTTCTTTGGGTCTTTAGCAAATAGAATAGTTACTGATTGATGTGGAATTGATAATTTGGAATGAAAACTGTATTAAGCTTATTCTCTGAAATTTTTTGAGGAAGAAGATAGCTTGGTGGATCTGTTTTATCTGCAAGATTGTGTTACTAAGTAGGGATGGCTGTTGGAATTTAAAGAAAGAGAAAGAAAGATGAAGGAAAAGCACAGGGAAAATGTATAATTAATGAGTTTTAATTGATTAGTTTGTGGTTATTGAAATATAAATCAGGCCGGGTGTGGTGGCTCACGCCTGTAATCCCAGCACTTTGGGAGGCCAAGGCGGGCGGATCACAAGGTCAGGAGATCGAGACCATCCTGGCTAACATGGTGAAACCCCATCTTTACTAAAAAATACCAAAAATTAGCCAGGCGTGGTGGTGGGTGCCGAGTAGTCCCAGCTACTTGGGAAGCTGAGGCTGAGGCAGGAGAATCACTTGAACCCGGGAGGTGGAGCTTGCAGTGAGCTGAGATGGTACCACTGCACTCCAGCCTGGGCAACAGAGCAAGACTCCGTCTCAAAAAAAAAAAAAAAAAATCAGTTATTTTCGCTATTGCATTTTAGTTTGCCGGTCTATTGGTAGTAATATCTATATTTTAAAGTGTGCTAGGGATTTCTCCTCCATTCCTGGAATCTCTCTACCATTCCCAGTCTAGGTCTTTCTCAAAAGGATTTCAGTGAAGATGCTATACACTGCAGAGTGTTACAGTGAAGGTGACTGCTAAATACTCAACCCAGTCCTTTTTTTTTAAGTTAGCATTGCTGCATGGGGGAAATCTGAAAGGCTTGGAAGTGTAGTGGGGTCCCATGGAGGGCTTCAGTTGATGGTGTGTATTTTAACATCTCTCCCAGGATCAGGTAGGGTACATGTCACCTCCATTTCATGTGACTTTCTTCCCAGTTTGATCTGTAGCTGAGCTAAATGTGTCATTGGTAATCACCGCTTATAATTTCTACAGCTTGGAAGATCCCAGCAAGATATTAAAGATAAACAAACAACTGACCAAGACTTGGAAGGGAGCAAGAAAATAGAAAAACCAGTAAGAAAAAAGCTCATGGCTATCTCCAGCCAATACTCAGCTTTCAGATGTCAGAATAGAAAGGACACCTACACCTGAGACAATGAAGACATTTGATTCAGGAGCTCATAACATAGATGTCAACTATCCCAAAGCCATCATTGCTAAGATTTGGAATAGATGCATAAACCAAATTTATTTTAGTCTACAAATTGTTAAATGTTAAATAAAGGACCTCATAGGTAGATTGGGAATCCAAATGAGGTGGGGAGGTTAAAAGCTCAGGCTCTAGGGTTGACTCTAAGGGCCTATTGGAATCCTTGTCGGGCCATTTATTACGTATGTGATTTGGGAGAAGTTGTTTTATCATTCTATGCTTCAGAGGTATTTGTTTTGTTTTTACCTTTAAGGCAGAGATGATAATATAAACTAACTCAGAAAATATTTTGTGAATTAATCCACATGAAATGCTTCAGGCAATTGCCTGGTATATGGTAAGTGCTCAAATATTAACTATTAGTTAAAGCAAGATGGAAATATGTCCTAGGTGACAAAATGGTTAAGAGGCAAAGATGAAAGAAGCCACAAGGGAAGCGAAGGGCAGGACAAGGAGAATTTGAGATGAAAGGTGATAAGAGCTGAGAACAAGGAGAAGGAGTGGGGTAGCACTTCATAATGAAAAGTATTAGTTTCCATTTTATAAACTCAATTTCTGCAAATAAAATTTATATATTGGGGCAAAAGCAATGGGCTAATATGGTCAGTGTGGAACTTGACGATCTCTTCTAATTGACCTACTAAACCCAGGGGAGAATACTCTATAAACAGATTGCTAGGCTAAGCAATAGGGTGCCCCATTATCCAACAAGGAAGTACTCCACCAAGACCAGAGGCTAGATTCTATGGGTCATTGTAAAGATAAGCACATTTAGTTCTTCCATGACAATTCTTATATAGCCCCTCCTTTTGAAGTTTTCAATGTTTTGCAGACATTTCCCAGAACCTTCACATTTCACTGATTGGCCAGTTGCCCTAGGGAGCAGAAGTAACCTTAGCCAAGTTGAAAAGCAAAGGCTTGGCTCCCTGGAAGCATGTTTGTACTGCCTCTGATTAATCTGGACTTCAGGGATCTTTATTTTTTGCCCCATTGATACCTCCCAGAAAAATGGGATTATAGTATCACAGCCATCTTTGAGATGGCAGATTTGGGAGAATTTAAAACCCAATTCAGGCCTGGCATGGTGGCTCACACCTGTAATCTCAGCATTTTGGGAGGCTGAGGCAGACAGATCACAGGGTTAGGAGTTCGAGACCAGCCTGACCAACATGGTGAAACCCCGTCTCTACTAAAAATACAAAAATTAGCTGGGCGTGATAGCATGCACCTGTAATCTCAGCTACTCAGGAGACTGAGGTAGGAGAATCACTTGAACCTGGGAGGTGGAGGTTGCAGTGAGCCAACATTGTGCCACTGCACTTCAGACTCCAGCCTGGGCAATGGAGCGGGACCCCATCTAAAAAAAAAATTATTATAGAAACAGGAGAAAAAATATTATTAATATTGTCTGTGTATGAACAAAACAGCCAGAGCCAGAGACCCTACCACTGAAGTAAGGCTGATCGCTGCCCAGCTAGAAAACCATCCTGTGTTGAGTTCATGTCTTTTGTACAGACATGGATGAAGCTGGAAACAATCATTCTGAGCAAACTATCTCAAGGACAGAAAACCAAACACTGCATGTTCTCACTCATAGGTGGGAATTGAACAAGGAGAACACTTTGACACAAGGTGGGGAACATCACACACCGGGGCCTCATGGGGTGGGTGTAGGCGGGAGGGATAGCATTAGGAGATATACCTAGTGTAAATGACGAGGTAATGGGTGCCAACACGGCACATGTAGACATATGTAACAAACCTGCACATTGTGCACATGTACCTTAGAACTTGAAGTGTAATAATAAGAAAAAAACCATCCTGTGTTGATGGAGAAGCAAGCAATCAATGCAGCTTAACAAAGTGGCAGTCAGAAGGACAAATCGTACCCCAAACCAAGGGGAGATGGAGGCATCCGATGAGAAAGAATTTGGCTAGTTGGAGTTATGAAGGGAAAACAATGCTTGAAAAATCTGAGGTGAAGTTAATGATCACAGAAGGGGTATGTAGCCAGGAGGAGGCCAGGAAATGAAGGACTTTTTTAAAAAAAAAAAATTGTATTTCATAAGTCTGTTTTCTGAACAGAAACAAATGAAGTAAGTCTTTTTGGGGAACAAGAGAACAATGGTGATTCCACCAAGTTAACTATTAATATTAGTCCTATCCACCCTTAAATCTAAACATTTCTGAATAAATTTGATTGGAATCCCTGCGTCTGGTACTGCTAAAAGTTTTGGCTTCTGGTCTAACTGCCTAATGAAATCAACAATCTATCCCTCAACACCCCTTTCCCCCCATTCAATAGTCTCCCTTTTCTCTCCAAAGAGAAAAAAAAGTTCATGGGAATGGCTCTCTGGGAAACATACCATCAAAATTTAGTAAGTGATAGAGCAAATATAACAAGAAAAAATATGTAAGCATTTGAGAATAGAGGGAGACAAACTTCAAGTCTGTGGGGGAGAAATTGGGATTCACTCACTCGATGGCTTTTTCTTCCCCCAGTTGACCTACAAGAACTGGGGTTGGGAAAGTCAGCAGCAGTCAGATAGGAGACAACTCTGTTTTTAAATCTATATAGCCCCAGTTTTCTGCTGCCTCCAAGCACTTTACATACAATAGTAAGTTAATTAATACCAGCTCTGAGTAGGCATGTGAGCTAAAGATAGGGTAGAGAAAACATCCACTAATCTAAAAAGAAAAAGAAAAAGACACAGCATCCTTATAGTGAAGGTTGAAATCTTCATCAGGAGTAAAGCCCTCTTTGCATTCCTTTCTATGCATAGGGAGCATGGTGAGCTTCCCAGTAAAACCAGACTCCATCCTGAAGCTTTTCTCTCAGATCACTAGGGGTCATTCATTCAGTCATCCTATCCTCCCTCCCTTCCCTTTTCCTCCCCTTGCCTTCCCCTCCCTCCCTTTCTTTGTTCCTTCTTTCCTTTTTATCCTCAATTAAGATGGTAAAGGGTGATGGAAGACACAGGAATTTTTAAGTGAGCCAACTTCAGTTTAATTACCAACACTAAAATGTATCACTTGTGTGAACTTGGATGAAGTAATTAGTCTTTCCAGGTATTGATTTATTTCTGTTAGATGGAAATACCCGTGCCTGTTTAGCAAGGTTGGAGGATGAGGATAATGTGTGTTCAATGTCCAGCACATGCTAGTGCTCTCTTGGTTTCTGTGACACTTCTTTCCAGCCTCTCTGGCCACGGATTCTCAAGCTCCTTAGCTGATTTTTCCCTAGCTTTCTCATCTAGTCACAAAATGTTGGGCTGCTTCAGGGCTTGACTCTGATTTCCCAGACCTTTGCATATTTATTTTCTATCTGTAAGTGATCAACTTAGGTTTAAATGACAAGTATATACAGATTACTGTCAAATTAATATCTCTAAGCTTCAGTTTTCTCCACAGAGCCCCATACTTACATGGGCAATCAATCCTGTGACATCTTCACTTGGATAACTCAGACTTAACCTGACTGATGATGATAAAGACTTTTTTCTCCACCTCCTAACCTTGCACATTATTCCTTGTTAGTTTTTTCACCTGGATGTATAACACTACTATCTACCCAGTTACCAGGCTCAAATCCTGGGGGTCATCATTGATTTCTTCTCTTCATTTATGTTTACTTTCTGTCATTCCTAGCCTCAAAATATATCTTGAATAACCAACTTATTTTTGTTCTTAATGCTACCACTGTAGATTGTATTAAAGTTCTCAAGTATTCCTTCTTCTTACCATAGAACATGTAGGGCCACTCCACTTATGGAAGGAATTTACTTCGCTGCCAATGGGGCCACTTGAGATATGTGGCTATAGATGGGAAATGTGATCAGTTCCTCAGCTTTTCATTGCTCTGGTTAGGACTATAGTGGGCAACAGTTACCTTTAGCCATTGTTGCTGTCAGACAAGTATGATAGAAAGAATGCGAAGTTGCTGAGAGTGAATGTCAGGGGTGAGTATACTGATGGGCCATGGGACATAAGAAAGAAAAGAAGATAAGAAAGGAAGTGGATAGATCGCTAGCAAGACTAATAAAGAAGAAAAGAAGAATCAAATAGATGCAATAAAAAATGATAAAGGGGATATCACCACCGATGCCACTGAAATACAAACTACCATCAGAGAATACTATAAACACCTCTACGCAAATAAACTAGAAAAGCTAGAAGAAATGGATAGATTCCTCAACACATACACCCTCCCAAGACTAAACCAGGAAGAAGTTGAATCTCTGAATAGACCAATAACAGGCTCTGAAATTGAGGCAATAATTAATAGCTTACCAATCAAAAAAAGTCCAGGACCAGATGGATTCACAGCTGAATTCTACCAGAGGTACAAGAAGGAGCTGGTTCCATTCCTTCTGAAACTATTCCAATCAATAGAAAAAGAGGGAATCCTCTCTAACTCATTTAATGAGGCCAGCATCATCCTGATACCAAAGCCTGGCAGAGACACAATAAAAAAAAAGAATTTTAGACCAATATTCCTGATGAACATCGATGCAAAAATGCTCAATAAAATACTGGCCAACCGATTCCAGCAGCACATCAAAAGGCTTATCCACCATGATCAAGTGGGCTTCATCCCTGGGATGCAAGACTGGTTCAACATATGCAAATCAATAATTGTAATCCAGCATATAAACAGAACCAAAGACAAAAACCATATGATTATCTCAATAGATGCACAAAAGGCCTTTGACAAAATTCAACAACCCTTCATGCTAAAAACTCTGAATAAATTAGGTATTGATGGAATATATCTCAAAATAATAAGAGCTATCTATATCTATGACAAACCCACAGCCAATATCATACTGAATGGGCAAAAACTGGAAGTATTCCCTTTGAAAAATGGCACAAGACAGGGATGCCCTCTCTCACCACTCCTATTCAACATAGTGTTGGAAGTTCTGGCCGGGGCAATCAGGCAGGAGAAGGAAATAAAAGATATTCAATTAGGAAAAGAGGAAGTCAAATTGTCCCTGTTTGCAGATGACATGATTGTATATCTAGAAAACCCCATTGTCTCAGCCCAAAATCTCCTTAAGCTGATAGGCAACTTCAGCAAAGTCTCAGGATACAAAATCAATGTACAAAAATCACAAGCATTCTTATACACCGATAACAGATCAACAGAGAGCCAAATCATGAGTGACCTCCCATTCACAATTGCTTCAAAGAGAATAAAATACCTAGGAATCCAACTTACAAGGGATGTGAAGGACCTCTTCAAGGAGAACTACAAACCACTGCTCAATGAAATCAAAGAGGATACAAACAAATGGAAGAACATTCCATGCTCATGGGTAGGAAGAATCAATATCGTGAAAATGGACATACTGCCCAAGGTAATTTACAGATTCAATGCCATCCCCATCAAGCTACCAATGACTTTCTTCACAGAATTGGAAAAAACTACTTTAAAGTTCATATGGAACCAAAAGAGAGCCCGCATTGCCAAGTCAATCCTAAGCCAAAAGAACAAAGCTGGAGGCATCACGCTACCTGACTTCAAACTCTACTACAAGGCTACAGTAACCAAAACAGCATGGTACTGGTACCAAAACAGAGATATAGACCAATGGAACAGAGCAGAGCCCTCAGAAATAATGCTGCATATCTACAACCATCTGATCTTTGACAAACCTGAGAAAAACAAGCAATGGGGAAAGGATTCCCTGTTTAATAAATAGTGCTGGGAAAACTGGCTAGCCATCTGTAGAAAGCTGAAACTGGATCCCTTCCTTACACCTTATACAAAAATTAATTCAAGATGGATTAAAGACTTAAATGTTAGACCTAAAACCATAAAAACCCTAGAAGAAAACCTAGGCAATACCATTCAGGACATAGGCATGGGCAAGGACTTCATGTCTAAAACACCAAAAGCAATGGCAACAAAAGCCAAAATTGACAAATGGGATCTAATTAAACTAAAGAGCTTCTGCACAACAAAAGAAACTATCATCAGAGTGAACAGGCAACCTGCAGAATGGGAGAAAAGTTTTGCAATCTACTCATCTGACAAAGGGCTAATATCCAGAATCTACAATGAACTCAAACGAATTTACAAGAAACAAACAACCCCATCAAAAAGTGGGTGAAGGATATGAACAGACACTTCTCAAAAGAAGACATTTATGCAGCCAAAAGACACGTGAAAAAATGCTCATCATCACTGGCCATCAGAGAAATGCAAATCAAAATCACAATGAGATACCATCTCCCACCAGTTAGAATGGCCATCATTAAAAAGTCAGGAAACAACAGGTGCTGGAGAGGATGTGGAGAAATAGGAACACTTTTACACTGTTGGTGGGATAGTAAACTAGTTCAACCATTGTGGAAGTCAGTGTGGCAATTCCTCAAGGATCTAGAACTAGAAGTACTATTTGACCCAGCCATCCCATTACTGAGTATATGTCCAAAGGATTATAAATCATGCTGTTATAAAGACACATGCACACATATGTTTATTGTGGCACTATTCACAATAGCAAAGACTTGGAACCAACCCAAATGTCCCAACAATGATAGACTGGATTAAGAAAATGTGGCACATATACACCATGGAATACTATGCAGCCATAAAAAATGATGAGTTCATGTCCTTTGTAGGGACATGGATGAAGCTGGAAACCATCGTTCTCAGCAAACTGTCGCAAGGACAAAAAATCAAACAGCACATGTTCTCACTCCTAGGTGGGAATTGAACAATGAGAACACATGGACACAGGAAGGGGAACATCACACACCGGGGACTATTGTGGAGTGGGGTGAGGGGGGAGGGATAACATTAGGAGATATACCTAATATTAAATGACGAGTTAATGGGTGCAGCACACCAACATGGCACATGTATACACATGTAACTAAACTGCACGTTGTGCACATGTACCCTAAAACTTAAAGTATAATAATAAAAAAAAGAAAACAAAGCAAATTGATGGATTTGACTAAACGGAAAACTAGAACTTATATATGGCAAAAATATACAAAAGAATTAAAATGTAAATGAAAATTTGTGAGAGAGAAAAAAAGAAGAAAGGAAGTGAGTATGTGAAAGAGATGAGGGGGAGTGAAAAGGTGGCAGGACCAATGCAGTGGGCGTGCTGGCAGAGTGGGAATTGTTGGAGTCAAAGTTTGGATACTTGAAAAGCTTGAAAATGAGATTATGAGGGAGTAAGATGACTAAACCAAAAGGTGTTGAGTAGGCCAGGCGCAGTGACTCAAGCCTGTAATCCCAGCACTTTGGGAGGCCGAGGTGGGCGGATCACGAGGTCAGGAGATCGAGACCATGCTGGCTAACATGGTGAAAACCCGTCTCTAATAAAAATACAAAAAAATTAGCCGGGTGCGGTGGCGGGCGCCTGTAGTCCCAGCTACTTGGGAGGCTGAGGCAGGAGAATGGCGTGAATCCGGGAGGCCGAGCTTGCAGTGAGCCGCGATAGCGCCACTGCACTCCAGCCTGGACGACAGAGCGAGACTCCATCTCAAAAAAAAAAAAAAAAAAAAAAAAAAAAGAAGGTGTTGAGTATGACCATGACAGTGAATGGCTAAAAATCAATGACAAGAACATCGGCAATAAGGAAACCAAGGAATAGAGGGGCCAGAATGTTGGAGGGGCTACCGGTGTGGATCTTGAAGTCCTCAAGAATTATGACAAGCATTAGATTGATTCAGTGCTAAAATATTTAAGGAAGGAAGAGGAGTGACCTGAGGTGTATAGGTGATAGCATCATGGATGAATAGCAATAGTGAAGGTATAATCTTTTGGCCCAGAAATCACAGCAGCAGGGGGCAAGGGTAGAGGTAAGGGAGAAAGAAAGAACAGTGACCTGGTGGTGACAGTGAGGAACAGGGAGGATATTTGCTCCATTTTTAGCATAAAAGGTTGCTATAGTTGGAATGTTTGTTCCCTCCAAATCTCATGTCGAAATGTAATTTTCAATGTTGGAGGTAGGGCCTGGTGGGGGGTGTTGGGGTCATGGGAGTGGATCCCTCATGAATGGCTTGGTGCTATCCCTTCAGTATAGTAAGTTCTTGTAAGACCCGGTTGTTTAAAAGTGTGTGGCACCTCCGTCTTCTCTCTCTTGCTTCCACTGTTGGTGTGTGACAAGTAGGTTTCTCTTTCACCTTCTGCCATGATTGTTAGCTTGCTGAGGTCCTCACCAGAAGTAGATACTGACAGCAAGCTTCCTGTGCAGCCTGCAGAACCATGAGCCAATTAAACCTTGTTTCTTTATAAATAACCCAGCCTCAAATATTCCTTTATAGCAATGCAAAAATGGCCTAATACAGTGGTATGTGAAGCATGAGAAAAAAAGCAGCCACTATTTGTGAGGGATGCAAAGGAGGTAGCATTCTTGAAGGGCAGCCAGCAGAGCTAAAAATTAAATGTGGGTTGAATAAATGAATAAATAATAACTATTATTACATTTCTTTTAAATTTCCAATATATGACAAGCTAAAGGAGAACAAAATACATTGTTTTATTTGAGGAGCTCAGAGGAGCTCTGGTTCTCCTGTATTTCCAAGAAAATCATGTACAATGAAACTAATGCACAGAGACATGGTCTAGATGTTATGGGAACACAGAAAATGATCAAGTAATGCTTCCAGGGTGGTATAGATCTCTAGGATAGGGTAGGGGAGGTTTTCTAGGGAAAGGGATGGTTTAAAGGTAAGTAATTAATTCCTGGGAGGTCAGTTTAGCAGAGCATGGGTGAAGTCTGAAAGGTATGAGAACACATTAGGGGTACGAGGCTTAGCTGAAAAGTTGTGGCTGCCTCTTTTACCAATGTAGTATCAGCAGACAAAGGCTTGAGATAAATTCCTTTGTATGTGTGAATCTGCCTGTGTGCATGTGTGAACATATGTGTGGCAATTTTTCCCATGGAACTCTTCCAGAAACATTCCTTTGTAAAGTAGGGTTTCTTTCTACTGGTAGGTAGGACATGGGGTGGTGTGAGCTACCACTAAGTCAAAGAGCAAGGTGACATTGTGAGTTGTGTTCTGATGCCACTGGTAGGTATGCACTATATGCATATGTGTGTTATCATTCTGGATGAATCAACCCTAAGTACGAAGGCATGCACACACACATACCAGTGATTGTTGCAGATTTCACTAAAGCCCTTCTAAGTATAGCTACGATTGGAGGAAGAATCCACTGGACTATGAGTTCTTAAAGGACAGAGCCATATCTTATTCATCATTGTGTTCCTAGTACTAATTCTGCATCTGGCATACAGTATGGTCAAAAAAAAAGATGGTATTTTGTTCAACCTTCACCAATGAAGCCAATGAACAGATAAATATGAGAAATCATCTAGCAATACTGTCATAGGATATAATAGTGCTTGCTTAGAGTACATTGTGCTTTGTAAATTTTAAGACTTTTGAATATACATTGACTTATTAGATGCCATAAACAAAGCCCTGAGATGCTTATCAAATTCTGCTTTACCTAGCAAAAAAGCTTCTCAGTTACTTGGCAGAGCTGTGACTAAATCTTTTGTTTTCTGGTCCATAGTTCAGTGACAGATGCAAGATCTGGAAAAGGCAGTGCGCTTTAGCAACAAGAAAGTCAGGGCCAATTTGGGCTGCATGAGAGAGTTGGGCTGCCAATATGGGATAGTGGGAGGAGAGCGGACCTTAGAGTCAGGCATAACTGGATCCAAATCTCAGCTCTGGAAACTTGAGTTGTGTGAACTCACTCTGTGAGGATCAGTTTCTCCATCTATATAAAGAAAGCAATTGTAACCAACAGATGAAGGTTAACTTAGGATTGAGCAAGATAATATGCATAGTGTTTGGCACAATACTCAGCTCTTAAAGTCGGTAGGTACTATGTATTATTATTATTATTTGAAGTAGGGTCCTGCCTTGTCACCCAAGGTGGAGTGCAGTGGTACAGTCACTACTTACTGCAGCCTCAACCTCCTGGGCTCAAGCAATCCTCCTACCTCAGACTCCTGAGTAGCTGGGACTACAGGCAGGCACCACCATGCCCAGCTAATTGTTTTTATTTATTCTATTCTCACTATGTTGCTCAGGCTGGTCTCAAACTCGTGGGCTCAAGCGATCCTCCTGCCTCGGCCTCCCAAAGTTCGGGGATTACAGGTGTGAGCCACTGCACCCAGCCAGTACTATGTATCGTTATTATCATTGGATACACCAGGTTTTAGTGGCAGTTAGTTTCTGACAAGGCTACAATGAATGGTAGAAACGTCGTTTTCCTCATTGGTCAGATACACATGGGGAGCTTTTGAGTCTTGGCACAGTTAAGAAGTCAGTGGGAGGAAAAGGATATTAAAATGCAGAACACGTTTAAACTCCCTTTGGACTGTGTTGTATCAAGGAGATGGAAAAGAAAGTGTCAGGCAGTACTTGGGATAATGGGGACTCTAGTGATAATGACACTAAGGCAAAGGTGCAAAACCTGTGACATGATGGCCAAAGAGGGAATGTGATTGCACCATTTAAATGTATATCAGGAAGGTGTGAGACATCCTGCCATACTCAGGGAGCTTCCACACCACAAAGGTGACACTAAAATTCAGACTTAGGGAGACTCTCTTGGCCCGGACACTGGCTAAATGTGTGAATTCAGAAGTATCAGCTGAGATGTGAAGCAGTCACACATGAGCTGGCAAAGACTATTTTGCTCTGAAAAACGTGCCTTGGGAAAGAGACATCATTAATTTTTTTTAAAATTTAGTTTGATTCCCATTCTACGTTTTATGGCCCTGACACTGGACTATCAACTAATGAACATAGTCCTTGCTGGATAAAAGAAATGTATAGGGATAGTTCTTCCCCAAGAACTTGTTTTATTTTCAATGACAAAAAAACTAAATTGCTTTCAGCTTCATTATCTTTTCAAACTCAAATGTAAAGAAAGAGCATCAGAAGCAGGAGTGTGCAATTAAAGCTGGAAAAGTAAAATAGAGTTTATCTAATAATAATGGGATATTTTCCATAGGCAGAAGCTTAATTCTGATTTCTCAATTTAAAGACTCTAAGGAGAAATCAATTTATAGACTCAGAGAATCACTGAATGTTAAGTTGCAAAAATCCCACAAATCATTTTGTGTATCCCTTCATTTTATAAATGAAAGGACTGAGGTCTAGAAAGGTTCAGTGACTGGTTATCCAGTGAATTTACTCGGAAATATAAGAACAGGTGCAGTTAAGATGAAGATATCTGGATATATACTTAGCTTCTACAGTGACTTACTGTGTACCCATAAGCAAAGCTTTTGCAATAGGCAAGTTCCTTGATCTCCCTTTATGCAAATGATATACAGGGAAACATTGTTTAGACCTTACTTCTAACATGTACAATGAACCTATACAAAATGGTCTACATTCTTGGTTCCAAAGGCATTATATAAAGTCAAGTAGATTTCCCTCTCCTTTCTTGGAAACCTCAGCCTGGCAAAGGGTCTAACAGTCATTGAACTGGAAAGGATGTACCTATTTTATAGACGTGATAAGTGAGGCCCAGCAAAACTAAGTAACCGTACCACAGTTACCCAGGAAATACACAGTGCAGGTGGACCTGGGGCCTTTGGCTTCCTGCTGCAGGGTTCTTTCCATTCCATCATGTGACACTATTTAAATAGAAGCAGGCTAGAGTTGACAAAATGAGTTCCTTTCCATTTGCATGAGGCACTGAGCTTCTAAAGAAATTCTATTCATAAAAGTCAACAAGTTTCTTTTTGGAGCCTGTCCACAACTGCCCAGGCTTAGGGTAGAACGAGGCATTCCAAGTCCTCAGTCAGACAGGTGGCCCCATAGGTATCAGCAGAGCCTACCTTTTCACCTCCAGCATCTTTTCAGCTGCCTTTTTACTCAGGGCCTTGTGGAGCCATACTGAAGCCTGGGGCTAAAGGAAAAAACCTTGCCTTTATTTAGAATTCTGATATTATGCTCATCATGAATTGTTTTGCATTAAGTTTTGTTTTTTAAAATACTACATTAAGACATTATCTGTCTTGACTACTGAGGGTTTTTCTTTTTCTTTTCTTTTTTTTGTTCACACCTTTTAAAATTTTGTGTCTGGAGTTATCAAGGGGATAGAATTCCAGGTTTCTCTTTACTTGCTGTAGCCTCTGGTTTCACTGTGTAACAATATAGATAAAATGGGCCCACTCCACCCATTTTCCAGATGAATCTAACCTGCACATCCAGATTTAGTTTGCACTAGGAAATGGACTTGTGAAGCCATTCGCATGGGCAGGGATTTTGTGTGTTTTATTCTCTGATGTATCTACAGAGTTCAGTACATTTAGTTTGTAGAAACCCAATTGATATTCATTGGATAAATAAATAAATGCAACAAAACTCTATAGTTTTTAGTGTTTATGACCTGTTAACATTTATCTAAGCTCCCTCCAATAGAGTCTCCTAGGCCCGTAACCAATTTCTGGCAAGTTTTTGGGAATTGAGCTCTCTGTCTTGCCATGTCTCTAGAGTATTCTAAACAGATAAAGAGAACAATAGTGATTTTCAAACAAGCCACTATTAATGTTAGGTTTTAACTGAAAAATAGCTCAAATGATTAACTATTTTCTGAAATCTTCACTTTTTCTTTGTTTCTTTGGCTCTTTATTTTAGGGTCAGGAGGCACACAAGCAGGTTTGTTATGTGTATAAATTGTGTGTCACTGAGGTTTGGTGTAAGAATGATCCTGTCACTCAGGTAGTGAGCATAGTACCCAATGGGTAGTTTTTCAACCTACCCTGCTTTCCCTCCTTTAGTAGTCCCCAGTGTCTACTGTTGCCATCTTAATGCCCATGTTTACTCAGTGTTTAGCTCCTGCTTATGAGGGAGAACATGCAGTATTTGGTTTTCTGTTCCTGTATTAATTTGCTTAGGATAATGGCCTCCAGCTGTATCCATATTGCTGCAGTGGACATGACTTTGTTCTTTTTTATGGCTGCATAGTATTCCCTGGTGCATATGTACCACATTTTGTCTGTCCAGCCCACTGTTGAGCATCTAGGTTGACTCCATATCTTTGCTATTGTGAACAGTGCTGCAATGAACATATGAGTGCATGTGTCCTTTTGATAGAATGATTTATTTTCCTTTGGGTATATACTCAGTAATGGGATTGCTGGGTCAAATGGTAGCTCTGTTTTACGTTCTTAGAGAAATCACACTGCTTTCCACAATGCCTGAACTAATTTACATTCCCACCAGCAGTGTATAAGCATTCTCTTTTCTCCACAACCTCAGCAACATCTGTTATTTTTTGACTTTAAAGTAATAGTCATTCTGACTAGTGTGAGATGGTACCTCATTGTGGTTTTGATTTGCATTTCTCTAATTAGCAATGTTGAACATTTTTTCATATATTTGTTGGCTGCATGTATGTCTTCTTTTGAGAAGTGCCTAAGATTGAAACTGGACTCTTCCATTATATACAAAAGTTAACTCAAGATGAATTAAAGATTTAAATGTAAGACCTCGAATTATAAAATCTTATAAGAAAACCTGGACATTGGCCTTGGCAAAAATTTATGACTAAGTCTTCAAAAGCAATTGCAACAAAAACAAAAATTGACAAGTGGGACCTAATTAAACTAAAGAGTTTCTGCATAGCAAGAGAAACTATCAACAGAGTCAACAGACAGAATGGGAGAAAATATTTGCAAACCATACAACCAACAAAGATCTAATATCCAGAATCTATAAGGAACTTAAATAATCAAACAAGCAAAAAACTAGCAACTCCATTAAACATGGGCAAAGGACATGAAATATTTACTTTTTAATCACTCTTAAACTTTAGAACATTTTATTTTAGGTCCATGGCTTTTTTTTTTTTCTTCCATCATCCCAGGCTGATTCAGATACAATGTAGGGTCTCTTGCTATCAGTGTTTCCACAGTTAAGTGCATTGGCTGCCATTTGCTTTCTTGGTAGCCTTGACTATGTATCCCCATGTTTCTGGACGTAAAATTCTTCATTTGTCATCTGGCAATAATGATAGTTATTACAAACAGCTTGGAAAAAATTAAATAAGAATGCATGGCAATGGACTTTACTAGTGGTAAAGAGAACACAAATTTCAGAGTGTATAATTACAAATTCCATGCAAAAGCAAAAACTTCAGATTTGTACCTATTTTATTTTATTTTATTTTATTTTATTTATTTTGAGATGGAGTCCCACTCTGTTGCCCAGGCTGGAGTGCAGTGGCACGATCTCGGCTCACTGCAACCTCGGCCTCCTGGGTTCAAGTGATTCTCTTGCCTCAGTCTCCCAAGTAGCTGGGATTACAGGCACATGCCACCATGCCAAGCTAATTTGTTTATATTTTTAATAGAGACATGGTTTCGCCGTGTTGGCCAGGCTGGTCTCAAACTCCTGACCTCAGGTGATCCGCCCGCCTCGGCCTCCCAAAGTGCTGGGATTACTGGTGTGAGCCACTGCACCCGGCCTTATATATAAACAAATCAGGGATCAAAAAGAGAAAAGACATGAATTATGTCCAAACTATTGAATTATGTTCATAGGCTTTCTGGAATGATAGTAGGCTTGATTGATTTTTCGTTTTTTACATTGACTGACCTATAAAGAAGTCTCACGTACCTGAAAGTCTCTCGAGACTAACTTCATGGGGGACACTGTCTGAGTCTCTCACTCTCATATGCACATCCAGCATTCTCAGATCCTAAGACTAGAGATTCTCCATCATTGTTGAAAATAGAAAATGTCACCAGGGATCTCCAAATCGTGCTGCGATCTTTCTGCTTTTTATATTATCACCAACAATAAATATTCTGCAGTGGGATTTTAGCTGACGGTTCAGGTGATGATTTGCCAAGCAGCAAAGTCTCCAGCTTTGTTCTTCTGGGGTTCTATCTGATCCTGCAAGGCTAGGAAGGAAATCTTGTTGGTTTTCTTTCCCATTTCTGTAATGCTGGCAGGTGAGACTTGAAAGCCAACAAGATACAAAGATAGAGAGAGAAAGAAGCTATCATTTTCACCTAGAATTTTTTCCACCAGCCAGACTGACTTTCAAGTTGCAGAGTAAGTCACTGACCTAAGATAACGGAGTAGCTTGCATTTTTACAGATGTCTTGAAGTAAAGGTTGCTTATGTGTAAGGCAGCAGTTTTGGAAGCCAGAAATTGGGGTGTCTTGAGTGGTAGTAAGCCTTTGAAATGTGCCCCAGGGAACTGGCTTGACCGTTGATTCTGAACAAGATAAAAACTCAGTTCTTTAAGGACCATCTTCTTCTTTCTGCATTTAGTCACGTGGCATTCCTCAAGGGCACTGATCTGCAGTCACTCTGCTTTGTCTGGTTATCACATGAAGATTGAGAGGAAGGTTTACTTAACAGTCTTATGAGGCAGATGTTCCTGTTATTCCCATTTTACAGAGGCAGCTACTGAGGCACAGCAAGATTAATTGCCTTGCACAAGAATTTGCGGACAGTAAATAGCAGAGCAACATTTTGAATGCAGGCAGTAGGGCTCTAGAGACTAATAAATAAACTTAATTTATTGTTTTATACCTGAGTGGTCTGAAAAAATAATAATTTCATTTATTCAAATAAATGATAGTGCATGTGTATGCATGTATATTTGTTTATGTGATGTTTTCCAGTGTTGTAGGTTTTATTAGTAATAGGTTGATCTCATATAATCTACTCCACCATAGCTGGAAATTGAAATTTCTTGTGATGTGATTTTATAACTGTTTGTAACTATGTAGCTGCCCTTGTCAATGCCTTTTTTTCTCATCCTTGTTTTCCAGATTTTCGGTTTATTTTGTGAGCCCCCTAATATTCTTTCTATGCATTTCTAAATTAGGCAGATTTGGTTTTAGTTCCTTGTAGTTAAGAACCACGATTGATTTGAAATGTGGAGATTAAGAAAGATAGTACTCTTTTGAAAATTAAGTTCTTGAATATGGGGTAAGTAACAAGGAGTTCACTTTTCCTCATTCTGAAGGCAGTATAGTATTCACTATACAGACTCTATGACTAGACTGCTTGGATTTGAGGATTTGATTCTAGACTGTGCCATATATTAGCTGTGTGACTTAGGTAAGCCAGGTATGTATCTGTCAGTTTCTTTATCTTAAAATAGGAATAATGATAGCATCTGTCTCATATCCTCATCTCTGAGCATTAGAAGATATATTAGGGTTCTCTAGAGTAACAGAACCAATAAGATATATATAGATAGATAGATATATAGCTATAGATAAATCTACAAATATATATATAGATAGATTTGTAGATATATATATATAGAGAGAAATATATACACACATATACATATACACACATACAGGAGATGGCTATATATATTATATATAATATCTCTATATATTAATACTATATATATCCATATATATCCTGTATCCTATATAAATCATATTATATATAAATATATATATTCTATACATAGGGATTCATCATGGGAATTGACTCACACAATTGTGGTATCTAGGAAGTCTCAAGATCTGCCATCTGCAAGTTGGAGAACCAAAAAGCCAATGGTATAGTGCAGTCTGTGTCCAAAAGCCTGAGAACTGGGGATAAGGGGTGGGGGTAGAGCTTGCTCCTGCACTGAGTCTGAAGACCGAAAAACAGAGAGTGTGATAAAAAGTTTTCTCTTCCTCTTCCTTTTTGTTCTATCCAGGCCCTCAACAGATTGTATGATGGCCAACCACTGTGAAGATGAGAGCAGTCTTTTTTACTCAGTCTAATCATTCAAATGCTGTTCTCATCCAGAAACACAGACACCCAGAAATAATGTTTTACCAGCTATCTGAGCATCCCTTAGCTCAGTTAAGTTGACACATAAAATTAACTGTCCCAGATGAGAATATTTAATCACTGCTTGGAATGGGACCTGGCACTTAGTAACTATAATATAAGCATTAACTACTATTATTCCCAGTGGTTTGTTATTGTTGTTGTATTTAAATATCACTAACATGCATTGACTGTTTACTATGTAGAAGTCATGGTACTAATCATTCTATATGTGCTCATAACAATCTTATGAGGAGCTATCATTAGCCATTTATAAAGAAAAGTGAGGCTCAGAAAATTCAAAGATCTCCCAGGATCTCATAAACAAGAATTGGCAAATGTAGTATTTTATCCTGGTTAAAAGTGTCTTTATCCTTTATGGGACCTTCTTTGGGAAGGGTAAAGTCCCTTTGCATGAGTCGTATATACCCAGAACACTCTGCCTTCATACACTTACTGCTGATGAGACTACACAGTCCTTCTCACCATTCTGTAAGTAAACTCCTCCTCCCTTCCCTAGGTCTATGACATCTGCAGTGACCCCTTATACAGGTTAAATTTGATCCCCTCTGATACCCTCATGAGAAGGGGAGTGACCTTTATTGAAGCCATTCCTTGTACTGGACCCTGTTCTAGGCAGTTTGCATATGTTTTCTTTTCAAATGATCAGGTTATAAGCAACCCTGGGACATACAGCCATATCTATTTTGACCCAAGGCACTTATGTTCTTAAATGTTATGAAAGTTGTTCAAGGTCACATTGTGACCTAGAAGTAGAGTCAAGATTGAAAACCAGGCTTGTGTGACTCTAAAGTATATATTTCTGTGTAATGTAACCCTGAGTTGGGCATTCCAATAAGAAAAATGACTAGAGTGGTAATGAAATAATAATTCAATTATAGGAAGAAGTATGGCATGACAGGTTTCATGAACTTGATAGCAGGGAGTGACAAGGAGATCTTCACTTGGAAAAGATGCAGAGACTAAGAACTGTTATATGAAGAGAGGTGATGAATAAGGAGATTTAAGAGAGTAAGGAGAGGTGTGGGCTGTGCCTCAGGTCTGCAAGAGGTGAGAGATGAGTGCTGAAGGAAAGCTAGGTAGAAATGGGCATACATCCTTCATGCTGGTTCTCCTGCCTGCTCAGAGCCACAGCCGGCCAACTCCTATGCTGTGGAGCCAGTGTCACTGGTGGTTCCTATACTTCTCTATTGCGACAAAGCAATGAAGTGACATCAGGAAAAATGAGGAACAGACAACGCTGGCTCTTTCCATGATGAGGCCAGATGACTCCTTCCCATTGGCAGCCTCTTTAGTTTTCTGTGGTTCTTAGGTTGGTTCTCTGTAGACAAACCAAAAAGAAGACAAAAGAGCAAGACTTTCCTTACATTTCTGCCACTGTTCCCTGAGTGAGCTGATGGGGAATATGTTGTAGAATTGTGAGGGAACAATAAGGGAACAGGAGGGAAACCATAGTTCCCTCCCACAAACATACACATGCCCCAGATTCAGGATGTGTTTCCATCCAGTTTTCTATTTTCTTTTGTGTTCATACCTTGATATGTTCATAGGCATCATACTCAGTGTGAAATAAAGATGTTGTTTCTTGGCATATAGTTATAATAATAATAATTATTATTATTTAAGAGGGAGTTCCACTCTTGTCACCTAGGCTGGAGTGCAGTGGCACAATCTTGGCTCGCTACAACCTCCGCCTCCTGGGTTCCAGAGATTCTCCTGCCTCAACTTCCCAAGCAGCTGGGATTACAGGCACCCGACACCGTGCCCAGCTAATTTTTTGTATTTAGTAGAAATGGGGTTTCACCATGTTGGTCAGGATGGTTTTGAACTCCTGACCTCAGGTGATCCACCCACCTCAGCCTCCCAAAGTGCTGGGATTACAGGCATGAGGCATGGCACCCAGCTGGCTTATAATTAGATTAAAGCCATTACACACACACAACTTAAAAACACACACACATTAATGCTGAGTGGGCAGATTTCAAAGGAAAATGCACACATATATATTGAAGATCATTAGAACATCTATCTATCTATCTGTCTATCTATCTATCTATAAATCAAATCTCCTCTCTTCCTCCAACTATTGCACATTTTACTACTACCTTCTATTGTCTCTTTTGATATAGAGATACAGACTGTGTGTGTGTGTGTGTGTGTGTATTTCCTGCTACAAAGAGCTATATATATATATATATACACACATATATATATACATATATATATACACATATATATATACATATATATACACATATATATATACATATATATATATACACATATATATATGTATATATATTATTTGTCTGCCTACTGTCTCTCTGGGTCTCTTTCAAATATCTTATTTTGTCAAATGAAGGTAAATTTTTAAAAATGAATAAAATTGCTTGGCACAAGTGTGCTATATTTTAAAATGTAAATAGGCGTGACTCATGGCCTGGCATGTAGCAAGCGCTCTGTAAACAGTAGCAGGGGTGCCGTACCTCACAGGTGTGGCTGCTAGAATTTCAATAAAGTAGAAATGAGATATGACTTTCATGCTCATTTTGCTCTTGATTCTCATTGCTTATTCATTTTAATTGTACAGCAAATATTTATGGAGGTGCCAGCACATGCTTGGTGTGGTGCTTGACAATGAGGATACCAAGTTTACTGCAGCAAGGTCTATGACCTCAAAGAGCTCAGCATTGCAAAGGAGATAAATATTATGAATAAATAAAGTTTATTGGGCCAGGCATGGTGGCTCTCGCCTATAATGCCAGCACTTTGAGAGGCCGAGGTGGGCAGATCACAAGGTCAGGAGATCAAGACCATCCTGTCCAATATGGTGAAACCCATCTCTACTAAAAATACAAAAATTAGCTGGGTGCGGTGGTGCACGCCTGTAAGCCCAGCTACTCAGGAGGCTGATGCAGGAGAATGGCTTGAACCTGGGAGGCGGAGGTTGCAGTGAGCTGAGATCGTGCCATTGCACTCCAGCCTGGGTGACAGAGTGAAACTCTGTCTCAAAAAAAAAAAAAAATTATTGAGCACCTATATTATGCTAGATACTCTGCCTAGTGCACTTCTATATAGCATCTCCCATTTAATTCACATAACAACTTTATGAGTGGGCTCCATGATCAATTTTTTACAGATAGGGAAACAGACGTAGAGAACTTCTGTAGTTTGCCCGAGGCCACCAAGGCTATAAGTGATGTCACTGGCATTCAAGGCTATTCTCATGTAATGTCACAGCAAATACCCTTTTTCATATTGTGAGACAATTTGGCTTTTCCACTAGCCATAAACTACACCGCTTCATCCATCATCCCTTTTAATATTCATGTAAAATTGGGCATAGTCTCCATGGGGATAAGGACATAAGTATGCAAGCTGGAAGTATAAACAGGCCTGCGACATTAATACCTGGCTTTTAGACATGCTTATGAGGGTACCCTTTGAACATTTTTAGCTCCCTTCAGCCTCTTAGTTTTTTCTCTCTAAACTCCTAGGTCAAGAAAGTATCATGCATTTGGAATCCTCACTTATTATGTTTGATCATTGGTAATTTCTGGTATGTGTATTTGCTTCTTAGAAGTCAAGTTCTCTGGAGGCAAAGATCCTAGCTTGTAACAATCCCCCTTATGTCTTCTTCCTCACAATATTTTCTGGCATTTATATGCCCTGTACTGTGCTGAATGCTATGTGTAGAAGACACTGTGTTTGTGACACATACCTTGTCTTCAAATTGCTGATAGAGAAGACAAACACATACAGAATATTATTGAAGCAAGGTGCTGAACGGTGCGGGAATGGAAGACAAGGCACGTTTTCAGTGACTAGGGGAAGGGAGCTGGAAGGTTGCTGGGGAAGTAGTAGGGCCTGGAAAGTCACAGAGGAGGTGATATCTGAGCTGGGCCTGATCAGGTGAAAGGATTTTGCTGAGGAGAGAAACAGCTGATGCAATTTCCAGGCAAAGGTGATATTCCTTTGTTCAATGAGAGCCATAACAATGGTGATTTATTCCAGGTGTCTTAAGACACATTATTTCTGGTTATCACAACATCTCTACAAAGTGAAGTTTGTTTCGTTTTCTTTTAAATCACCATCTCACAGACAAGAAAATGGAGGTTTCAAAAGCCTAACAAAGTGCCTATGATATCTCAGCTTGTGAGAGTATGAGCCAGACTCAGGAGCCAAGTTCTTCCTGCTGTAACCACATTGTGTAGTATGAGCTGAGCCTTGATTTCCTCCTACGTAGGGTATGTTTCAGGGAGAATGACATCTGGGAGAATGAGCACAGCCGAGCGTTATTAGGTGGGGTTTCAATGGTAAAGATCCCACATACTGCTGCTCTGCTCCTTTTATAATACTCCATAAGGGAAAATGTGACCCCTTTTAATTTCAAGATCACATTTCACTTTATTATTAATGAAAACATTTGTCAAAAGCATTTGGTGTAAATGTGCAGTATTTTAAAATGTAAATGGGCTTCATGAAATTAACTTTTTCTGATAAACATAGATGCAAAAATCCCCAACAAAATGCTATCAAATCAAATCAAATAACATATCAAAAAAGTTAATACAACGTAATCAACTAGTATCTATCCCAGGGATGCAAGGAAGTTTCAACATACACAGATAAATAAATGTGATATATCACATCAACAGAATGAAGGACCAAAACCATATGTTCATCTCTACAGAACACAGAAAAAAATCCCTTCTGTGTCTATTGAGATAAAAATATGGGATCTTTATATGTTAATTTTGTATCATGCAAGTTTACTAAATTCATTTATCAGTTTGATAAAATTCAACACCGCTTCATAATAAAAGCTCTTAATAATTTAAGCATAGAAGGAATATACCTCAGCTTAATAAAGGTCCTATGTGACAATCACACAGCTAACATCATACTGAATGAGAAAAAATTGAAAGCACTTCCTCTAGAACTAGAACAAGACAAGGATGCCCACTCTCACCACTCCTGTTCAACGCAGTACTGGAAATGCTAGCCATAGCAATCAGGCAAGAGAAAAAAATAAAAGGCATCCAAATTGGAAAAAAAAAAGAAGTCAAATTGTTCCTCTTGCAAATACATCATCTCATATATAGAAAAACTTAAAGATGCCACCAAAAACTCTTAGAAATGGTAAACAAATTCAGTAAACTGGCAAAATACAGATTTACATACAAAGGTCCCATTTTAAACTACATGGGTTTTTCTGACTCTCTTCATCCGTTATGCATTATTGTCCATTATGCATTATTCTCAATATTCTGGCAATAGAATATTGTCTCATGTGACATGAAATGGGGTTCTGAAGTCAAATGAATTTGGGAAATCTAAGTTACACAAGAAACATAAGTATCTCTATTGCAGGCCTAAGAAGTCTTTAATATGCTAGAGTGCATTATAAGGCTCCAAAAGATAGAAGTTGTGTGGGGGAAGATAATTTGACCATGAAGCCACTTCTACATACTTAAAAAAATATCCCAGCTAGGCTTGGTGGCTCACGCCTGTAATCTCAACACTTTGGGAGGCCAAGGCAGGAGGATCGTTGAGCCCAGAAATTTGAGACCAGCCTAGGAAACAAAATGAGACCTCATCTCTAAAAAAAAATAAAAATAAAAAAATTAGCTGGGCATGGTGGTGCATGCTTGTAGTCCCAGCTACTCAGGAGGCTAAGGCAGGAGAATTGCTTGAGCCTGGGAGGTTGATGCTGCAGTGAGCCATGATCACACCACTGCATTCCAGTCTGGGTGACAGAAGCAAGACCCTGTTTCAAAAATGAACAAATAGACCAGGTGCGGTGGCTCATGCCTGTAATCCCAGCACTTTGGGAGGCCGAGGCAGGCAGATCACCTGGGGTCAGGAGTTTGAGACCAGCCTGACAAACATGGAAAAACCTTGTCTCTATTAAAAATACAAAATTAGCCGAGCTTGGCGGCACATGCCTGTAATCCCAGCTACTCAAGAGGCTGAGGCAGGAGAATCGCTTGAACCCAGGAGGTGGAAGTTGTGGTGAGCCAAGATCGTGCCATTGCACTCCAGCCTGGGCAACAGGAGCGAAACTCCATCTCAAAAAAAGAAAAAAAGAGAGAAAAAAAAATTTTCACAGGATCCATCGAGATTCATTTTTTTTTTTTCGGGGGGAGCAAGAAATTAGACATGTGAGAGTAACAGGTGAAAACCATGATTTGCAATCTTCAAAAGACCTGGGTTCAAATCCCACCTCTGCCAACTAACTTACTGTACCAGCTCCCATAAGTAATCTATCCACCCTTAGAATAACAGACTTACCTTGGCACTTGGAAAGTACAGGAAATGGAAGCAACTATCATTATTACTTTTATCACTGTCACTTTCAAAACCCTAATGCACTGGAAATAAGGGAGGATGGAAAGATAATTTTCACTCCTTAAACAGCAGGATGGCAGAGAGGACTGGACACCTCCAGGGTTTTGTGACACTAAGTTTATAAAGACCCTCCCTCTCCAGAAGGGTGGCCTAATGAATAACTGAGCCCTGCTATGAAGAGAAAGGTTTATGGTTTTCTGATGCTGCAGCTGGCTAGTTCGATAACACTCTTAAATAACCCCTTTCACCTTTAAAGCCTGATACATTTGCCTCCTGTTTACTGTTCCAGGAGTTCTAAAGCTATAAAAATAACCTCACTTTAAAGAGGCAATACATTTTTTTTTTAAAGAATAAAAGTGACCTGGCTAGAGCCTTAGTAATTTAAAGAATAGAAGCCCAGCAAGTACATTTCATTCACTACAGCTCAGTCTTCTATCAGGGAAGAGTTGGACAGTTTTGTCTCTTTTGTTGTAAAGTATAAAGAAGAAAATTGTTTCCCTAGCTCCTCCATACTGGGATTGCCCCAGACCTTTCAGACATGGGAGCTCATGCTGAATTTCATTAACTAGGTAACCATTAACTGCTCTGAACCTCTGTATATGTGAATTGAGGAGGTTAACATTTTTTGCTCCAGCTTGCCCACCCAGAAAGTTCTAAGATTCTTGACATAAAATTGTTGCCGGGTATGCCCCACACTCTTGTGTTCTTTTAGTCTGAAGATCTGAGAGAAGGAGTAAAATTGGGAGTTCTGCTAACATGCGAGTAGATTCAAGATGATCCAAAATTGTCCCTGATTTTAAGGAGATTGCTGTCTAATTGGGGACATAAGACTGAAATAGAAAACAGTCAGTGTGAAGTTGAGTGATAATTATGGCACACAATTTATAAGTGCTTGTAGAAGATTAGTAGACAGTGTGATTACATCCGTTCAGAAATGGCTTCATGGGGAGCTGGGTAGACAGATGAATGAGTGTTGGACAGATCAAGAAAAAGAAGGTGTTTTATTCAGGTTCTTTTTACTGGCAAAGATAAGGAAATGATGTAAGGTATCCCAAGTAAAAATCAAGTTTTAATACAATGATAAGGTATTTTGTGAATTCCAGTTAGGAAAGAAAATACAGCCAAATTTTAGGTGAATAGAAATTGATAACTGGAATGCCGCAGGTTCCAGAGGTGAGATCCCCTCCATCCCTCAGAGGATACACAGTTGACTATAGATCCTCAAGTATACCTGCTCAACCTCCTCTCTCTCAGGGGACACATGGAAGAACTACTGCTTACTCTTTATTTTGCCTGGGAGCACACTCAAATGGCAGCTCCAGCCTCTGAATGGCAAAACTCTTCTATGTGGGCAGAACACTACACATCATTTGCTACTAGCCAGCCTTTTGATTGCATCCTCACAAGTTAGGGGACCATTGTGGTTTGTCAGCTATGCCCAAGGGTAGGGTCACATAGTACAGAGGACTTTTCGTTCCAAGGGCTACAGGCAGGACTGTTTATATTAGCAGGAAAAGGTTCCTCAACAAGGAAGACAAACAATACTGCTGGTGCAAAGTGTCACAGCAGGTTACAGAAAATGACGGGCAGAAACACTGAGCCTGTAAAGAGAATTTTGTAGCCCAAGTGAACAGTGGTCTAAGGCAAAGCAAAAAAAAAAAAAAAAAAAAAAAGAATTCAACCAGATGAAGCATGGCTTTGAAATTCAAGGAAATGATGAATGATTAGAAAGAAAATAAGCACTGATAATGTAAATAAATAGGATAATGGATTTTGACCATTATGGTGGGGACAATGTTGAAGTCTTGAACTACAAGACATCATAGTTCTGCATGTTGATGAAGTCTCTTGAAATTTAGATCAGGAGGCAATCAAACAGCAATGAGAAAGGAACTCTATACACTGTTCTAATTGACCTTCGGGAAAAGAATTTAGTCCCTTACTGAATTTTGAAACACCACAGCTTGATGAAAAAGATCCTCGGCTCCAGTTTCTAATTTAGCTTTAATATTTGCTAGCAGACATTTTTTTTAACCTCTCCTTGTTTTAGTTATTCAATCTGCAAAACAAAAGGACAATGCTTACATTTAAGAGTTATTTTAAGAATTCATACAGTGTGCCTAGGATAGTGTCTGGTATATGGTAGATGTTTTATAAATGTTAATTTCAGTTTTTCTCTATTCCTCTTCAAATCTAGGTCCATATTAATTCTCTTTATCCACTGGAGTTTTTTTTTTTTTTTTAACTATGAGTGGCTTAAAACCCATGCCAGGCTAAAGATGATGAAAGGGAAGGGTAAGCTTTTTTGTGTGGAGAGGAGGGTTGAGAGGCCGGCAGTGACTCTGAACCAGCAGTGAGGCATTGAGCCATCTATACTCACTGATGACATGGCTATTCTTTTTATTGGGCATACATAAAGAAACGTGACCCAGACTGCAAAGGACCAATTGTGTCACAGCTTCTTTCCTAGAGGATTTCCTTTTTGTACTTTTTATGAGCCCCTACAAATGGAATCAGACGGCATGGCTTTTCCAGACATTTTGTAGAGGAAGATTGATTAAAATTAGTTACAGATGAAACAATGCCCTCTGCTTTTGTCGAGTCCCTTTGTCAAGAAATAAATGACAGAAGTGACTAAACTCTTCTTTACCCACACTTTGGCAAAAGCCAAAAGTTGTTTCTCTGTTAATCTGACCTTATCCTTATTTACCAATGAGGCTTTCTTTAGCTTGTTGTTCCCATGGGCTTGGAGTATCACGAGATCAGATTATGGGATGCAGGGAAGGAAAAAGAAGCACCTACCCTCATCTTCTGTTTGTCCCTATGTTCTGCCTATTGCCTCTGCCTCTCCAAGTTACCTCCCCGTAGGCCAGTCTCAGGGCTGTGGCTTTCCCAAGGATTTGCCCATTTTGCCACAGAGAGGGACTTGGACTCTGATAATATTGCCATTAGCAGTGTCAGAAAAGAACCTCTTTCCTTCAGTGCTCTATTCATTCCTCTGATAGAATCTGGGTAAATACAAGTCTCCTTATGCAGAATAAATGGTCCCTGCTGCTCTCTCTGCTTTGATCTGTTAGTCACTAAATTAAATTCTGCATTGGAAAGAATCAGAAGCCTACAGGTAGCTTGGTTCAGCAAATAATGAGAAAACCAAACTGAAAATCAACATACTTCAATGCTTGTTATATGGATAAATTCTGTGGACGCTGTGGGAGTAATAGTATCATATATAATTTATTCGAAAAATTTGTATTTTGTTTTGTAGCACCTAGATGAAAGCAGGGTTCAATAATTGTAAGCTGGATGAATGGATGCATTTTGAAGACTCCCAAGGAGCGTGGTCACAGCAATGTTAAAGGCTTGAACATACAGCTCCTCAAGACACCCAAGTTATATTTTTCTTTAAAAAGTATTTTTAAAAATTATTTATTTCGATAGTTTTATTAAGGTGTAATTTACGTATCTTAAAATTCATCTACTTAAGTGGGCTATTGACTTTGCAATTATTCTTGACCCAACATTTGTTATAATGGAAGGAAGGAAGAGCATCTCTCTGATTGAAACTCTAGGGGAGCCTAAGGGGGTTAAATGTTATCATCAAATCTGTCACTCCCCTAGGTTCTGGGGAACATCTTTCAAATCCACTTCATCCTCTTTTCATCCTTACAGCTTCTCAGAACCACCTGGGCTGTTTTTCCCTCTTAGTAGGCTGAGCTTCTGGCAAGAGAGCGTCCCCTGGTGTCGGGTGGTGAGATGAAGGTTGTGGCCATAGCGCATGTGGGATCTTCACTTATATACACTGGGGAGAGTTCTTACCTGAATAACCCAATGGACCTCCATTAGAGGAGTGTGCTTTTAAAGTGCAGATTCCCAGGTTTCACTTTCCAAATGGCTGGTTCTGGAGGGCTAATGTAGGCCCAAGAAATCTGTATTCTAAAGAAGCCCCCAAGGGGATTCTGATGCGGATGATCCCTGAAAAATATCTGAGAGCTTCTGAATGACCTTATAGCAATATTGGAAAGGTTATGAGTTGGAAATGTTGACTGCCCTAGTCTAACCAGTTCTAGCTTTAACTACCTAACATGGCCTTTCCAGTGTATCTAATCACCGCCCCCCATCCCCCGCAACACACACACGTCTACACACAATCTTTATTTTTGACAAAAAGAAAAGACAAGTTGATATGGGTAAGTTAGGAAAAGATAACTTAGAAGTAAAATAAATCATAATTTTCTGGGAAAATATTTTTTAGAACAATGCCATCTTATTTAAATATATATATTTACTTTCAAGGGATACAGATACATATGCATCCACCCTTCCAAATGTTAGCTGAGACCAGATTCTTGCTGAGAAATGAATGAAATGGGAGATTCAACTCTAGTTTAAAACACAAACATTTCCAGTGACTAATGGTTTCCTGCCACCTTAGTTAAGGCAGGACTTCCTATTGACAGGAATAATTAGCTTTGGAAATAAAAGTGGAAATGGAAACCAAGGATGCTAGCTGACGAGCCGGCTTTGCATATTTATATATTCTGCCATGTCTTTGCATTGTGCTTTCTGCTCAGGAATAAATTTGCCTTTATTGTTTGTCCTGGCCTACCCCATTCTCGCAGAGCTCCTGCCGTGCCAAGAGAGATATGAAAAAAGGCCAAGTGATCTGCTATTGAAGCTGGAAGAAATATCTCCCTCCCAGTGACCTTCCTAGATAATGAGCAGATATGGTTTTCTAATATAAAGGGAATAAATCAAGGGACCTTTCAGGGAATCAGGGCAATAACAGTGGAATCCAAGACCATCAATTCCGAAAGCAAAGGGCAGAGGCACCTTTCTTTATAGATCAACATTAGACTAAGGCAAGAAGGGAGACATTCACCCCCAGAGTGGGGGAGGAGTTAAAATAGATCAGCTCTCCCTTCCCCATGTTTCTCCCACCCTCCCTCCTTGCACTGAGTCCTGAGACTAATATGGGAGAAAATCACACTTTCACAGGATGTCTCACTGGCTGTTATTTTCTATCAGTTGAGTTAATACATAGTTTTGAGAGATGGGTTGTTTGTCTTTGCCTTTAACTCTTTATAATTTTTTGGTGTGAATTCAGTGCTAGACCCAGGTGCCAGACTGGTGTCATTCTGCAAACCTCTGTTGATCTGTGGAGCAGCTCTATCCTGCTCTTTGTCTTCATCTGAAACCATTGATCTCTCTCGAGAAGTACCTATTAGGGATAGGGCTAAAAGCGGGGCCAGGAAGGGTTGGGGACCAGGTGGACCATTGGGGGAAGACAAGGTAATAGAGTATGTCTTTCCGTAGACCTACTGCTGTTTGGTGATCCATTTCTTATATATGTAGCACCAAAATACACCAGTGAAAACAAAGGAGAGAGTAGGTTTAATTCAAGGAATGACATCTGGCATATTAAGAATAAACATATAGATAATTTTGATAGAAATAATTGCTATTTGCTGAGGTCTTAGTATGTGATGGGCATTGTCCCCATTCTTTCTGAATATATTAACCTTGAAGAAGGGGCATTATTATCCCCATTTAAAAAATGGGAATATAGAGGCTGTAAGTTTACATCATCTGCTCTGAATTACACAAGTATAGAAAATATTAAGTGAAACATTATATTGAGGGCTGTCTGACCCCCAAAGTCCATTGTTTCAAACATGCATCTATGCCACAGGAAAAGTTGTCAGTAAATGGTCTAAAAAGGAGGTGCAGAGAACTGGGAACTACTGCCCAGAGAGGCTCAGTCTTTTTCTGGACCTTATGTAGGAACCAGTTTTTTGGACCAAAATCTTGGTCAAGGGGAGATGGCATTGAGGGCCTGGCATTTTCAAATATTACGTGGTGCATGTCAGATTTCAGAAATTTTATTTAAATCCCACCTCCCGATTTTATCTGTGAAGAAACAGACCTAAAGAGGAAAATGGATTGTCCAAGGCTGAGCCGAAATTGTAACTCAGGTCTTTGGTGTATAAGCCTCTCCTACTGGTAGCCAGTCATTATTTGGTGGCAGTTAAAACATCTTGTTAACGCAGTAAGATCTATTTAGCTCATCTTTCCCATGACACCTGGAGAACCCCAGGCACTTGGACTCACACAGGCTGTCAGCAATAGATTTGGGACAGAAACTCACAGCCCAACACCATGGGCACCAGAACACATCTGGTCTAAGAAACTCTGATGTCTCTCTTTCAGTTAGAGAATACAGCTCCCATTCTTTGATGTGCTAAGAAGCCAGGGCAGTGCAGGATAGTGACCCATTTGGTTCCTGTTGGGGCTTCTTGTGGTTATGCCTCTCACCTAGTACTTCATCCCAGTAAGGCCTCCCCTCTGCCTCTTTTCTCCCTTCCCTGAAGTCTGTTCACCACACTGTAGCCCAAGAGAGTTTTCAAAACACACCTGGTTATGTTTTGCTCTTATTGACAAGATGAAGTAGACTCCTTCTGCACATCCTTCTTTACATGACTTATGCAGGACCTTGTAAGAAATGGTTGTTTCTTGTTCTGTAAACCCATCCATATTGAAAAGGTTTTATTTCTTCAAACATGACATATGTCTCTTGCCTCTGAGCCTTTAACCTTGCTATTCCCAGTCCCTAAATCTTTGTATGTCTGGCCCAAGTCCTGGTCATTCTTGAGGTCTCAGTATAAACATCACTTCACTCAGTAAGTTTACCCTTGACTTTTTTATTTTGGGTTCAGAACATACCTTGCACAGAGCTCAGGCCTAGACTTATCACCCCATATTATAATTCCCTGATCGTGCACATCAGCCTCCACCGATAGACTGTGAGGTCCCAGGAGCTGGTAACCATGTTTGTCTGATTTACATTATATCCCCAGTGCTTAGGAGAAGGTCCAGCACAAAATAGGTACCAAACAAATATTTCTTCAATGAAGCACTTATTGGATGTTTTGGGAACACATCCTTTCTCTTTGGTGTATTTTATGGCAGCCACTGTATCTAGTCTTGGTCATTAAATGGAGAGGAAATTAGTATGACGCTGGCCTCCTAAAGACTTCAGTCTATTGGCCGAAACACATGTAACTATGCAACAACATAGGCACACACAAACAATATAACTATAAATTCTGATAAATATTCTATGTATACATTACAAGAGACCCTATTACATGATGACCTAAACTTTTTCAATCATAGATTACCTTCTGATACTGTTTAACTATTAAGGAATTGATAAGATCACATGAAAAATTATTCAGTAACTCAGCAATTAAGTGGCATGCTCATTTGCATAATGGAAACTGGAAGTGAATAGGGATGATACCACCAATGTCTCAGCTTCACAGCCCCCCGAGCATATGCATCCCAGGACTCTAGAGGGATCACTTTTGCCCTTCCGCCTTTAGAAGAGCATGGGCCCCAAATATAGGCCATGATTTCATGCTGCTTTTCCTTAGAATCCATGGCCATGAGAGGAGAATGTAAGAGTATTTTCCTGCCTCAAATAATGCTTATTAAGGAGTTTGTAAAAATATTTGAAAGAAAACAGTAATAGCCCATGTCTCCATTGTCTAGATGGTTGCTGATGACATTTTGTAGATTAAAGTAATATACAAACTTAGTTAGAAAATTAAACTGACAGATACAAATTGAAATAAATAAAAATAATAAAACATACAAAATTGCAAAATGTCTAAGTATGAAAGTCTAAAAAACACGAAGTGAAATTTCTTTCCAAAGGCAATAATTCTTTTCTTTTATTATTATACTTTAAGTTCTAGGGTACATGTGCACAACGTGCAGGTTTGTTACATATGTATACATGTGCCATGTTGGTGTGCTGCACCCATTAACTCGTCATTTACATTGGGTGTATCTCCTAATGCTTTCCCTCCCTCCTCCCCCCACCCCACAGCAGGCCCCAGTGTGTGATGTTCCCCTTCCTGTGTCCATGTGTTCTCTTTGTTCAGTTCCCACCTAGGAGTGAGAACATGTGGTGTTTGGTTTTCTGTTCTTGAGATACTTTGCTGAGAATGATGGTTTCCAGCTTCATCCATGTCCCTACAAAGGACATGAACTCATCATTTTTTATGGCTGCATAGTATTCCATGGTGTATATGTGCCACATTTTCTTTATCCAGTCTATCGTTGATGGACATTTGGGTTGGTTCCAAGTCTTTGCTATTGTGAATAGTGCCACAATAAACATATGTGTGCATGTGCCTTTATAGCAGCATGATTTATAATCCTTTGGGTATATACCCAGTAATGGGATTGTTGGGTCAAATGGTATTTCTAGTTCTAGATCCTTGAGGAATCGCCACACTGTCTTCCACGATGGTTGAACTAGTTTATAATCACATCAACAGTGTAAAAGTGTTCCTATTTCTCCACATCCTCTCCAGCACCTGTTGTTTCCTGACTTTTTAATGATCACCATTCTAACTGGTGGGAGATGGTATCTCATTGTGATTTTGATTTGCATTTCTCTGATGGCCAGTGATGATGAGCATTTTTTCATGTGTCTGTTGGTGGCATAAATGTCTTCTTTTGAGAAGTGTCTGTTCATATCCTTCACCCACTTTTTGATGGGGTTGTTTGTTTTTTTCTTGTAAATTTGTTTCAGTTCTTTGTGGATTCTGGATATATTAGCCCTTTGTCAGATGAGTAGATTGCAAAACTTTTCTCCCATTCTGTAGGTTGCCTGTTCACTCTGATGGTAGTTTCTTTTGTTGTGCAGAAGCTCTTTAGTTTAATTAGATCCCATTTGTCAATTTTGGCTTTTTTTTTTTTTTTTTTTTTTTGCCATTGCTTTTGGTGTTTTAGAGATGAAGTCCTTGCCCATGCCTATGTCCTGAATGGTATTGCCTAGGTTTTCTTCTAGGGTTTTTATGGTTTTAGGTCTAACATTTAAGTCTTTAATCCATCTCGAATGAATTTTTGTATAAGGTGTAAGGAAGGATCCAGTTTCAGCTTTCTACATATGGCTAGTCAGTTTTCCCAGCACCATTTATTAAATAGGGAATCCTTTCCCCATATCTTGTCTTTGTCAGGTATGTCAAAGATCAGATGGTTGTAGATGTGTGGTATTATTCCTGAGGGCTCTGTTCTGTTCCATTGGTCTATATCTCTGTTTTGGTACCAGTTCCATGCTGTTTTGGTTACTATAGCCTGGTAGTATAGTTTGAAGTCAGGTAGCATGGTGCCTCCAGCTTTGTTCTTTTTGCTTAGGATTGTCTTGGCAATGTGGGCTCTTTTTTGGTTCCATATGAACTTTGAAGTAGTTTTTTCCAATTCTGAAAAGAAAGTCATTGGTAGCTTGATGGGGATGGCATTGAATTTATAAATTACCTTGGGCAGTATGGCCATTTTCACGATATTGATTCTTCCTATCAATGAGCATGGAATGTTCTTCCATTTGTTTGTGTCCTCTTTTATTTCGTTGAGCAGTGATTTGTAGTTCTCCTTGAAGAGGTCCTTCACATCCCTTGGAAGTTGGATTCCTAAGTATTGTATTCTCTTTGAAGAAGTTGTGAATGGGAGTTCACTCATGATTTTGCTCTCTGTTTGTCTGTTATTGGCGTATAAGAATGCTTGTGAGTTTTGCACATTGATTTTGTATCCTGAGACTTTGCTGAATTTGCTTATAAGCTTAAGGAGATTTTGGGCTGAGACAAGGGGTTTTCTAGATATATAATCATGTCATCTGCAAACAGGGGCAATTTGACTTCTTCTTTTCCTAATTGAATGCCCTTTCTTTCTTTCTCTTGCCAGATTGCCCTGACCAGAACTTCCAACACTATGTTGAATAGGAGTGGTGAGAGAGGGCATCCCTGTCTTGTGCCAGTTTACAAAGGGAATGCTTCCAGTTTTTGCCCATTCAGTATGATATTGGCTGTGGGTTTGTCATAAATAGCTCTTATTATTTTGAGATACATCCATCAATACCTAATTCATTGAGAGTTTTAAGCATGAAGGGCTGTTGAATTTTGTCAAAGGCCTTTTCTGCATCTATTGAGATAATCATGTGGTTTTTGTCTTTGGTTCTGTTTATATGCTGGATTACTTTTATTGATTTGTGTATGTTGAACCAGCCTTGCATCCCAGGGATGAAGCCCACTTGATCATGGTGGATAAGCTTTTTGATGTGCTGCTGGATTCCGTTTGCCAGTATTTTATTGAGGATTTTTGCAACGATATTCATCAGGGATATTGGTCTAAAATTCTCTTTTTTTGTTGTGTCTGTGCCAGGCTTTGGTATCAGGATGATGCTGGCCTCATAAAATGAGTTAGGGAGGATTCTCTCTTTTTCTATTAATTGGAATAATTTCAGAAGGAATGGTACCAGCTCCTCCTTGGAGGAGCTGCTAGAGGCAATAATTTTTAATACTCAAGATTCCCTGCAGAAAAGTTTTCTAGTCAAATAACTGTGTGTGTGCATGTGTGTATATATATAATTATTATTAATACCAAAAGGAGTCATTCAACAATGTTGTTTTGTACTTTTTCTATTTTTAATTATTAAGTATAAGATTTAAAAATTAACACATAGTAATTTTACATATTTATGGGGTACAGATTGGTATTTCAATACCTGTATACAATGTGTAATGATCAAATCAGGGTAATTCACATTTTATTTTTCAGCAAAAAATAGAACCTGGTAATTTCTGTATAACAATAACACAGAACTCCCTTTTTCTTTTTAATAGCTGTGTAATCTTTTGTCTTATGGCTAGATCATCAATTATTTAACAAGCAATTGTAGTTGTTTGTTTTTGCTTTGAAAAACAATCCTGGCAGGAACATTCATTGGCATTTTCCTTCTAGTGTAACTGTAAATTAGGTATTAAGCAATGGGATTGCTTATAAGAATGATGTGTGATCATTTTATTTTTTATTTTTTAATTTTTTTAAACTTCAGGGGTACAAGTGCAGGTTTGTTGCGTAGGTAATTGTGTCGTGGGCATTTGTTGTACAGATTATTTAATTGCCCAGGTATTAAGCCTAGTACCTCTTAGTTATTTTTTCTCGTCCTTTGCCTCTTCCCGCCTTCCACACTCTGATAGGCCCCAGCGTGTGTGTTGTTCCCCTATGTGTTCATGTGTTCTCATCATTTAGCTCCTACTTATAAGCAAGGACATGTGATATTTGGTTTTCTGTTCCTGCATTAGTTTGCCGAGGATAATGGCTTCCAGTTCCATCCATGTCCCTGTAAAGGACATGATCTCATTCTTTTTTGTGGCTGCATAGCATTCCATGGTGTATGTGTACCACATTTTTTAAATACAGTCTATTGTCAGTAGGAATGTAGGTTGATTCCATGTCTTCACTATTGTGAATAGTGCTGCAATGAACATAAATATGCATGTATCTTTATAATAGAATGACATATATTCAGTAACGGGATTGCTGGGTCGAATGGTATTTATGTCTTTAGGTCTTTGAGGAATCACCACACTGTCTTCCACAATGGCTGAACTAATTTACAGTCCTACCAACAGTGTGTAAATGTTCCTTTTTCTTCACAACCTTGCCAGCATCTGTTATTTTTGACTTTTTAGTAATAGCCACTCTGAGTCATATGCAGAAGGTTGAAACTAAACCCCTTTCTTACAGCATATACAAAATTAACTCAAGACAGATTAAAGACTTAAACATAAAACCCCAAACAATAACAACTCTGGAAGACAACCTAGGCCATACCATTCAGGATGTAGGCATGGGCAAAGATTTCATGACTAAGATGCCAAAAGCAATGTCAACAGAAGCAAAAACTGACAAATGGGGTCTAAATAAACTAAGGAGCTTCTGCACAGAAAAAGAAACTATCAACAGAGCATTTTATATATTGTTAGATATTGCTAAATTACCCTCCAAGTCACATTGATCAGTGTAGGAGTAGATTCATTTCTTGCAGCCTCCTGAGCAATGTTCAATGACCATCTTATAGATGAAAACTGTATTACATATCTTATTTAAATATTTTTAAAGTGAGGTTGCATATTTTTGGTCTGCTTACTGATATGTGTATTTCTTAAGATGCTACCTTAGTATCAGTTAGAAATGAAAAGGTTTATTTATTTATTAGCACATCCTAAATACACACAGGTTTGCACAGACAATGGTAAAGCCCTTTTAGGGAAAAAAATATGTTTTAATCACAGGTCCCAGAATTTTAGAGATGTTCATCTGTCATTAAAGGCTTCATATTCTATTTACAAACCACCCTCAATCTAAGTTGTTCTGGAATGATCTTTAGTAGGGATCACTTTATTACCTTGGTTCAATTTGTTCTATATATGGAATAAATTAGCTTTCACCTTATGTCATTCTGTAAATCACACACCCCTCCCAATGGCCCATCTTAGCAGGAGTTAATGTACCACAGGTGGACATTCTAGAACCTCTACTTATCTGTTTGTGTGCCGTGATGCCAGGATGGAGACCAAAAGGCTAAATGAAGCCCTCACACTGTGCAGCAGTTACTCCATCAGCTCACAGCTCTGTCCCTCCCAACTGATATATTCCAATCTTTCTGATTTTCTGTGTATCCATCTTTCCAGTCTCATTGGACCTAGCATTTGTAGCCTGTGGGTTTATGATGTGCTGGGTCCTGAAGCAAAACAGATGTGTTTCTGAAATGTGTCTTAATCCATCCAGATTTTAAAGACAAAGCCATTCATCTTTTATCTGGTACAAAAGGGATTTCTAGGTTCTTCCCGAGGTAATGAGTTTGAGTCTAGTGATGTGGTGATAGGAGATGCAGGCAGATTCTTCCATGTCTGTCGTCACCTTCCCAGATCCATGCTTTAAGGAGAATGCAGGAGCACAGGAACTCAGCTCTGTTTCTGCTCCAGGCTCTACCCCATTGCCAGGGGCCAGAGGCTGGGCAGGAAGGCTCCCTGTACTCTTTTTACTGTTATCTATATTTTTCAGACTGACATTAAGGATGACAGCCTTCTCCCACCTCCAAAGAATAGATACCTTTGAAGCCATATTCTGGGAGAAAAAGTTGTTAAGAGAGGAAACCAAACTCTCTGTGACCAAACCTTTTTGTTTTTTGTTGCTTATAAAAGGAGTAGCTATTTATTTAGTAAATGCATTTTCTGAACCAAAAATCAAGGACCCTTGATTAGATGAGGGACACTAATTGCTAAATTAATGGACCAGAATATTGCAATTTTCACATACAAAATTTCCTTGGTACAGAATAACCAGTCAAGTTATCTTTCCTTCCTCCCACCCTTTCTTCAGTCCTTCTAAAAACAAGGCACTGTTTATAAGACGCTGTCCTATTTTCTCCTCCTTGACAACTCTTTTCTTTTAAAATCACTTTGTTCTGTAAATTTGTTACCCTTCTATCTAAATCTGTTAAAAACAGAGACAAATGCATGTAGAGACTGTGTCTCTATGTTATATAGATAATATGTGTATGATTATATTATGTGGTCTCAATCTGGCCCTGGGTGGTGTCAGATCCATGGTTTTTCTGGCTCAATCTCCATTCTTGCTGTGTTAGCCAAGGACTCTGGCCAATGATGAGGCACCAGGTACGTTTTTATGTCTGCTTCAAGGAGCTTCATTTTCAGTAAACTTGCTTAGGGACACACAAGAGTAACCTGGGGCAGGAATGAAGGCTTTCTTTCTTTTTCTTTTTCTTTTTTTTTTTTTTTTTTTGAGAAAGAGTCTTACTCTGTCGCCCAGGCTGGAGTGCAGTGGCATGATCTTGACTCACTGCAACTTTTGCCTCCCGGATTCAAGCAATTCTCTTGCGTTAGCTTGCTGAGTTGCTAGGATTACAGACACCCACTACCACACCCGGCTAATTTTTGTATTTTTAGTAGAGACAGGGTTTCACCATATTGGCCAGGCTGGTCTTGAACTTCTGATCTCAGGTGATCCACCCACCTTGGCCTCCCAAAGTGCTGGGAGTACAGGCGTGAGCTACTGCGCCTGGCCTCAAGGCTGTCTTTCTAACTGTCAATCATGTCTAGGTCTCAAGAGTGAGGGGAGAGATGCCCCTTTATCTCACCTACAAACACTTGTCCAGGTTAAACTCTGAATGTCAGAACACTGAACATGTGAATCACAAGTCTGTCTCCCTTGCTTAGATGCAGGTCTCCATCTATCCCAGTGTCTTGTCAGGTTCCACTTGCTCTCCAGAGCTAGGCATCAGTGACTTGAGAGTAGGGCCACTGTACTTCCATACCTCCTATGTCCTAAGCATGTTGAGAATCTTACTCATCATATGCTGTGACAATTGTTCCACAGAAAAGAAACCTAAATCAGGAAACTTGAGTCAAAGACTTGGCTTCAACCAAACAACAGCATCCATCATACTAAATTAGAATGGTTAATTCAAATTTTATTAGTAGAAGAGCTCTAACTATAACATATTTTATGTTTGTGCAGATTTAAACACTATTATTTTAAAATTATCAACAAATTTAAGGGAATATTCATATTTAAAAGGGATTCGTGCTTACTCCAAGTTTATGGAAGCACAGCCTTAATTAGTACTGGTGTTTGTCTTTTCATGCAGATATATCTTGCTTGCCCAGCTAAATTATAAAATTCTTGAGGGCAGGTGCCATGAGCCACTTGATTTTTGGAACCCAAGGGTACCAAGGAATTTAAGCAACAATCAAACAATATTGATTGATTAATGGTTCTGTCACCAGGTAGGTTCTGATGTCTGGGTTTTGTTTATTTTCCTCTGGATTTTTTAAGGATTGAGAGTTGTGCATGGTTGGGGTTCTTGGCAAGAAGAGAGTACACATGTCAACTCTTTTGTGTCTGTCCATGAGTCCAAAGGGCTCCTGATCCCATTAATCCCTGACAGAGATTCCTGCAGGGCTTTGATGTGTATACCCACCCCAAGTGAGTAAGTGCTCCTCGTGTCCTGAAAGCATCAGCCTGGCCTCTCCTCAGTGACATCTTCCACTCCGATGTTCAGTTGTGGCTGTGCAGCTTTATTGTTGCTGATGGCACTAATATCCCTGCATAAAGTGGTTTCTTTATTCCCATCCTTTTATTCTTTTGTGTTCCCTGTTCAGAGGCACTGACCTTTTAGCTTGCATGCATTGCCAGGTTCAAGAGAAAACCCAATCTGTCCTTTACCTGGCAATTGTAGCTCATCCTCATTCCTCTCCCCTTATCCCTTCTCTCTCATATCCATCCTTTGCTTTCGATTTCATTTTCTTCCCCATATCACATTTGGAGCCTTACTAACTGGAGAGAAGGAAGGGGTATATGATGTGGGACTTGAGATTTATCAGAAACCTTTCATTGCAAAATGATGGCATGGGAAATTGCATCATCCATATATATGTCTGAGAAAGACCAGATGGAGAAAATATTTCCACAATGTGACGGACTTTCATACTACTTTCATACTTGTGTCTGCTCTATGGAAAAGACCAAAAGGAAAAAGGAAAGGAGGGAGCAAAAAACAGGAAGGCAAATAAAAGTAGGGTGGATGACCTAATGTTTTTGGCTGCTGGTTCAACCCATCCCTGCTCAAAATTAAAATGAAAACACTCTACAGTATAGAATGGAAAGTGTGGAAATTCTATTCTATATTTCATTTGAAGTTTGAGTTATTATTACAGCTGAGTAGCAGACAGACCAGGAACACCGAGAGTCCTGAGAAGGCAAGCTTTCTGTGTTAGGTTTAGAGTGGTGGGTGAAAAGCACAGATAAAGTTAAAATGCCAGGAACAAGAAGTTGCCCATCTTCTTCAAGGAGCAGTGGACACCACTGCCATTTCCTGAGTCTTTTCTGTTTTTCAGATATAAAGTACCATTCATTTTAGGTTGACCTCAAAGTCCCCCTCTTCCAAGGATTCTTCCCTGATTGACAACCCTCTGTATACTTCTTTGCTCACTTGCCGCTCTATCTTACTTTTGTGAATGTGTTGAGTTCTCGTCCTGTGCCTCTGTTCCTTCATGTGCTTTCCTGCCTGACTGCATGGTTGTTGAGAGTAGACGCTGAGTGCTTTCATTTTAGTTCTTCCCAGCTATTCTTTCCTATTAGACAAGGCAGCCTTGCACTATTGTTACCTGACTTCTCTCTAGCACAGGACATCTTGCTTCACCCTTAAGAAGGAAGGATGAGGTAGTGTTGGGGAGGAGACTCTACCAGGGCAGTCAGTCAGATTGTGCACAGCTGGATTTGTTTCCCCAAGAGCTGGTTCCTAAAAGATATCCATTAAAGTGACAATGAAAAAAGATGGTTAGAGGCTGGAATTTCCCCATGCTGTTTAGCCAAGAGCCCAGATGGCTTGGATGCTCTTCTTTTGGTTCTCAGTTGAGGTTAGCAAATTCCCCAAGGGGCATGCAGAAATATAGTAGGGTCAATTATAGGTTGTCATACTGACCAGAGGGAAGAATGGGTAATATTAGCATTTGATGCCAGGAGCCAGGCCAAACAAATATCTTGAAATATGCAAAAACAGCTCACAGAAAAAGATAAGTCCCCATGAAATTCCAGTAGTGCCCCCGCCCCCACCAAAAAAAGAAAAAGACTACACGGCCATTTTCCCAGAAAAATTTCAGATTCCAAGTGAAGTTTGCTATGTAATCTTCAAATCCCTTTTCTAGAGTCCATTTATTCATGCATGAACTTTCTAAAGGAACTACCATGTGCTGGGGAGTGGGGACTCATCAGTTCATAAGATAGACACAGGCCCTGCCTGTTGGCTCCTGACTAAGTAAGAGGTGAAGAAGAGGACAGAGATGCTGCCCTTCCATGCCATGGGTGTTTTAAGAAGGGAAGGGCAGAGTTGCCTGGGCAGGTGTGGAAAGAATTTAACCTAGAATAAGGGAACTGGGGAAGATTTCCCATAGTAGCTGATTCCTAAATGAAGATGAGGAGTTCTGAGGGTGAGAGAAGGAGGGTCTGGGGTGGAGCGTCTATAACCAGGACCCACTGTGTGAAGTAGAGGGTGCAGCATTTGTAAAACCTGGAGCATCATGGGAGTGAAGTTCAATATGGCCGATCGAATTGTAGATTGAAGACAAAAGTTGTTGAGAGGGAAAAAATAGACAGAGCCTGTCTTATAAATAATGGTAAGTAGCTTAGAGTTTGTCAATAGGATAATTGGAAGACACTTAAGGTTTTTAAGGAAGAATATTGACAGTTCAAATAGCTCCCTCTGGCTGTAGTTTGGTTGTGTTGACCAAATTTGAATCCAATAAACATGTCTTTTTTTTTTTTTTTCTCCCCATCCTCTACTCATTCCGCTTGTAACTAATTACTTACCTACAGATCCCCAGATCCCCAGAGACTGTCATATATTGGCTTTTGAAAATTGTTCATTAGGCTGAGAATTTACAACTAAAAACAGTATACGATTTTCTGAGTATTTATAAATTCCTATCATCTCTGGATGTCTAGACAAGTTTATTCATGATTAACATTAGATGCTGACTTCTGAAGATACATAGAAAAAGCATGATCCTTCTTGCTATTTCTAGCGGCAAGTGAGTAACCTTGATGTTGCTATTACTGCTGAATCTAAGCAGCCAGAGTGTGTCAAAGGTTTCTCTACATTCTCTCATTTTAACCTCACGGCACTGCTACAGGTAGGATGAGTGGGTAGCACTGTATTCTATTTGTCACACTTGGGGAAAGGGATCACTTTCTTAGCTATCAACTTTAATGTCCTCCTGTGAACTAGAGGAGTGACCTAATTTTTACTGAGCAAACGCTAAAGTGAAAAGTACTTTCTGTTGCCATTTCTTTTGATCTTCTCAATGGCACTATTGGGAAGGATTTATTAACTCTGATTTTACAGAGGGAAAAGCCAAGGCTCAGTGGGGTTAAGTGACTTGTCCAAGATTCACATAGCTCTGGAGTGTTCTTGGAAAACAGAAAAGAAAATGGATATGTTTAAATGACAAATGGTCTTCTCTCTCCACCCTTTTTTGTCATTTTCTCCATTCCGGAAAGTTGTCTTGGCCACGTTCTTTTAGTTCCTAGGAATTTCCTTTCTTTCCTCACGCTGGTCCTCTTTGCTGGCCCATTATGCCTCTCTAAGCGGATTTGTAGTTTCTAGCCTTGAACTATGAGTGCTCCTGCCGTGGCTGGCTCTTGATTCTTTAACCATAGTAGAACAAGAAAACCCAGATTCTCTGAATGATTCTGATTTTAAAATGTAAGACAAGTGATTCTAGATACATTTTATTCCACTTTGTAGAGTTTGTTGTGGCTCCATCTCTAACAAAGAGAATAGCAATTCCTCCTCTTTATTTAAAGCATGGAGGGGATCTCAAGACAATCAATTATCAGGGCCTTTGAAGTTCTATTCATTTTACATATTTTTTCTGAGTCCAAGTCAATGATCCCCATGGCTTCCCAATTCTCCTATAGTAAAATCTGAAAACTATACTATAGCATTCAAAGCCCACCATGTCCACTCTCCTGTGCCTTCCCCTGCCACATCTGATACCATAAGACTATTTGTTTCTTGTGCTCCATCTCCAATGGCCTTCCTTTCATTTCCTAAACACTCCAAGCTCCTTCCTTCTACAAGGTCTTTGCATAGTTTCTGCCTGAAAACTTCTTAACAGCTTTCTGGTTCATAATCTACTCATTATCTTAATTGATGGTGACTTCCTCAAGGAAGTATTTTCTAGCCCCTAGAGTAGTTTGGGCTATTATATGCATTCCGTAGTACCATGTATCATACCATGCAAATTGTTATTTATATTGTAATTAATTGATTAATATCTATTTCATTCACTGGATGATAAACCTCATAATAATAGAGGCCAAGTCTGCTTTTGCAAACCATTGTGGTCTAAGTAACTGGGACTTAGGTGCTCGATAAGCATCTGTTGAAAGTTTGAATGAATGCTCTGGATTATATTATGGGTGACTAAATTGCCATCTGAATTGTTCTGATCCAGGTGCCGAGGACTCACTTTTGTTAGAATTTAAACTGATACCTGGCCAGGTGTGGTGGCTCATACCCAAAATCCCAGCACTTTGGGAGGCCGAGGTGAGCTGATTGCCTGAGCACAGGAGTTTGAGACTAGCCTGGGCAACATGAAAAAACCCTGTCTCTACAAAAAAATATAAAAATTAACTGGGCATGATGGTACATGCCTGGAGTCCCAGCTACTCGGGAGGCTGAGGTGGGAGGATTGTTTGAGCCTGGGAGGCAGAGGTTGCAGTAAGTGGAGATTGCACCATGGCACTCCAGCCTGGATGACAGAGAGAGACTCTGTCAAAAAAAAAAAAAAAAAGAAAAGAATTTAAACTTATACCTCATGAGAGTAGAGAGCATGATTATACTTGATATAGATTTCTTTGAATCAAAGGAGTTTAAATTGTATCTTCTTAATATGGATCTCTTCGTATTCCCATCAGTTCCGAACTCTGTATTTAATACAAAATATTGCAGGATTCATGTTTAGTTCAGAGATCCAAAATAATATGGGATTAATTTATGCTTTTTAAAGACAGTTGGCCATTAGAAAGTAAATGTTAACAGAGAAAGCATTTAGGGAATTAGAGTAGTATAGTGGTTATAAGTCCGAGTTCTAGCATGAGACTTTTTTAGATAAAATTCTGCTTAATAGGCATGTGATTTTGTGCAAAATATTTAGTTGCCCTCTTAGTCTGTTTTCTCACTTGTATAATAGAAGTAATAACGGAAACTTCCTCATAAAGTTGAAAAGGCTTAAACAAGGTAAGCTAGGCAAAGTGCATAGCATAGTGCTGGGCATCAAGGAAGTGCCCCCAAATGTTCTTATATAATTAAGAGATTAATACATTATCAAGTTATTTAAGAATTAATCAATGTTAACTGACTTGCTTTGGCTTTCCTCCCCAAATCACACAACCAGTTTCCCTTTGTAACATTTGGTGAGGTAGCCATTGTTAGAAAGTCATGATTTGAGATGACATCTAGACATTCATTGAGAATCTGGATACAGAATATGGAAGAACATTAAAATCTTTGACAGGAAACATGCAAGTAGATTATTTTAAGGAAAGAAAACAAGATGATGACTCTACATTCTTCTCGATGATCTTCACGTGATTCTAATTCTCTTTGGCAACAATAGAAACATTTATTGTAATCATTTTTAAAAATCACAAACACTCCCACATTATTTCTGGTACTTATGGTAACCTTATCACCTTTCCTAGAGCAGAGTAAAGGCAGGCATTCTGACATTTGGAAAAATGAGATGTGTGGTTATTTTTAGACTTACTGAAACAGCAGCAGCAGGCTTCCATTTATAGGAACTGTAGGAACCTTCCCCTATGTCTGGGACAAGGTAATGACTTCTATGAAGTAATGATTTTGCCATCATAAATTTTATCCCACTGATGATTACCTACCTCTTTAGTGGTCTTTGCATTATGCTAGTTTGTCTTTTTAGTATTAAGAGAATGAGGCCCTGGTTGTTCTTTGCATTTTATCATTTCTTTCTTCCCGGGCTGGGAGAAAATGAGAAGCAGGGGCAGACTACCTCATGACTAAATTGTTCCTGGCTAATAAAACTGCAGGAACTGTACATTAGGGTGTCTTCCATAAATCAGCCTTGGGGAGAATTAGGTGCTGAGAGATGGAGGAATGATGTTTAATCATCACTTGTAGGAAATCATTAGCTGCACACCCTCATTCTACTACTTGCCCATTCGTCATTCCCCAATCCCTAGATTCCCCTAGACCATTAACATTTCTCAATGACTTTCTAAATGCAGAGAAAAACCACAGAAGGGGTGAGGGATGGAGGTGCATTATGGAAAAACACAACAGAGAGATGTCTTTGCTGCTTGCTTCCTGCTCCTGTGAATGTAAATGGACCTATGTAAAAACCAAATGATCGATAACTTGGCCAGCCAGCTGCTGCCACAAGAGGTAAAGAAACTGTTGCCTCCTGTTTTCCCCTCTGCAAAAAGAAATAACTTGGTTCCCACCTAGATTTCTTTCCTTTGGCAGTGTGAAAGACAGCTCTTTCTTTTCTTCATTATCATAACTTCCTGACAGATAAGGAAAGTGAGGACGTTGGCTGGTTCTTGGAGGAGTACCAACTTTGGGAAATTAATTGTGTCTTCCTAAACTGCCCTCTGTCCTACCCTAGAGAGGAAAAGCCACAACTTAAGTTTCTGTAAGGTCTACAAAGAAGTGAAGTGGACAGTTCAGTAAAACTGAACTGGTTCATGGTCTAAATACATTAAAAGGGTGAATCCAATAGTGATGTGTAGACAGACAGATCTGTTCAGCAATTCATAGAGGGAAACAGTATTCTAGCCTTGTCTTCTCCAAGAATATACTTGTTGATGCTAATACATGTACACAAAGGGATTTTAGGAGCCTCTTCCTTAGACAAGTACCCCAGGTTTTTTCCTCTGATTACTTCCCGAATTAATTTTGATCATGGATCTTAGACACTCTTAGCTTTCATATACTGTTTCCCAGGCAAGACTAGAAGGTCAGGAATACTATAACAAGTTCATTGAGAACTTACCGTATGCCAAGCACTGACTCTAACAAGAAACCTGACATATATTAAAAATGGCTAATTTGCACAACTGCACTCCAAAGTAAGGATTTAATTTTACTGGTGAAAAACCTAGTGCTAGCGATTGTGTTTCTGAATTCATGCAGCTGAGACAAGGCAGATCTAAGTTCTGTAGGTCCTGAAAGTTACTTGAATAGTCTGTATGAAAAATGCAGGAATACAAATGTAGGTACAGGGCTACAGAAAGGGCATGTGAAAGGGAGGGTCACTGTAGCTGAATCTTCATCAGCTCTGTGGTAAATTTGCTTCCATTCAGTTAGAAGCAGAAGAAGCCTATCTGACTCTGGTCTCCCTGATATCTCAACTGCAATGAAATTTGGCATATAAAAAAGAGGAGTGTCTGTTCATAATCATTTGTGCACTTTTTAATGGGGTTGTTTCGTGTTTTAATTGTAAATTTGCTTAAGTTCCTTGTAGATTCTGGTTATTAGACCTTTGTCAAATGGATAGATTGCAATATTTATCTCCCATTCTCTGTAGGTTGTGTTTTTGCTCTGATGATAGCTTTTTTTGCTGTGCAGAAGCGCTTTAGTTTAATGACATCACATTTGTCAATTTTTGCTTTTGTTGCAATTGGTTTTGACAATTTCATCATAAAATCTTTGCCCATGCCTATGTACTGAATGGTATTGCCTAGATTTTCTTCTAGGGTTTTTATAGTTTTAGGTTTTACATTTAAGTCTTTAATCCATCTTGAGTTAATGTGGCACATATACACCATGGAATACTATGCAGCCATAAAAAGGAATGAGATTATGTCATTTGCAGGGACATGGAGGAAGCTGGAAGCCATTATCCTCAGCAAACTAACACAGGAACAGAAAACCAAACACTGCATATTCTAACTTATAAGTGGGAGCTGAACAATGAGAACACATAGACACAAGGAGGGGAACATCACACAGTGGGGCCTGTTGGGGGAGGTTGGTGGGAGGAGAGCATTAGGGAAAAGAGCTAATGCATGCTGGGCTTAATACCTAGGTGACAGGTTGACAGGTGCAGCAAACCACCATGGCACATGTTTACCTATGTAACAAACCTCCACATCCTGCACATGTACCCCAGAACTTAAAAAAATAAAAAATACCCCCTGCCCCCCGCAAAAGATGAGTGTCCTAACAAGTTGAATCCAAATGTGAAATAGTAAAGAGTCATGTTAATATCCCAATAGACTTTGAGGCAGAAGTTTTGGAAAGCTTAAGAGAAGGTGAAAAATTAATCATGGAGTTTTCTCTGTGGCTCAGGAATTTATTACTCCTTACTATAAAGCTCTGAGGGAAGAAGCCCTGACTGGTAGGCTTTCAACCACTCTACAAAGGAGCCAATCCATGGAGAAGGCATAGGAAATGGGGGTCAGAAGGACTGTATCCTAGCCCTGGTGCTAGTGCTGATAAACCCTGTGACTTTAGAGAAGTTACATTTGGTTTCTTTATCTCTGAAAACAGAGGGCTTTACTGTAGCTTCTGAATTCTTTGATTCTAACTCAAAGAATGCATTATTTTCTACCTATCCTTGGTGTTCCTCCTTGTGGAATATTTGTGGGATAGTTGAGTGTGTTGTAAAGAGGCCACCTCCAAGAGAAGTGTGGAAGTGAAGAGAGAAGAGAAAATATTGCCTTGCCTCGGGTGGGTAGAGACAGAAACAGAGAAGGGAAAACACCATAGCACTGTACTAAAATAGAGTCCAATGTCTATCACACACAATTCAGGTTGCTTAATTTTGTGTAAATGAAAAGCTAGGTTGAATAGCAGAAGATGAGAGCAGTTGCTGATCGCGTGATGTTTGGAGTTGCATTACTGTAAGTGCATTTTTGTTCCAAATCACACTCCTTTACCTAGTCTCCACTGACCACAAGGATGACAACAACAACAAAAACTATAACAATAATACTATAGATATGTATTGACTGTAAGATTTATGACTTATGCACATGGACACTCAGAAGATGGCTCATGTAGGCAATCTCTCAAATATTTTCCAATAGAGAAAACGTTTTAGATTATTTGTGGGTTCTCAGGATGTATCACTAAAGAACTATTTAACTCACAAAGTGGCTGAGAATATTGTATCCTCAATGAATTGCAGTAGAAAATGTTGATAATTTGTTCTCAACAAATTAGGAAAAAAATTACAAAAATTATACTCACTTTAGTGAAAAAAACACATATTTAAAGATGATGGGGAGATAGATGATGGGGCAGATATTCTTTTATGAATATCTGGGAGAGCTATAGGACTTCAGAGATTGTGGTTCCCGATTGCTTGTCATTATTTGACTTTAAATCTAGGATGTTCCTTTTATGTTGAAGGAGTTGAATGCCTAACACAGCTCTCACCTTTATTGGCCAAGATTATTGTCACTTGTCAATCATAGGAAATGGGAATCAGAAGGACTGTGTCCTAGCCCTGGCACTGTTGCTGATGAACCTGTGACTTCAGACAAGTTACAGTTGGTTTCTTTAGCTGTGAAACCAGAGTTTTACTGTAGCTTTGGAATTCTTTGATTCTAACTCAAACAGTGCATGATTTTCCACCTATCTTTGGTGTTCCTTCTTGTGGAATATTTATGGAATAGTTGAGTTTATTGTAAAGAGACTGCATCCAAGTGATGGAACAGGAATTCTATTGTGAATATCTGGAGATACAGAGATAGAATAGGATTGTGGGATGGAAAAATGAAATGAAGTGAGGGACAAGTATTTTCCTGAGATAATTGGGTAGGGAAAGCGAAGACAGACAGGTTGGGTAGAAGTGAAAGAACTTTTCTAATGGGGAAAGACAGAAGGAAAAACAGAAGTTGCTTTACCTTTCTGATCTCTCTGAGGAGAAAGTGGGTTGGATTAGAAAGTCCAGCTGCCACTGCTTGGAACCATTGAACCTTACAATATACACGCTTCCAGAAACAAACCAGGGATTGAAGGGCAGGGGAGATAAAGGAGAAAGAAGCAAGATAATACATGTAGCAGTACAGCTAAGTACCGGGTGATACAATGTAAGCTGTATATGGGTACAGTGATATGTAGTGAAAGTTTAAAAACAATGACAGTATAGAAGCATGCTGTTGTCAGATGGGGTTATTAGGAAGGCAAGATAGGAATATGATAGGGGTATTGGCCAAAGTAATTAACTGAGTGTGTCTAATGCTCTGTGTGGGTGGATGGAAGTGTGTTTATGTATTTTAAAAGGATCTGAGACAAATATATCAAATATTAACATAGGTTATATCTATAAGATGGGCACATGGGTGCCTATTATAAATCCTGTATACTCTTACATTTTAAAGTTATTTGTAGGGTAAAAGTATAATAAAGGCATAGTTTATGATCTACAAGAATATTAATAATAGTGTTATAGATTTGATTATCAACTCTGCAAAGACTTCCCTTTCTAATGTAAATTTCTTAAGCCCACTTTGCCTCAGATGCTAAAGTTATTAGGAAACAACATGTCCAACTTATTTTATAACTATGAAATTTTTAAACATCTTGCACGTGAACATCAAAATGAATTTTCATGTTAATTTGGGCCACCTTTGAGCTGGGTGAATGTAGATTATACAGAAATCACTTGATTAATCTCTACTCTAATGAACCTATTTCTAGACAATGATAAAGAATATTGATCCTCTGTAATCCATTGCTGTAGGATGCTTTGATTCTCCAGGACAGGCATTTCCATTGCAGGTGGATAGATAGGAAGAGTAGGCTTGTGTTCCTAGGAGAAACCAGAGGGAGAAGAAGCTTGGAAAAATCCATTAGGTATAGTTTATGACTTGAATGAAACTTAACTGGTTCTACACCATGTCACATTGCAGATCCATAAGGATTACATGTGTGGTTTTCCATATTTGAAGATGATACAGACCCGGAAGCAGAGAAGCCCCTGACTTGTATTTTTATGACAGTGGAAATTCCCTATGTTCAGTTTCTTTGCCTTCTTCCCCTTGCAAAAAATATGCTTTTTCCAACAAATAATCATTGTGCTCCTACTAAGTGCAACCATGACAGTCACTGGAGACACAGAGCTATGCTAGACCCAGATAGGTTTGTTAAGGCCCTCACAGTCTAGTGAGGAAAGGAAGCAAGTCAACAGACAACTACAATCCCAACTGACAGGCTCTGCTATGAGACATTTAGTGTATTATAGTGAGGGCAGGAAAGGGCACCCACTTTGCAGCTGGTGTTTCAGAAGACACATCGTGGAGAAAGGAGCATTTGCAGAGGAGCAGCCATTGCTAAGTGAAACAGATGGGGAACACATTCCACATGGTAGGGACAGCATTTACGATTCCCTGGAGCTTTAAGGGGGAGAGACGTGACAAAAAAATTCCAAGTACAGGCGAAAGTCTCAGTGTTCTGTTGAAGTATCTTGAGGTGAAGAATGACTAGACTTCGGCTTTTTAAAAAAAATTTTTAAAAACATCTCTGTCATGGCAGTGTAGATGTTATCTTATTGGAGTATGAATCTGAAGAAGAAAGATATCTATGGCTGGGAAATAATTTATAACCAAAGGACAGATAAAACACAACAGGATTATAGGGACCTGACATGACATATGGTGGTTTCAGTAGACTGAGCTGGAAAAAGTCTCTAGGTGTTGTCTAAAAGAGGGAGAGCTGAACCTAGTTTAGTCAGCAACTATTTTCCTTAAAGTACCTTTAGCTCTCCATCACCCAGATTGGTTGTAATTTCTAATAGTTAATAATAATAATAGTAATAATAATCATAACCAATATTTACTCAGTGTTTACTATGTGCCCTGCATGTTTTTAATAATTCACCTGCATTCACTCAACTCTCACAACAGCCCAGTGAGATAGGTTACAGTGGTGTCCCATTTTACAGATAAAGTAGAAGGAGGTTTAGTAATTTGTCCAGGGTCACACAGCCAGCAAATGAGTGGAGCCAAGAGTCAAACCCAAGTGGTGCAGCTCCAGAGTTCATACTCTGTCTCCCAGGGTGTACCGCCTCCTAGATCAAGACCATTTTATGTTTAATGCAATTTACAATGTCACTCCACTATTTTTTCTTGTAATTTTATACATGTTATTTAGAATTTGTTTCCTTCCGACCAGACACTGGTCCCTTTATAAAACTACTTATGGTATAAATGGAGGATTTTGTAGGTCTAACCCTATGTCTCAGACAAGTTAATAATTGATGTTATCATTAAACTCATTGATAATGAAATTATTCCATTCAACATTTTTATTTCATCCTAGGCCCATCAATTACAAGCAGTACAAAATTTATATGAAAAGATAGATGGTCATATAATTTTTTTTCTATTATAAGGGAACAAGTCATAGTGATTTTTATTTCAGTGCCAAGATTCCCTTATTCATCCATTTGTCCATTTATTCTTTTGTTGTATATTGATTGAGTGTCAGCTAAATGCTGGATTATGGTTATGTACTAGAGATACTGTCAAAAAGACACAGTTCTAACCCTCAAAAATCTGGTCATTTGGGCCTAATCAAATTTCTGCTGTCCACAATGAAGGAAACAGGGAAACAAGAAATAATTTTTTTGAAAGAATCCCATCTTGACAAAATAATCTACACACACACACACACACACACACACACACACACACACCCCTCTGCTCTGAGAATTAACAAGACAACCTACAGACCCCATTTCTAAAAATCTGGCTGGCTGGAATAGAGGGAGGAACTATAGCTCTGACATAAGGATTTAGGGTAATTTAGTAAAATATTAGATTAAAATTTAAGTAGGAAATGTATGTGTTATTAAATAGTAATCATGTTTAAGAATTAATGATGAGGTATTCAGTTGTGTTTAATGCTTAATTCTTAGCTATTGCTTAAATAAGTATCAACTTTTAAAAAACATGATTAGCTATATAAGTGAAGCTCAGATTTTTGAATCTATTTTTTAAAGAATGCAATACTGCTCAGAGGTGAACCCTGAGAATCTATGGAACTAGATAGCCTAAACTTAACCTCCGGTCATCACTCTAGCAGCAAATGCAGGCATTCTGATCATGTGTTCATGGCACCAGGGACAGAGACGAATGGGCCTTTGTCTGGTGTCATTATAAATTATTCTAAAATAAGTAAAGCCAAGCTAGGGAAAGACAGACTTTTTCCCTCTTTGCTTGTTTGAATTTCACTTTCTCTAAGAACTTCAACATTAAGAAGAACTTTATTATTAAATTTCTTAAATAATAAATGCTGAGGAGGCATGTTACCCAAAGCATGGATTTAGTTTCAGGAGGTAGCAAATATTTCAGAGGCAAACAGTCAAAGAATTCTATGCCTTGAACTGAAGGAAATAATATAGCATTTATTGAGCTTCAGTTTTATATTTGTTATCTCATTTGACTTATTTCTTTCAACACTTTCCCATGGATTTATTAATATTCCTATCTTACAGTAGAGAAAACTGAGATTTGCTTCTGAGGCTTTTTTCTAAGATCACAGAGTTCACCAGAGTAAGAATAGAGATTTTAAAAGTCAGATTTTCTGATGCGATGACCAGAACTACTTCCTCTTCTTGTTGTTCTTACTGGTAGCATTCTGTAAAGCATGCCACCATCTCTCTGATAATACAAGACATCACAATCGAGAAGTCAAACAATCTTATGTTCTATTCAAATGTGAAAATTTGCATAACTCAACCTTTTTGGATTTTATTTTCCTTGATTAAACCATGAAAACCGTGAGTTGAGTAGAGTCAGACAGAGCTACACAGAGATGAAAAAAGGGCCTTCTTAGATTGCTTTCATTTATACAGAAAGAACACATCACTGCAAGGTGTCTGCCCTGATCATGTTGCTTCAAGCCAGCCATATCCTCAATCATTGCTCCACAGTGAATCTAGTCAATGTGGGAACATTGCATTTCAGCTGATGTGAATAGTCTTAGACCCTGCTGATTTGCTCGCAAATTTTATTCAGTCTAACTTTACACCTTTGGCATTTTTCTCCAATTTAGTTTTACTCCAAATTTCTGGACACAAACATCTCCATACCCTTCCCATTGCATATAACATAGTTTAACATAACATAATGTAACGTAATGTAACGTAACATAGCATAACATACTCATAACAACACAACATAACATTACTGCTATAGCCCGCAAGCATGATCCACCCAGTCTTTGATTCCCCTTCCCACCTTATCTTATACCACCTTCTGCCTTGTTCACTGTCCTCCAGCTACACTGGTATCTTATTTTAAATTCTTCAAACATTTTGCATTTGCTCTGGTGTAAGGGTCTTTGTGCTTGCTTTTTACGCTTGGGATGCCTTTACCCTGACCTTTGCATGCCTCATTTCCTTTAGGCACTTCAAATCTCAGCAACGTAGAGAAGCCTGACCTGACAACCTAGTGATCAACTGGCTCTTGGCCCACATCAAGTCACTATCTACCACATTGCATTTTCTAGATTTTCTTTATGGGAGTTATAAAAATTAAACCATATGAAATTAACTTTTTAACATGTATAGTCGTTTATTGTTTACTAATTTTCTGCAATGTAAGTTCCAGCAAATCAGGGGCCTCTTATATCATATTAATTGCTGTGCCTTAAGGGCTTAGAGGAATCTCTGAAATATAATAGGTGCCCTTTAAAAATAATCTGTAGGGTGAGTGAATGTTTGAAGAGATTAGATATTTAGAACACAATGTTGTCAGACACTGTAAAGGGTGTGAGGTTTTTAACCTACTTGCTAGATAACATAGACCCCTGGGTTAGAGACAAAGACAGTTTATTACTCATAACAAAAGCAGTCGCCAAAGGAGCATATTGCATCAGTTGCCAGTGTCCAATCCTTGGATCCAGTGAGGGCTTGATGGGACCTGTACATGCAGTGGGATACATTACAGGAGAGGAACCCAAGATTAAAGCTGTTGGTGGGTTTCTCATTTTGAGAGAGAGAGAGAGAGACAGAGAAAGAGGGAGAGAGAGAGAGAGGAAAGGAGAGGGAAGAGATATTCCATTTTTATTCTGGAATATAAGCAAACATTTCCTGGGAAAAGGAAGGAGAGTTCTGTATCTTCATTATCCCAGGCTATCTCTAGGAAGGAAGATTTCTCTATGCTTTACTATCCTGGAATGTATCCTTACATAAGTATTCTTAATTTGGCTATAAATGCCTTTGCTCAGAGGACCGAGACCCTGTGTAAACATGAGATATTCATAGAAAATGATTTCTCATCACACAGTTTCCATGTCATTAACTAAAGACTCTGAGTTGTATTTACTTTTACCTTCTGCAAGCAATCTTGTCCATGAACTCTGGAAACCTTTCCATTGTCCAGTTTGACTGATGCCCTGGCCTGGCCACCAGCAGGAGAGCTTAGACCCAAGGTATCTGAGTCCAAGGACACTTGTTCATTCACCATCCCCATCGACATTGGTAGCATTTGCTGTTAATGGTGACTTTCTTTGGACTTTACTAGCAGGTGGAGTAATACAGCTCAAGTGAAATAATACTCTTCCAGTAGCAGAAGTTTGAAATGCAAGGCTCATTTAGAGACATGTTTGGGATGAGTATATTTCCCTCCACCTCATCTCATTGCCTCCCTTTTAAAGTCACAAATGCAAATCTGGGGAGAGCTTCTGAGAAAGGCAGATTGAAAGGCTTAAAGATGACTGGGTTCTAGTGCATATCCCAGAACAAAGGACCAGTTATATACCAAGCATTAAGAAGATTCCGCTGGGCTCCTCAACCCAATTTAAAGGCTCTTACTTTAATCCTTTAATACTGTATATTGACTCCTTACCTCTGCAATAGGATTAAAATATTCTGCCCAGGTTGTTCCTTTTCAATAGTCCCTATTGGTTTTCTTGTTCTTCTTTATTTCTTATTTCCTTTATAAATGAAAAACTAAACAAAACTAAACAAACAAAAACATTGGCGGATAATCTACATGTATCTGGCGCTATAGTTAGTTTATAGAGATGAATAAGACTGGGTCCTGCTCTCATGAAGCTCACTGTCTAGTGGAACAGATACATAAATAACTATCACAGTGCAGTGGTCCCTCCATGGGGTTGATTTTGCATCCCCCTACAGGAGACATTTGGCAATGTCGGGACATGGTTTTTTTTATCGTCATGACTGGGAAGGTAGGGTTGGTTACTAAGAACATCTACTGTGTAGAAGCTACAGCTGCTGCTAAACACCTTAGAATTCACAAGCCAGTTTCCTACAACAGAATTATTTGGTCCAAAATGTCAGTAGTGCTAAGATTTAGAAACCCTACAATAGGGTAACCAAGCTGAACCAGAAATTAAGAAAGACACCGTGATTGCACAATGGAGGGTTCAGTGTCTCACCGAAGGATGGCAGAGTTGGTCAGAAGAGACGTACCTGAAGAGGTGAGTTTTGAGCTGAACTTTAAAGGACAGTTAGGAGTTTTCCAAGTAGATGTAGAGGGTATCATAGGAGCAAGCTCCCTCACGGGCTGGGGCATGGAGCATTGATTTCCTGCTAGAGAACTTTTTGTTCCCCAAGGCTACTGAAGACCACAGAGGAGTAGTACACAGGAAGTAACTAGGATTACATAGAATAATAACAACCTACCTTGTTCAGACATCTACTCTGTGCTAAGGGCAGGGAGGCCAGTCCTTCTCAAACCTGGGCACACAGCTAGATTACCTATCTCAGCTACACTCATAGTTAGATGTGGCCATGTGACTGAGTGCAGTCCTGGACTATTGGCAGGATTGAGGTGTCCACTTCCAGGCCTCACTCGTAAAGGCCTCCAATGTGTGGTCCTTGCTCTCTTTCCTCAGCCACAGTCTAGAGGAACTCTAAGGCCCCGAGGAGGGAGGTGTCAAAGATGGAAGGAAGTTGGTCCCTGAATCACTGCATAAAAGATTACGCACCGGACTTGACTAGAGCAGAGACTAAGTTGTTATGACATTAAGCTACTGAGATTTCAGGGTTTATCTCTTATAGTAGAAAGTGCTACTATAATTAATCTAAGTATAAATAGTGCTAGGTACCTTAGCTACATTATCCCTAATCCTTTTGATAATCTTGCAATACAGATGTTATTCTACATATTTTAAACATTAGGAAAAAGGGTTCAAAGTAGTTAAGTGACAAAAGCTATTAAGTGGAGTGAATCAGGGATCAAATGCTTGCTCTTTCCAATGCGCTTAATGGTATGTGCTTTCTCTTTACAAGAGCTAGTTTTGAATGACTCTGGATAACTTTTTGGAGGGAGAGCTTTCCTATACAGACTTGCATTCTTCTGTATTTCTTCTGGTTTGGTATGGGGGAAAGATTACCCCTAACCCCCGTATTTCCATGCCTGGTTTAGTATACCAATGCAGTATTCTCATCGCCTAAAATTTTTGGTCCACTGGTAACATGTTCGGTAAATAGAAACTGCACTTGCGTAAGTGGTACATTGCTTGTCAGACATTCAGGGATGGATAAAAAAAAAGAAAAAGCTTTCACAAATGTAGTTGTCTTTCTCCTTAATTATTTTTTTCTCCAATGAACTGAAAAGGTACATGAAACAAAGGACCATTCTGCCTCTCTTAGCTGCTGGAAGCCATGTTTTATTTCCCAGTTAGAGAGCTTATTGGCCCCTAAGGCTGCTGGATGGGGAAGTTGCCAGTAGGCAGGCAGAGTCATTAAGGGAAATGGGTGTTTACATATAGCAGCCCTGGGAGATACGGAAGTTCTTGTGTGGATAGAAATGAAGTAAGGGCCTGAGAGGGGCAGAATGTACATATTTGATGGGGCACTTATGAAAACCAAGTGGAAGAACAGTGTGGCTGGATCTGAGAGTGGAAGTATAAGACATGAGGCTGGGAGGTCACTGTAGTGGTCTCAGGCTTTCAGTCTGCCCAGCATCTCCTTCAGCATCTCCTTGGGAAACCATCTCTCCTCTATTATTAGTCTTTGAAATTAAATTGGGGTTGAGCACCTTCTACTTCCTGGTTTGGGAACCTGACCCAGACTTGGCCCATCACTTGATTTAGTCCTCATTACCCTCTGCTGATCCCAGCCACAGTAGCTGTTATAGAAATGAGCATATTACCCAAGCAGCACCAGTATAAATAATCTCTAAGATGTTTCTGTGTGGGAAACCTGTAAGAATAACAAATTTGGAGGTGAAGTCAAGATCATCAGTTTACATTTTATTTGTGGTGTCTTTGTCACATTCATATAGAAATTTCAATTAGGCAACTGGAAAGTTGAGTCTAGGTTTCAGAGAAGAGCTCTGGACAGGAGAGAAACATTGGTAAATCATCTGTTCCTTGGTGGTAATTCATAAGCACACGTGAGATCACAGAGTCAAAGGTTAAGAGTGAGCAGAGAAGAGGGCCTGTGGCTGGGCCTGGGATAATGCCAATATTTAATGGCCAAATAGGAAATAAGGGGTCTGAAAATGAAGACACAGAATGGATAATCATAAAGGTAGGAGGAAATCAAGGAGGTCATTTTGTCAACTAAGGCAGAAAGAAAATATTTGAAGATGTTGTAATCAGCAATCCTGATAGCTGCTGATACGTACAATAAGCTGAGAACAGAGAAATACTTTGAAATTGAGCAACATGCATGCTATTGCTGACCTTTGGAGCTGTTTCAGTAGTGTGATCAGAGCAAAAGCCAGAGGGAATGGGTTAAGGAGTGACTGAAGAGAGAGGAAATGGAGATAAGTTATCATAAACAACCCTTCCAAACCAGTGAACCCTTAACATGCAAAACTGAGCCACTGGCAACTGGAAGCCTGCATGACAAACTGTGGTTTGGGGTTAGATTTACCTGGATTTTTCAGAATCAAGGGTGCACTTATGGGCCTTGATTCTTGATTCTTGGCTTTTTGTCCATGGTTCAGTTCTGTTCAACCAACATTATTGAGTATATACATTGTGTTAGGCCCTGAGTTGTAGGGAAGAACAGAATTTGGTTCTTGGCTTTGAGAAACGAATTATCCAGGTGGGGAAAAAGACTTGCAAAAAGAATATTTGAATTCAACATGGTAATGCAGTGATGGGGTACAGAGGAGGCACTCCTGAGTGGAAGAGGTGTGATAGCTGAACCAAGCCTCGAAGGATATGTAGGGTTTAAGTTTCTCTCTCCAGAAATCTAACTCTTCCACATATGGAGCCAACCCATAGAAAGTGGATGTCAATACATATGTATACATGTGCCATGTTGGTGTGCTGCACCCATTAACTAGTCATTTAACATTAGGTATATCTCCTAATGCTATCCCTGCCCCCTCCCCCCACCCCACAACAGGCCCTGGTGTGTGATGTTCCCCTTACTGTGTCCATGTGTTCTCATTGTTCAATTCCCACCTAGGAGTGAGAACATGTGGTGTTTTGTTTTTTGTTGAACATGTACCCTAAAACTTAAAGTATAATAATAAAAAAAGAAAGTGGATGTCAAGACAATTAGCCTTCATGCACTCAGTGGAATAAATGTGCAGAGAAGCAGAAGCCTGTTTCTTTAGACCCCTGATGCTGCCCAGCTACCACTAGTTGGCTCTGTATGCACTGAAAAAGAAAAAAGCAGAGCAGCTAGGTGTGTATGGAAAAGAATCTCTCCTAGATTTCTTATCTCCATGGGGTTTCAGAATGAAATATACCAGCTCCACAGGAAAGCCTCTGACAGATGGGAACCTATTTAACAAGCCATGGAAAATGAATAGGCTGGCTCTGAGAGGGATAGCACAGCCGTATAAATCTATTCTCAGGGATGTGGGTGTCGGCGAGCCCCAATGACCCACATTCAGAAGTATTTGTCTATTAATTAGGGCAGGTGGTTCCATCCCAGAAGGCTTTGCCTAGCAACAGTAACCAAGACCATCTGCAACTTCAGTCCTGTGAGAGAGCTTCAAGTGGGAGAAATTAGAGTGATGTGCACGGTAGCAAGAGAAGACCGGGAACCTGAGCCCGATGCTGTATTGTGCCCCTGTTTTTCCCTCACTGAAATCAGGAGTTTCTGACAGACCAACACAGTCCTTAAAATAAAATCTTTCTCCCCTCACTAATTTAAAAATCTGTATGGCTTTTTCATCTGGCATATGATTACAATAGTGGATGATTTCAAATAAGAATATTAAACAATGTTTAAGAGTTATTGCAAGATGGTTGGGACATAGAAAAAGGACAATGGAGTCTTTAATACATACTTTTGTTTTATTCAATTTATTCATTGAGCAAATGTTTATTTAGCATTTTTCACATATTGGGGGCACAATATTTAATGAAACAGAGTATCTGACTTCAAAAACTTAAAATCTATGGGAATAAATCAATAAAGTAATTTCAGTGCAATGAGATAATTACTGCAACAGGTAGCTCTCAGGGCAGGAAGCTCTAAGTACAGGGAGCTCCTGGAAGACAGAAGCAGCCCTATCATTGAGGGCTAATGGAAAGTTAAGAATGGGAGGTACAGTATGAGAAAAATTAAGATTTATATTGAGGAAAACAAAGTATGGTGTTCTGAGAAGTGCTACAATATGTATCAAGGCCAGGAGACACAAGCAGGGCATATTTCTTGAATGAATAGTTCACTGTGGCTTGGGACTTAGAGGGCTGGGATAGAGGTATAAGAAATGAAGTGGAGAGGAAGAGAGGTAAGTAGCGGCTATGACATTAAGAGTCTAAAATGCCATGCTAAGGAGTGAGGATGTTGCCCTTTAAGTCACCATAGAAAAGTTTTAACTGGAAAGGAAGCAAACTCATGTTTGTACTTTGGGAAATGTTCATTTTTTATTCATATCCCAAAAAATACACAGAAAACCCCTGCTGTATGGCAGACATTGCTTTGGGAACACAGTGGTGTTCAAAACAGGCATGATTCCTGCCCTTGCAGCACTTGTAAGACAGATGTTAAACAAATGATTTGAAGGGTCAGTGGGATATCAATGTGGAACATGAACAGAAAGAGGCTAGAGACAGGGAGGTGACTTAAAGGCCTGTGGCGATAAACCAGACAGAAAGTGATGGTGGCTCAATCCAAGGCAGATAGCAGGGTTGGGAGTAATAGATTAATTCCAGATGTGGTATAGAGTGAGAAACCCTGGGACACTATGACTGAATATATGAAGAAAAATGCAAAAGGCAATTGGGATCTCCTGGTGACCATACACTTCTCTTGATGAAATAGCATGCTCAGGATTAGTTCACTCCATGAAGAAAAAGGAACCTGCTCAAATTTTGCAAATCTATTGGTGCATCTTAGAGTTTAATCCTGTGGTGGTGAGAGATGACAGAAATTCAGGCAGCATTGGTATTTGAAAAGAGCTGTCAATATCTCATACTCTCTGAAGAAGATCACTTGGCATGGCTAGTTTCTGGACGGCTAACATGAAAAAGACTTAGTACAGGTTAAGATTCAAAAGTCTATTTAAAATTTATACTTGGACCTTTTCTTCAGCCAGAGCTCATGCAGTGGTAAATACTTACATTTTTAACTCATGCCAGAAGATTTTTCCAAGCTATTAATATATTTTATATTAAAATTGTTTACATTTTATTTATAAACATTTCAAACACGTAAAAACATTTAGAAAATATTATGACAGACACCTATGTACTCAGCAATCACCAATCTTAAGTAATTTTTATTTAAGCTGTTAAAATACAATTAAATCACCATTTCCATTTCATCATCCTTAACATCTTAGAGAAAAGAATCACTGTGAAGTTGATAAATAGCATCCTATATACTTCTTTTTCTACCTTTGCTAGACATAAGTGGGTCCACAAACAACACATAGTTTCTTTAGCAATCCACCCTAAATTGTAGCTGACAATCTGGTCTCTGATGATTGTTCAATGGTCATCAATCATTTTCCAACTCCTCTTGTTCACTCAACATGTTGCACTTGAGATTTTCAGGTTGATAAAAGTGGACTCAGTTTATTCATTCTAATGGATGTATATACTCATTGCATAGATGATCACAGTTTACAGATCCATTTTCTTTACTGAGAGACAGTACCTTTCTGTCCTTTGCCTTGTATAAAAGTTCTCTATGTCAGCAATGGAGAAGCAGAATTGCTGAGCTACTTCCTCATCATAACTTGGTGATATCCATGTAGTTGCCCTTTGACAATCTGGAAGTGATATAATCTCATGGTTGCTTTTACCTTCATTTTCTGATTAGTGAGGTTGAGCTCAACCCCTCATATTTTATTTATTTGTGTTTCTTCCACTGTGAGTCACTTATTAATATGCTTTGTCCATTTTTTCTATTCGTTGCTTCTCTTTCTGTTCTTTTTTTTAATTGATTTGTAGAAGTTCATTCTGTATCTTGAGAACTTAGGCCTTTGTTCCAGGGACTGTAATATTTTCATCCAGTTTGTGACTTGTCTTTTCATTTTTGTGGGTTTTTTTTATTTATGGAAAAAAGATTTTTGCTGTTGTTTTGTTTTGCTTTTATTTGAATGGATAGCATTCCTGATTCATATTTTATTCTCTGTGAATCAATGGCTTAGAATTATATATATATGTGTGTGTGTGTGTGTGTGTGTGTGTGTGTGTGAGAGAGAGAGAGAGAATTAAGGGGAATTTGTTAATAAAACAGGTTTTTTTAAAAAATCAACTTTTAGACACGGGAGTACGTATTATTTTTTGCTAGTTTTACTTAATATGTGTTAAAATATGTGATTTTTCTTCATTACGTATTATGTTTCTTTTGTGCTCTAAGAAATTGTTCCTAACCAAACACAATAAGGTTTTTTTTCTGCTATACAGTTTTCTAAACATTTTAGAGGATTACTGCTCACATTTAAGTATTTTATCTAGCTGAAATTAATTTTTGCATATAGGCAGAGGAAACGTTCTAATTTTGTCTTTTTCCATATGGACAGCCAATTAATGGTCCCAGCACCATCACCAGTTTTATAAAAACCTACTTCCATTATGTGCCAAACTCTCATATACATGAGGGGGTTGTTTCTTTGTTCCATGTTATGTTCCCTTGATTTATTTCCTATTCCTGCACCTGTACCATCCAGGTTAAAATATTGACATTTCGTTAATATTTATAATTACTTACCGGTGAAATACTTATTTATATATTACACAGTTATATTAAAATAAAAATATTACTCATATAAATTCATACTCTTTCTCTTGTGCCTCCCCTTTCCTTCTTATTACAGTGGCCTCTTCCATCTATTTTTTTTTTCCCTTTACAATATCATCTTAGTCATTATTTAATTTTCAGTTTCCATAGGAAGTTTAGAATCTGCATGTCAAAGTTCATGAAAGATCTTTTTGGAATTTTAACTATAACCACATTCAATTTGCAGATTTATTTAGGGAGAATTGGGATATTTATGACATTATAATTACCATCCATGTAGATATATCTGTTTTTATTTATAACATTTCTTTTTAGTCTTCAATAAAATTTTACATTCAGGCCAAACATGTTTTTTACATGGAAAATTTTATTTTGAATATGTTTCATCTTGAAAATAATTGTCCATTTACATTTGACAACAGCCATGTTACCTCTTCTGTTTTTTTCTTTTAATTTTTATCCACATTTAACATATATAAAGCTAAGTGAACAAATCATAATAGTAAGTCTTGATTACAAAGGGGTCATAATCAAGAAACTGTCACCTAGACAAAGAGAAATTTTTAAAAGCTAATTATCGGGGGAAATTCAGCCAGATATCCTGCGAAATTCAGCCAGATATCGGGTGAAGTTCACCCCTGATATTTCATGTAGGTTCTTTTCTATATTCCCTAAGGGTCAGCCAGTCTGAGAAATAAAAGGACAGAGTACAAAAGAGAAATTTTAAAGCTGGGTGTCCAGGGAAGACATCACATGTCAGCAGGTTCCGTGATGCCCCCTGAGCCGTAAAACCAGCAAGTTTTTATTAGTGATTTTCAAAAGGGGAAGGAGTGTATGAATAGGGTGTGGGTCACAGAGATCACGAGCTTCACAAGATAACAGAATATCACAAGGCAAATGGAGGTAGGGCGAGATCACAGGACCATGGGACCGGGGGCAAAATTAAAATTGCTAATGAAGTTTCGGGCACACAATTTCATTGATAACATCTTATCAGGAGACAGGGTTTGAGAGCAGACAACCAGTCTGACCAAAATTTATTAGGCAGGAATTTCCTTGTCCTAATAAGACTGGGAGCGCTACGGGAGACTGGGGCTGGTTTCATCCCTACAGCTTCGACTGTAAAAGACAGCCACCCCCCGAAGCGGCCATTTCAGAGGCCTACCCTCAGGGACGCATTCTCTTTCTCAGGGTTGTTCCTTGCTGAGAAAAAGAATTCAGCGATATTTCTCCCATTTGCTTTTGAAAGAAGAGAAATATGGCTCTGTTCCACCCAGCTCACTGGCAGTCAGAGTTTAAGGTTATCTCTCTTGTTCCCTGAACATTGCTGTTATCCTGTTCTTTTTTCAAGGTGCCCAGATTTCATATTGTTCAAACACACATGCTCTACAAACAATTTGTGCAGTTAATGCAATCATCACATGGTCCTAAGGCAACATACATCCTCCTCAGTTTACAAAGATAATGGGATTAAGAGATTAAAGTAAAGACAGGCGTAGGAAATCACAAGGATATTGATTGGGGAAGCGATAAGTGTCCATGAAATCTTCACAATTTGTGTTCAGAGATTGCAGTAAAGACAGGCGTAAGAAATTATAAAAGTATTAATTTGGGGAACTGATAAATGTCTATGAAATCTTCACAATTTATGTTCTTCTGCCATGGCTTCAGCCGGTCCCTCCCTTCCGGGTTCCTGACTTCCCGCAACAGCTAAACTTGAAAGAGAATATTATGCACATCCCAGAAGTCTCCTGGTGTCTCCTTTTGCTCTTTGACTCATCACCCTTCCTACGGATTGTTCACTATTCTTATTATCACACGTCATTGACTAGTTTGTCCTCTTAAAAATGTGATATGAATGGGATGTTTGCCCTTCCCACCATGTGAGGACACAGGGAGAAGGCACCATCTGTGAACCAGGAGACAGGCCTCACCAGACACAGAATCTGCCAGTGCCTTGATCTTGAACTTCTCAGTCCCCAGAACTCTAACAAATAACTTTGTTTTATTCATAAGCTATCAAGTTTATAGCATTTGGTTAAAGAGGCCCACATGCACTAAGACAGTATTCCATTGTGTGAATATTATTTATACATTGGAATCATTTATTCCCTGAAATCTGAGTGGGCATTTGGATAGTTTCTAGTGGGGGACCATTATAAATAGGGCTGCTATGAACAGTATTGTACCTGTCTTTTGATGAAAATATGCATCTAATTATTTGGGTATAAATTTAAGTGTGGGCTTAATGATTCATATGGTATATATATTCAACTTGTAGTCGATACTGCCAAAGAAATTTTTAGCACTGTATGGAGAATTCTGATGATCCACATTACCAACCATTTGTGTCTCTTTTCTTTTTCACTGATTTATTGTAATGGGGAAATAGTGGGATTGCATTGTGGTTTAATTTGCATTTTTTTCAGATGACTAATAAAATAGAGTATTTTATTTTTATATTTTATTAACCATTTGAGTCTCTTCTTTTGTGAAGAGCCTATTCAAACTTTTGTTCATCGTTCTATTGAGTTGATTGTGTTTTTCTGATTGAGTTGGAAAAGTATGTGTTGGACACCCCCCCAACACACACACACACACACACACACCCCTACACTTTTCACTCCCTTGTCAGTATGTTTTATTTTGGAGTCTAATGTACTATAACTTATTTTTCTTTTAAGGCTAGTTCTGCTCATATCCTATTTAAGAAATCTTTGCCTACTCTAAGATCATGAAGCCATCCTCCTATGTGTTTTTAAACCTCTATTGTCTTACCTTTCACATTTAGGTCTATGATCCACTTTTAGTTATTTCTGTATATAGTATGATGTAAGGAACAAGACACATTTTCTTGCCATTGACATCCAGTTGGCACAATACCATTTATTAAAAAGGCCACCTTTGCCTTCACTGCCGTGTCAGTTTTGTCATAAATCAGATGACCGTATGTTTCAGAAACTATCCCTGGTTTCTTTTCTGTTCTACTCATTTATGTTTCTCTCTTTATCTCAATATCACACTGTGTTCATTAATATAGATTTATAACAGCTCTCAGTATCTTATTGGGTATGTCCTTCATGTTTATTGTTCTTTGATATTACTTTGCCTTTTCTTGGCCATTTGCATTTTCATATAAAAATTTAGAATCAACTTATAAACTTCCACCAAAAGTACATTCTGGATCTTTATTGGAATCACCTTTATTGGAATCGCATTGAGTCAGTAGATCAGTTTGGGGGAAGATTTGGAATTTGACAACATAAAAGTTTTTTATTCTATGGCTTTAAAATATCTTTCAATTAATTGGGTCTTCTTTAACTTCTTTTTTTTTTTTTTTTCTTTTGGTGAGACAGAGTCTCGCTCTGTCACCCAGGCTGGAGCTCAGTGGCGTGATATCTTGGCTCACTGCGACTTCCACCTCCCGGGTTCAAGCAATTCTCCTGCCTCAGTCTCAATCCCGAGTAGCTGGGATTACAGGCATGTGCCACCACACCTGGCTAATTTTTGTATTTTTAGTAGAGACGTGGTTTCACCATGTTTGCCTGTCTGATTTCGAACTCCTGACCTCAGGTGATCCACCCACCTCAGCCTCCCAAAGTGCTAGGATTACAGGCATGAGCCACTGCACCTGGAATTTAACTTCTTTTAATTGTTTGAATTGCTCATTTTTGAAGTTTTTATAATTTTTATTAATTTAATTTATTAAGTATTTAACATGTTCTGATGTTATTGTAAATAGCACCCTTTAAAATATTTGTATTTATTTGTTAATTCTGTATTATGTTCATTTCTCTTTGAAATAACATAGAGATGAATTTTTTTTCAAGTTCTCTCTGTCATTACCTGACATGTTTAGCCCATGTGTGTTACTGATATGTGTTAATTTATTTTCTCCAACATTTTATGAATTTTCTACTTACTATGTTTTGCCTTTAGTTTTAGCTCTATATTTCCTGCCTTCCGTAGGGTTAATCAATTTTATTTATTCTCACTTTCCTCTTTACTGTTTTGAAAAGTGCACATTATGCCTCTAATTGTTTATAGGTTTCCCTTAATATTTCAATGTAACACCTCCTTTGTGGGAGTTGATATAAGAATTTAGTAGCGATCATGAGGCAATGTATTCTGAGTGCATGACCCATGACAGGTGCTCAAAACCAGTAATTATCATTATGAGGATCTTTAGGACTCTTAGAGATAGTTTTAAGACACAAAAATCATCTTTTCTTACCCCACCCTTTGTATATCTCCCTGTGTCACTCTCTACATACCTTTCTAGGACTAAACAGTGACATTAAACCTATCCTTAAAGAACTTTTATATCTGAGTTGTTTCATTGTAAGAAGAAAATTGAGTCACTAAAATCTCCAGAGATGGTTAGGCTACCAAAGACAATATAGTCAAGAGTAGTGGAGCCTCAGCTTGAGGCTTATGAGACTGGAAGCTGAAACATGTTTTTTCCACCTCATTTACATGTATCTTGTTAAAAGTTGACTATGATGACACTCTGATCATCTACTGGGAAGAACAAGCATGAGAGGTTTTGCCCATTTTTTTTTAAATTGGCCTTGTTATAGCTGTTAACAGAATCATGGCTTTTACTTTTTATCAAGAAGTTTCTCTGTGTCCTTCCCTCTTAATCACAATTTATAGATCTTCTGGATCTGTGGCAGAGTTATTATAGATCTTGGACTTCATAGTCTTTTAATCTACAAAAATTCTGACTCAAAAGTCACAATCTCAAAATGCTACTCATTCAAATATCAGTCCTGACACAATCTAGGAATCAAAAATTATATTTGTTTGTTATTTCTGTATTATATTTTTATCTCTTTTAAATAATTAGAGCCTTAACTCTCAAAGGGCCTTGACTCATTTCAAAATCTTTATTATTTTTTAAATTTTAAGGATTATTTGACAATAGTATTTATAAAACAATGAAGAGTACTATTTTCCATATATAATGTCTGAGTCATTATTTGACTCTATGCTACCTGGTAGATATTATCTCCCATTCCAAGATATATATTATTCCCTTGCAAAAGCAGACAAGACAATTCAGGTGTAAACTCTACAGGAGAGACAGTAGGATTTTACTATTTCTCATTTCTAAAATGTGTTCGAAATGCTATGTAATCTGCTCTAATCTTATTTGAGGAATTGGAAGCAAAATCCAAAAATAATCATTTCCTACTTTTGTGTGCGTTCTTGAAAGATATGATGAGACTGGTGGTTAGAAACAAAAATATGAGTGAAACTAATCTTGGATAATACTCTAACAATTGCATTAATTTTTGCTTCAAGTTGACATCAGTCAATTTAAAGTTGGGGCATATCAATCAAATTCAGGATTGATCAAGGTAGGGATAGGTGGCAATAGGGAAGAAAGAAAAATCTACATATACTTAGAAAACATTTTTATAAATGTTGAGATTTGCTGAAACTTTGCCTTGCAATGGTAAAGCAAATATTTTACTCTTGTGAAGGTCAGCAGTGAAATGTTTTAAGAATTAAAGACAGTGGGGCTATTTTTGTTAAATTTGACAAGCCCCAAAGCTAACTACTTTCTATGTCAACGTCTGATTGAAGGGAAATTAGCTTTAACTTGCACTAGCCAAATTCTTTGGTCACTTTTCCTTGTTTGTTTGTTTTAAGTGATGTTTCATCTCTCCAGTGACATGTATAATTAGTTAAAAGGCTGAGAAAAACAGTTGCATCCCAAAGGAATCCATATCCATGAAATTGTTTTACTCCTTCCAAGTTGCTTATGCTTTCCAGTTGTTATAAGAAGTTATTCCACCAAATGAAATTGCTATTTTAATTGTTACCCCCTGCTTTCCATGTCCCCAGTACTGCCTTTCCATTCTTGTTAATCCATTTGGATGCATGTTTATTCTTCTACCATGAGTCCTAAGAATAAGTTCTGGTCCTCTATTCTGTTTTCTTTCTCATCTTCTACTAAAGACATGCATCTGTTTTGTAGTTAATGTTATCAGCTACTATGGAATTTCCTAATCTCTGGGGATCTCCAGAAAGTCTGTTGTTTAAAGCAAACTTTTTCACTTATTTTTACCCTTTCTTTTTCTTTGGGACTAGAAATGGTCTTCTTTTTCTTCACAGCACAAGAACAGGAAGAATGTGTGGTCTATGTGTCCAAGAATGTCTTCCCATCATGGTAGAGTGGTCCCGTCTCCAAGGTGCAGGACTCCCTGCCATTGGCTTTCTTTGCATCACTGTTTGAAAATTATAATTACAGGAACACACTGGGAGGTTCTTTGGGACTCTAACCCATTTTTATTTGTATTTTTTTTTGAGACAGAGTCTCACTCCGTCACCCAGGCTGGAGTGCAGAGGCACAGTCTCAGCTCACTGCAGCCTCCACCTCCTGGGTTCAAGAGATTCTCCTGTCTCGGCCTCCCAAGTATCTGGGATTACAGGTGCATGCCACCACACCTGGCTAATTGTTTGTATTTTTAGTAGAGATGGGGTTTCACCATGTCAGCCAGGCTGGTCTCGAACTCCTGACCTCAGGTAATTTGCCCACCTTGACCTCCCAAAGTGCTGGGATTACAGGCGTGAGCCACCATGCCTTGCCCCCACTTTTCTTAAAAAAATTTTAAACTGCTGGTTTAGGGGAGGAATGGTGTTGGAGAAGAAGTAAGAACATGGATTTTGAGGTCAGAGTGACGTGAGATTAAATCCCTGCCCTAATGTTTACTTACTGTGCAATTTTGCACAATCTCTTAACCTCAGTTCCCTGTCTGTAATATATGAATAATAATAATACTTGCTATAAAGGAGTGTTGTTAATTTTAAATGAGATAACTTATATAGTATTTAGGACAGAGCTGGCACATCATAAGCTCCTAGTGCCATGTTAAATATTAATAATGATATTAATAATGTTGGAGCATAGAAAGTCCTGTTCCCCACAGAGGCAACCTACTGATGGAATTCAGGAAAAGTATAGCCAGAAAGTTAATTTGCTTTGTGAACTGGTCGAATGAAAACAGGAGAAGTGGTTATGCAAATTCCAGAAATAATAGCCAACATTTATTTCAGCTTGCCAGATCATATTCTCTGCCCCACTGGTTTTCGGATTTTACTGTGAATAAAAATCCCTGGGTAGGTCGTTATGAATGCAGAGACCCAGGTTCTATCCTTAGAGATTTTAGTTTATTTGCCCTTGGGTTCATGATTCTGCTTTCTAGGGAGTAGCCCAGGTGTCTTCATTGACTATATATTAAAAACTGCTGTACTGGGCTTTGATTCAGGCTGATCCTATTGCTTGATAAAGCTTACTTATACAGTTTCCCACCACTATCTGAGCCACAGTTCAGAGGTAACTGTGGCTTCTACTGCGTTATAAATTATCCATAGAGACAGGTTAGTCAGACTGCCTTGGCCTATAGAATACTCTAAAATACAATAGTGCTCAGTAGCTATAGCCCGAGTTCCTACAAGGCATTAGGTTCTTTCTAGTTTATAGCTCCTTGGTGAAGTGGAGCTTGACATCATTGGAATAGATAATCTTTGTACTACTATCTTGGCAACTTTTCTATAAATCAAGTTATTCAAAATAAGATTATTAAAAAAAATTTAGCTCATAAGTTCGTATTTTCTCAAGTGCCTTTTCAAGCACAGTATTACAAATAATAGTAATAATTATCAGTGTAAATTAAGAGGAAGGCTGTACTTTCTCGGGCAAATTCCTACAATGAATGCAAATTAATTGGTGTTACTGCAGAGGAAACTTCACTTCCTAAGGTGCACTCTCTGCCCTTTCCATCCCTGAAGCTAAGGAGGAATAGGAGAAAGGAGAGCCAGGGCACAGTTGTAGGGAGCACATCCAGGTAGCACTTAGTAAGGGGCTTAAGTGTCTGGGTAGGAGGTGCAGGGAGAGAATCAAGGGGAAGCATGGTCAAGGTCAGTGTTTGGAAAATCTGGCTGACCGTCGGAATCCTTTAGGACTTTTTCTGATTCAAAAGGTCTGGGAAGAGGCACAGAGATCTGCGGGTTCTTTTTTTTTTTTTTTTTTTTTTTGAGATGGAGTGTTGCTCTGTCACCCAGGCTGCAGTGTAGTGGTGTGATCTCTGCTCACTGCAACCTCCACCTCCCAGGTTCAAGCGATTCTCCTGCCTCAGCCTCCCAAGTAGCTAGGACTACAAGCGCACATCACCACTAATTTTTGTATTTTTAGTAGAGACGGGGTTTCACCATATTGGTCAGGCTGGTCTCGAACTCCTGGCCTCAGGCGATCCACCCGCTTTGGCCTCCCGAAGTGCTGGGATTACAGGCATGAGCCACCATGCTCGGCCCGAGATGTGCATGTTTTAAAGGGTCAGTAGTGATTATGATGAGCAATCCAGTTTGGAAAACACAGATATCAGCAATGAAGCAGAAGTTAGGAGAAAATTACAAGAAATAAATCAGGTAATTGAACCCCAAGAGAACTGAGTTATAGGGCAACTGAGTAGTCAGCTCTTTCTAGTGGGGTACAGAGGGTAAGAGCTAGTGTCTAGTTACAGAAACTCAAACAGGAGAGCTGGGACTACATCAGAGGCAGAAACTATGACTGGAGATGGGAAGTGATTTTAGTGTTCTAGGTTAGTGCTGGTGACATAGGATATAGGAGTGTATCAGGTAGTTTGTGTACAAACACCCACTGGGTAAACAGTTGTGAAGGGATTTGGCTTCTTTTCAGAGACTTTTTGGTTTTCTGGATTTTTTTGAAAGGTTTTCTGGATTATTTTATTTTATTATTATTATACTTTAAGTTTTAGGGTACATGTGCACAATGTGCAGGTTAGTTACATATGTATACATGTGCCATGCTGGTGTGCTGCACCCATTAACTCGTCATTTAGCATTAGGTATATCTCCTAAAGCTATCCCTCCCCCTTCCCCCGACCCCGCAACAGTCCCTAGAGTGTGATGTTCCCCTGATTCTTCCGGGACTAACACTTGTGTCAAAGCCTTGGCTCTGAAAGCTCATGACTGCCAGGGGCTCTGGGTTGTAGACAGAGAGTGTGGCAGGATATGGCTTGTGCAGTCATCAATACGTACAAAGGATATTGGGTACAATTAATTTTAATAAAATATTTAGGGCATATTTATGTATTAAAATACATAAAAATATAATAGACACATACATACTTAACTAATAAGCTTAAATGCTAAAATATCACAAATAAAATGGTTATCCTCTCTATACCCATGTCAGAATCCATCTTCCTCTTTGCAACCTAAAATAACCATTATTCTAAATTTAGCTTTTACCATTTTAAGGACCATCTCTCTATCATTTGTTGATACATCTCAACTTTCATGTAATTGTTGTCATGCTTTATGAATCCTTCTTTCTTATTTCAGCATGTGTTCTTGAGACATATGCATGTTGCTACATGTAGATCTAGCCCTTTAATTTTGTTGTGTTAGATTAGAAACACTAGAATTTATGCATGTGTTATTAAACACTGTGCTACATTTAACATTCTCACACCTATCTCCTTGTACCCTTGTACTACTGTTTTGCCAGTATGGAGAGTGTCGAGCCAAAAGGTATGTTCATCTTCTGGATATTGCCAAATTGGTCTGCAACTGGTGGTTGCCAATTTACACTCCTACCAACAGTGCATGAGATTTCTTAATGCTCCACATTTTGTCAACACTTGGTGGTGTTTGCCTAATTGATGTTGTTTGAAGGGTTATTACTGATTCTTTTCTACTAATCAAATATTTAATGGGTATTCTTTGATTGTTTTTTAAATGAATTTGTATATATTTAATACATAATGTTCATGTATATATATATATATATATATATATATATATATATATATATATGCTGAAATGATTACTACAGTCAGGCAAACTAACATATCCATAACATATCCATAACCTTCCATAGTTACGCATTTTTATGTGTATATGTGTGGTGAGAGCACCTAAAATCTATTAACAAATTTTCAGTATGCAATACAGTATTATTAACTATAGTCTTCAGGCTGTACATTAGATCTCTAGACTTATTCATCCTACATACTCTAGACTTATTCATTCTATGTAACTGCAAATTTGTACCCTTAAATCTATATCCCCTCATTTTCCTCCCCTCCCCTATCCTAGTAATCGCTGTTCTAGTCTCTGTTTCCATGTATTCAACTTTTTCTTTAGACTCCACATATAAGTGAAATCATGCAGTATTTTTATCTGGGTCTCGGTTTTTTCCCTTAGCATGTCGTCTTCCAGATTCATTTATAAATGTCAGGATCTTCTTTTTTAATGCTGGACAATATTCCTTTGTATACATATGTATGTGGACACTTTGGTTGTTTCCGTATTTTGCCTAATATGAATAGTCCTCCAATGAACATGACAGCACAGATATATTTTTGAGGTTCTTATTGCATGTCTTTTGGGGATATGTCCAGCAGAGGGATTGCTGGGTCATATGGATAATTTGCATTTTTCTCAATTACTACTGAGGTTGTGGTCACTTAGGTTTCTTCTTCCAAGAATGTTTTATCAATACTTATATCTATTTTTTTCTTCTTTGAATTGTTGATTTTTTAAATGTTGATTTCAAAGAGTCTATATATTTTGAACACTAATTCTTGCAATTTAATTGCATTGAAAATAAGTTCCATCAAACTGTGGTGCATCTTTTTGAAGGCCACCTTCTTGAACATAAGAAAGTCAAGTAAGGGAACAAAGAAATGTGCATCAACTTTTTATAAAGTAGAAGGATGAGGAAATGGGAGATGCTGGCCAGTTGCTAAGGCCGGAGGGAAAAGAACAGGATCTAGAAGTTGATGGAGTTTGAGGCAGTGGCTCTGCACGGTGCCCACTGAGGCCAAGCCCTTGGAAGGACTTAGATGCTTTCTTTGGTCTCTTGCTTGTGAGCTTGAGCAGACCTATTGCCACAGAACAAAATATGAATAAAGTAAAGAATACATAGCCTGGTTGTTATTTTATTTAGCAGATTCTTAGTAAACACATACTATATGCCAGGCTGTGTACCAAGTTGCTAGTATTATACACATGAAGATGACACAGAACTTGACCTTCAAGAGATTTCAGGATTGTTAAAAGACTCATCTCTAATGAAGTCACTGCAAGAAAATGTGGTAAGAGTTTTAATAGCACTAAGTACGGGACAATATTGGAGCCATTGATTTCTTCATTTGTAAAATACTTATAGAACATCTACTATGGGGTCTAGGGATATAGCAGTGAACAAGAGAAGCAAGACCTCCTGGAGCATATATTTTAAAGATGTGAGACGGTCATAAGCAATTAGTAAATAAACATACAAAATCACGGCCATAAATTAGTGATCATTAAATATGTTTATAAGTAACATAATTCAGACAGTGACAAATGTTGTGCTGAACAGTTTTATAAGGATAATGTCATGAAAAGTATTGAGGAATGGATCTGCATCCAGCATGGTCGAAGGCCTCTCTAAGGTACAAACATTTGAGTGAGCTATATGTGATGAGAAAGAATCAGACGTACAAAATTCAGAAGAATATCACAGACCAAAAAAAGCAAGTGCAAAGTGCAAGGCTCCAAGGCAGGCATAAGATTGGGGTTCACAGATAAGCACAAATCATAGAAAAAGTAGTAATGGGATCTGCTGGCAGGCAGTAGGGTTTCAGGTTAAAGGCAAGCTTTGCAGAGTAGATCACACTGCAAAATCTGGAAGGATGGAGAATAAGCTAAAGAACCTTCTAGCTAGAGGAAATAACATGTGCAAGGTCAAAGCTTTTGCATCTAAATCCATTACTGTGTCTAATTACAGAGTCAGAAATAAGGTCCTACAAGCCACTGCCTGCAATGTTTCATGATGTCTGGGCTCAGCCCAATTGCCTGTACACTTGTGCTCCGAATCTGGAGTCCCAACACTTCCATAGGCTCCATTGTTAGGCAAGGAATATCACATCATGCAACAATGAAATATGTTTTCCCCCAGGGAAGTAGCAAAATGCAGACTCAGATTATCAACTGGAGTTAAGAGGGTGAGATAGAGATCATCTGAGACAAGTTTCAGCCAAATTCCCATCACTGCAGCTTGTACTTTGGCTTTGGTAGTTGCTGCCAGGTTGTTTAAATTTTTCTTTGCTGGAAATTTCATGTGAGTTTATAGATGATCCCATTGAGGGGGACGAACAGCTGAATACAGATGGACTTGATTCCACCCTCTTGGAAAGCTAAGGGGGAGGTGAGTAATGAGCCTTTAAATTATACCTCCTGGCCAATGATCCAGGTCTAAGTAAAACTGCAATCCAGACCCAGCTAACCTGGATGGCCACAGTGCCCATTTCAGTGGCTCTCAATCCTCACTCACTCCAGAGAGTGGTTTGAAACACGTGTAAGTTTTAGCAGTCTTTGTGATACTTAGAGACCCCCTATGTTTTTGAAAGAGTAGGGGAATGTTCACTTGACCAAGTGAGTGCTTCTGATGATAGGGAGCATAAGATATCTCACCCTTGCCTGGGGCTAGCCCTGGTAAGTCTCATCAAATTTATCTGTATGACTCTCAGTTAGGCTTAGATGACTCCAATCATTTGAATTGTTTCTGGTGATGAAAATAGTCACCAGGAGACTAGGAAACTCCACCGTCAGTAACATATCCACTGTCATCCTTGATTTCCACTACTTTTGCTTTCTCTTATCTGATTTCTTAAAGTTCAGCAGTGTTATAAAGGTGTTTTTGTTGTTATTTGTAACATGATGATGCATTCTCATTACTTATTTCTCATCCCAGGATCTGAAAAACTTTCTGAAGAAGGTACACAGAGCTGCATTTTGCACTTGGCAATCATTTTCTAATCACAAAGCCCACAGAAAGAAACTTCAGGTGAGGAAAGTACTGTGTTTCTCCAGAAGAAAGACATTCTAGATGTTATTTCATCAAGGCATTTGGGTAACATTATCAACCTGAGGAAAGGAACTTGGGTGGCATATTAACTTCACCAGCTGGATAGAAAGGAAGCCATGGGTATATTTTTGTCCTTCAAACACACACACACGCATGCACTCACGCGCGTGCGTGCACACACACACGCACACACAGTCCTGTATCTTTTTTAAAAAAAACTTTCTCTCCCCACTCTCACACACCTCTATCTTAATAGGTGTTTGAGCTTCCTCAGAGCTTGGTGAGCATCACTGTAGGACCTGCAAGCTAGTGCCCTGTGGCAAACTTGCTATTCGAACTTCTTTTCTAGAATACTGAGATATAGATGGTGACCATTTGGTCTCTTAGTTTAGGGTTCCTATGGTTTTTCAATGTATTTTATGGGAAATGATTTCCATTGGAATACTAATAGGGTAGCAGCATGAAACATGTGATGGAATCTAGGAATTTAGCAACTTACTCCCAGGACTGCTCCCTCTTCATCTTGTGTGCCTAAAAGTCCCTCCTGTCATAGAGAATCACTATACTTTCAATTTAATTCAACAAGCATTTAGAAAATGTATAACAGTTCCATGTGGTAGCAGCTCCTGGAACACACCGTATGGCTTCTGTAACCACCAAGAAGCAGTTGCATGAAAGAAGTTGTAATCAGTCCCAAACACTAAAACAAGAATAATAATAAGTTGTAAAATCTATAGACAAAATAACCAAAATAATCCATGTAGCAGATGACAGGAAGGGGAAAGATCAATCTTTGTCAGAATTTTCAGAACTGTCAGATGATCAACAAGTAAGAGGTAGCACTGGAAGATGGATGATATTTGGAAAGATATGAAAATCCAGTCTTTAGACTGAGATCACATCCTTAATCTGGAAAACACACGAACGTAAAATGATTTGCCACAGTGGATGAATCCTCCCAGTTAGTTACCATTAGATTGGATGACCTGGTCACTTTAGTAAGCTACTTAGGTCTGAAGATAAGTTTCCCAATAAGGCTTAGGCTAAACTTTCTGAGTAGTATATACCAAATGTGGATAGTATTATATATGAATCTCAGTACTTCCATTTATTATTTGTATGACTTTGAATAAGTATTGAAACTCCATGAGTTTTCACTTTTGCCTGTTACGGATGCACTTTAGTTTGCATGATCATTTCAGAATTAAAACAAATAATTCACCTCACCCATAGCAGGTGCTTGGTAAATGCCCACCTGTATCCTTAGGCAGGAAAGCTGGCCACAATGGCCTCAGTCTTTTTCAAGCTCAGTATTCCTTAGGGAAGTAAAGTCAGCTGGAACTCAGACACAGAAATGTTGCCTACCTTCACATTGCTTTTCTACAAGCTAATGTCATTGAAACTCTCTTGGATACCTCAGTTTCTTGGGTATCTAAATCTTTAATCCAAACAGCAGTCATTGAATCTTTTCCTCTGATCTTTGCAATAGTATCAGCTGAATTCTGAACTCATCTTTCCTTGTTATATATATATATATATATATATATATATATATATATATATATATTTTGAGACAGAGTCTTGCTCTGTCATCCAGACTGGAGTGCAGTGGTGTAATCTTGGCTCACCACAACCCGCGCTTCCCAGGTTCAAGCAATTCTCATGCCTTAGCCTCCGGAGTAGCTGGGATTAAAGGTGTGTGCCACCACACCTGGCTAATTTTTTATTGTTAGTAGAGACAGGGTTTTGCCATGTTGGCCAGGCTGGTCTTGAACTCCTGGCCTCAAGTGATCTGCCCACTTCGGCCTCCTAATGCTCTGGGATTACAGGCATGAGCCACTGCACCGGCCTGTTTTATGTAGTTTCTAACACAATTCCTTGCCTCAACATATATTTGATTTTATAAGTTTAACATTGTATGATTCTATATCTAACTCCAGTGCCCACACTTATTCTGAAGTAGGCCTGTCCTAACTTTATTCTGAAGTAGGCCTGTTTTATGTAGTTTCTAACACAATTCCTTGCCTCAACATATATTTGATTTTATAAGTTTAACATTGTATGATTCTATATCTAACTCCAGTGCCCACACTTATTCTGAAGTAGGCCTGTCCTAACTTTCAATACCATATACTATGTACAGCTGTCCCTTAAGCATTAGAACAGAGTACTTTACTTTTGCTCTGCATCAGAATTCCATGGGGTGTTTGTTCAGTGCCTTTCTTCTCTAGTCCCCTTCTTCCTTTCATGTTCTAATTTGATTAATCTGGGTAGATTCTAGAAAAATTTGTTTATTAGCAAGGAGTACTTCAGTAATTCTGATATAACCTGTTCATTGTCTAGTATTTGGAAAGTGTCATTCCAAATACTAGACAGCAAAGATGTCAAGCAAGGAGTGAACATGGTCTGTTCAGCGTGGAAGTTATTGAGAGTGGCCTGTAAGATTTTTATTGGGAGTTTCATATGAGTTATGTGAATAACTTGGGTTAATATTATGAAGAAATTTGTTGGAAAGAATAAAGTGGTTAAATAGACTTTGAAATCATTACCCATCCACCCAGACCTAGCTCTACCTGGCCTGCACCTTTAAAATAATTCTTTTAAAATTTAACAATATTAGCGGGGTGTGGTGGCTCATTCCTGTAATTCCAGCACTTTGGGAGGCCGAGATGGGAGGATTGCTTGATCCCAGGAGCTCAGGACCAGCCTGGACAACATGGCAAAACCCCATCTCTATTTTTTAAAAAATATAAGAGAAAAGAGAAAACAATTAACAATATCCAGAAATTATGACAAAAGGTTAGAGAAGTCAAAGCTATATCTCCATGATTCCCAGTAATATTATCAACAAAAATATAGATATTTGTCTCTTCCATTGTCAAGTCAGTCCCATTCTATACATATTTTAGAACTACACAGGTATTTGCACTTTTGTGCCTCTTGATAACTTAAAAAAATTAGAGCATAGTTAAAAAAAAAGTAACCGTAGTTAATATTTTTAAATTTAATGCCATCCTCAAGGTACAGAAAGGAGCCTATAGAATTTCCCATTCTTTTTAAAAATGGTAACAAAAATTTTCATGATAAAACATTTATTATGGGAGTTAGAAAAGCACCATAGACTATCATTCATCCATCTGCCTCCTTCCTCCCAATACACATACTTTAGATATGAGAAATCTGATGCTCAAAGAATGGATTAACTTGACCAAAAGAATATTTAGGGAAGACTGGCATAACTCTAGACATATGAACCAGTGAAATAGAATTGATAATCCAGATATAAACCCATACATCTATGGTCAGTTGATTTTGGACAAGAGTTCCAAGATCATTCAGTAGGGAAAGAATAGTCTTCAACAAATGGTTCAAGACAACTTGCAAAAGAATGAATTTGGACCTTACCTCACACCATTTACAAAAATTAAGACAAAATGAATCATAGACCTAAGAGTGAAAACTATATATCTCTTAGAAGAAAACATAGGCAAAAATCTTCATGACATTATATTTCACAATTTGTTTTTAAAATATGATAGCAGAAGCACAAGTGACAAAAGAAAACAGATAACTTGGACTTTATCAAAATTAAAAACTTTTGTTTATCAAAGGAAACTATCAAGAAAGTAAAAAGACAACTCACAAAATGGAAGAAAATATTTGCAAATCATACGTCTGATAATGGTCTAGTATCCAGAATATACATTCAACAACAAAAAGACAAACAACCCAATTAAAAATTACGAAAGTCTTGAGTAGACTTTTTCCAAAGAAGATGCACAAATGGTCAACAAGTATATGAAAAGATGTTCACCATCACTGGTCATTAGAGAAATGCAAATTAAAACAACAATGAGATACCACTGAATGCACATTAAGATGACCATAATAAAAAATATGGAAAGTAACCAGCGTTGGTGAGGCTACAGAGAAACTGGAAACTTAATACATTGCTGGTGCAAATGTAAAATGGTGTATCCACTTTGGAAAGAAGTTTGGCAGTTCCTCAAACAGTTAAACATAAAATTACCACATGACACAGCAATTCCACTCCTAGAAATATACCCAAGGAATGAAAACGTATGTTCAAACAAAACTTGTACAGAAATATTCATAACAGTACTATTTGCAATAGCCAAGCAGTGAAAACAACTGAAATGTCTATCAACTGATGAATGGATAAATAAAAAGTGGTGTGTCTATACAACAGAATATTATTCAGTCACATAAAGGAATGAAGTACTGATATAGGCTACAACATGGGTGAACCTCAAAACCATTATGCTAAGTGAAAGAAGCCAATCACAAAAGGCCACATAGAAGATAATTCTATACTTATGGAATGGCCAAAATAGGCAAATCCACAGAGACAGAAAGCAGATTAGTGATTGCCAGGGGCTAGCTGAAAGAGGCAATGGGGAGTGATTGCTTAACGGGTACCGGGTTTCTCCTTAGAGTAATGATGTTCTAGAATTAGATAGTGGCGGATAATTGCAAAGCATTGTGAGCGCAATAAAAGCTACTGAATTGTACACAGTACTTTACAATGATTAAAGTGGAGAACTTTATAATCTGTGAATTTTACTTTGATGAAACAAACAAAAAAAAAACATGCAGGGTCTCATGTTTACTGCTTCTACATCAGTGTACTTTTCCCCAATCCATGTTCAGTGATATTCTGAAACTGGACAGCCCTTAGATATATACCTCATGACTATCCATATGGCAAAAGTATTTTGCTTATTTCTTAGGTAGCTGGATGAAAGTAACGTTAGTCTTTCAGTCCTAAGCACAGTGCTGTATACAAGCAATGGAACTGCTAGTTTTATATTTTTTCTAGTTACGTTGAGAAAGCCCCGAAGTGGACACAATGGACTGTGTCATCACATCACAGAAAGTTCCTAATTAGAAGGCCACCCGGGGGGACCGGCACCTGTCAAAAGCAAGAAAATTGCCAAAGGTGGAAAATAATAGACCCAGCACCCTGGGGGATAATCAATTAAACAGCTTCAGGCTCAGGGCCATCTGCTAAAGGTGAGCTGAAAAAAGTGGCTATCAAAATTTGAAACTTAGTCTCCATGGCTCTGAGGGCTACAAGGCCCAGCCCTGGCACTTTAGCTGCAGTTGGAATCCTCAGTTTTAATTGCCAGATCGTCAATTTCCATTGACTATCTGCTCTTGCTTGGATCCCTGCATTGTGAAAGGGAGACGTGGGGATAGACAAATCATTGCCTGGACGGAGGCTGATTGGTGGAGCCCTGTTGTGATATCTGACAGCCGATCTTTTATAAAGCCTTCTGGGAATGAAGAGGAGGACTGGAATTTTGTGGAACACTCAGAAATGCTCGTCCTTGAAATAATGTCATTGGGAGCATTCCCTGAGGATCCCATTACCTGGGATGGGGAGCATGACTCTGCAATTGCTTGTTTGAGACTTAGATCCAATGTGATGTTCAGGAGTTCAACTCTCCTATCTAAGTGACACTGCCCTTCCTCATCCAGCCCCTCAGCACAGGCATTTGACTAGTAAACCTTGCTTTCTGCTTGATTTTTTTTTTTTTTTTTGAGACGGAATTTCACTCATGTCACCCAGGCTGGAGTGCAATGGCGCGATCTCAGTTCATTTCAACCTCCACCTCCTGGGTTCAAGCAATTCTCCTGCCCCAGCCTCCCGAGTAGCTGGGAATACAGGTGCTCGCCACAACACCCAGCTAATTTTTTGTATTTTTAGTAGAGATGGAGTTTCACCATGTTGGCCAGGCTGGTCTTAAACTCCTGACCTCAGGTGATCCACCCACCCCAGCCCCACAAAGTGCTGGGATTACAGGCGTGAGCCATCCTGCCTGGCCGGTTTCTGCTTGATCTTATAGCCCAGAAGGCACACAATGAGAAAGCACCAGATTGCCTTCCTGGAGACATGGCACCTCAGTTTCACTGTGTTAGGAACCCAACACGTGTACATGAGGCACTCAAGACTATGCAGCAGTCTTCTTACATGTGTCAACCAACTAAAAGTTTTACCAACTCTATGAGGCACCCATTGGTACAATTATCACCAAGTTAAAATGCATAAACTTGGGCCCAGATGAATGAATGCTTTTCTCAAGGTCACATAAAAAATTAACTGTTGGTATCAGCATTCTCTTCTCATTCTTTCTCATGCAAAGACCACATTTGTTCCACCTCACACTGGGAAAAGTGAAGAGATGAGTTGGATGACTAGACATTTATTCTGTCAGAAAAGTAAGTGTTATTGGGCTTTGAACATAATACACTCTGTCCTTTCATTTCTGTCACAAAGGATTGTCCCTAAGCCTCAAAGGACACAAGTAAACTCTCTGCAACCTGAAGTAGTTGGTTTCAATCTATTCTTTGGCATCAAGCAAGTGCAAGGGTCAAAGATAAAAACTGTATTGCTTGCTTCTTGGATGCCACAGTCCGAAATACCTCTGACCAAATGTAAGTCACACCCAGGACATGACAAGAATCTTTAATAATGGCCCAAGATTTAGCTATGGCTTTGGAGTTCTACAGTCATTCTGGCTCATACCAGTTAGAAGCTCATGCACTCTGAAATGGCTTTGTTTGGTTTTGGAGCAATAGTCAGCAAAGTATGGCACAGGATGAAATCCAGTCCTCCACTTGCTTTTGTAAATAAAACATTATTAGAACACAGCTACACCCATCTATTTACATATCATTTGTAGCTGCTTTTGCTCTACAAGGCAGAGTTGACTATTTGCATCAGAGACTGTTTAGTCCACAAAGCGATACTGTCTGGCTCTTTATATAAAAATGTTTTCAAGCCCTGTTTTATGAATTAGGAAGAAAGGGCTTTCTAAGTCTTTCTCACTACAAAGTTTATTTCTCAGAATCAACCAGAATGAACTGTCCAGGGCTGAGGTAGCCGTGCTGACTCCGAGAGGTGGTGCAGTTGTACAGAACATGGACTCTGAACATTAGACAAACCTGAGTTCAAATTTTAACAACTATCTGGCTGTGCACTCAGAAAAGTCACTTAACTACTCTGAGTTTCCTCGTCTGTGAAGTGCCCATTAGAATTCTGACCTTGCAGGACCTCTGAAGATTAAATTGGATGGGATATTTGTAGCACCTTGCCCAGTGTCAGGCACATAGTAGTATTCACTCCGTGATATTTTATATATAATTCTCAAAGGACTGCATGCCCACATCATGAAGACCTCAGTTAAACTGACATTTTGTGGGTATGCACACTGGAGCTCACTATCCCTGGGCTGTTCCAGCATGACAGATTCCTCTTTACATCCCAGTGATAAGTGACCCACAGGAGGCTGTGTCTTCATGCTCTAAGAATAGAATGGAAAACCATGCTCATTTCAAAAAAGGAGCAGAACCCCCTCTTATTTCCCTTTCCTGGTTTGTCTTCCTCATGCCAGAACTTGTTATCCTGCAGGCATTTCAACCTGCTCACTCTGAGAAATAAAAAATGCACCAGGCAATTGCTAATTGCTGATAGCTCTCTCCCTATTGATCTCTCCATTTGGCTCAAACATCTCAGATTACTGAGTGATCACAGTTGAGATAGGTCAGGACAAAGAGGCCCTGCTTAAATATTTCTATGGAAGAATGACAGAGTGTCTGCAGGAAAAAAAGGTAGAAATGCATTTCAAGAGGCAAGGACCTTCAAGTGAAGAGTTTTGTAACATATTTAAATCATGGGGCAGGGGTGGTGGGGAGGTGATCCATCAGCAAAATGGAGAGGGAAGGACTTGGAAGAACCTGCAAAGGGAAGGAAGCCCGTGGAGGTGGAGGCCTTAGAATAAGATCAGAAGTTTGATATGAGGTAAAATTACTTTTCTTGGATATGACCTTTTTGTCAAATGGTATTCTGCTAATGTACTTGTCAGGGTTTTAGTTTAAGCAGAAAGAAATTTATTAAGGGCAATTAGTTACAGAATGTCTTGGAGGTTCATGCAGCTAAAGCTTGGGTTCTGCCCAGCTGTAAGCAATGCAGCCAGGAGAAATGGCCGACCACTTTGTACAGATGTTCCAATTGAAATCCTGAGGCTGTCACTGCAGTCCCTTGGTATCCATTAGACTGCAGACCATAGAACAGAAATTCAGTTTCAATATCTACAGGAAAACAGAACAAAACAACAAAAACAACCGATTCCACCACATTTATCTTTGCCTTCAAAATCTCGAGTGACAGAGTTGGCTTGGTAACAGTCAGATTACCCGTGGAACTCTGACTACCAAGGAGTCTGGGAAATTAACACTTTAACTCTCCAGCATTAAGTGAGCTGGGACACACGCTACAAGGGTGTTGGGATAGGGTTGGGTGAATCAATCTATAATGTCTGCATCTTAAGGATTATGTAAACAAATTACATGGGATTATTAAAAGAATCTCTTTATGTTAAGAGTACCCTCAATCCCTGGACATTCTTAGAAATTTGAATTGAGAAGACTCTGCTTTCCTTTGTTACTAAGATTGGTTAGTAACCTATTGAATGAGCCACTATTCTATAATAGCAATGAACTGGACACTTTACCTGGCATAATTTATTTAGTTGTTTTTTAACAACTATGTTTGATAAATATTATTTATTTCAACTTTCCTCTTGGAAACTGGGAGGAAGACAAACTTAGTAACTTGTCCTGTTAATACCACATACATGCTGGGTAGTACGTCTGGATATCCAGGACCGGCAACTAGATCTGCTAGGTTGAGGAGCCCAGAGTCCCATATTTTTAGAGAGCCTGAAGAAACCATAGTCAGGAGACAAAATCTTCAGTTGTTCGTGGTGGAGTTGTTGTTGTTGTTGTTTGTCCGTTTTTGATTATTATTGTTGGAAGTGAACCTCCTGAATGAGGAGACTTTGACTTAAAGATTTGGGGAAGAAGCTGGTTTGCTTGGGCAGTCTTCATTTGGCATTCTGAGGAAAATTAAAATAATAAATGTATTTGCCTGAGGTGAGTATTCTTTTTGGGAATATCCTTCGTTCAATACCAGGGCATTTGATTAGCGCTCAGTGTCTAGGTAGGAATCAGACTCCAGATTCAAACTCCTATCTAGTAAGACAGTTCTCTCTGGTTCCTTTTGTTTGTATCTGAATGCAATTGTTATTTTATTTTATTTTATTATTATTATACTTTAAGTTTTAGGGTACATGTGCACAATGTGCAGGTTAGTTACATATGTATACATGTGCCATGCTGGTGTGCTGCAATTGTCATTTTCTAGGGCCACTTGTTGTGGGCAGAAATCTTCAGGCAGTTTTTTTCTCTAACATTAAATAAATCTATCCTTGATTTCTTGAAAAATGCATGAGCACACAGAAATTGCCCTTGCAAGGTGTGGGCGAATAGGGTGGGTGTTAAGAGATGAATCCAGACTAAGCAAGTGCCAAGAGGTAACATTCTCTTCTTTACTTGGGAATAATTAATGCACGGCTATACCACATTTGTTTCTTAACACTCCTTCTCACTCATTTTCAGAGTAGCTCATCTTATTTAAAAAATGGCATCTGATATTGTGACGGAATTATGTAAAATCTAGAATTCTTGCTCTAAGGATTCCCGCATCTCCCGAAAGTTGGAGAAATTGAATAAGTAATTTGAATTTCACTTCTATTTTTCTGTTGACTTTGGACAAAAAAAAGAAAACCCCCTTACATCTTCATTTGACTCCACAAGCCATTTTGAAATTGTTAGCTGAAAAGTTCTAGGGAATTGCCTATAAAACTAATCATTACCTTGTAATGAAATGGTTCTGCAAGTTACTGCTTAATAATACTTGAAGTCATCAAAAAGTTCAAAGATTAATTACCATGTAACTGGCAGTGTTTAGATCGGAAAATTAAGGTTCCAGCGAAGAACCGAAAAATATCCATATAATTACCCAGGTATAAAATGCAGCTTAATACATTCTGGAACCCGGGCTTCTCAAAATAGCAAGTCCCTTTTGAGAGCGTCAAGTGGTTTTTCATTATTTTTCATTATTCTCATTTTTCATCTTACAGCAGCCAATATCATGCTCGTTTACTAATAAGTAATGGTCACTTTCCCTTTAGCAAAAAACACCTGCACCACCATGAAATAATTAGAACCAGATCATTTGATAGGATATTATTTTCTTTTGTCATAGATCCTGGCAATTAACCAACACATCATATTTATACAAATTATTTTGGGACATATTTATGAGCTGTAGTTTGCAAAACCATGCCACAAAACTACAAAATATTTGAAGCCACGTAAAGAGAATTATGAGTTGACTAATTTATATTAGGATAGTTTTGTATTTGTGTTTTTTCTCCTTTCCATATCCTTGCAAATAGTACATCTTAGAAGACAAGTGAGAAAAAAGGCCCAGAATTTCCTTTAAAGAGATTCTAAGACAGAAGGAAACCAGAAATATGGAACCTAGGAATCCTTTTTCCATAAGTCTATTTGGTGTTCTACACTTTCCCTAATTTACTTCCAAGTACCTTTCTCACTTTGCATAACTGGTTTACAAATTTGGCTTAGAAAACTGGCCTCTTATGTTTTTAGGAGATTTTTAAAAGTAAGACATAATTTAAAAATTAAATATGGCAAGCAGTGCTAAGTTCAAGCATGAGCCATATGCTAGCAAGCAACCACCACCTGGCAAGTTCATTGCAGAACAGTTTTGGGATGCTGTATATCCTGTTTGAAAATATTTGCTTTAATATTTCCTACCTGAAGAAAAGAAGGTCACTTACAAAGGTAGAAATAGAGAATAAAGAAATGGAGACTGGCCCAAAAAAGAGAACTAAGCTATCTGATTGAAGACAATGACTTGTTATCAGAAGCAGCAGTTGCTGAGTTAGGTTATAGAGCAGGTGACATTTTAAGGGGTGAGATGCATGAAATATCAACTAAAGATTAGTGTTAGGAAACTTTTTTTTAAAGCAGATTTCTCCAACGAAAGGTCGTTGAGTTTGAAATAGGTGTCTCTTCTTAGCACATCTTTGCCTTCAGGCAAAAAAACTCGAACTTACATGTATAACACTTTTTTATGGTCCATCCTCAAAATGATCCTTACATTCACCATCTTACAGCTTCAAACGTTGCCTTTTCCTGTAGTAGCAACCATCATGGTTCCTTTAGTTCTTTTAAGTTTTTCTTCTGAATTCTATCAGGGAGTAAAACTCTTTCTTGACAAATGTTGGGGAGAAGCAGAAAAGAGAATATGCATGTTTTTTCTTGGCTTATAACCGTTGATGATTACATCTATGTATCTATCTATCTGTCTGTCTGTCTGTCTGTCTATCTATCTATCTATCTATCTATCTATCTATCTATCTATCTATATTAAAGCCTTCTTAAAAGCCCCTCAGAAACTCACTCATCCCATTATCTTCTGTGCCTGCTACTTACTATGTTGCTTCATGATGACAGACTTCTAGTTTATTAATATTTTATCTGCCCATGGACCCTGGTCCTCACTCATGTTACATCACACTTTATTTCCATTTGTGGGATATTACCTACTTCAATGAAGTCTCATAAAGGAAGATACTACATTCCCAAGAACGTCTCTTGGCATATATCTGTCTGTATCTGTGTCTATCTCTATAACTTATCTATCTAGATCTGTTTAACCTTCAACATAGAGATAACTATATCTAGATTTTTTTAACTTTAACATGGAGATCTCTCCATCATGGTACAGATTTAGATGCTACCAGTACATTTTACATGAAGATTTGGTGGAGTTATGATTAAACCAGTTGGAATGCTCTGGGAGAAAAGCAAGTACTAGTAAATAGAAAAGATCATTGCTGTGGTTATTACATGTGCCCTCTGGAGAGAGCTGCAGAGGAACCTGGAGCTCTCAGAGACTTAAAGGGAATGGGAGTCAGAATCTGGTCAGTTTATGCTAAAGATGAGAAATGATCAAGCCCTGACAACAACTTACGGATGCTATTATATTTGGGAAGAATTAAACTTTATATCCTTTGGAGACTAAACAGCTCCCTAGATGGTGGGAATAAATCTTGAAAACATTTTTGATGATAGTTAGGGATTTAAATTTGCCGAGTTCTTTTTGTGGCTATACAGGGAGACTAAGTTTATGAGTCTCACTGAATGATTCCATATACAGAAACAGTGGGCAGCATTTTATTTTTCAAGTTTCACTCATCAGCTCTCAACTTTGAATTATATTTTTTTAGACTTTATATTATTATTCCCATTTTCAAATGAGCCAGATGCTTTCTAATGAGGTTTTCATTTTTTTTTTTCAGTTTTCAGTAGTTGCTTTGTAGTATTCATGATGGCAGGGAATATGTCTACCTGATTCACCATTGTAACCCCAGTTCCTAGCACAGAGCCTGGCACTTGCAAGGGACTCAAATATTTCTTACCTGATTCATTTCCAGTGGACAAATGTTCAAGTTCCACCATGCACCTGTTCCTCAGATCACAAAGTAGAACCATGTTGCAATGCTGGAGAGCCCAATGCGGTAATATAATTCTACTCTCTTTATTTTTAGTCTAGCATATACTTAATATATAATGTAGTAAATATGTTAACTTAACACATAAAAACAGATCGAGATTCAGTTTCTGTATCTAAGGGGAAGCTGGGAATATGCATATCATTGTTTCTGACCTCACAGTCTAGTAATTGAGGGACACACAAACAAACATGAAATCTCAATATTGTGCTATAAATGCAATTCATGGAGCTACTGAACATAAAGGTGAGGTAAAGGTGAGCTATAAGTATTTGTGGTCAGACAGACCTGCATTTAAACTGAACCTCAGTCATCCACTAATTACTTTACATTGCAATTGTCCCTTAACCTTTCTTTGCTCCAATTTCTTTATCTACAAAAAGAAGATAATAAGACACTCAGTATAGAACTGTCATAAGCTTTTCATTACGTAAGATAGGTAAGAAGCAAATCACTATGTGTGACCCATTATTTGGACTGCTATTAACCATTACTCCAAAATCAGAGAAGTTTTCCTAAGGAAGTGAGGGTTCTTTTGTATTTACCTTGTTGGAAACAGCATCCAAATGAGGGGCCATAGTATGGCGAGGAATTTAGATTTGTTTCATAAGGAGCATCATGTATAGCACTGACATGGTTTGGCTCTGTGTCTCCGCTGAAATCTTATCTTGAATTCTAATCCTCATGTGTCGAGGGAGGGAGGTGATTGGATCATGGGGGTTGTTTCTCCCGTGCTGTTCTTGTGATACGAGTGAGTTCTCATGAGATCTGATGGTTTTACAAGCATCTGGCATTTCCCTTGCTCATGCTCTTCTCTCTCCTGCTGCCATGTGAAGAAAGTCCTTGCTTCCCCTTCACCTTCTGCCATGATTGTAAGTTTCCCTGAGGCCTCCCCAGCCATGTGGAAGTGTGAGTCAATTAAACCTCTTTCCTTTATAAATTACCCAGTCTTAGTTATTTCTTTATAGCAGTGTGAAAACAGACTAGAACAAACACTAATATGTATATCAATTAGTATTTATCCTGCCTCGTTTCAGAAACGGTAAGAGTCAACTCTGGCATCTCATGAGTGATCCATTTAAATTATATCAGGTTATTTGCATCTCTCCTTGAGTTGTACCTAATCTTATGGTGATTTGGAATCTCCTAAATGGTGTGGCAATATTGCTGTTGCTTCTTGGTAAGGACAAAATTCATCCTAAAAGTCTTGAAGGAAAGAGACTGGGAAAGATATAGTGCAGTGGTCCTCAACCAGGACTGACTGTGGTGTGTAAGAGACATTTGACAATGTCTGGGAACATTTTGGGTTGTCACAACTTGGGGCAGGGGTGGAGGATGCTTCTGGTATCTGTTGGGTAGAGATCAGAGATGCTGCTGAAGATCCTACAATTCACAGGTCAGCCCCTCGCAATAAAGAATTACTTGGCTCATTGTATCAGTAGTGGTGTAGCTAATTAACCTTGGCATAGGGAAAGACAATATGGACTAGTGCTTATAACAAGTCTGTTATCCAATGGTTTGGTGAGTAGATTTCAGGAAAACAGACATGAAAAAAACCAACCCCTAAGAAAGCCAAGTACAGTCTAGAAGACAAAGGGATCATGAGAAGTGACAGAAATTCCAGCCCTTTGGTATTTAACATTAAGAGTAAATATGAAAGGAGTGGGAAGAAGCACCATAAATTTCATTGGAATTCATTTAAACATTCGTGAATCTGAGAAAGGGGGAAGGAGACTTCCATCTGTTAAGTGCATGTTCTCTGACAAGCTTTTGACATATCTCAGGTTAATTGTCATTAGAAAAGGCTTCAGGTGAGTAGTATTACTGACTGTTGAGAAATTTGGGTTCTTAAACATACAGCTGGTTAATGACAGAATCAGAATTCAATACAGAACTTTCTGAAGTGTTTCTAATTCACCGTATTTTCTCCTTAGCTGGTTCTCTGTTTCAAGCCAATGGTGGAGGCAGAAACACAACAAAAAAACCCAAATCAAAAATAATAACAACAACAAATCTGGCCTCAGGAAAAATGCAGAATGGAAGGAAGCGAAGCCGAATGTGAATGCTACGCATGTGTCCTAATTGAAATTTAATGTGATCCTAAACTAAGCAATGCCACTTCTCTTGGCTCTGGCCCAAGACACACCTCAAAAACCTGGGTCATACTGTTTTTTCTTGCACAGAAATAGCTATATCACTATTCTTGGGGGAGGTATAACGAGGGATGGGAAAGGCTATATGAAGGAGTAGGTGGAGTGTGAGGCCCTGAGTTTTTATGTCTGCATAGAAGGAAAGCCACAGAGGATTTTAATATCTAAATACCAAAGTTTCTTTGGAAGAATTATTTTCCAAACTCACTATCCGCAAAGAAAAGAAGCATCGGTGGCCAGAAACCGTGGAATATAAACCAAGAGCTCAAAGCTAAGGTACGAAAAGTTTATATTAGCCAATAAAGGAGATGCTGTTTAGACAGAGCCATCAGGGAGTGAGCAGGGTCCCGTGGGAAAGGCTGAAGGACTCCCAGTGCCAAGTTTCTAGTGCATATTGGATAAAATAATTGCAAAGGACTCAAGTGGTCTTTTCTGGCCCCAGGAGATAATTGGTTAGCTGAGCAGAGCTGTCTCACCCATGGGCCAATGACAAATTATATCAATCCATTATTTTTTCAAGAAGGAGAAAAGAGGGTTTTTTCTTTTTTTTTCCTATTGCTCGAAATAAATTTTGTCTGTAAGGAGCATCAGACAAATAGACCCTAGAGGCCGAAGTTTTTTCATTAACACACATATAGTGACTTAGCTAGAGTGGTGCAAAAGTCTCCTCTGTGAATTGTTCCAGCACGCCACAAGACTTTCTGCAAGAGCCTTGTTCCTCTGCCCACTCTGCCCGCTGCCCAACACTGCCACTTGGTGTGAGATGAGAGTTCCTCAGTACTGCCAACCACTCAGCATCTAGCCCTCTCTGCTAAGCCTTCCAACAAGGGAGCTAATAAAAATGTGTAGGACTCTGTGCTGTAGACATGTGCACAATAGGAAGAGGGTTAGAAACATATCTCAGAGTGTACAAGATTACGAATTGCTTGGAATGATTTTTAGCTGTTCTGAAGATGTGTGGACTTAACATAGCCCCTTGGGGTTGGTGGGACATGCTCGTTGATTTTCTCGCTGTTCTCTGAAATGCTTATTTTCATGATTTTTCATGTGTAAAAAGTATTTTTTTTCCTAAATAAAATGCTAATTTTGCCCCAAATACACAGGACAGGCATTGACAGGCTTTCTACAACCAACTACAGCACACTCAACCATTTACTACCCAGTTGCAATCCCCAAAAGTCAACTTGTACTACGAATAAGTCCTAATCAGTTTGTGACAGACCCAATAGAAGCAGGGAAAACCAAAACAGTCTAAAACACTACAGTTGGAGCTCTGTAACAGCACAAACTCCAGAAAATACTAATGGGGTCTATGCTGATTTCAGGGGCTCCTTCCCCAGAGACTTTTTCCTGCCAAGAATTGATCAGTGCTCAAGGCCCAGCATATTCATACTTTGGCCTCACTGTTTGGAGGCTTGCTGGGGATTGGGGACTGGAAGGAAGGAAGGGAGGGTGGGAGGCCTCCAGAACACAAAGACATATTCCAGAAACTTGGAGCCAGCTCTTCCTCCAGGGACAATACATTGTCATGCATTTGGGATTCTATGATTCAGATGATGAGGACATAGACATACTATAGATCAATGGGGTCAAGATGGAAACTGGAATGATCTCCACCACTTCAGACTGACTCTGCCAGATCAATCTTAAGCAGACTGAGAGGGTGCAAAACCCTGATTAAGCAGAGGAAATATGACCTGGGAGAGAAAAATTAGGGAGAAATTACTTAAAAAGTGGCTGAGCAGAACTGAAACTCCCAAAAGAAGTATCAAATAGTTAATGCCATATGAAATATGTGTTCTGGGCCTGGAAATCTCAGGAGATGGACCTCATATTAGTTTCACATTCCATGATGGTGTGGTAGTTCAAGACAAGGACTTCAGAGGAACTGGCTGTGTCCAAATTCTGGTTCTAACACTGACTAGTTGTGTGAACTTAAGCAAGCTTCTTAACCTCTCTGTGCCTTCCCTTCCTAATCTGTAAAATGGGAGAAATAATACTATCTCAGAGGGTTGTTATGAAGGTAAATTGAATTAATTTATGTATAAAAGCACTCATAAGAGTGCTGCTACTTATAAAGTAATATATAAATTCTCTTTATTATTTTATATTAATTATGTACATAATGCATGTAATATATAATGATGCTTATTTGTACACTATATAAATATTATAATTAATAACTATTCTATCTTTTACATCTATTATATTATACTGTGCTATATACAATACATGATATATCACGTATCATACGGTACATATATATTATTCTTTATTGGTGACTACATCTGCATTGCAGAACTGAACCTAATTTATATTTTATATCTACCTTTTTTTCCTTAAAACTTGTAACTGCTTCCTAGATTTCCTGAGAAACATTCCAAATAATCTGGCTCAAAACAAACTCTAACATATACTAATTGTGGAAGTGTGACAAACCTCCCTAAGTCCAAGTTAGTTGATCTTGAACATAGGGGTGGGTAAAGATTTAAATAAGATAGAACAGAGCTGCTCAGCCAATGCGCCATGCATTCGTTACAAGCAAGCCAAATAGTGAGCACTTTAGCCTTGCCAATAGACAGCCAGGGTCTGGATTAATTAGGGCTCTTGCCTGGTCATCTCTGACCATAACTGTCCTTTTACTGTGCCCTACAAATATTATTTTCGTGGGTTCATAATAACCTGTTGGAGAGAACTGTGAAAGACATCACGTTGGAAGCATTGAGCACCAAATGTGGAACATAGTAGGTGCACCAAAAATATTTGCTTTTGTGGTTGCTGATGACAACAGTGGCAGCGCAAGGAAGACGAGACAGAAAAGAACTTTTTTTTTTCTTTTGCTGTCATTGTTCTGTTTCTTAGCAAAAGGGGAATTGGAACCTGTTTTAATATTACTACTTTAATTAAAGAGGCCATGCAGCCTATAGGTATGGTCTGTGTACCTTGGAAGTCCTGGGTGTTGTGGAAAGTGTGCTGACCTTGGAGCCATGAAAAGTAGGGTGACCAGCTGGCCCAGTTTCCTAGGAATGAGGTGGCTTCTAGGTAATGGGAGTTTTTGTACTTGGAAGTGAATCCTCACCCTGAATATATGACTTGGCCTTTCTGAATTATATTTTCCTATTGTCAAATAGGGAAAACAAATCCTGACTTGTAGCACTTTTGTTATCAAACAAAAAATTGTACCTATAGTATGTGAGATAATTGAAGTAAAACAAGTGTTATAGCTGCTATGTTCCACCCATTCCACCCTCCAGTTAGAGGCATCAGAGTGTGAATATAAGCTTCACACTTGGTAGTTGCATAAACATGGGCAAGCTGTGGAACATTTCAGAGCTTCTATTTTATCATCTGTAAAGTAAGACTCATAATACCAACCTTGATGAGTTAGAGGAGGATTAAATTAAAAAAGAAAATTACTCCATAGGAGCAATTATTAGATGTGATTTCCCTCCTGTTTCTCCCTTTATTTTTTCTTCTAATAAATTTTCAATCCATAAATCTTATACAGAATGACCTTTCTGAGAAATAAAGCTTTTAAACTGTGGTTGACCCCTGGTATTCTCCATGCGTCTCAGTTGAGAGAATTTTAGAAGTGGTGCTTCTCCATGCTACCCGTGCCTTTCCTGTAGAGAAGATGGTGTTCTCTGTGTTGCATTTGCACAAACTTCAGAAAACAGCTTTCAGAAACACCTGAGGAGCTGACCAAGATTTCACTAGCATGTCATTGAGTTGACATAGCAAATCAGTTCTTGTATCCACATCTCATTAGTTTTCCCTCGTCTTTCATAATGTCCCATAGAAACTGAATGAGAGATATAAAAATGGCTATAAACCTCTTCCACATCTGCTAAGGTGAAAAACGGATTTTTACTCAGTTTTATAAATTTTCTTTCCTTCTCTTTATCTTTCCTTCCTCCCCTTTCCTTCCTTCCTCCCCTTTCCTTCTTTCCCTTTCTTTCCTTCCTTCTCTTTCTTTCCTCCTTCCTTTTCTTTCCTTCCTTCTCTTTCTTTCCTCCTTCCTTTTCTTTCCTTCCTTCCCTTTCTTTCCTTCCTTCTCTTTCTTTCCTCTTTCCTTTTCTTTCCTTCCTTTTTTCCTTCCTCCTTCCTTCTTCCCTTTTCTTTCTTTCCTCCCTCCCTTCTTTCCTTCCTTCTCTCCTTTCCATTATTTCTTTAGTTCCTTCCATTCTCATCTGGATCATGGTTTCTTTAACTTCTTGCAATTCTTCTTGACTTCAATTTTAGTTGTCTCTCTGCTTTCCTTATCATTGGCAATTATGGATGGATTTTCTCTTTTTTTCTGAATAATTTATTCAATTACATACTCAATAACTATTTGTTAGCACTCCTGATAGATAATGTGTGAGATACTGATGAATGGAAAAAGGCATAACCCTATGGATTCTTTCATAAAGTACTATTCTTTAGCAAAACAATTTTTATGAATATCTAAAAAAAAGGCTTGCTATGTACATTGTTTCATTCAATTTCCAACAATGTAAGGACTAGAAAAATATAACAAACTTGCCTAAAGTCACCGGCTAGACAGTGACAGATTCATAATTCAATCCAAGATCTGTTTCACTGAGGCACAGTGATTCATTCTAATTTGAATGTGCAGTGAAATAATTTCTGTAGCTCTTCTCATTTTTCTACTTTTATAACTGGTTACTTAAAAGCTTTTACTACCAAAGTCTTCCCCAGACAAATATGAGGTTAGGAAAGTCTTACTTTGATGATTCCTTCTACCCTCAAAAGCCCCTGTCCTTAAAAGTTAACATTTCAAAAAGCCATTTCCACTTCTCTCACATATATATATGCTGAGCTATTCCATAACCAGGATTCTTTTTATCCTATCAAACTGTGTCTGGTATTGTCCCAATCCTTTATATCTGTGTCCTTTGAAACACACGATTTGCTATACTAGCCCTGTATCCTAACTTGTGAGCAGCCATTAGTGTTAGTACTACTTCATTGGCTGGGACATTCTGGTGGCATTGCCTTAATTCAGGAAGGTAGTGGTTGAGAAATGCAGGCAGTCCTTGGAATTAAGGGAAGAATGTGTCAAGTTGGGGAACTTCCAATCATATTGGGTCATTTTCTAGAGATATGTAGCTCTATTTGACTTAAATGAACAACATTTAAGAACCCATTCATCTATATTATTTTGGTAGATCACACGTTTTCAATGTAATGTTGAAATTCAGACCATCCAGGAAAGATTGAAAAATTTCTGAGGAGATAAGCAGCTCTGGACCTGGCTTTGGGCTTTCTTGATGTGAGTTTTATATGTCGTTTGGCCAATAAAAGCTCTGCTGGATCATTGCTTTTTAATAGGATAAATAATTACCTCTAACACAAAATATTTGGAATGGAAACATTTGGTTCCAGATTTTTTAAAAATCTCATTAAAACATCACATTAATTCAGCCTTGGGTTCACTACAACTTAAAGTGAGAGATTGGCAGCCTTGGTCAATATGCCTCAAATAAGTTCAAACTTGGGAAGGTTTTGTAAAAACAAACAGCAACAATAAAAACCACATCAGTCTTCCTTTCCTCAGGACTAAGTAGATTCTTAGTTCTGCTGCAATGTGAGAGAGAGGGAAAGACAAGAACACAGTCCTTGGAATATAACCTTCTTGGGGGTTTGGCTCAAAGCTATTCCTTTTGAGTGAGTAGGGGTTTTCTGATCTGTCATTTAGCTACAACATGACCAAATATTTTCTTGCCTGTCTGCAACACCCAGTCTATAGGGAGAATGACCCTTTCACCTTCTAGGTCCAAAGACATGAAATTGCCCATCACTCTCTCTTCCTCTGCTCCTTGGCATGCAGTTTTCTTCTTGCCATTTTTCTCTAAACCCTATTAATCAGCACGTCTGAAAGGCCCCATTACTGAGAATATTTAAAGTATGACAGGATAATACACTAGGAAATATACTGTGGGGAATATTATAATCCTGGCAGGACTAAATGATCTAAAGTTGTCTCAGTCTCCAGTGTTTCTTTGATTAATTAACCCCATTTCTCAGAATTCTTGAGTTCAGAGTTCTCTCTGTAATGAAGCTTGTGCGTGGCCAGTGCAGAGGAAAATTTTTTTTCCATCTCTGGTGTGCTTTCTTTGCCTTAGGGTTGTCCTTACTCTTAAAGTTCAGCTTTTGTCTCTAAAACATCCATAAGTTCAACAAGGATGACTGCATTTCTGGTATTGACTAGACACAGTTCGTGGTACTGGTGAGAATAAAATGGAGCAAGATTCGGGCCACACCTCAAGCAGCTCTAAGCACTGGAGGGGAAATTGTTCACTAGGAGGCCTTATGGATACACAGAGGAGGAAGTGCTTCGCTTTGCCAACAGTCCCAGAGGAAGCAACACATGAGCAAAGTCTCAAGAGATTGGTTATTGTTTGCGAAGCAGATGGACCAGGGAAGGTTATTAGAGAAAGAGAGAAGATGATGTACAAATATGTGGATCATTCTTGCCCCATTTATTGGAGCTGAAGGTATTCAGTGTATCTAGAGTGTGAGAGTCAAGTGAAGTGGTAGAAAAGAATGAACATCAAGACCAGCTAAATAAAGAAATGTCATTTACAATAGGCCAAGGAACCCAGTCTTCTTCCTATTGGTAGTGGTGAACCATCAGAAATGTTTTAGCAGAGCTGAGTTTTTGAAATATCACTCTGGTAAAATAAAAGGATAGAACTCGGAGGAGGATGAAAGATGGGAGAACAGTCAGAAGGCTACTGGAAAAGTTCAGATATGAGATAACTGGAGTAGTAAGATCTGGGTCTATGGATGTGACCGTGGTTCTTTTTGGAGATACAGCTCTCTTTCCTGGCCTTATAACTTGCTCTTTTATTTAAAAGTAAAAACAATTCTTTAAGATGGACAAATATATTCCCAATGTTCCAACAGGCTTTCTTTTCTCTTCCTGGCCCTGTGTGAAGAGCTCTCCCAACTCCCCTCTGTTTTATTTCATTGCAGTTGAATATTTAAGACTGTGATACTTCTATCAATCAGCAATCATGGAATAATCTTAGTTTCCTAGGATTTTAGAGGGCTCAGTCCCAAACAGTTTGGAACTCAAACAGTTCCAAGATGTTTGAAATACCACTGTAAATACAAAAAGAAAGTTACAGCTTGATATAAGATGTGACAAGTGTTATGAGTGAGTCTTCTTAAACTGACACAGTAACACCTGTCAATAAATTTGGAAGGAGTTATAAAAAAACACACAAGTCAACTTTTAGGTTTAGAACCCACTTCATATCTACCAGGTACATTAATTCATTTTAACTGGCTACAGCCATTTTCAAAGTGCATTCTAAGGCTCAGTTTCTTCAACTCTGAAAAGCATAGAAAAATGCCTATCTCACTCACTTTTCAGATCAATCAACATATAAGAACGCACTTTGTAAACTTTAAAATACTGTCAGATTAAATGGTTTGGGTTGTAATGTGTAAGAGTAAGTAACTGATTAGTGACAGAGCCAAGACAAAAGGTCTCCTGATACCCATCCTAGCCTAGTATGACAATTTGTGCACTTACTTTTTATTTTTCATATTTTCCTGTATACACTTTACTTAGTTTCAAAAAGAATTAAGCCTGAATACCTTCTTTTCCTGTAGCAAACTAAGTCATGTGTATGGGTGTGTATAAAACATTATACTGTCTCCCTAATTCTGACACCCCAATATGGTGTTTAGAATGATTCAGTCAAGCTATGGACTACAATTTACTTTAGAAGAATTTATAAAGAATACAAAAGGGGTTGAACAACTTGCTTCCTTAAAATGACTAATAGAATTCTCAACTTTGCTTTGGTATTAAAATCACCTATGGAGTTCTTAAATTAAAATGAAACAAAACAGAAAAACAGTTTTGATGCTCGAGCTCCACCACAAGCCTCTCGAATCAGGATATCCTGTATTTCCCTTAATGATTGAACCCCAAGACATGAAATTAGCTAAATGGACAGTGGTGATCCTGGTACGTGCTTAAGTGGATAGTTGGCCCCCACAACCTCTGACATGTAAGTTCATAGAGCACAATAGATCTGCAGTGCACACAGATCCCCCTGCCTTGCCTCCCACCGCACAGCCATGCCTCCATGCACTGCTGGAAATGCACAGCATGCAGACCCATTTGGACTCACAATCACCACCCATGTTATATTGCACTATGCTAGATAAAAACATGAATGAACACAATTGCTGCTTACAAGGCATTCTAAAGGTATGCATGGCAGGTAAAGAAGTAAACCTAATGTGAGTATAATATTTGCAGTTATATATATATGCCAAAGTCCATATTAAAGGAGAGATTTTTTTTTTTTTCACTGGAAGGCAGCAGGAAAGAAAAGCCTTTACAGGTGAGGAAATTTCTGGGCAGAATTTAAAGAATGAGTGAGAATTGTCCAAGAGGAAGAAAGTGGGTCAAGCCAGTGGAAATGGAGAGCAGGTAGCTGTTGGGAGATGAAAGAAGGAAGGAAGATATTCTGGGAAGATGAGGGAGTGCGTACAAGGAGTCATGAAACAGCCTCGAACACATGGGACCTTCAGGCTGATGGGAGTAATGATGGGTCACACCTTTGAGGGTGGGGGGGCCTCGGGATGTGGAGGGAGAGGTCAGTAGGGGTCAGTCCAAAGGGCCTTGAGTGCAATGCTATGGAGCTCCGCTGTGCTATTCCCAGTACACAGCATGTCTCTGCATTCTCGTTTTCCCGATGATTTTTCAAAAATACACATCTAATCTCAAGTAAAGATATATTCTTAATAACATTTCTGAGCCAGAAGGGACATTCTGACAAAAAGTGCTTCTATCACATTCTCTTCTGCCTTTCTTTTATAAGAAGAGTCATATATGTTTTCTGGAGCATTCTTTTCCTGTCTTCCAAAGCAGAAAACTCTGTCCTTTCTTTGCTGTCTTCCAAAGAGGATAGCACTGAAAGCTGTCATCCTAAGGCCCTTTGGCCCTCTCAGGCCAACAGACAAATCCTCTGGAGTCCTCACCTGGCTCTCATTTCTCGTGGGTGGCAGCATTATTGTTCTAAGACCTGTTAACATTGAAACAAGCTCAGAGTCAGTTATAGAATAGGGAATAACAATCCAGAGAGAGGGTTTGTAACAGTCAGTCAGAGGATTCAGGGCTATTCAAACTACATAGCATTCAAGAATGAGCTCCAGTTTTGGAGAAAACTAATAATCTTACTAGAGATACGAACATCATCAATGCAAATCCCATGAACTTTGCACCTGCTGTAAGAGCTAGGGAGAAACATTACTTCTTTTTCCACATAGAATTGACCCTGAACCCTGACTAGAAGTGAATAGATACCAGACTTAGGACTGTGAAACTGAGTCTAGATCCCTGTCTCATCTGCCAACTGCTCTGGTCTGCCTTGGCTCATGGCCTGGGAAGCCAGATGCTTTAGACCGGGGTTCCCAGTCCCTGGGCTGCGGACTGGTACCGGTCTGGTCCATGGCCTATTAGGAAGCAGGCCCCAGAGCAGGAGATGAGCTGCAAGTGAGCGAGCATTACCGCCTGAGCTCTGCCTCTTGTCAAATCAGCAGCAGCACTGGAGTCTTGTAGGAGCACGAGCCCTGTTGTGAATTGTGCATATGAAGGATCTAGGTTGAGTACTCCTTATGATAATCTAACTAATGCCTGATGATCTGAGGTGGAACAATTTCATCCAAAGCCATTCCCTCCACTCTACCATCCGTGGAAACATCATCTTCCATGAAACCAGTCCCTGGTGCCAAAAAGGTTGGGGACTGCTCTTTAGATGGATGGGTAGGAATTCGGTGGCCAGGCAGAGACTGAACCTACATAGGATGGTCACAATGAACCTCGACTATTAATGTGTTACAGATTTACATAAAAGCTTGCCCATAGAAGCATCCAGGTCACAGAAACACATTCTCTGGATCTCAAAAGGGATAGTCTCCATATTCCAGCAGGTAGAGAGGAGTGGAAGAGAATAAAGTGTTACTTAGAGTAAGAGTTGGGACTCTGAAGTCTGGATTATCTGGTTCAAATGATTCTATTATCATGGTTAATGCTCTGGAGCTGCCATATCAGGCCAACATCCAGGGAAAGGTCTAGGTTTATTTTAGTCCTCGAGGTAGCCCAACACTCACCAAAGAAAACAGTCAATTTTTGATTTCTTAAACAAGTTAATTCTTCGGGACTTTTATTGCATTTGCCTCATTTTCCTCCTCTGTAAAGTAGAGGTTAAAAATACCTACTATGTTCTTGTGGAAATTGCCTGATGAAATGCATTAAAGTTTCTAACAGAGTTCCTGCCTTCTTAGTAGAAATGTACTAATAAATGTTGGTTTACTTCTCTCCTTTAGTTTCTTGTGTCCCTGTGTAATTTACATGGAGTAGTCAGATAACTGTTTTTTTTTTTTTTAATATGGCAGTTGACCACCAATGTAAATCTGAGGAAAGAATTATGGGAAAGCATAATATAATATTTTGTGTACCTGTAAATAAGTGACATTTATTTGTGAGGTAATTGACTGAGGAACTGGCTTATGCTTTAATCTCCCCACAGTAATGACTTAAGTACTTTGTGCTCAGCAGAGGTTCCAAAAATTTTTATGGATTAGATGATTTAGGAGATATTTTGAACTTTTACTCACTTAATTTTAAAATTGGGGGATATTTAATGTAAATAGGTTCCCAGAATTAGATGAGTTGGGTCACATCAGTGCACAGAAATTTATAGGGTCCACCACCAATTTCTAGTGTGGTGTTGGTGTTCTGCTCTGCAAAACATTCCAAGACATTCCCACTTACTGCAAGGAGTGGGGGTAAAAACGTGTGTAAGAGAGATTAAAGAGACCAATCATTTCTGGCAAAATGCTCATATTTAGAAAGTTATGAAAACTTAAGAAGTTGGTCAGGATCACCACATTGATGAAAACTGCACATTATCAGGAGTTATTGAAGCAGCACACTGCATTTTTAAGATTAATTGGAGCAAAGAGGAAAGACAAGCACCCAGGAGATAAGTAGTATGGTTCTGGGTTTGGTGGATTCAGTTTGTGGACTGGGAGGAGATGAGGGGTCTCCAATCTTCCTGATATACTTAGAGAGGAGCAAAATCCCAAGCCCTGCTCTAAGTAACACTCTATCCCCGTCCTCTCCTCTTCTACCTCCCAGAATATGGAGACTATGAATCACCTTCAAAGTGTTTGAAGGTGATTCCAGAATTTTGAAACAAACAAAATAAACAGAACATTTATAGCAAAGGAGATTTTCATAAAGGATGCTTTGGGGAAGGAAATGGTGGGGAAGCATAAAGTAAGTTTGTTGTTCATGCTTTAGACCTGTTGAGTCTGAGGTGGTAGTAAGTGTAACAAGCATATATTTCAAGTCCTGGTGAGTAATTTGTGTTTTCAGCCAGAAATATGGGATAAGGACACAGTAAGAAGATAAGGCAGGAAGACGGATAAGACGTGTCAGTTAAAACCGTAAAAAGAATGATGTCTTCCAGAGGAATTAAAGAGAGGACACATTATAAAAGCCTGAGAACTGGGGAATACCCACCTTTAGGACAGAGGACAAAATGTGTAGTAGCAAATAGAATGGCGAGGTCTTATTCACAAAGGTAAAAGGACCAAGAGAGCCTTCTGTCATATCAGAGAAGTCAAGATAAAGAGAAAGTGAAGAAGGCAGGTGGCCAGCTGGGATACACCGCAGAATAGTGAGGAGGCCTGGAGGCCAAGAAAAGACACATTTGCACCCGGCTATTTCCCTTCAGTGCCAAGATTCTTTAATGCCATTGTGACTTTCAAAAAGGCAGTTCAGTTGACAGGTGACATCGACACCAAAGAAATATCAGGAGGATAGGTTAAAAGGAAATAGAAGCATAGTTGTAGAACATTCATCTGGAAGTTTGGCTGTTAAGAGAAGGTGACAGGTAAAAATAGTGAGTAGGGTCATTTAAAAATCATTTCAGGATGAGAAAAAATACCTTATTTGAAAGCAATTCAGTTGAGGGGAAAAATCTGGAGAGATTAAAATAGAAAGATGTAGTAAAAAACCACAAAAACAAAAATCCCTCAGGAGGCAGAGAGAAGACTTGGCACAACTGGGAAACTGGCCCCCTCTCTGAGGTCAGTGACCAGAAGAGGTAAGTGGGTGTAAATGACAATCATGTCATCTTACCTTTGGAAATACTCCCTAGCTTACAAGACTGTAAATGCAGTTTTTTATCTAAATATTTTTTTTCCTTAGGTCATTAAACCTTCACAGTCACTGTGTAAGAAAGGCATTATTACATTAATCTTACATTGTATAAAGGAGGTCTCAGAGCAGGTTAGGAAATAATTCAAGATTCCATACACAGGGAGTAGCTGAGTTAGGACAAGATCTCAGATCTGTTAAGCTTAAAACAAGGCATGGCACTTTGGGAAGCTGAGGTGGGTAGATCACCTGAGGTCAGGAGTTCGAGACCAACATGATGAAACTCCATCTCTACTATAAAATACAAAAAAAATTAGCCAGGCATGGTGTCAGGTGGCTGTAATCCCAGCTACTCAGGAGGCTGAGGCAGCAGAATTGCTTGATCTCGGGAGGCGGAGGTTGCAGTGACCCAAGATAGTGCGATTGTACTGTAGCCTGGGATACAAGAACAAAACTCCATCTGAAAAAAAAAAAAACCACCAAACTTAAGGCATGGGCCAAGCCTTCTAAATGCTCATCACATTTGTCTACACCAATGTTAGAATATGACCAAAGAAGATGACAGCAATGCTGTGGGTTGTGGCCTCAAGCTATTAAATAAGGCAAGTGTGTGTGTGTCTCTGAGAGATAGACACACACACACACACACACAGAGGAGAGAGAAAAAGAGACAGGCATATACACACACACACACACACACAGACACACACACACACAGAGGAGAGAGAGAAAGAGACAGACACACACACACACACAGGAGAGAGAGAAAGAGACAGACACACACACACACACAGAAAGAGACAGGAGAGAGAGTGCTGGGAGAGGGTATGGGTTGAATTGTGGTCCTCCAAAAGATACATTGAAGCCCTGATTCCCACTCTCTATGAATGTGTGTTTATTTGCAAACAGGGTCTTTGCAGACGTAATTAAGATGTTACTTAAGATCTTAGTTAACATGAGGTCATACTGGAATAAAAGTAGGCCCTTGATCTAATGTAACTGACGTCCTTAGAAGAGAAGAGACAGAGACAAACACACAGAAAGAAGACAGTCATGTGACGATGGAGGCAGAGATTAGAGTGATGGATCTGTAAGCCAAGCAATGCTAAGGATTGCCAGTAAACATCAAAGAGGCAAGGAAGGATTCTATCCTACAGTTTCTAGAAGGAGCATGGCCCTGCTACCACCTCAAGCTATTAAATAAGGCAAGTATGTGTGTGTGTGTGCGTGTATGTGACACACACACACACACATGCGCGTGAGAGAGAGTGTTGGGAGATGGTATGGGTTGCCTTCTGGCCTCCAGAACTATAAGATAACACATTTAACACATTTCTGTTGTTTTAAGCCACCTAATTTGTGATATTTGTTACGGCAGCTCTAGAGCAGAACTGGTCTGTGGCCTGTTAGGAACCAGGCCACACAGCAGGAGGTGAGCAGTGGGCCAGTGAGCATGACCAGCTGAGCTCCACCTCCTGTCAGATCAGCGGCAGCATTAGATTCTCATAGGAGTGCAAACCCTATTGTGAACTGCACATGCAAGTAATCCAGGTTGCATGCTCCTGAGGAGAATCTAATGCCTAATGCCTGATGATCTGAGGTGGAACAGTTTCATTCAGAAACCGCTCCCCCGAACCCCAACTGTGGTCCCTGGAAAATTGTCAGATTGTTTTCCACAAAGCAGGTCCTGATGCCTAAAGGTTGGGGACTGCTGCTCTAGAGAACTAATATGGGAGCCTATCACCTAGATGGATTTGGTGAAAACTTGTCCAGAAAAGAGAAGGTGTGAATGACCAAAGTGGATGGTGAAAGTGGGAGTTGACAAAGGGGAAAATGCATTTCTGGAATAAATACTTGCAGGCCAGTAGTACAACATCGTGGCTCAGCATAGTAATTTTGGAACCAGACACCAATGGGTTCAAATTGTTATTCTGCCTCTTTTAGGCTGGGAGACACTGATAATGTTATTTAACATTTCTAAGGCTTTGTTTACTTATTTGCAAAATGGATATAATAATTCCTACACCATGGTATTATGATGAGGATTAAATGGCATGAAACATGTAAAGTGCTTGCCACAGTGCCTTTTAGTGCTCAATAAAGTGAGGTGAGTTCCTAGTAGTTATAATAGTTACAGTTGTTGTTGATCCCTTTACCATTATATGCCTTTTTCTAACAGCATTTTTGTCTGGAAGTCTTTCCAGACAAAATATTTCCAAAGTATAGCCAGCATTTTTGTCCACAGGGAGCAGAAAAAGAAAGTGATGGGGGCAAAAATCTAACACTGAAGGGTATTTGTTTGTATGAAAAGGGCACCATGATGCTGAGGTCAGTAGTGATACTAATAGTAGTGGCAGTAGTACTAGTAGTAGGTTGGTAGTAGTACTAATAGTAGGAGCAGTAATAGAAGGAGGTACACAAAGATAAGGAGAAAAAGGGACAGTGGTTCTATTAAGTGATTACTATGTTCCAGATACTTCTCACATGCTTTGCATATATTAATAAGAAAACCCCATTGTCTCAGCCCAAAACCTCCTTAAGCTAATGAGCAACTTCAGCAAAGTCTCAGGATACAAAATTAATGTGCAAAAATCACAAGCATTCCTATATACCAATAATAGAAAAATGGAGAGTGAGTTCACTCAAATCATGAGTGAACTCCCGTTCACAGTTGCTACAAAGAGAATAAAATACCTAGGAATACAACTTACAAGGGATGTGAAGGACCTCTTCAAGGAGAACTACAAACCACTGCTCAAGGAAATAAGAGAGGACACAAACACATGGAAAAACATTCCATGCTCATGGAGAGGCAGAATCTACATTATGAAAATGGCTATACTGCCCAAAGTAATTTATAGATTCAATGCTATCCCCATCAACTACCATTAACTTTCTTCACAGAATTAGAAACAACTACTTTAAATTTCATATGGAATCAAAAAAGAGCCCATATAGCCAAGACAATCCTAAGCAAAAAGAACAAAGCTAGAGGCATCATGCTACCTGACTTCAAACTATACTACAAGGCTACGGTAACCAAAACAGCATGGTACTGGTACCAAAAAAGATATATAGACCAATGGAACAGAACAGAGGCCTCAGAAATAATGTCATGTATCTACAACCATCTGATCTTTGACAAACCTGACAAAAACAAGCAGTGGGGAAAGGATTCCTTATTTAATAAATGGTGTTGGGAAAACTGGCTAGCCATATGCAGAAAACTGAAACTGAACCCCTTCCTGACACCTTATACAAAAATTAACTCAAGATGGATATAAGACTTAAACATAAGACTTAAAACTATAAAGCTTCTGGAAGAAAACCTAGGTAATACCATTCAGGACATAGGCATGGGCAAAGACTTCATGACTAAAACACCAAAAGCAATGGCAACAAAAGCCAAAATTGACAAATGGGAACTAATTAAACTAAAGAGCTTCTGCACAGCAAAAGAAACTATCACCAGAGTGAACAGGCAACCTACAGAATGGGAGAAAATTTTTTCAATCTGTCCATCTGACAAAGGGCTAATACCCAGAATATACAAGGAACTTAAACAAATTTACATGAGAAACAATCCCATCAAAAAGGAACTTAAACAAATTTACATGAAAAAACAACCCCATCCAAAAGTGGGAGAAGGATATGAACAAACACTTCTCAAAGGAAGACATTTTTGCGGCCAAGAAACATATGAAAAAAAGCTCATCACCATGTGGACATTAGAGAAATGCAAATCAAAACCACAGTGAAATACCATCTCATGCCAGTTAGAATGGCGATCATTAAAAAGTCAGGAAACAACAGAAACTGGAGAGGATGTGGAGAAATAGGAACACTTTTACACTGTGGTGGGAGTGTAAATTCGTTCAACCATTGTGGAAGACAGTGTGACAATTCCTCAAGGATCTAGAATCAGAAATACCATTTGACCCAGCAATCCTATTACTGGGTAGATACCCAAAGCATTATAAATCATTCTACTTTAAAGACACATGCACACGTATATTTATTGCAGCACTATTCACAATAGCAAGGACTTGGAACCAACCAAAATGCCCATTAATGATAGACTGGATAAAGAAAATGTGGCACATGTACACCATGGAATACTACGGAGCCAAAAAAAGAATGAGTTCATGTCCTTTGCAGGGACATGGATGAAGCTTGAAATCTTCGTTCTCAGCAAACTAATGGGAACAGAAAACTAAACACCACGTTTTCTCACTCATAAGGGAGTTGAACAAAGAGAACACATGGACACAGGGAGGGGAACATCACACACTGAGGCCTGTCAGGAGATTGGGGGGTTGGGGGAGGGGATAGCATTAGGAGAAATACCTAATATAGATGACGGGTTGATGAGTGCAGCAAACCACCATGGCACGTGTATACCTATGTAACAAACCTGCATGTTCTGCACATGTATTCCAGAACTTAAAGTATAATAATAAATAAAATAAACATAACAACAAAAAAGCATGTTAAATATCTTAGGGAGAATAACATTGAATTTGAAATCTAAGGCTAAGAATACATTTATTCGATATGAAGAACAACATTTTGGTCTTCGTGAAAAAACTGAAAGTAATTCCAGATAACAGAGAGGGAATGGAATACAAGACCAAGTTTTAAAAAAGATAATAGAGGCCGGGCGCGGTGGCTCACGCCTGTAATCCCAGCACTTTGGGAGGCCGAGGCGGGCGGATCACGAGGTCAGGAGATCGAGACCATCCTGGCTAACACGGTGAAACCCCGTCTCTACTAAAAATACAAAAAATTAGCCGGGCGTGGTAGCGGGCACCTGTAGTCCCAGCTACTCGGGAGGCCGAGGCAGGAGAATGGCGTGAACCCAGGAGGCGGAGCTTGCAGTGAGCCGAGATCGCGCCACTGCACTCCAGCCTGGGCGACAGAGCGAGACTCCATCTCAAAAAAAAAAAAAAAAAAAAAAAAAAAAGATAATAGATAAAAAATATAATTGTTGAAAATAAAGCATTCATGATGACTCATTTGTGTAACAGAACGGTATATTATGCTGATGAATTTTTGCCTTTTTATATAATGGCCATAGATGTCAATGGATAGTGTAAACATGTCAATAATGTCATCAGCATAAATGATAATAGTAATAGTTGTTATTTATTGAGCATTTACTGTTTTCCTGTGGTAGTACTGATGGTATTATGAGTCTTATTTTGTATAATTCTTAAATCAATCCTCTGAGGTAGTGTTTCACACACCTTTAAGGTGCTGCTTCAGATTTGCTCAGCTTCACTTATCTCTGGAACCCCTGGCTACTTGTTCCATCCCAGTTGCCTCTGCAGTAACTAACTAGGCATGGGATTTAACCAATATCGCATGGGCACAACCCAACCTACCTTACCTCATACCTGTGCTGGTCACCTTTCGGCTCCTGTCTCAGAGTTTCCTGACACTCCCTGAGAGATACAGTGCCACAGTACCTGTTCAGTGTCCATGTGTGCACAGTACCTGTTCAGTGTCCATGTGTGCACAGCCCTGAAGTACAGGGATTTATTGCCATTTGGGATGAACTTGTGACCAATGAAAAATGGAAGTTCGTGAGTACATTTGCCTCCTTTTTTGCCCCTGGACTAATTTTCCTGTGATGCAATAGCTTCATGAGACTTCTCAGTGGAGAATCTCCTAAGTTAGAGCAATGGGTTGTTCTTGATCACACATGATAGCCACCACAATGACATACCTCTATTATCCCCTGTTCTTCTCAGTTTCATTAACCCCTTCTCAAATTCCTGCTTCTCTGATATTTCTCTTCCAAATAAATTAGTATAGCACCAGCATTTGCCTTTTTTAAGAACCCAGGCTAAGACAATGGCACCAGAACTAGGCTGTTTTATAATGTCTGTTCTGCAGTGGCATCACCATCTCTGTGACCTTCACCTGTGCATAATTGGGATGAGGTGAAGGTGGAACGCAGAGCATGGGATATGCAGTGGTTGTGGTGATGAAAGAAAATGGGCACAATGACAAGTATAGGAATTGTGGAGTTGGGTGGTGTTCTGTGGTTAGCAGGTCTATGCGAACCTACCCCTAAAAGTCCAAGGAAGCTGAGAAGCCAAAGAAAGAGGCTGACATATGCAGTTTTTCAGGAAAGAAGGAGGTAAACATCTAACAGGGACTTACAACAGAAGCCATGTCTGTGTCTTGGGTGGTGGCAAGACAAGATAGTGGATTCCCACACCATTACCCCTCAGACCTAGCTAAACTGTAGGGAAAGAGATGTGTAGGATAAATACTGAAGAGCAGGATTTACAGTAAGTATAATAACATCAGAGTTGTTTTGACCTAAGGGCAGGATTTATGGTAAGTACATGCTCTTACACAAGGAAGAGTAGATGACATAGAAATCTTAGAGGCGTTCCTAATATTGGGGTTAAACAGAAGTCAACATGGCAGATGAGCAGCCAAGATGTAGTTGCTTTAGTCTCAATAGATGGCTTTTGTTAACAATGCTAGTAGCCTTGACAATAGAAAATGATAGGCTCAGGTCAACTGCTAGCTTAAGTCATGTAATGAAACCTGGAGTCACCTTATAAAAGCTTTTAGTAATACCCTTATCTTCTGTAACTATAAGGCATACAGTACTGAAAATCAGGCACAGACTCTATCGTAACGGAGCTGCTAATGGAACCTAAATACTCACCTTTAAAAATTAAGGCCTTGAGAGAAAGGGTGGGACATACGACCTGAGATATGGACATTGGATGAATATGTCTGAGAATCTTTAATCCCCAAATTCTCTTGAATTCCTCAGGCCAGTAGAAGTAACCCCCTCTCAATTTCTGCAGGACAACAGTCTGTCAGTGCCTTGAAATTTGCAATATCTCAGCCTTGCAAAATAATGCTTATACACTTCAAGAGTCTTTCTCCTATCCTTCATTGCCTCCAGGCCAATAATCAGGGTAAGGTCTTAGCACAGCCCAATCAGGAAAATACAGCCTTGCTCTAGGAAATATAGACTACATGCAATAATAAACTAAAATAAATTGCAAGATCTTGCTAATGTGTTTGAGTGAGAAACAGGATAAATCTATATGAGAATGTATCCTAAGTAGGTAAGATTGGGATAGCGAGAAGCAAATATAAGACTGGACAGGGTAGAATTTATTAACATAGGAGAAATCACCTGAGAATCTGGGTTTAATGTTTTATCAAAGACCCTAAAGCAAATTTGGAAAGTCTGCTGGATCCACCATAACAACAGGCTAAAGGAGAAAAATCATACTCATAGAATTATTGTGGAAAAATTAACAAAATTCAGTACCCTTTCATTAAACCCTTTCATCTCAGAAAATTAGAAATGGAGGAGAATTACCTCAACAATAAAAGGCATCTACAAAAAAAGCATATGAATAATATTGTATTTAGTAATCAAAGGCTAAATGTTTTCCCCTGATGATTGGGAACAAGGCAAGGATGTCCACTCTCACCATTACTATTCAACACAAGCCTGGAAGCTCTAGCAAGAACAAGAAAAAAAGAAATAAAAGAAATAAAAGGCACATATTAGAAAGGAAGAAATCAAATCCTCCCTATTTGCACATAAGATTGTCTATGTAAAACATTCCATGGAATCTATCCTACCCAATACCCACCAAAAACTTGAGAACTAATAAATGAGGTTATTAAGATTGTAGAATCTAAGATCAATACACAAAAACCAATCATTTTTCTATACTAAAAATGAACATACTGAAACTAAAATTTAAAATATAATACCATTTATAATTGCTTCAAAGAAAATACAGCACCCACATATACCCTTAACAAAACATGTACAAGAATGGTATGATTACAATTATAAAATGCTGAAGACAGAAATTGAAAATCTAAGTAAGCAGAGAGACATACTATGTTCATGGATTGGAAAACTCTATATAGTAAAGATGATATTTATCTCCAAATTGATCTATAGGCTTAATAAAATTCCTATCAAAATCCCAGGAAGTTTTTTTTTTTCATGAACACAGCTTATTCTAAAATTTATATGAAAAGATACATATCCTAGAGTAGCTAAAACAATTTTGACCAAAAAATATAGTGAGATGAATCACTCTACCTGACACTTGAGCTTAATTTATAGCTATAGTAATCAAGGCAGCATGATATTGGCAGGGGAATAGACACATATAGATCAATAGAACAGAAAAGAGAATTCAGAACTAGGTCTGGTATGGTGCCTTACACCTAAAATCCCAGCACTTTGGGAGGCCGAGGCAGGTGGATCACTTGAGGTCAGGAGTTCAAGAGCAGCCTGGCCAACATGGAAAAACACGATCTCTACTAAAAATACAAAAATAGCCGGGCATGGTGGTGCACACCTGTAATCCCAGCTACTTGGGAGGCTGAGGAAGGGGAATCACATGAAGCCAGGAGGTGGATGTTGCAATGAGCTGAGATTGTGCCACTGCACTCCAGCCTAGGTGACAGAGTGAGACTCTGTCTCAAAACAAAAACAAACAAACAAAACAAAAAACAAACAGAAAAACAGAATTCAGAACTCAACCTACGCAAATATATTCAAAAGTTGCAAAAGCATTTGAAGGGAGGAAATCATTTTAACAAATGGTGTAGAAGCAATTGGACATCCATAGGAAAGAAAATGCACCTTGACCTACAACTCACACCTTATTCAATAATTGGCTGAGTCTTTAGTCTTGATACCAAAAGCATGATCCATAAAAGGAGAAATTGATAAACTGGGTTTCATCAATATTAAACACTTTCTTTTTTGTAAAATTCTCAAAAAGGAGTTGAAAAGACAAGGTAGAAACTGTAAAAAAAAAAAAAAAAAAAAAAAAAAAGTTTCAAGCCAGATATCTGGGAAAGAACTTTTATCAATAATATACTAAATAAAAACTCTTACAACTCAACAGTAAAAGTTCAAACTGTCCGCTTAGAAAATGGACAAAATACCCAAAAAAGAGACATTTTAGCAAAGGAAGTATACAGATGGCAAAGAGTACATGAAAAATATGTTCAGCATTATTAACCATCAGGAAAATAAAAAAAGGAAGGAAGGAAAGAAAGGAAGGGAAGGGAAAGAGGGAGGGAGGAAGGAAGGAAGAGAGGGAGGGAGGGAGGGAGAAAGCGAGAGAGGGAGGGAGGGAGGGAAAGAAAGAAAAACAAAAAAACCAATAATGGGATACCTATCAGAATGGCTACTTTTTTTTTAAGTGATAGCACTAAATATTGATGAGAATGTAGAGAACCTGGATCACTCATTCATTCCTGGTAGAAATGTGACAGATGATAGATGGATAGATAGATAGATAGATAGATAGATAGATAGATAGATAGATAAGATAAATTATAGATACACATGCAGTTGTAAGAAATAATAGAGAGAGATTCCATGTACCTTTCATTGAGTTCCCTTCAGCAGTAACTTCTTGCAAAAAAAAATATTACAATCAGAATATTTCACACTGATGTAATCCACTGATTTTATCATATTTCTCCAGTTTTGCTTGTACTTATTTGTGTGTGTATGTACGTATAGAAGAAAAGTTAAAATCTTCAGAGTAGTTCCTTAAAGCTTCTACACATCAAATCCCTATATTAAGGAGATAGAGATCCCTTTGCCTATGTAGGAAATGGCAAATATCATTGATGTTCTGGAGAACTAACTGTTGCCAGAGAGTAGAAGATAATCTCAACAGAGATTTGAGGATGATGCTTGGTAAAGTCCGAGGGATGCAGTGTCTGCCACCTGAAGAATATTGAGAATGAAGTCAGAAGAGTCGGGGCAATGGAAATATTAGAATTGATTTATTACACGACATCTAAAATTTACCATCTGATAATATTTTCTTAGAATTCCCAGAAAACACTCCTTTCACTAAGTCAATGGTCCTTACACTTGAACTTTAGAGTTTCCAGGAGGAGATCAAAATTTCCAGAAGGGCTTGTTAGATATAGATTTCTGGGTCCCATTCCCAAAGTCTCATTTAGTAGACCCTAAAATTTCAGGTTTTAAAATTTGCATTTCTAAAACGCTCCTAAGTGCTGTTAATGTTACTGTTCTGGGGTCTACACTGAGAGAGAACTCTGCACTAACACAGTAAGAAATGCACTGGGGATAAGGGAGCATCAGCATTGTTGAGAAGTTCAGTGGTGGGTGTCCTCTGTAGGCTAGATTTGACCATTGGAATTCTTAACATGGAAATAATCTCCCTAAGACAAATGGTGATGATGAGATTCCAGAATGGTTGAGACTGGGTGGCAGCACTTAACTATCAGACAAGGAGAATATACCTGACATAATTATTATAATGGGTAAGAACACTGTCATAGTAATCTGGATGTCTCAACCTGCAGAAGTTTGTAGCAATGTCTGAGATCAAGGTGACTTTTGATTAAAGGCAAAGGTCTACCCCATAAGGAAGAGCCCTACAATGTCATTGCAAGTAGATGTGGTAAAGATCCCTCTGATTTCCCCCAAAGGGACCTGTGCTAGGATTACTATGTATGAGGAGCAGGAAATAACTAGACTATTTGAGGGCTGTTAGATAGATGTTCTAAGCTGACACCAATACCAGGGGACCTAAAATGCCTTCACATTTCTCTAGAGTTGGGGTATAAGAAAGCCAGCTATTAAATAGGATTTGGCTCAAGCATATTTCATAGTGGGCCCAATGGGTGTGTGTGTATATATATATATATATATATATATATATATATATATATATGTAGCCTGTGGTTATTTTCCTGGGTTCTGAATGTATGATGGACATAGATTTACTTAATAGCCAGCCATGTTGATTATCTGATGTGTAGAGCAATGGCTGTTACAGTGAGAATGGCTAAGTTGAAGCCCCCACCTCCTCTCCCTTTCAGCTAAGATACACATCAGAGGCAATATTTGTCTTCTTTGAGGAAAGTCTGAGACCACTACCACCACCAAAGATGTGCAATTATGTAGGAGTAGTGGTCCTCTTCCTTTCTCCCATTAATATGTCTAGATCCTGCAAAAGCCAGGTGGATTGTGGTGGATTATGGTGGCTACCATAAGATAAAAGATGGTAGCCCTATCTGTGCCTTCCTGCTGGGTGTGTTATCTTTACATACAATTAACATAGTCTCTGGCACTTGATGTAGGGCTTTTTTTTTTTTTTTTTTTTGAGACAGTATCTTGTTTTGTCACCCGGGCTGGAGTGCAGTTGTATGATCATAGTCGCTGCAACCTTAAACTCCTAGGCACAAGAATTCCTCCTGCCTCAGCCTCCTGAATAAGCATAACTACAAATACACGCCACCTTGCCCAGCTAATTCTAAAAAATTGTTTGTAGAGATGGGGGTCTCACTTTGTTGCCTAGGCTGGTCTCAAACTCCTGGGCTCAAGAGATCCTCCTGCCTCAGCTTCCCAAAGTTCTGAGATTACAGCCATGAGCCACTGTGCTCAGCCTGTTGTACGACTTTTTTATGGCAAATGATTTCTTGATCATTCTGGCAGGCTGAATAATAACCCCCAAATATGTCCATGTCACAATCCCAGAAATCTATAAATTTTAATGTACATGGAAAAAAGGGACTTTGCAAATGTGATTAAGTGTAGAATCTCGAGATGGGAAGATTATCCTGAATTATCCCAGTGGGCTGGATGTAATCATACATGTCCTTATAAATAGGATTAGAAGGGTCAGAGTCAGAAGAAAGCACTGTGGTGACAGGAGGAGAGACTGTAGAGATGCACTTTGAAGATAGAGGAAGGGGCTACAAGCTGAATAACACCAGGGGTCTCTAGAAGTAGAAAGTAGAAGACCTAGAAAAGGCAAAGAAACGAGTTTTCCTCTAAAACCCCAGAAGAGACCAGCGCTTCTGACACCTTGCCTTTAGCCCAGTGAAATTAGTTACAGACATCTTGTCTTCAGAAATATGACAGAATACATTTGTATTGTTTTAAGAAACCAAATTTGTGGTAATTTGTTGCAATAGCCATAAGAAAGGAATATGCCATTAGTTTCAGCAAAAAGGATTAACACAGTGCAAATTACTCACTGTGTGCACCAAGGCTGTGATAAAGTTTAAAGTTATATATACAGTCATATATAATTCATATGGTCATAAAGTTCAAAATATATATACATATATACTGTGTATTTATATGGTATAATAAATATTATATATATAGTATGTATATAATTGAATATATTATTGTCCTTAAATTGATGACATGATGTTGATTGGAACTAGTGAGTAGGAAATGGCAAATATTATTGATGTCCTGGTTATTACATGTTGCCAGAGAGTAGAAGATAACCTCAACAGAGACTCGTGGGGTGATGCATTGGTGAAGTTCAGAGGGATGCAGTCTCTACCATGTGCTGGGACTGTCTAAAGTTAAAGATAAGTTGTTAAAATTTGCACTTTCTACCACTAGGTAAGAGGCACAACTCTTAGTGGGCTTCTTAGAATTTTAGAAGAAACATATGCCACATATGAGAATACTGCTCCAACTTGGAAAACCGCAAGGGTCAAGTGGGCTCTGATAAAGAGAAGCCTCTGCAACAGGCTCAGAATGCAATGCAGGCTGCCCTTCCACTCATGCGATATGACCCTGTAAATCTGATGGTGTCAGATGTTGCTGTGGTAAAGAATGATGATGTGTTGTTTCTCTGACAAGCCCTAATTAGAGAGTCACAGTTCACATGCCAGATTTCTGAAGCAAGATCAGGCCTTCTATGGAAGAGAACCACTTGCCATTTGAAAAAAAACATCAGTAGAACTATTTGGTCATTTCAAATGGAAAGAAAAGTAATCTGAGATAAGGACACACAGACTTCTGGGCTTTGAGGAATGGCTGAGCTTGTTGCATAGGATTCTGGAAGAAATTAAACCTGAAGATCAGAGACAAGCAGATTTGAGGGAGAGATATAGTCACAGACCTGTAGGAATGGTCCCAAAGCATACAGTTATTTTATTTTTTAAAAATTATAATATTTATTAAATTTTGTTACTATTTATAACATAGATTTATTGACTTTTGGTTGGGAAAACTAGTTGCGTGCATTTGTTCAGTTCATTGCAGAATCTTTAGCACCCTGGCCTAAGGATTAAATGCCCATAGTATACCACTTTTATTGCAATAGCCAAGAATGCTGCTACACATTTTCACACACCCCCAGGAGGGTACTTAGTTCTCATTCTACTTGAGAATGATTTAATACCATAAAACTTACCACCAGGTATGATTCTTAGAATAATTTTATATGTTTCCAATTTTTAGAGTTAGATGTATTTAAATTATCTCAAATATATTATTAATGTATTTTTAAATCTTTTTTTGAGGTATAACACATATACTCTCAGAATTAAGTTTTAAAGAATACAATTTGATGATTTTTTTTTACCTACACATTATACCCATGCAATCACCATCCAGGTAAAGATGTTGAATATTTTTAGGACTTCAGAAATCTTTATGACCCTTTTCAATCAACCTCTGAGAGGTTAACTTCTAATCTAACTTCTATCACCATGTATTAGTTTTGCCTGTTTTTGAACCTTATTTTTTTTTTAAAAAAAACAATCATAGTAAAGCATTCAGATCTCTATCTTTAATCCTTCCAGAAAGCATCTACCACCAAGGAGGCTTCGGTCACCAGGTGGACAGAATGACTCATCCAGGCATGTGAACTAGTCTCTGACTAGTTTATCCCTGTGTTGGTGCAATCAGTCCATGACCATGTGGTCATGGTGGTAAAGATGAAGGCTACACAAAAACTCAACAGCATAAGTTCTCCCTGATCTAGCTACTGTCAGGGCCTAGTGTCTATCCTGTCAGCAACATACACTGGGCCCTCCATGTAGCTCCATTTATTTAAAAGGCCAGCCATTAATAGCAGACAGGCCAATTATTCTGAACCCCTTTTATCCTGGAAGGGTATTAATTTGTCCTTACTGGACTTAATAGGTACTCCAGGCTATGATTTTCTCTTTTTTGTCAGCAAGGACTTCACCCATACCACTAAGAGTACTTATAAAATGCTTGCATGGCATCTCATACAACAATGCTTCAGATTAAGACACACATTGTATTAGTCTTTTTCTCATGCTGCTAATAAAGACATACCCAAGACTGGGTAATATATAAAGGAAAGAGGTTTAATGGACTCACAGTTCCACATGGCTGGGGAGGCCCCACAATTATGGCAGAAGGCAAAGGAAGAGCAAAGTCATGTCTTAGGTGGCTACAGGCAAGAGAGAGCATGTGCAGGAGAACTCTTCTATGTAACACCATCAGATCTCATGAGACTTATTCACTACCATGAGAACAGCATGGGAAAAACCTGCCCGCATGATTCAATTACCTCCCCCTGGGTTCCTCCCATGACACATGAGGATTATGGGAGCTAAAATTCAAGATAAGATTTGGGTGCAGACAGAGCCAAACCATATCATTAAACCCCTGGACTCTCCCAAATCTCATATCCTCACATTTCAAAACCAATGATGCCTTCTCAGCAGTTCCTCAAAGTCTTAACTCACTTTAGCATTAACTCAAAAGTCCATAGTCCAAAGTCTCATCTGAGACAAGACAAGTCCCTTCTGCCTATGAACCTGTAAAATCAAAAGCAAGTTAGTTACTTCCTAGATTCAATGTGTGTACAGGTATTGGGTAAATACACCCAAATGGGAGAAATTGGCTAAAACAAAGGGGCTACATGCAATTCTGAAATCCGGAAGGCCAGTCAAATTTTAAAGCTCCAGAATGTTCTCCTTTGACCCCATGTCTCACATCCAGGTCATGCTGATGCAAGAGGTGGGTTCCCATGGTCTTGGGCAGCTCTGCCCCTGTGGCTTTGCAGAATATAGCCTCCCTCCTGGCTGCTTTCATGGACTGGCATTGAGTGTCTGCAGATTTTCCAGGCACATGGTGCAAGCTGTCAATGGATCTACCTTTCTGGGGTCTGGAGGGCAGTGGCCTGCTTCTCATACCTCCACTAGGCAGTGCCCCAGTGGGGAAATCTGTGTAGGGGTTTGCACCCCACATCTCCCTTTTGCACTACCCTAGCAGAGGTTCTCCATGAGGATTCCACCCCTGTAGCACACCTCTGCCTGGATATCCAGGTGTTTCCATACGTCTTCTGAAATCTAGGCAAATGTTGTCAAACCTCAATTCTTGACTTCTGTGTCCCTGCAGGCCCAACACCACATGTAAGCTGCCAAGTCTTGGGGCTTGCACCCTCTGAAGCAACGGCCTGAGCTCTATGTTGGCCCCTTCTAACCATGGCTGGGATGCAGAGCACTAAGTCCGAGACTGCACAAAGCAGCCGGGCACTGGGCCAGGCCCATGAAACCATATTTTCCTCCTAGGCCTCCAGGTCTGTGATGGAAGGGGCTGCTGTAAAGACCTCTCAGATGCCCTGGAGACATTTTCCCCTTGTTTTGGTGATTAACATTTGGCTCTTCGTTACTTATGCAAATTTCTGCAGCCAGCTTGAATTTCTTCTCAGAAAATGGGTTTTTCTTTTCTACTCCATTATCAGGCTGCAAATTTTCTGAACTTTTATATTTTTTGCTTCCCTTTTAACATAAATTCCAATTCCAACCATCATAGCTTTGTGAATACATAAAACTGAATACTATTAACAGTACCCAAGTCACCTCTTGAATGCTTTGCTGCTTAGAAATTTCTCCCACCAGATGCCCTAAATCACCTCTCTCAAGTTCAAAGTTTGACAGATCTCTAGGACAGGGGCAAAATGTCACCAGTCTCTTTGCCAAAACATAGAAAGAGTCACACTTTTGCTTCAGTTTCCAAAAAGTTCCTCATCTCCATCTGAGACCACCTCAGCCTGGACTTTGTTGCCCATACCACTGTCAGCGTTTTGGTCAAAGCCATTCAACAAAGGTCTAGGAAGTTTCAAAATTTCCCACATCTTCCTGCCTTCTTCTGAGTCCTTCAGACTGTTCCAACCTCTGCCTGTTACCCAGTTCCAAAGTCACTTCCACATTTTCAGGTATCTTTATAGCAGCACCTCACTCTACTGGTACCAATTTACTGTATTAGTCTGTTCTCATGCTGCTAATAAAGACATACCATAGACTGGGTAATTTATAAAGGAAAGAGGTTTAATGGACTCACATTTCCACATGGTTGGGGAGTCCTTACAATCATCGTGGAAGGCAAACGAGGAACAAAGTCATGTCTTACAAGGCAGCAGGCAAGGGAGAGCATTTGCAGGGGAACTCCCCTTTATGAAACCATCAGATCTCATGAGACTTAATCACAGCATGGAAAAGACCCACCCCCATGATTCAATTGCTTCGCATTGGGTTCCTCTCATGACTCATGGGCATTATGGGAGCTACAATTCAAGATGAGATTTGGGTGGGACCCAGCCAAACCATATCACCCATTTAATGGCAAAAAGAGTATGTCCTTGGGCACATGCCCATGAGATTCACAAATCATGTAATGTACTTAATATGGTTTGGCTGTGTCCCCACCCAAATCTCAACTTGATTTGTACCTCCCAGAATTCCCACGTGTTGTGGGAGGGATCCAGCGGGAGGTAATTGAATCATGGAGGCTGGTTTTTCCCATGCTATTCTCCTGATGGTGAATAAGTCTCAGAAGATCTGATGGGTTTATCAGGGGTTTCTGCTTTTGCTTCTTCCTCACTCTTCTCTTGTTGCTGCCATGCAAAACTTGCCTTTTGCCTCCAGTCATGATTCTGAGGCCATATGGAACTGTAGGTCCAATTAAACTTCCTTTTCTTCCCAGTTTCAGGTATGTCTTTATCAGCAACATGAAAACGAACTAATACAGTACTCCATCACCACATTTCAGACCAAAAGAATGCTGGAATAGCCTGCTAAAGCTCAAATAGAGCAGCATCTCAGAACAACATCGCGAACAGCTGGGACACTATTTTCTTTGATTGAGAACATACCCAGAGTCAACAAGAGTACATAGTGCTATGTCCCCAGTACTTAAGATACATGGATCCACAAATCAGTGTGCAAAAATAGAATTTACACATCTCAGCCTCACTCCTGTCAACTCAATTTCTATTTTGTTTTTCACCCTTGAAAACTCAGCCTCTTCCTAATTAAAGACCCTCAGTTTCCCAAGAAAGAAGTCTGGTGTCAGGGGACACATTTAGTTTCCTGCAGAACTGAAAGCTACAACTCTCATAAGCCCATATTAGGCTTATGAGCCAGCAAACAAGAAAAGAGCTACTCTACTGGAGGTGGGTGCTTGACTTTGATCACTATGAGGCATTATAGTTTCTCCTACACAATGGAGAGAAGGAAGCCCTATGTTGGGATACTAGAGGATTCAATGGGGCATCTGTTTGTGCTTCTGTACCCCAAAACAAAGGTAAAAACAAGTGTTTGCAGCAACCACGGTATCCCAATAATAGATGCAAGGCAACTAAGAGTTCAGTCCCTATAGGGATAAAGTTCTGGGTCACTCCATCAGCCAAGCAACCCAGACCAGCTCAGTGTGCAAGAAATCAAAAAAGGGAAGTAGAGAAGGGAGATCATGAATGTCATGGTCTCAGAATCAGCTCTATCGCACCAGGGAATTTAGCCTGTTTCATAAACACTCTTGCCTTAATCCTTCTCAGAAATCATAGCTGCCACCAGCTAAAGAGAGCTCCATGAATAATTTACAGGCCCTCGTAGGGATAAATTAGGATCTGCTCATAAAAATAGAAGTACCTCTGTATTGTGAGAGGCTGGAATAATAAAAGGGCACGTGTGGATCTGAGTGCCGGTAGGGGAACACTGTATCAGGCACCTCCTTATGTACCCTCTCTGATCCTTTTGACCTTATGTGTCTCTAGGCTGCGTGTTTTGCCCAGTTACCACTAGGGAGCCAACTCTGCATGGACTTTGACCCACTTCACGTGGATACAACCCAATAGAACTTGTCCATGCCAGGCCACTGTCACCTTCGACTCTGGAGCTTCTCCGTTGACACTAAAGCGTGAGATGCCATGAAACCTACATGGCATGCACAAGCCAGAGGTGTGGGGAAGTTAATTTTCTTTGGGGAAAACCTATGAAACGTGGGATCCAGAGGATAAATTCTTCTTCTTTCCTTTCCTATGGACTGTCTTGAGGAACAATACTTCTTAAGACTACTCTAAAGACAGTCCCACGATATTTAGCAATTGTGTTCACTTGCTACAATGCAGTGAACAGTTTAGTAAGGTACCTACATATGGACTCTCTTGTCTGAGTCACTCCCCTCTTCCAGGCTCTTGCTTCCCTAGTATTACATTTAAGGGTTAACTAGTGGCCTCAGGCTCTTTTTTCTGGGTAGTCCAGGCTAAGACAGGTGTATACTATTTGATCCCCAGTTTATAGATGAGAAACTGAGGCAAAAAGAAGTGAAGCAACTCGCTGGGATCATATATCTAGGTCTTTCACACCTAGATCAGCCTGGCTTAAAATCTAGATCTTAATTAATGTATTTAATAGAAGACATGATCTAGTTGCTGAAAACAGTTGGGATGGTAAAAATCAATCCTGTAGATTAAGCAGTAATGGTTTGAATGGGGTGGTGTATAACGGAGTCCTGAACTATAAATGATCAGGAGAGGTGATTTGATAATTACTCAGTGGGAGTAAGTAAAAGGCTGTTGCCTTCTAGCGTGGCATAGACCAGTGTAGGGACACTGTTCTGCCATTTGGAAATACTGTAGAAAAAGCATTCTGTAAGAGACATCTATGGTGTTTCTGGTAAGCAGGTTCAAAAAAAGGGAGGAGAGAGAGAGAGGAAGAAGTAGAAGGAAAAAAATTAAGACCTGGTCACAGGGTGAGGGAATTTCCCTAACAAGTTAGTAGGTGAAATATATGGCTAGGGTAAAAGTGGTGAATAGTTAGGGTCTGAGCTGAAAGTTTACAAGGATTGGGATATAAATGACTATAGTAGGAGACCTGGGCAGGGAACAGAGGATGCGGGGCATTAGCTGGGAAGGAGGTAGGTGTGGAGCAGATATCAGAAGCTGGACCTGCCATCATGCACAGAAATATGTGTATGATCCATGTATGTACGATCCATTGGCTCCTATCAAGAAAAGTCCATCTTCTTTCATTCACACAGGTCTATGGGCCAGATCCCACCCACAAAGTGAAGGAAAAACAGTTTCTTATCTTTCATTAAGTCTGCTCTTGAACAAGAACATGCTGCTTCTAGCTTATCCCTTGACTAAACTATATTTATTTATATTCTGCAGTCTTACAAAGAAAACCTCTCCTACCCTTACAAACATGAGAGGCAGAAGTTCAGTTTTATACAGCTAAACAGAGATTGCCTGTTTAAAGAAAAATCTGGAAATTGGTACTGGATGAAAAGAATATTCACTGACTTTAAACTATTGGAGATTATGCTCTGAAGTCCAATAGCTTATTTGTTCAATAGGCCACATGGGTAGCCCTGAAAATAGAAGCTGATGAAATCAAGGCGGGGAAGTAGAGAAGGTCAGTGACTTAAGAGTTAAGATAACAAAGAACCAGCTCTCAGATCTTGGTCCTTTCAGTAGAAGTAATTTTTTCAGAGGTATTAGCGTACCAATTTACACTATCTCAACTCTAAATTAATTAACACAGTGTAATGGATGAAAGAAATACTCCAGACACGCCGACATCAGGCAACAGTATCCTAACTTACCTTTCAGATTCTACTTTTTCTCAGGTCCTCCAACAGTCTGTTCTCACCCCAAGACAAGCTCTTCTTTAAGGAGTCTAGTTATATTATCTTCTCCTTCAAGCCATACAATACCTCCCCTTTGCATTAGTAATAAAATTCAAAATTTTTATCCTGGTCCCAGTGACCTAGCTCTAGCCTGCCTCTCTCACCTCATATGGGTACCCTCCCCCCCACTCTCACCACATGTTCCAGTCATACTAGCGTTTGTTCTATTGTTTAGTGCCTTAATCTTTTTACAGGAGGTTTCTAATCATTAGGGCTCAGCTGAAAGAATCTATCTCAGAGGGACCTTCTGCAACTTCCCAGATAGTAGCAGCCATTCCTCCTATGTCTTGTCCCTGTAACATCACTCTTATGTTTCCTTTATGCTAATTTTCATTATCTGAAACTATCTTGCTTATATATTTATCTGTTCATTATCTGCTTCCTCATACTACATATAATCTTCAAAAGAGCAAGAACTAATTTTGCAGTGCTCACAGTTACACCTCTAGCATCTAGAAAAGGGCTTGGAAGACAGCCACACACGCTCCTTTCCCCAAATAAAAATTGATGAGTGAGTAAATGAATGAATGCATGAAACTAAATATTCTTAGCGCATTTCACAGTGTATACAACTTCAGGATCCCTGCATATACATCCCCAGGATTACCACTTTTATTACAGGCTGTTCCAGAAGACTTCCTGACTATCAAAAAAAAAAAATGCCATTTAGTACAAAATGACTACTAAGCCTTCCAAGAAACCAAGGACGTTCTAGTACCAATTGAATACTATTGCATGCTGGTCATTTATTTTATTTGTTTATTTGCCTTACAAATTCTGAGTTATTGTTGTGTATATGAAGCAAGAGTCACCAAATTACAGCCTCCAGGCCAAATTTGGCTCACCCCCTATTTTTATAAATACATTTTAATGGGAAAACAGCCACAGCCTTTTGTTTACATATTTTTATGGCTTCTCTTGTGTCAAAAAGGCAGAGCTGAGGAGCTGCGACAGAGTTGGTATAACCCCCAAAGCTGAAAATATTTGCTGTCTGACCCTTTACAGAAAAAGTTTACTGATTCTTGATATACAGCAATATGTACTCAAAAATAGAAACTGTGTGAGAAAAAGAGCTGCAAAATGTCAGGGGGAAAAATGAGAGCATTGACTGGTGTTTTCTTTGGGTAAAATCCAGGAAATTTGATAGTGACCAAATTAGAAGTGTATCCTCAAAATGGTTTTGGATTAGAGCGTGAGAGAGAAGACTACATTTCAGTGGTTAGCTCAGAAATCAGAAGTTTACTGGCTGAAGACCAACCTTTCTTTCAGGCTAGTTCTGTATTCTCTTGCTAAGAGACACTTAGTTCCCTTCCATTTCACACTGGGCCCCCTCTTCCTACCTTTGTTTGCATCTGTTCTCTGTGCAATCCGGAATGTAGGGAACACTGCCATCTTCATGATGAATCGTTTCCTCCATTGAATTGCAATTACAGGTTTTAATCAGTTCATTATTTCACCTAGTTTTTGGGTCCTGACAGTTATGCTATGGAAACTAATTGAATTGGCTTTACCTCAAGGCATTCCCACAAGAAGATTTTTACCTTGCCATTTGGGAATTTTTTGGCTGTTTGACCAAATTAGCCCTAATTGCTCTGTAACCTAAAAAAAAAAAATCTTATTTTTATATTTTTCCTTTGAAAGCTTTTACATTCTATTCCTGCTCTGAACACAGTGCTCTTTATATAAAAAGACAAATCACTGGCCTATAAGTTAGTGTGTTATATACCGAGCTTCTTATATAAGAGGCTATAGAGTATTTGCATAATATACCCTTATTCTTTTTCATAGCCCTCCTTTAGAATAATTTTTTAAAAGTATGGAAAGGCTGGACATTAGATTACGTTTTTTCAACCCTTTCGTATTTCTGCTGCTGCAAGTTCTAGTCTATGGAAAATATATGGCCCAGGAATAACGTTTGACTGTCTGTCCGTGGTGACATTATCTTAGCAAGTTCACCATGATCTAAGGCTGGGTTCTCAGATTTTGGGGTGCCTCACTGGCTTACATCAAATTGACAAAGTTTCATCTGATAAAGAAATCAAAATGTCAGTTGATAATATCATGATGAGAATACAGCAGCCAGGCATGGTAGCTCATGCCTGTAATCCCAGCACTTTGAGAGGCCAAGGCAGAAAGACTGCTTGAGCCCGGGAGTTTGAGACCAGCCAGGGCAACATAGTGAGACCTCATCCCTACAAAAAAAAATTTAAAAAAATAGTTGGACATGGTGGTGCATGCCTGTGGTCCCAGCTACTCGGGAGGCTGAGGTGGGAGCATTGCTTGGACCCTGGAGTTCAAGTGTTCAATGAGCTAGAGCTATGGCCACTGCACTCCACCCAGGGCAACAGAATGAGATCCTATAAAAAAAAAAAAAAAAAAAAGAAATGTAGCAGCAGAGGAGACTAGAATGATCTAATCTCCTTGGTCAGCACGTTCTCTTCTTCCAGGAGAACCTACACATATGAGAAGCCATATTATAATCCAAAGGTTGTTTGGTGAGTGTAGAATGCAAGCAGAGAGAGGAGAAATACTGGGTAGAAGATTACATTGTTGACAGTAAATGAACACCCAGCTGCATTCATCTCTCATTTAGGAGCTGGAACATCAAAAGACAAGAAAACCAAATTCTGGGACACAGCAACTTGTTCTCTGAAAAGCCATGAATGAGGACTTCCAATATTGGCCTCTACTCTGCTGATTTTCTACATACATTCTAGTGAAAAAGTCTTGCTTTAGTAATCATCAGACAAGCAACTATTTCATCAAATCCTATTCTTTCTGCTCTCTGCCATAGGGGCCCTCATCCTCTGAAGGTGATGTCTACATATTTCTTATTGGATCCATTGCCTGTTAAATTTATCAGTTTGATTCACAAAGCTCTGGAGTTTCTCTTGCTGTCTCTATTTGCTGTCCATATGTAGCAGGGTTTCTCAGCTTTGGCACTACTGATATTTTAGGTGGGATAATATTCTGTTATTAGGGACTATGTAGGATGTTTAGCAGTATCCCTGGCCTCTTCCCCTTATATGTCAGTTACAGCCTCCCCACCCACCATCCCTTAGCAGATATGACAACTAAATATGACAACTAAATATTGCCAAATGTCTCCTGAGTACCAAAATTGCCTCCTGTCAAGGAATTCTGGCATATAGGATAGATAGGTGAAAAGAAGAGAGGATTCCTTCTAATTCCTTTCAAGGATCTAGGGCAAAAACCATTCAACCCAGTCAAGCTGGGTTCCAGCTTCATATCATTTAACTCCTCTACTTTTATTCCTCTGAGATTCCCCTTACCATAACCAAGATGTTTATACAAATCAAATCCTAACTCAGACTTCTATGAATTTTTTATGCATATCTACCTTTCCAGGCAAGTCACAACTTTCTTATATCTGATTGGGCAGAAGGTTTATAGTATCTCAGTAAATAATTTTCCTCAGTTACATGGAGCATCATATTTTTATTGGGAGAGAAACATATTTCAAAATTTGAGGTATGCACAGTATCTGTCAATACCCATGACTGGCTTCAATTCTGAAATCTAATTAATGTGAATTCTAAATTCCTTGGGTTCATCAAATCTTTGCGTTTGTCAACATAGGGTACAGAATTTTGGTTGTTGTTTTCTTCTCTCTCTTAACACTTTAACTAGAGTTAAGCAGTTTTCATTTCATCAAGAGGGCAAGTCACAGACAAATAAATCTCTCTTCAGTGGTAGAGGTAACATTTTAGTAAGTTGAGAGATGCAGTATTCTTATTGCTCCAAGATGACACTGTGTGGAAATTGGACCAAGTTTAAGTTCCCAAAAGATGCAACCCAGGATGCTCTGTCCAAATGCATGTTCTATTCTTTTTATTTTATTTTATTTGGAGACAGAGTCTTACTCTGTTGCCCAGACTGGAGTGCAATGGCATGATCTCGACTCACTGCAACCTCCGCCTCCGTGGTTCAAGCGATTTCTCCTGCCTCACCTCCCGAGTAGCTGGGATTACAGGCGTGTACCACCATGCCAAGCTAATTTTGTATTTTTAGTACAGACGGGGTTTCACCATGTTAGCCAGGCTCAAACTCCCTACCTCAGGTGATCCGCCCACCTCAGCCTCCCAAAGTGCTGGGATTACAGACGTGAGCCACCACACCCATCGCAAAGGCATGTTCTATTCTTAGACAGGTATATTATCTTATTCTCATCTTCTTTTCATCTCTTGCTTCCTCTTTTCCTCCAACATGTTTGAATTAACTATGCCCCAGTTTTTGTGTTTCCCTAGGTCATGTCCCAACCATGCTATTTCTCCAGAACTTAAACAAAAAGCTTCTTCAATGGAAGGTGCACAATCTTTCTACTGCAACTCACAAACAACAGTCAAAAGCCCTATGCCAAAAAAGTTATCTATGAAAAATGAGACTACAAGATTACTTTTTTTCAATAATAATTTTGAAATTTCTTCCCTACCATCAGAAGGTTCTAGGACAAGCCCACTGATGCTTACACTTGGAGAGAATAGAGCAGCAAGGATGAACGACAGTATTTTTCCACACTCAGCCCCTACAGGCAGCTCAGCATTTCTTTGGCAGCTCCCCTTTAACTAGAAGAAAGATGGCAGTTGACCAAACAGATAAAATACAAGTATTGCTGAGACCACCCAGGCATGTATCATTCATTTTGAATTGACTGGATCTTTTCCAGAGGGATTTTGTTAGCAAAGAAGAGAGAGGAGATGGAGTATAAGGGTTCAGGGGCAGTGAGGGAAAATGATGAAATAGGTGGATAATTCTATTTGGAAAAATGTATAGACACATGCCAAATACAGGTAAGAATTGCAGAAAATATTTTGCTGTGATGTTAGTCTCGAAAGACCTATGAATGTTTTTTAATTTATTTTTAAATTTACTTTTAATCAATCTGTCTTCAAAATTTGGCATTCCCAACACACATCTCACGATTTCAGCTCTAGAGTCAGAAAAGTTGGCTGGGCGCAGTGGCTCATGCCTATAATCCCAGCACTTTTGGAGGCCGAGGTGGGTGAATCATCTGAGGTCGGGAGTTTGAGACCAGCCTGACCAACATGGAAAAAACCCTGTCTCTACTAAAAACACAAAAATTAGCTGGGTGTGGTGGCGCATGCCCGTAATCCCATCTACTTGGGAGGCTGATGCAGGAGAATCGCTTGAACCAGAGAGGCGGAGGTTGTGGTGAGCCAAGATGGCACCATTGCACTCCAGCCTGGGCAACAAGAGTGAAACTCTGTCTCAAAAAATAAAAATAAAAATAGAGTCAGACAAATCAGATTTAAATACCAGCTCTACCACTTATTAAATATGGGACCTGAACAAGTTATTTAAGAATTCTCAGACTACATTTCTTCATCTGTAAAGTGGAATAAACCAATTAACAGAGTCTGGCTCACATTAGACAATGAAGACAAGGCACATTAAGGTGGATGGATGGATGAGTATGTGGGTGGTAGAAGATTCTGAAACTCTGAATCTTGCAGAAGAAAAAAATATAATCTAAATTCTTACCTAGAGGAAACTGCTTTGCTTTGCTAGTTCTCATTGAGAGTGTGAAAGATTTAAGTGTTCATTCTTCAGGAAGGGCGTGAGTCCTCAGCCATCGATATTAAAAAAAAAAAAAGTGCAACTTCACCTGCCTTGAGTGTTTTTGCTTTTAAGAACTGGAAAGCTTTTATTGAAGTGGTGGTATAGGAATCACTGAAAACCTTTATACTGGACTCTGAGCTCCTCAGATAGATCAATTTCACTCTAATAAATCAAACCTTTGAAACCTGCTCTGTGATATTGCAGTCATCTCTGCCTGAGCTCTGTGGCAGGCAGAGTCTGGCCCAGCCATGGGGCTGGTCTTCCATTTCTATTTCAGTGTAATTAGGAGATTTTCTTTCTTTGAATTAGAAACTGGCTGGCAGGAAAAATGGTATGGGAACATTCCACAGGGTTCTCTGGAGAAACAGGCAATCTAACCATTGATGAAGAGGACATGGGCTCATGCTAATATAAAGAAATGCTCCTCTCTGCAGCAGGAAAGTGAGGAGTATGCTTCATGCTGGTGGGCTGATTATTTGGCTCATTCCAATTAGTACTGAATCCAAATGGAATAATGTATTTTTCCTTAATTCTTTCAATTATCCAAATGCTTTGTGGGAGAACACATTCTTTCTCTCCAACTGGAAGCAGAGGATTCAGCTCTGCTATGGGGCCTGGTGATTAGACCTGTTGGATTAGTGATGCCTGCAATTCAGTCAGAGGTGTAGTCTTCCTAATTGCCTTTAGGGGGTTACACTCCCTCCCCTTTGCTTCCTTAATGATCTCATTAGACAATTCAATCTGGAAAATGCTTGCAACTCCTCCAGCCTATGTAATTGCACCCAAGATGGGGTTTTAGGGCTCCTTCAAACAGGTCAGATATCATACTTTGGGACATTCAAGGTAGATTTGGGGGCCGTCTACTAAGCACTTTGACTGAGTGGCTCTCACTCAAAACTACAGATGGGTAAATAATGATAGCATCCTTAATGGGCAACAACAGAAAAAGCAAGTTGCTTAAAGGTCATGCATCTGCATTCACCACGGCCTGATGCTTCTCACAAGGATCTTCAAAGGATGAGCACATTGGATCAGCAAGACTTCACTCAGCTTTGAGGGCCCTGCTGTAGAGACAGTCATGGATGTTCCAGCAGCAAGAATAGTATAGGTTTCATGCAGGCAATACTGAAGCCAGGACTTTTTTTTTTCTTTTTTAAAAAATAATTCACAAATGGTGAAAGGTCTGGATGTTAAGGCAAGAAGGGTAAGGGTGGGTGTATGAAAAAGAGATAGGGGTTGGATTTTAACATAACCTTTGGGGTAAGGCTATTTAATGAGCATTTAATACTGGTAGGTTAACCAAATCAAGACCCCATTTTTTTTGTTTGTATGTTTGGTCCTTTCTATGAAGTTATCCAGAAGGAGGTACTGCAAACATTGTCCCCCAGGTAGGGAAGTAAGGCAACGCAGAATGATTTCTCCTTTCAACCTTAATTACATGTCTGCTTGAATTAAAGACTTGTAACTGAATTTGATGGCTAGACCTTGACCTTCAAGAATCATATACTGAAGATTTTTTTTAGCTTTATTGAGGTATAGTTCACATACTATAAATTTCCATCCAAGGTAAGCGTAAGGCTCAATGATTTTTAGCAAATGTATGTAATGAAATCATCACCAGAATCCAGTTTTAGAATACAGTATTATCATCATCCCTATTTTCCTTGTGTCCACCAGGAGTTAATCCTTCCACCCTCCTCTTAGTCCCAGCCCAGACAACTACTAATCTTTATTTTCTTACAGATTTTCTTTTCTGGAAGTTTTATATAAATAGTGTCATATAATATGTAGTCTTCTGGCTTCCTTCACATGGCATAAGGTTTTGGAGATTCATCTATCTTATAGCATTTATCAGTAGCTGGTTCCTATTTCATGGCTGAAAAGTGTTCTGTTGTATGGGTATACCATATTTTGTTTATCCATGCACCAGTTTATACAAATTGGGATTGTTTACAACTTGGGGATATTATAAATAATGCTGCCGTGAACACTCACATACTAATCATTGTGTGGACATGTTTCAGTTTTACTAGCAGTGAAATTGTTGGGTTGTATGGTAAGATATGTTTCACTTTTAAGTAACTGCCAAACGTCTTTAAGTGGCTGTACCTTTTACAATCTCATAAGCAGTGAATGAGGGTTCCAGTTTTCCTACATCCTTGTCAACAGTTGTCATTGTCTATCTTTACTATAGCTATTCTAGTGAGTTGTATAGTGGTATCACCTTGTGGTTTTCATTTGCATTTCCTTAACAACTAAAGATATTGAGCATCTTTTCTTATGCCTGTTAGCCATTCATGTATTTCTTTGGTGAAATCCCTCTCCGAATATTTGGCCCATTTCTTAATTAGGATTTTTGGTCTACCTATTAATGAGTTGTGAGAATTCTTTATATATTTGGATACAAATTTTTTGTCAGATGCATAATTTTCAAATATTGTCTCCCAGTCTGTGGCTTGCATTTTATTTTCTTTATGGTATTTTTGAAGTACAAACATGTTTAATTTTGATGGCATCCAAAACGACAATTTTAATCTTATATATCATGCTTTTGGTATTGTAGTTAAGAAATTTTTGCTTGCCCAAAGTAAGGAAAATTTTGTCCTATATTTCCATCTGAGTTTGATAGTTTTTGCTCTTATGTTTAGTTCTATGAGTCAATTTATATGTATGGTATGAGGTAAGAGTGTAAGTTAATTTTTGTTTATTTATTTTACATGTGGATATCTAATGGCTTTAGTATCATTTATTGGTTAGCTTTTTTCCCATTGAATTATACTTTTGTCAAAAATCAGTTAAGCATATATGTAAGAATTTATTCTAATCTTTGATTGGTCTACACTTTTATGCAGTGCTCACTGTCTTAATTACTGTAGATTTATAGTAAGTTTTAAAATCAAAGTCCTCCAAATTTTTTGTTCATAATAATTTTAGCTATTCTTGGTAATTTTCATTTCAATGTACATTTTAAAATCTATTTGTCAGCTTCTACAAAAGGTCTGTTGGGATTATGATATATATCACTTTGAATGTATAAATCAATTTGAGGAAAATTGTCATCTTAATATTGAATTTTTTAATACATGAATAAGGGTGGTTAATTTTGTTAAATCCTTTTTTTAGGCAGTGATTGAGATGACTGTGCTCTCTTTGTCCTTTATACTATGCACTGTACCCAATACAGTGTACACTCTATTGTTTACTGTATGAATTGAGTTGTGAATTTTAAACCAACCTTGCATTCTTAGGATAAATCTCACTTAGTCATGATGTATAATCCTTTTTTTAATGCTTTGCCCAATTTGGTTTGCTAATAATATGTGTTTATACTCATGAAGGATATTGATCTGTATTTTACTTTATTCTTTTGATCTGGCATTGTTAGCACAGTGATACTGGCCTCATATATTGAGAAATGTATTCTCCATCTCTATTATCTGAAAGAGTTGGTGAAAGATTAGTATTATTTCATCTTTTTTGATAGAGCACCAGTGAAGCCATCTGCACCCAGGGTTTTCTTGATAAAAGAATACCTATTTACTAACTTAATTTCTTTACTTGTTATAGATATATTTGTATTTTCTATTTCTTCATGAATCCATTTTGGTAAATTGTGTTTGGTAAATCTGGTAAATACTTACCCATTGTTCATTCTCTCAATCCTCTCTCATAAATATGTATAGCTTTTCTCCTAAACCTGCTAAATATTTATGACTCTATTGTGTGACACAGACCCAATGAAGCATAAAAGCCAACTTACCCTCTTCCCTCTTAAAAGAAAGAGCACCTTCGACACATGCCTGAGACTGTCTCCTTCAGTTTGCAAACTGATATTGCCAATAAAACTCTCTTTTCTATTTAGCCAGCCTGGTAGTCTTTTGGATGACAATTACACATATACTTAGATTTTCTTTTCCTTTTTGTCTCTTCATGTGGATTTTTATCATCTGGTGTTATTTCTCTTCAACTTAAATGACTCTTCAGTATTTCCTGTATGACATCTCAGCTAGAAAAGCACTCTCTCAAGCTTTGATTGTCTGGCAATGTCTTGTTTTCATTTTTGAAGGATAGTGTTCCTGGATAGTTGACAGTTTTTTTGTGTGATTGTTTTGCTTTCATTGCTCCGAGCATGTCATTTCACTGTTTTGACTTCTGTTGTTTCTGATAAGAAGTCTGCCATTAATTTTATATTCTTTTTATCTGTACATAAGGAGAAATTCTACTTGTGTTTGGCTGTGAACATTTTGGTTACAATGTGTCTATCTTACTTAGAATTTGAGTTCCATTGTCTTACAGATTACTACTTTTAATCAAATTTGGGTAGTTTTTTATTGTTGTTGTTTGTTTGTTTGTTTTGAGACGGAGTCTCCCTCTGTCACCCAGGCTGGAGTGCAGTGGTGCCATCTTGGCTCACTGCAACCTCTGCCTCCCGGGTTCAAGCAGTTCTCCTGATTCAGCCTCCTGAGTACCTGGGTCCACAGGTGTGCACCATCATACCTGGCAAATTTTTGTATTTTTAGTAGAGACGAGGTTTCACTGTGTTGGCCAGGCTGGTCTCCAACTCCTGACCTCAAGTGATCCACCCACCTCGGCCTCCCAAAGTGCTGGGATTGCAGGCGTGAGCCACCACACCCAGCCAAATTTGGGTAGTTTGTATCCATTACTTTTTCATATTCTTTTTCTGGCCTTTCTTCTTCCTCCTTTATCTGAGTCTTCTAAAATGTATGTATTGACACCCTTTAAGTTTCCATTTTTTATCTGTTATTACTTTTTATTCTCTGTTCTTCAGATTAAATAATTTCTATTGATCTATCTTTAAATTTTCTGATTATGTCTTCTAACATTTTAATTCTACTATTGAGTTCCTTTAATAACATTTTATTTTAGTTATTATGTTCTTCCACTCCAGAATTTTTATGTGGTTATTTTCATAATTTCTATTGCTTCATTGAAATTAATCATATTTCTCTTTATTTAAGCATAGTGTTGTTTAGTCCTTTGAACATATTTATAATGGCTACTTTGAAGTCTTTTTCTGCTGAGTTCAATCTATAGGCCCACTCAAAGACAGTTTCTAATCACTGCTTGTTCTTTCACTTTTGAATAAGGGTCATACTTTCTTCTTTCTTTGTATCAGAATTCTTACTGAAAGCCGGAAAATTGTAGATAATGCATTGTACTAACCCTGAATTCTGATATGCCTTCTCTGCCCAATGATATTTGGTTTTGCTGCTTTTGTTTTGTTTTTTGGTAACTTGCTTTGACTAAGTCTATGTCATCTGTTTCCCCTTCATAGGTGGCTGCTGTTGTTTCTACTCAAGTTTTGAAAAGTTTTGTTTTTGTTTTATTCATGGATTTTTAAAGGCCACGCACTTATGCATAGCTTAATAATTAAACAATGATGTTTGAGAGGTTGCACTCAACCTCTCAATCTAACAAGTCTCTACCCTCTGCCAACGGATCTGTGTATGTGTTGGGGAGCACACTCAGACCCATCCATCTTTTAAGCTGGCTCCAGATTTTATTTTTTGCACGTCCTCTCGCACACGTATGCAGACTTGGAGTCAGACGGTGATGTGTGGATAACTTAGATTATCTTAAGTCTGCCTTAAATGTGCACAGCTTTCCAGTCAGCTCAGGACTGGTAGAAAGCTTACCAAGGCCCCTTCCAGCTGTCTTGCCTCCCAGGTTTCCTTGTTCAGTTTCTGGCTGGTCTGCTACTTTACTGCTTGATCACATTAGGTCCTCACCTCAGGCTTGCCGAGAGACTGATCATTCATTCATTCCTTCGTGACAGATACCTATAAACACAGACAATGCTGCTTAGTGTGGGGTGTTTTTTTCCTGCTTGCTATAAATCAGGTCAGTCCTCTTTTTCAGTGAAGCTTCTGTTTTTCACAGATTGGACCCACTCTGTTAGAACTATTATGTCAATTGAGTGGGGGACAGAAAGTGGAAGCTACCCAGAGCAAGAATGCCAGACTTCCCATTTTCCCACCAGAAGTTCAGTATTGTTTTAAATAACTGCTCCTCGACTTTGTGTATGCATTTGGTTGATTTCCAAAGCCTGAAAATGGTTTTTATTTTTTAGTTTTTACTTTTTTCTAATTTTGTAGCTGATTTTGAAGGAGAGAATTTGCTGAGCTAAAAACTGTGCCATATTAGAATCCCTGTTTCAATAAATTATTTTGGAAAGAAGGAATAGGTGAAAGAATTAATGAGAATGTAAGTATCATACTTTCCTCATTAATTAGACATGAAATTCTATGCTCATTTCTGTGATCATATGGTATCACATCCCTTCATCATCTTGATCCATATCTTTGGTTACTTATACACCTTTATAATACATGGTCCCAAGAACTAAACATAATACTTCAAGTATGGTCTCAGTCATTCAAGCAGTTGTAACTTATCTCTGTAGAATGGGTTACCTAAGACTATATCATCCTTTTTCCAATAGGCAGCAATAAGAGTTGAGCCTTTTAATAGATTTTGTTTGGGCTCTGGCTGATGAGCCATGGTAGAAAAACAGTGAGACAAAGCATTAGACTAAATTTCCATGGAAGAAATTTGGAATGAATAGCATAAATATATTTATCTTTAAACTTTTTTATGGTAGCAATATACATAGGGGAAAAGGAGATTATGATAATATCAATAATAGCCAATATTTCTTGAGTACTTTCCATGCTCGAGATACAATTTTAGGTGCTGTACAAACTACCACCCTTTTATCTTTGCAACCCTACTGATGAGGAAACTGAAATCAACTGTAGTAAAGCAACCTGCCTAAAATAACAGAGCTATTAAGTGGCCAAACTGGAGTTTGAGCAGGGATCCTCTGGATCCAATGCTCAGTGTTGATTGAATATGCAGGGCTACTCACTGTCTAGTGAGGAGAGCTTTCTCATTGAAAGCTAATCTGAGCATGCCTTGCTTATCCATCGCCAGTTCTGAAGGAGATTGAGAAAAGATTGGTGCTGTAAACTTCTAAATGATTCCAATCTACAGCACATTTCAGTGTTGCATGTTTCAGTTTATGCAGCTTCCTCTGCTTTGCCTCAGCAAATTGCAAGTCCCTCAGAAGAGTCCCTAAGAAGCAGTTCCTCTGGCTGCTGAAGCGGCCAGGCTGCTATGCACACTGGGATCACATTCCGCATAGTAAGTAGCCATCCCTTCTACTAGAAGACCTGCACACAAATCAGCATGGGGCTAGATAATTCAAATCAGAATTACTAGCAGCTATTGAATCTGAGGGCATTTGCTAAGTAGAACAAAGAGCTATGAAAATAAGGTGATGGCTTTCTTTTTTTTTTTTTTTTTTTTTTTTTGGCTGATCTTATGCCAATCACAAGGAAAATATCAGAATTGCAAATCATGTGAGAATAAAATTGCCCAAATCCTGATGGACCTTATTATGGATAAAAGTGGAATTATATCTAGAATAGAGAGAGTAGCAGCTCTGGCCAATTTCCTTCACAGGCTCCAGAAGTGACAGGCATGGCACAGATTATGCCAGGCTTAGTATCTGTGCTCTGCAGGGGCGATTCCCATTAGCTTCTGTGCCCAGATCCTCATCCTAGGCAGCGTGTGCTGGGTAGCATTCAGGACGGCAAGGTTCTCCTGCCTCAGCAACACTGTGCTTGCTTTAGAAGCAGAGTGAGTAAGGCCTCTGTCGACATCATGCTTTAATTGTAATGAGAAGTCATAGAAGGAGCTGGTCTTTTTGGTCTTTTACAATTTGGAAAATAAGAAAAAAATTGTTAATCTTTCCATTCCTATGCTGTTCAGTCATTTTGGCCTAGGAACTTTAATGCTATTGCTTTGTAGTTTCCATTGCATAAAGGTAGTCACCTATGTGCTGGTGTGATGCTCAATCTCCCTCAACCCAATCGCATTCAATGGAAATGATAAGAGAACTCTGTTCAGCTGTTGCCCATGTGTAAAACACCTATTTAGTGGAGCTGAAATGTACTGATAACTGGGTTCAAAAGAGACAGTCATTTTCAGGGCTTGATAAGTAGCAAGATGTCACCATTCTTGCTGCCTTAGGCTATGGACATTACTTATTCATTTCTTCATCCATTATTTTATTAAAAAGTGTCTGTACATGGCATGGATTAAATGTTGGAGAAATTACCAATATTCATTGCTTTATTTGACTTCCCAGTCTTATCTCTGCTCCTGCCCCCTTCCTGTTTTTCACACATTTCCTATAGCACCGACTACATGCCATTTTATAAACAGATCTTTGCCAAAGAACCAAGTACCCTCACACCATGGGTGCCCCACTGCGCCCACATTGCCTGTCCTTGTTTTGTTTGCTCCTGTTCCAGATAATTCTTTCTGCATCAAAACCCATCTTCCTCCCACCCTCATTTCCTCTGGGCTCTGCCAAACATTCTTATTAACACACAGAGTCATTATTGTTATGGTTACCTAAATTAACCTTGACCATTTCCTTTAACTATAAAATGGGAGTGATAAGAATACCTGTATGATATATTGTTGTATGGCTTAAATGAGATAATAGAAATGCTGAAAAAAATACTTGTCATATAGCAAGTATTTACTTACTATGCTGCATATCATGTAATCATTCCAAAAGCTAAAAAACAAAACAAAACAAAATGAAAAGATAGTTTCCTTCTGGTCAACATTGATAGTAATAGGTAATATTTATATTACTTAGATACTGTGTGAGCATAATATTTTATTAATTATTGCCATGCCCATTTTATTGATAAAGAAACTGGAGTATAGGAAATCAATAATAATTTTCTGCCATCACTTCTATAATGCATTTGGAGAGGCTTTTTGGTCAATTATTGAAGGGACTGGATTTATAAGTTGCTTTAGACCTTCTGATTAAGGGTGAGTGATGTCACCAATCACAGCAATGGAAGCATCACTTACTCTTATCCCTTCTAAATGCTTTCCTGATAGCATCACCCTCATCTACTGTTTTGGGAAAGAGGGCAAGAAGTGGAAGAAAGGAGTGCTGCATATAAAGCCCTGGGAGAAAATTGAAAGCTGGACCTATGGGTTCTCTGATTCCTGAGGCTATAAATCTCTAGGATTTGGGGCAGGAGCTGATTCTATCTCACAACCAAGTCTACTGGAACTGGCTCACTCTGCCCACCTAACCCTGTAGGAGGGGGCTTTAAACAATTTTGATGGGGGCAAACAGTGAGGACAGAAAGGTCCATCACCTGGTCAAGAACACAGCATCATTGCTCTTCCCTGGGCATTGAGAACAGGAGGTCTGTTTGAAGTGGTAAGATACATATCAAACCCATTCAGTGGGCACAACTTTCTGTATCCCCAAAATTTCCTGAAAACATCTTTATTATAAGAGCAAGTTTTTCCAGTAAAATCTGCAAAGATTAGTTCTATCCGACTCATGAAACCCTCAAATTCTTCCATCCTCAGAGTCTCTAGAGTGGTAACTAGCTTGATAAATAAAGAATCTGGGCCTAGGCATGGGCAGTAGCAGGAAAGAAAGGCAGGGCATTAACTTGAACCTGGATGGGGAAGGCATGGGGATGGTGAGCAGTGGGGCCCTGAGAAGTGTGCCCACATGAAGGATGCAGGAGATATTCTCCACGAGTTGCTGGAATGGCCAACAGAGATTTGAATTTCATATGGAAAGAGGGAGGTAGTGGGAAGTTCAGACTCATTGTGGTGAATGGTTTGCCTGCAGCAGTGGCAGGTTTTTATTTTTTATTGTTTAGTTGTAAAAAGACGACCGCATCTGTTTTGCTCACCATTGTCATGGCACCTATTGCAGGGGAACTACTACATAAACACTGTTGGATGGATGAATGGATGGTCCATGTATTCATCCATATTCACACTGCTGTAAATATACTACCCGAGACTGAGTAATTTATAAAGGAAAGAGGTTTAACTGGCTCACAGTTCCGCATGGCTGGAGAGGCCTCAGGAAACTTACAATCGTGGTGGAAGGGGAAGCAGACACCTTCTTCACAAGGGGCAGGAGAGAAAGAAGTGCAAGCAGAGAAGATGCCAGACACTTATAAAACCATCAGGTCTTGTGAGAACTCACTCACTATTGTGAGAACAGCATGGGGGAAACTGCTCCCATGATCCAAACACCTCCCTCTCTCCACACACTGAGAGTACATGTCCCTCCTTCGACACATGTGGATTACAATTGGAGATTATATTTGGGTGGGGACACAGAGCCAAACCATATCAGTCCATTTCCTGAGAGTCTCCTAAATCACTTTAAGACATCCCCTGCTATCTGGAAACTCTATTCTGATCCACCTGCAAGCCCCCAGACACTATATAGATTATGTGACTTAACACTGAAGCTGCTCTCCCAATGCCTCTTTTTGCAAGGTACATTATCTTCATTTAAAAATATCCTTCCTTCATTCCTTGAGGGGTTCTAAATGCCCCAGGGCTTTTTTCACTGAGCAGGCCTATGGCTGGTTACCCCAGGCCAACATGTAATGGAGGGCTCAACATGCCATCCTGTGAACCTCTTTCCTGGAAGCAGGGAAGAGGAATGAGGCAGGCTGCTATGGAGTAGATCCCTTATCTCCTACCTAGAAGGCATCTTGCCTATTGCAAAGGTTTGAAGCAGTGGCTCTCAGGCCTGGTTGCATATTAGAATCACCTGGGGAACTTGTAAAGTGCACAGATTTCACCCTGGACCATTTAAATCAGAATCTCTGGTCACGAGGCTCAGGCTTCGTCGTTTTTAAAGCTTCCCAGGTGAATCATTTGTGGTCAGAGTTGAAAGCCAATGAGTTTTTGTTCTTCAACTCTGCTGCAATTAGAATCACATGGGAAAGTTCCAAAAAAATCTCAAAGCCCAGGCCACACCCCATGCCAATTAAGTCACAATATCTGGGGTGGGGCCAAGGCATCAGAATTCTGACAACTCCCCAGATGACCAGTCAAGTTTTAGAATAAGTAGTTTAGGAGAAAACAAAGATTTATTTCTCCTTGGTATGCCAAATCACTGTTATTTGCTAGTTGAATGCCAATTAAAAGCACTGATTTAGACCTTTGACCAAAACAATCAAAATAGTTTCACATGTCTAATGCTCATACAAGATCCACAAATAAGCATTAGCAATTAAGCAAGCAGTAGAGAGCTAATTACCTTATTTTTAACATCTCGATTTCTAGTCATCAGAAATAAAAGAAATAAAATTAGCTATTATTGCTTTAGTGCTAGATCCTCACAGCAATCTTAGGAAGTAGAGAATATTATTCCAATTCTACAGATGAAGAAATTGATATTTAAAGAAATTAAAGAACTTACCCAATGTTGCCCAGGGCAGAAGAGCTGGAATCAGGATCTGCACTACAGAATAATGACACCAAAGCCCGGGCTCTACTTGCTACACTTGGCTGCCTTTATTTTTCAGAGCTGTATTGAAATACAATTTACATACCATAACACTCAACTTTTTAAAGCATGTAATGATTTCTAAAAAATTTACAGAGTTGTGCAGCCATCACTACATCTAGTTTTAAAACATTTGTCACTCTCAAAAGATCCCTTGTGCCCATTTGACTGGCTTTTAAAGAACATCGGACTAAAAGTCTGAAAACCTGGGTTTTACTCCCAACCCTGTCATTTACACAGTACTATGACCTTGAAGAATTCCTTAACCTTTCTGGGTCTCCGTGTTTTTTTAATTAGTCACTTAGAGATAATAATTTCTGCCAGATGATAAAGGTCAAAGAAAATATTGCATAGGGAAATGCTCGATACCCAAGAGCCGTAAAAGTGGAAAGGACAGCAATTTTTTTTTAATATGCAGAAAGTCATTTTGCACCTTCCAAATACCTTGGGTCTGAAATGGCACTGGGAGAGTTGCAATAACACAAATCTAGCTGTTTCTCCCTCCTCTGCATTTTCCCTCTCTACCAACTCTGTCATCCCATTCACGGTGTCTCACTTACACTCCTTTGGGAGGTCAAAATTTGCACTAGTCATCTTAGTTGATGGGGGTGTACATCCCTTTGTATCACTGGAGTGGTAATGGACATGTACAGGCCAGCGTAGCTCAGAGCTCTGCTTGGGTTCTTAGGGGCTTAGCTGTCCCTGGCAGAAGCCTGATATGCCCATATGCTCCTGTAATGACTAGCTGTCAGGGAGATGCATGGTGTCCTTTCAGCAGAAGAACACAAACAGATGAGGTGGACTGTGGTATTTCTCTGGCTCCTTAATTAGCACTCTGATGGGTGACAAGAGGCCCAACTGGATGTGTTCCATCAGGGCTGCAGGGGAGTCAAGCCAAAGGATTATGATTTTCATCTAGGTCCCAAATAAACAGTCAATTTGGAGCTCAGTGTTACATGCACACAACCTGATTTTATTTCCATTTTTTCATCCTTTGCCTGAGCCAGTTTTCTAACTTTTGGTAGTGGAGACTAGAAACATTCTAAGGGTGTATCTTCTTCAGCCTTATAGTTTATTCTAGCAAAGGCCATTGATAAATGTTCACTGAAATATAAATAGAGCTTGAATCTTCATGCAATTGCTTACCTGTTCCTCTTTCTCCATCTTGCAGTATCTGGGTCTTATCTCCTGTATAGAAATTCTCAGACTTTCCGCCTAGCAGCTCAAAGACCATCACTGATTTTTGATGATTCGCATGAAAAACATTACATAGTTGCAATTCGTTCCCCTCAACTGCCCTTGATCTCCATTACTGCTTTTTGATGACTTCAGTGATATCTTATATAGTTGTGATTTGCTACACCCCCCACTGGTCCTAGTTTAATGGCCCATCTGGCATGCAGAGGAGATGAGAAACTTGTCTTCTACTCAAAGGTTAAGGGCACGCAGAGACAGGGAAATATGGGGAAGAAGGACCTGTGATCTTATTGTGATGCTGTTGTTACTGCATCATTTTTACCAGTTTTCCCAATAAAGGGTCAAGGTCTAAGTCTTAAATTCAATAGCATAAATTATATATATTCAGTGGAAGATTCCACACTAATATTTAAAGTTTGTTTCCACAATGTTATTGGGCAGCTATTATGTGTGAAACACAGGGGGAGGGGGTAGACACTGAAGAATACACAAATCTGATAAACAAAAAGCTCAAGTAGCTTAGTATAAAGCCAAGGAGAGCCAGAGCACCATATGTTTATGAATATAATGGCATTTCTAAGAGTGCCCCTTGAGTTCCAGGGCTTGAATGATATGTGTGGGTCTTCTTTCTCATAGATTTGGGGTTAAGCAATCCAGCTATTTCTCACTGTCCCAGTAGATCTCTTGCTGAACCACTGGAACATGGCATCCACGTGGGAGAAGTGGTGCTTCCTCCTCCTATCAGGCAGATTTCAGTATCCCCAGCCACAATAAGAAGCAGGAATAGACAGCTGCACAGGGAAAGGCAATGGTGATATAAATACATGTTTAATTGCACATCAATTACAATTAGTTACTAGGCTGCATTTATTTAAATGCAGTGTAATTAGAGCAAAAACCTTGATTTAATCATAACCTTATCAAACACAGATCCCGTCATCTTCCTGTGCTCGCAGTCTGTGTTTCCCTCTGCTCAATTCCAAGGGGAGGGGAGATAGCAGAATCCATTTATGGTAGAGGCCTTTGCCAAGGATTCTCTCCTCATCTGGGACCCCTGCTCAGATCTGCAGAGGGGTTCATCGTGTCGTCTTCTCTAGCAGCTCGTGATGAGAGGGTCTGATTAGCTAGAATGACTTATTGAAAATATAACTCATCCCTAATGGCAGCCTTTATAACCCGGGAGCTCAAGATTATTAAGGACATTACATAGGTTCAGCCTCCAGAGATAAATTACTCCTTGGAATGTACCCTCTCACAGTCCCTATATCTGATTTCTCATCAGTGTGGATGGGCTCTGACTTGACATTTCCGCAAAGGGGTGGACAGCAGGCAGGCCGACTGTCTTTCACAGTTAGCTCCAGGCTATGTCTTTGTCCTCCTCCCTTTCTCTTTCATTATCTCCTGGCTTCTCTGTCCCTGCCTCCCCAGAGGCTGAGATGTTATCTGTGAGTCTTTTGAAGGAGAAAGTCCTCTTTCTCTGAGTGTGCTTAGAAGCAGGGCTCTATTGTACCCATAACAGCACAAATATCCCCATTTGCTGGGAGGTCTTTTCTTCAATGATCTTCTCCATGGTTACTGGGAGATAAAAGGGAAACAAACCTTATCTACATTTTATGGACTGGAAAGTGGAGGTCTAGATCTAAGACTAAGCTAGCAAAGACAGACTGACAGAAATAGGCAAATGTCTTTGTGAAGCAATTATGTTGCTTATGGTTCCTTCACACAGTTATTCCCTACACTTTCTGCCAAACAGAAACAGATACATTTCTGGAACTTTGGTATTGATAAATAAAGTGCATTGAGCATCCACTCTGCAGCAGGCACTGTGTGTGCATTGTCCTTCACAGCAAAGCACAGTATAGCCACCATTATTATTTCCATTCCACAGATGAGAAAACTGACGTGCAAAAAAGTTAGTTACCTAGCCTGAGTAACGCAATGACCACTGTTGTCTGTGGAACATAAGCTTAGAGCCAGAACTGCATTACACGCTTAGATATTTTGTTTCCTCTTATTCTTGCAACAACCCTATGGACCAGGCATCACTGTACTATGCTGACTTTGCAAATGAAGCAAATGAGCTCCAAGTGGTGAAGCTAATGGCAGACATTTTCATGACTAGAGAGTGGTGAAGCCTAGTTTTGTCCCGAAGTCCCATGTGCTCTCTTCTGTGCCTACCTGGTCTTCTTCCAGTGGTCCTACATCCCAGCTGGTGACACCACCAGCCACTTAGCTGCACAATCCAGAAACCTGAAAACCCCTGTCACCTGCCACATTGTTTCTATGACCAATTTCTGTACATTTTATGTGCTTAATCCTTCTCCAGTTTATCCATCCCCCAGCCAGCATGCTGTCCAGGCCACCATTATCTCCTAGTTGGATTCAGCTATTACTGTCCAACTGGCCACCCTGTTTCTACTATCTATTCCCTACATGTCAACCAGAGTGAACTTAAAAACTGCAAATGTGGTCATGTCACTCACTGGCTAAACCCATCCATCAGCTTCCCATCCTTCCAGTAAAGGCCATGATCTTTCTCATGGCCTGCGTCTCTTTTCAATATGCGATTCTCACCCATCCCATATCTCGAGCCCACATCCATGCCTCCTTGCTCCAGCCATGTGGCCTTCTTTCATCTGTTTTCACATGGTCTCTCTCAAAACAGAGGCTTTTCCCATGTGACTCCCTCTGCATAGAATGCTCTTCACTTCGCCCCACCTGCCTCTACCTGGCTAACTATTCCTTACTTTGAATCTCAACTCAAAAGTGACCTCTTTATGGAGGCCTTCCCCGACCCTTCTGAATAGATCAGAACCTCATATCATCACAGATAGTAGTCATTCGCTGTTTTTATATACTCATGTGACTCTTTCATTCAGACCTGGCTCCGTACTAGGCTCTGAGATGCAGGAGGGCAAGGACGGTGTACGTCTCATTTACCAGGACATCCCTGGCCCCCAGGATGGCAGCCTGAACCTAGAAGGTCTCAATAAATATTCACTGGCATGATGAGTTAATCCACTCCAGTCAGCCTGGAATCCATTCTTCCATTTATTTCTCTTTGGTGTCTTCTACATTCCACAAGCTCTTTCCCACATCCCACAACTGAGTCTTTTCTTTCACAAATGTTTTCTTGGCACTGTAGTTTTGGGCTCTTGCTTTTATGAGCCCTTACCAGAATTTTTCTTTCTTTCCAGAATAGTCTTTCTAGTTTCTCTTCTTCGCTCTGCCCACGTAACACCTTATATCCACTATACACAGGCTAAGCTCCCCTGATACCACTTTTACAAATAGTATGTAAGGCCATGCTGGGGATACAATATCTGTAGCACAGATTCAACATAAACCTCCTGGAGGGACACATGTTCAGTGCTATAAGAGGGTATCACAGAAAAAAAGGCAAAAGCTTGGAATGGAAATAAATAATTGCTCAGAAGAAGAAGCTAGAGTGAAGAAAAGTATTGGAAAATTAGATTTAATAGGGCCTTCTAAAACTCAATGTCATGGGGCCTTGTGGAACATCACTGGGAGTTTACCAGCCCAAAGCGTTATTCCTTTAACACTATGCTGGGCACAGGACTAAATACTGGGGCCAGAGGAAAACAGGAGACTGTTTCTGACTTCAAGCAGTTCTCAGTTCACACCTTGCAGGTGGTGTGTGTGTGTGTGTGTGTGTGTGTGTGTGTGTGTTAGGGAGCAGGAGACTTGTAACTACAACATGGTAATAATCATTCATCCATTCATTCAGCAAACATTCACGGACAACTTATTATGTCCAGGAGACTGTTGTAAGCACTGAGACATAAATGTAAGCAAAGAAACTAACCCCCTTGCTCTCTAAGAGCTTACATGCTCAGGAGGGAGTTGGGGTAACGGGGACAGGCTCAAGAACAAACATAAGTAAAATCTACGGAATGTTGGAAAGCGCTAACTGTCATGAAGAATCAGGAAACTTGGGTGGGGTAGGGGGATGGAGTGTGTACTTGTATGTGAATTAAGGTGGTCAAGATAGGTCTAAAAGACTACTGCATGTGGACTCCAGACCACTGTGTCTTTCTTATCAGGCCTTCTTCTCAGCTGTATTATCTTTAATCCTTGAAACAACTCTAAAATTTAAATATTGTTACCTCCACCTTATGGAGAAGAATTAGAACCTCAAAAAAGGCTACTTACCTTTCCTAAGCTCATATACCTTCCAAATGGTAGGACAAATGCTCAAGACTAGGCTCAACTGCTGCCCAAGCTCAGCACTAGCCTGTTTTGCTGTGCTGCTGTGCTGCTGTTATATTAGTGAAAGCATGCTCCAAGGCATATGGAATAGGAAGGAGTTAACCCTAATTATTGCATTGGAGAATGTTTCTCAGAGGAACTAATATATGAGTCTAGCTGTGATAAATCCATAGATGGATGTTTCCAGCACGACTGATCACCCTGGATGCCAGAAACGGCTCTAGCCTCACCCTGGGCAAGGCACTTCCCACGGGCAGTGATGACCTAGACATTCACATCTGTGCAAAGGATATTCATGGGCACTAATTGAGCATTAGTGTGCCAGGTGCTAGGGTGCAAACATGAACAGGGCAGGGCCACTGAGCTAAGGTTAAAACTCCTCTTTTAATAAAAGAATGTTGTCATCATACAGAAGTAGTGTGAAGTTGAGAGTGGCCTTTAACCCTCTTCCCCTTAAATCTATCTCCCATGAAGAGTACTGTCCCATAAATCCATGCTACTTGGGATGCTGTCCTTTGGGTTCAAAGGTTGCTACTATCAAAGCTTTTAGTTTCGGTAAGGCATTCTGCTATCTGGACAAATGCCATTCTGTAAGGGTGCCAAGAACACACGGCTTGTCACGAGAGGCTTGACCAGCTGCAGCAGGTCTGGATGAGTCGCCTTAGAAATCATGAAGGAGAGAGTACATAAGAAGTGTTCATGTGTGGTGGGGAGCACTCAGAGGCATGAGTGCACATATGGAAGAAGAATACTCACACCTCAACACCTTGGTATTCTAGGGACAGTACACGGCTTTGGAGTCAGACATGCTTGCTTCCTAATTCCATCTCCAGAGTTTATCAGCTGTGTGACCTTGGACAACTTAAAGATACTGTCGAGTTTGCTATCCAAAGTGAGATGATGAGACTTCCCACTGAGGATTGTTAGCCAGAGGATTAAATCTGAAGTTGAAACTAGTTGAACGTGTTCAGGCATCTGATCCCAAGTTTTGCCTAGGTCTAGTCTGATTCAATAATGTCTTTTTGCTATACTTTAATGATTGATTTTGGGGCTGAATATCTCAAAGCCCTACGAACCTAACTTAGTCATTCACCGACTGTAAAAACGGCGAACTTAGGGCAAGTTACCAAGCCTCTCTGAGCCTCAGTTTTGTATCTGTCAAGGGAGGGCAATGAAGCCTCCCCTGTACCATGTTTTAGGATTATAGGAGATGACACATGCATGGCTCTGAGTTTAGTGCCCAGCACATGGTGAGTTCTGAATAGACTAGACATAGCCATTATCATTATTATTGACTATAACAACTACATCAAGAGAGCCAGCTCCCCTTCATTCCTTTTGTGTCAGAAATTTGCTTTTTCTCTTTTTCTCCTGGAATATATATATATATGATATATATATATATATGATATATATATGATATATATATATGATATATATATGATATATATATATGATATATATATGATATATATATGATATATATATGATATATATATGATATATATGATATATATATATGATATATATATGATATATATATGATATATATATGATATATATATATGATATATATATGATATATATATATGATATATATATATGATATATATATGATATATATATGATATATATGATATATATATGATATATATATATCATATATATATCTTATATATATAATTTCATATATATATTTATATTTATATACAATTTCTTCCTCTTTCTTACCAGCTGAGAAGTGAGAAAGAGTTAACTGCAGTCATAAAGCACAGAGGCTGTTCATTAGAGCCTGACTTATAAATGTTTTACGCTGCCATCCAGACATGTTGGTACTACACGACTACAAATTATGCTTTGGTGCGTTGTCCCGCAGCAGGGGCTGCTGTTCAACAACCAAGCCCAAGAAGCTTGATTTTTGGTAGTTCCTGCCATCAGCGATCCTTCCTTTCCTCTGTGAGTAAGTGTGTGTGTGTGTGTGTGTGTGTGTGTGCCTATGAAGATACACATGTGTCTGGATGAGCACATGTTTCTGAAAATGTTAACAGAGCCACCACCTACCACAGGGAAATCTATATTCTGCTTGCATCTATCGTGGGCAGGAAGCAATAAGGAGGTGAAAGAAGTTGAGGGAGAGGCTCTTTGTTTACCTACCCCTTGGCTTCTGGCTGCTCTTGTGCCTCCCCAGCCCAGGCAGGGGGCAGCAGGGATGTGGGAAGCTGTGTCAGTCTTGCACCTGCGCTAGATCAATGCAGTTCCAAGTGATGGGCCTTCTTAAGGAGGTGGCAGGGGTCTGTTGATTTCATTGGGTGGATGGAAGGGCACTAATGAAGTTATTTCACCTTTTTCCAAGCTCCCAGGCACTCCTGAACGTCACTGCTCCCAAATTTTTTCTAGGGAATTCTGATCCCCATTGAAGGTATCTATTTTCTCTTCAGTTTCATTCAAAGGTGTCTATGATGCACCAACCATAGGCAATAACATACTGTCTGGGTGCTGTGGGGAAAGCAAAAGTGAACTAGATACGATACCTGCCCTCAGAGAGCTTGAAATCCAGCAGCTACAAATGATGATGTTAACCTGTATTGAGCTCATTCTTCAATGTGCTATGTTCTAAGGACTGTCTCGAGAACAGTTTCTCATTTAATTCTCAAAATCTTTTGCGTTAGGTTATGTTATTATCCCTATTCTATTAATACGTTCAATGAAGTTCAAAAAGGTTTAGTAACTATTCCAACTACAGGGAGCTAGAATATCAACATTCAGAGCCTGGTTTTAAACATTATTATGAGTATGACCTTGGTAACTTGAAGTTCTCTGTTACTCAGTTTTCCCGTTTTTACAATTGCATAATGATGTTATCTACTTCACAGAGCTGTTGTAAGGATAAAACAATATATTAGGTATTTAATATGTGCTGGCATATAGTGAGGACACCAAAAATGTTAGCTGTTTTTTAAATCATTGCCTCATCAATGTCCTCAGTATGCCACCCATACTCCTGAGAAGAGACTGATGTGTTTGAAATGTCCAACCCTGAAGTATTTATTTGTATTCATGGGTTAATTGTCAGGTTTATCCACAAAGTCAAACCAACTGTATGTCATCAGGTATCACAAAAAATAAACACAATTCTGAAGATAGCAGTAGCTCATAGACATCAGGTCAAATCTGCAAAGATGAGCATTGTCCTAGGTGCTGAGGATACTGCAATTGAGAGTCTACATGGCACTTCGGATTTAGAAAAACTAGGGTTGGAATCTTGCTCCCTGTTCCTTCTGCTTGTGTACTCTTGTCCAAGCTACCAAACTCTATAGCATTGCTTTCTCATTTTATGAAATTGGAGTAACAACAGTACCTACTTCTTAGAATCATTTGGGGGCTAAGTGACATGAAAAAACACAAACCATAGTCTCTACGCAGAGTAACTGCTTGAGGAATGTTACTTATAGGTCATTGGGAAAGTGTATTGCACAGAGAACCAGCATTTATAGGCAGAACACATAAATTATAACTTACTTAAAAATCTACAACACAACAAAACTACAAGATTAGTATTACTGATAAGTCCTACAGATAAGGCTGCTCAAATTGTTGATGATATTAGCCCAAGGGTGCACACCTATAAGATTGCATATTTAATCTGAATTTGTATATCCTTAATTCAAAGTTAATGTTCTTTTCAGCCAGGCATGGTGGCTCATGCCTGTAATCCCAGCACTTTGGGAGGCCGAGGCGGGCGGATCGCCTGAGGTCAAGAGTTCGAGACCAGCCTGGCCAACATGGTGGAAACCCATCTCTACTAATAATACAAAAAATTAGCCGGGCGTGGTGACATACGCCTGTAGTCCCAGCTACTCGGAGGGCTGAGGCAGGAGACTCGCTTGACCTGGGAGGCAAAGGTTGCAGTGAGCTGAGATCGCGCCATTGCACTCCAGCCTGGTTGACAGAACGAGACTCCATCTCCAAACAAAAACAAAAACAAAAACAAATTCGAATATGGAAACAAAGTTAATGTTCTTTTTATCATTTTGGCCACAAGCATTTATGTAACAGCTATTGGTTGTGCTGAGGATATACATACATGAGGACATCTATGAAATTATCAGAAGAGGAAAGCAAGAAGGTGGATGTGGAAAATGCACTATGTAAGGAAAAGAGTCCTACATTAATTGGACCAAACATGGTAGCTAGAAACACAGGTACTTGCTGATGAATATGGGCAAAAACTGTGAAAGGATGGACAAATGATTTGCCAATAGGCTTGCTGAGGGTAGAATTAGCAGTCCAGGGAAGCACGTGCTACCATGCTGCAGGAGGTAAATTACTCTACTCGCTAGTTAGAGGTTCGAAAACAATTAGAGAGATAGATTCCACGCATATAAATAGAAAGAGCATGTGGATATATGGGTGCTGCATGGTGATAGATAATGCCATAGATAAATACTGGAGCTGGAAAGGCATATAGAGACTCCGGATAAATGATTCCTATAAATAAGAATTGCTCATAGATATTTCAGATGCTTCTCTATTTATGAACATTTGACATTCACCCCTAAGGAATTGCATATTTCCTCATCAAAGAGAAAAGCAACCGTGAAGCCAATGACTGGATGTCTGATTAGAGCTTTCAACATTCACACCGTGTTAGCAGCTGCAACTGTGACTCAGGCTCTAGCTTCAAGCCCTTGAGTCCTAATGGATGTCTCATCCACAGCATGGCCAGGAAGCCACAGTAATCGCTGCCTGAGAAAGCTCACCACCAGTGTCTGTTACTGGGCTCAGTTTTCTTTGGAAAAAAAAAAAAGCCCTCATTTTCCCTTGCTGTGATAAGTAAGAGAAGTCACCATTTCTTGCTTGAGGCAAAGGATTTGTTCTGGGTAGGTATTGGGAAGTGTTCCTATTGTTTATTAGATGGGACTTTCCCTGTGAGTAGCAAGCATTTCATATCGTAAATATTGGAACATTCTGTATGGATCATGGGCATAACAAAGTAATAATAGCAGAAATGTGATCATATTTATGCAACAGCTTCTAAAGGAAAACACATGGGTTCTGAAGTCAGATGGACCAGAAACTGTGTGATACTAAAGAAGTTACATAATTAATCTTCCTTAGTCTTAAAATGGGGATTATAAGAACCATTTCATAGGTTTGTTACGTGAAGTAGATGTTATAGTCTACACAAACTACTTAGCCTAGCACCTGGGGGATGGTAGGGTTTCAACAAAAGGTAATTGATACAATTATTAACAATGACCAGAACAGCAAAGTCCCACCTGCTTGTCCCCAGTGAAGGCATACTTGTGTGCACAGCACTTTTTACTTAGGTAGCACAGCTTTGCATAAAAACAGAAGCCAAAACACCTCTGAAATAGCTGCCAGAGGCTCTTTCTCTTGAGTTGAATGTAAGAAAGAAGGCATACTTGCTCCCTAGGTCAGCCTGACCTGCTTGAAAACATAATCCAAGCCCAGAGGGACACCAGAGCCTATGGCTGTGAGTTGTAGAAATAAATATTAAACAGCACTCTGATTTCTAGTTATTTTTCCACTAACTTGCATTGACTCATGAGAAAATACCTTGAAGCCTTGAGTTTTCCCATCTACCAAAAAGTGTATTGAAAGTTTGCTTTACTCAGGCACGATTGTAAGTACTTTTTGCATTAGTTCATATCACACTATTAGTAATCTTATGAGTTAAGAGAATTTTAATACCTTCATGTCATAGATAAGAAAATGGATATGCAGAGTTGAAGCAACTTGGCTATGGTAATTGGTATTAGAGCTGAGAGTAAATCCTGGGTCATCTTACTCCAGAGCTTGCCTTCATACTACTCTACTAAGCTACCTCCACCAAAATCAAGATGTTGATCTCACTGAAGCTTTAAGCTCCATCTTAACTACAAATGTCATGGCTCTTTCATGAATGTTTTATAGCAGGAAGGCATCAGGAAATTAAGTCACTGGCATAGACTTAGTGGAGTATTCAACAAACACGTGTTCAAAGAGCCTACCAGGAACTAGGCATCAGGAGTTACAATGCACAATCAACGGTGCAGTAAGTCGCCCTGGATTTCATACCACTGTGCTATGGATGTCTATGAAAGCATTCTGCAATCAGTCTTATTGGTTGGAATATGATGTAGCAAAAACAACCATAAACTCTCTCCATATTTTGATTTTTCGGAGCACTTATCACAATAAAAAATTATTACGTTTGTTTTCTTGCTTATTGCCTTCTTCCCCTTTACCATCCTGATGGGAATATTTGTTCTCCCTGGAGCAGGGGTCTTGTTGACTTGTTCACTGTAGAATCCCTGGCACCCCTAAGAGTGCTGATCCATCATGGGAGTTACATAAATAGCTGTTGAGTGAACAGTGAATGAACGCAACAACAATAAATCCTAGTATAACACTTTGCATCATTTCACTGAAGTTTAGGAAATGCTTGCAGATACAATATTCCATTTGATATTCATCGACAGCCCTGTGGGAGAGCTAACTTGCACTCCTCATTTTACAGAAGAGGAATCAGAAAAATCAAAGAGGTTATTTGAATTATCCAAAGTCACACGTGTGAAAACTGCAACCATTTTGACTCAAAGCCCCACGTTTTGTATTCTGCAAGTTTGCAAATGAAACTGTGACAACATTTTGGAGGTACCCTTTGTTGAAACTGAGCACTTCAGAAACACAGGCCCTTGGCATAATTGGACCAGAGGAGTGAATATAGGCAGAAAGAATCAACTTCTGCCTTCTCAGTTGTATGATAGTCCTAAAGAAAATGGACAGTATAAATAGTTTAAGCGGATGACAAGTTTAGATAAACCATGTTTCATTTTCTTAACTCAGTATAACTGAGAGAAAAATCCCATGTCTGCAGAGCTAATCGTTCCATTTTCTTCCCAAAGCACAGCCTTAGCTTCATCCACTAACACCTGATGTCACAGCATGTTATAACTCAGCAGAGTGCTATACAATGTGTCAACCTGCACCTTCATTTTTTCCCAGTCCCTCATCTGAAGTAAATGGAGTCTATGTTTAGCCTGTCTGCGTTCAGATCCTAGCTCCACCTCTTCCTTTCTCTGCAGCTTTGGGATGAGTAGCTTTAACTCCCTGTGCTTCAATCTTTCACAGGTTTATGAGAAGATTAAATGAGTTAATGCATATGAAGTGTTTAGTTCTAGGTCTGGCATATAACCAAGTGCTTGGTATCTTTTAGCTGTTATCATTATCATTTTCATTATCATTCTAACATCCAGATGACCTTGCCTCAGCCATCTTTCCCTTCCCCCCAAGTTGCACTGTAAGAAACATCTTTGTCATCTACTCTGCCATTCTTTTTGGCTCCCTTCTAAATTCTCAAACCACAATTTCCTTTCATCATAACTCTGAATATAAAAATAAGATCATTTTTCTTCTCATAACTGGATTATGACTCAAAATAAACATTCCGTTGAAGGAATTAGAAAAGTCATCTTGACAAATGAAGGACAATGGATATTTTAATAGTGACCATTATCATTGCCTATATACCATTTCCTCATGTACTATTCTTGAATTGTTGGTTGGACTTCAGTTCCATTGATGGCCTGAGCCATATTTCTTTCATGTCGCTATGGCATTGATCACACCCTCAAAGGAGGTATGCAAACTGTGATCTTGTTTCTGTGACAAAACCAGGTTGGGGGAATGATGGTTAATACAACAGTCATCTACTTCTTGCATAAGTCTTTCAGAAAACAATTATTGAGCACCTACTCTTTCCCAAAGGAGGCATTTTTCTAGATGCTGGCAAATCAACAATAAATAGAATACTACCTCTGGCCGGGTGTGGTGGCTCAAGCCTGTAATCCCAGCATTTTGGGGGGCTGAGGAAGGCAGATCACTTGAGGTCAGAAGTTCAAGACCAGCGTGGCCAACATGGTAAAACCCCGTCTCTACTAAAAACACAAAAATTAGCTAGGCATGGTGGTACATGCCTGTAGTCCCAGCTACTCAGGGCTGAGGCAGGAGAATTGCTTGAACCTGGGAGGCAGAGGTTGCAGTGAGCTGAGGACAGAGCAAGACTCCATCTCAAGCATTTGTTAAATAGAACTATGCTTAGTCCACTATTTGCCCATCTGACAGAGACTGTAGAAGTCAGAAAAGCTTCCCAGAGAAGAGAGTATCAGTAGAGCATTTGCAAGAATGGATTGAAGTTAGGCAAGGTGCAGAACAGAGCTCCCGTTTGATTAACTAATGTCTGCAAGGGCATGAGTTGAGATGGTAAGACACTCCTAGGAGACATCTATCATATCAGTGTGGCTGTGGCATGAGTTTGGGAGTGGAGGGAGTAATGAGGAAGAAGAGGGGTCATGTCATAAACACACTTGCATCTCATGCTGTCAGGACTTAAGCTTTATCCTTTTCTTGGGGGTGGGGGAATTGTATTTCACAATCATAAATGGTAGGTACAATTATAGAACTCATTGAAGGTTTACTCAGCCCTCATTTTTTTTCTTTACCCACGTTGGTCACAGCATAACACTTCCCTCAAAACCACACTTGATGTGCTGGTACTTCAGTTTTCCTTTTGCCAAGAGTTGACATTATGCTAACTTTACATTTTACAAATCAACTCACCTACTAGGTAGGAGAGAATAACTTTCTGCGTTTTGTGGTACATGTTTCCACTTACTGCTTGCCCCAAGGATGAGGGATTCTGTATGTGGCAGGAGTGAAAACAACAGTTTTTTAAAAAAATTAAGCATTAAATTACACTGGACGTGTTTAATTTTGTTTTCAGTAATGGGCTTTGATGCTTTGGTGAAGACTCATTGTGTTATACTTGAAATAGAAACATGTCATGTGAGTGAACCTGTGAGGCGGGGAGAACAATAAAATGGCAAAATGCACCCGGACTAGGTGGGGCTTATAGTGCTAGATATTTTAGGCTCAATTTTATTGTTCATGGCACTGTGCAAAAATAAATAGACATTTAAAAGAAGTAGGATATATGTTGGTATGAAAGCAGAGGGAAATCAATTAGCAGCTGTAACTTAAAGCTGAGGAAATGGATAGGATTGACTTTAAAGATCTGAGGTACTAATTTGTCTCCTTAAATGCAGATTTCTAAGTTTATCCATGGCCGTCCAATATACAGATATCCCAATGAACCCAGATTATTTTCTAATAGGGAATAAAGGAAATAGCAATCGTCACAGAGAGGTGAGCCCTTATTTTGGTGTTTCATAAATGCCTGAATCCAGATCATATATTGGGGCCATGATCCGAGAGATGTCAGATTGTGTATATTTTACAGTTTTTCAAAATAAGGAATTATCAATGTGGCTAATCCGGTCTGTGAGAGGTCAGGATGTAACATCAGATGAAGTTGAACATCGGTCATCAGGTAGAGTTGAAGACACATGAAATGTACATGAAAAAAAACATGAAAAAATAGGCAAGAAGCAAAGGAACAGCCATGGACGTAGAGTGAAGATGATTTGGTTTAATGGGTCACAAGAAAAGCTTCAAACCCTGTGAGGTCCCCAGAGGACTATTTATATGTGGCACTAACTGTATAGCACAAAGCTTGCATATAGCTAACCAAGCCACACAAGACTGTAACCTCTTGGGTCTTTCTAGATGAGAAGTCTTGTTTATATAGCAATTAGAAAATCCTTTATGACTTTTCTTTTAGCACCAAGCTAAGGGAATTCTTTCAGGTTTAGTGGCTACAAATCATGGAAGAAAGGTCCACTTCCCCACGAGGGTGTTGCACAAGGGACACATTCAACTATCACATAATTCTAAGTACTTTCGACTCTAGTGGTTTAAAACTAGAAATTAATGCTTTAAAAACATAGGCGTGTAAAGCATTCGTGAAGAGGATGTTGTAACGAAATATGACTATCTAGAACCACATTAAACTGATTTCCACTCACCTTGGGAATTCATTAAAGAGAAAATCTTCATTCTGTGACTTCGCACTGTCTGGTTTATATCTGGGCTTATGTCCAACAAAACTACTAAAAAGTAAGGCCTGTGAACCATTAGTAGATATTGGTGGGGTGACAGAAATTAATGGAATTGTGACATGCAACATATGTTGAAAAAATAAAAAGCAATCTCAAAATTGGAAAAAAATAGAATAGAAACAACAGGTATGAATTAAACTGCCTGTGCTTTTAGTAGAAGATAATGAAAGAAAGTGGCACGTCCACCTTGGCTTACAGCTAGGACATTCCCAATTCAAGGCCTTTAAATCAACAGCTTCAAGGACCAAGCAAAGGCATCATTTTGAAATAATTTTTAGGGCATTTATATACTAGCTGTCAACTGCCTTGGTGGCAGGGTGATAAATGCTTCTGAATTTGAGTTAAGCAGACTAAACTCTATGAAACTGTGCTTGCACAACTGATAAACTATCTAATGGTCAATTCTCCAAAATTCCCACTGGGTAAGACAGAGAGGTGTGTCAGGGGAAAAACTAGCATGGAGGTGGGAGATAGAGACACAAGTATGCAAAAGCCACCCGCCACCGTGTCTTCCCAGTGGTCCACGTGATGCCCACCCCTGAATGCACAATGGCACAGCTGCTCCCACCCACCACAGAGAATCTAGCTGCAGGTCTCTCCTCCTCTCTGCCTCAGAGCCCCTCAACATCCTTGGATTAATAATCATGGTCATTTTCAGGGCTTTGGTTTCCTTCCTTAGCAATAAACATGTAGATGTTTTAATCTAAGATATGGTAAAGCTAAATGACACACTAGTGTTCAACTTCCTTAGAGAAGAACTTGGGGCACAGTCTAGATGTCATGAGGGGCATATTTCATAGGATGTCTATTTAGACCCTGTAGATCCGATATGTGGATAAAGCCTAGAGACAGAGAAGAAAGTGTTACCAAACTTTGCTTGACTTGATTCTAGACAAATGCTTCCTAATAACAGTAATGATAAAATAACAATAATAATTATTATAACCATCCCTACTACCCCAACTATTACACACGCTGACAAGGAGGACCATGTACCAAGCCCTTGGCTAAGTACTTCGCATATCTTATCCCAAGTGGCCCAAGTCTAAGCTTGATCATCTCTTGAGATCCTTTCTACCTTAAGTCATTAAATTGAATTCTCATTTTCCTAGGAAGCTTATGAGGAGACAAGCATCATTTTGTTACTTGACAGTACCTGGTTGCTTACCTGGACTTATGTCCAGCAGAGCTGCAAAATAGGCTAATCCATTGCCCGCAAGTTTCCATTTTGAAACCATTGCATCAAAGTCATATCTCCCTCCTTCCTTCGACTGCATCACCCCACTTCTATTTAGACTGCAGGGCCTTTGAGACCCCCTATTCTAACACACAGATAACCTTGATTAGAAGAGATTCATGTTTATAATTGAACAACATGAACTTTCTAGTTAAATTGTCTTAAGATCATCTAATTGGAAAAGGAAAGAAAAGGGAACTAATTTATAGCCACTAATACTTAATGCTTTATATAGACTAAGAGAAATACTTTATCTCTATTTTTCATCCTCAGTTTACAAGGGAGAAATCTGAGGCTTTGAGAATTTAAGTCACATCTTGAAGGTCAAATAATGAGTAAGTGGCAAAGTCAGGATTTAAGCTTTTCCATTTCCTCTTTCTGCCTCAGAAGGAACATTTAAAAGAGAATCCATAGCCTGCATCCAACTGTGGCAAGAAAAAAGTAAAGCATACTGCAAAAAAAAAAAGAAAGAAAAGAAACAAACACAGCAAAAGCCCTTTCCCTTTGGCATTTAAACATTGCTTGTGTGAAAACATGAGGATGAAAATTGTACACATGCTTACATGAGCAGAAATATTCCTGGGAGCCTTGAGATTTATTTCAGACCTATTTCAAATAGATATATGGAAAGCAAGAAAGGAGCAGAGAAAAAAAAGGCATCTGATGAATAAATGAGTGGGAGAAATCATGAGGAAAAGAGATGCAGTGTAATCATGGCCCTGATTTCTTTCAGGATAAACGGGCTTGCTGGTGCTGTCTATACTATAGGGGATACATCATATGTACTGAGATTACTATTTCATCAAAGATGATATTGGATATGATCTTTCAGTTTGGCCAGTTGGCTACAGAAACAACACTGGAATTTTCCAAACAAAATTTTAGCTCAAGAGAGTATCTAAAGTACAGATTCCTTAGTCTACTTGACAGAGAGATTGGGCTAGCTTGCCTTTGGTGCCCAGCAACTAACTGCTTAGGGATAGTAACTCTTATCTCTCGCTCACTATCTCCCTCAACCCACATGATGCCTTCCTGTTGGAAACATTCCATGAAATTAGACAAACTTATCTGAGTGACTTAGCCAGGAAGCCGGCTTAAGAAACCAAATCAGAAAAGCCATTGTCATTTTGCTTCCTTTCTTCCTCATGATTTGTGGGTAGGAGATGGAAACAGAAAGGAAATTGTCTCCAGTATCCATGATCCCTAGAGACATCCATCTGTCAGATATGGGGCTTGCTATTTCAAAGGGAGTATCTATCTGCAGAGACCCTCAAAAGGATCAAGCTTGACCTCAACCTGTCAACCGTTTCAATAGGAAGCCCAGATACCTTCACAAAACAAGCCTAAATGAACTCCTTGACCTGCCATGAGTCATAGTTTTATTAGATCTCTGTAGTATCATTAGATCTCTATAGACTAAACACACAGAATCCCCTTCCCTCATTCTCCCTTCCCACATGCTCTTTGGCAAAAGGCTGCCACTCCTGTGGTCTGGATCCTCAGGCTCTCTCCTCCTTCTACCGACTTTTCTCCTTCCTCACTCTGTTCACTAAGCCTTAAGATGGTTAACTGCCTCATTGCCTCAGACTTGGGGTCCCCTGGCCTCTTCCAATGGTTGGATGCTTTGGTTCATCTTCAGGTTTTTATTCTGGTATTGCATACACCGGGACTGTTGGGTCACCTCTACCTTCACGCTCTTCAAAATAACACAGCTCTGACTTCCTTCCACACCTACCATCTTGGCTCCAAGAACTCCGGAGACCTACTTGTGCCAAAAGAGTTTTTGGGACAACACTACTTTGTCTTTCTACATCATCCCTCAAATGAAAATAAAATGATTGGTTGAATTATTTATTTGAATGATTGTCACTTGACACATTTAGCTTTAAAATACAGTTACATTTAGAAAATACTTTGGTACATATGTTCACATCTGATACTACAAAAACCTTGTGGTATTCATATCTCCATTTTCTCATTCAGATGAGAAAATGCTTTAAGTGATGCTGAAATGAATTTCACAAATTCCTATCGATCAACAGAAGCATATCTAGAACTCAGACACAGAGCAGATTCCAATGCAGTTGTGCAGCCCCACGCACACGTGGGAGCTCTGTCAGGACAGCTGTAGTAGTCAGATGGCTGGGACAGAAGAGCTTGTCGCATGAATCACAAGCAGTGCCTGTGAATTCTCATCAGGTCCCCTTGCATTTTCCTCCTTAATAGATTTTATGAAGTCAAATAGGCAACATTTCATTGTTTCAGGTGGAGAAAATTGAGACACAAGCTGATGGAACAATTTGAAAATAGAAGCCCTGAGTCCTGAATCTTAGACCAAGTTTTCCTCCTTCATAAATTAATGTAATGAATTCTGCCGCTAATGGTATTGCAAACCCGCTTACTATTATTGCAGAGAAAAATCTAAAAATATAGACAAGAGGCCGTGGGTGCAGTGGCCCACACCTGTAATCCCAGCACTTTGGGAGGCTGAGGTAGGCAGATCACAAGGTCAGGAGTTCGAGACCAGCCTGGCCAATGTGGTGAAACCCTGTCTCTACTAAAAATAGAAAAAAATTAGCTGGGTATGGCAGTGTGCACCTGTAGTCCCAGCTACTCAGGAGGCTGAGGCAGGAGAATCGCTTGAACCTGGGAGGCAGAGGTTACAGTGAGCTGAGATAGAGCCACTGCACTCCAGCCTGGGCGACAGAGTGAGACTCCGTCTATAAATAAATAAATAAATAAATAAAAAACTACTTTCTATGCCAGTTACAAATCCATAATGATATGTTTAGCAATCCTTTTTTTTATTTATCCTTTCCTTCTCAGAAATTCAATAGCAGACTTAGTTATATATACACAGCCAATGTGAAGACACTCATTCTCAAACATGCAAATGTTATACACGTCATCTTGCTTCCCTCTACCTATTGTCAGCCTTCAGTCACAGTGTCTACCAGACAAGTCATTTCTAATTAGAGAGGAATCTGGCATTTGTCTTTGTGATTATACTCTTTAAGCTCCAATTTGCTGCCAAACCCCAGGTCTCCAGAGGTGGGAACTGAAGAAAAAAAGCATTTTTCACTGGTGGTTTCTTTTCAAAGGTAAAGTTTTCATCTCTGCAGGAGCAATTAATTTTTCCTGTTTAAAATGACAGAGAAAAGTCTTCTCTTTTGCTTTTCACTTGAAGAGCTTGGGGAAGGCAGTGTGGGAGCAAAGGCATGTTGGTTTTTCCTGTTTCCCTGCTGAGCCAGATGAGTTGATTTCTGAGCAAATTCTCGTTATTATATAAAGAGGTTAGTAATCTGGTTAGATACCATTGAATGCCATGAGATATTAATAATGAGAATAAAAATTTTAAGAATCCACTTTTGTTCAGTGCTTTCAAAGGTGTTTGAAAAATCTCCACTCCACAATGATAATGTCCAGTTTTCTTCCCTGATATAATCTGAAAGTTTTTGTCCCCATGAAAGACTTACATATTGAAATTCCAGGCCCCAAGTTGATGGTATGGAGAGGTAGAACCTTTGGGGAGTGGGGCCTTCATGAATGAGATTAGCGCCCGTATAACAGAGGCCCTAGAGCAATCCTTTGCCCATTCCACCATGTTAGGACACAGCTAGATGGTGCCATTTATGAATCAGGATATGAGCCCTCACCAAACACCACATCTTATCTTGGACTTTTCAGCCTCCAGAATTGTGAGAAGTAAATCTCTGTTGTTTAATAAGCACCCCAATTTATGGTATTTTGCTATTGCTATCTGAACAGACTAAGAAACTAAATATTACTACCTCTTTTGGTGGTAGTAATATTTTTTGCCTTCAGCATAATAGAAACTATAGAATGGAACTCAAGATACAATGGTCTTTATGATCTTAACAGTAGTAGTTATAATAGAAAGAACAGTGGACTTGGACGCAAGAACTAGGTTCAAAACTTGGCTCTATTGCCTGTTAAGCCTGTGAGTCATTTACTATATCTTTTCTCAGTTTTTAAATCTCTGTAATGGGGACAATACTTCCCATAACCACCTGACACATATGAGGTGAGGGTCAAGTCTGATTCAGCTATGGAAGTGCTTTGTTAATCATAAAACCTAATATAACTGCCTGCATTATTTCCTATAAAATCATGAAAAAGGCTTCTATGGAGAGCCAAAATTATGTCACTATTTTCCAATCCATTCCACAGGGCATGGTAACTGTCCCAAGAGTTGCTTAAATAAAAGAAAAAAATAAACAAAAACTATCTAGACAGTCAGATTTTTAAGAAAAATTATGGTGCTATGCTTCTCAACTTCAATTACTTTATGTGCAAAATGTAGTAAAAGGACCTGCCCTAAGATTGTTGTGGGTGGGACACACACACACACACACACACACACCCTGGGGCCAGTAACCTATGCATAGTAAATACTAAATTATGTTCGTTTCTCCCCACTACACTGTTGAGAGCCTCACCCACTCTGGCTCCCTTCTAGTTTGAGCAAAGGCCTGGTTCTTATTGAAGGAGTACCAGAGTGGGTACCTGAGCCCCTGCCACAGCACCTGGGAAATAACAGCTGCTAGTTGAGCACCAGATGATCCAGAGTTAGGAAAATCCCTCTATGTGGAGTAAGCCACAGGAGGAAGAAGAAATGGGGACATTCTTTGTTCCCCTCACTGACCTGGGATTAACCTTTAGAACAGAATTTCTCAAATACTTTTAAATGTAACCCCATATTATGAGTACTTTTTATGCAGTGGCCCAGTATATATAAACAGCACAACACATATGAACCAGACATATGCTACTTTCTATTCCTTTAATCCTATTACTTTTAAAAATAGGATTTTAGGACACACTAATTGGTGGCAGTCCAACAGTTCAAAAATGCCACTGTAGAAGGTCTCCCGGCATGACCTCCAACCTCATAACTTTTCTGGGCACTCCCTAAGGTGTGCCCTTAGGGACCTGACAAGTGACAAACCGACTATTAATTGTTTTGCAGTTCAGAAAACAAAGAGATCATAACCAGGACCATGGGTTTAGAAGAGCTAAAAAATACAGAACAGAAAAAAATATATCTTGTTTTTCTTAGATGCTTTGTTCATGACCCCCAGAGAAAAAGTCTCACAATTTCTCTTCCCTATAAATGCTAAGAATCTTTTAATAACAATAAAAGGGTGAAATCCATCTTAGGCCCCCCACACCCTGCTCAGGGCAGGCATTTCATCATGCTCTGCCACTGTCACCATAAATAAGATCTAGGTCTTACAAATGTGTCTGCTACCTGGGACAAGCCCAGAGCCAGATCACATCTTACTATCCAGAACGTGGTTGACAAATGTACCAGTTTCCCTTAGGCACACAGCATATTCCTTGCTGCAGTGTAATTGGAGTTTTTTTAAAAAAACTTTTTAATAGAAGATTCCATAGAAGAGGAACAGATGAGTGAGCGGTTGGGATCAGCGTTGAGCCTCATAACTTTCTCTTTAGTGTCTGACTTGCATCTGTTCAAGTAGGTCTGTTTTATTAATGCTTACTGGCCTACAGCTATAGCCATAATATTAAAGATACAATGTTAGCACAGCACTGACATATAGATTGTTTTCCATAAGAAAGAAATTAATGCTCGTGTAGGATATTGAAGCCCTGGCTTTCCTCCAACTTTCTGGCCTCCATGTTCAAAGGCTGGATTAAAGATACAGATTACAAAGGGGCTCCTATTACCATTGAGAATGGGGTAGAGATCAATGAAAGTTAACCATTAAGAATGGGGTAGAGATCCGTGAAAGTTAACCATTAAGAATGGGATAGAGATCAATGAAAGCTAGACTAGGGGACTAAGGCTGAGATACCACCTCACCTCAATGTGAGACCCGACTTCCTCTGCATTGATCAATCCTCAAGCATCAGGTAATCCATATGGACTAGCAGGTACTTGGTAAAGAAGGAAACAGAGTGATCCCTTGACTCATAAAACATCCAAACAGCTTTGTCAGGCAGGTGGCAGAATTTCATTTGTCATAAATGCTGGGGTCCTTTTGTCACTAAGAATAAGAGAGTGTAGCCACCTCAAGTTTGATCCAGGCCAACATTTATGCTCAAAATATTGTAGGGTGGAACATTTAAATTCAGTTTCTACATAGCTGCCATCCTGGATACCAAGGACTCTGAAACCCCAGCCCAGGAGGCCCTTCTAAGCAGATGAGAACAATGAGTCTCAACCACAAGGGAAGGCGGGGGTTGATGGGAAGGTCACAACCCAGTAACCTGGTCTGTGCTTCGGGGCAGGACTCCAGACAGATGAATAGAGAGGGCCTTAGAAACCAGAGGCCAGGTGGAGGGAAAGCTGCACCGATGGAGGGCATTCAGAATTGGGAGCCAGGGGACCGGAGGTGATACTGCTGCTGACTCCCCGAGATGTTCAGACTAGATGCTGCTGATAAAAGAAAATTGACTCCTCAGGAACTTCCTCTCCTGCGGGAACAAGTTCCTCTTGGGATTCGTTGCCATGGGTTCTGGGTCAGAGGGAGATTAGTCTGTGGCTGACCAGCCTGATGATGGTTTTCTTCTGGAGCTGGGCTTGGCAAAGTTCTTCTGCAAAGAGTAGTAAGTATTTTTAGCTTTGTAGGCCATAGGCTCTGTCTTGCTATCTTTCAACTCTGCGCTTGTAGCACAAAAGCAGCCACAGACAATACATGAACAATGGGTATGGCTGCATTCCAAAACAAGAAAATATATATTTACAAAAACAGGCAGTGGGCCAGATTTGTCTTGCAGAATGTAGTTGGCTGAGCACGTGTACTTCGGGCTCCCTAAGTCCTGGTTTCCTCATTTCTAAAATGGAATAATGATACCTATCTCTAGGGTTGTTGAAAGGTTTGAATGAATGGATGCATGCTAATCCTGCAGCATTATGCCTGGCACAATAATAAAAATAACAATAGCAATACAATCTGTATTGTCTTTATTGTTTTCCCATTCCTGGGCTAGGAAAAAGCATTCAGAGATCAATTCTACCCACTCATCTCACTCACTGCACTTAATGAGCTCTCTTCTCAGATCCATATAAGATAGGGTATATGGGTCAATTATCAAATTCCAACCTTTCTCTGTTCAAATGCATAAAAGCCCCATAACCAATCCCTGCCCACTCTTCTTGTGCTCACTGAGATCTTGTCTAGCTCATTCTTCTGCAGGCATCCTGGCTGCCACTCAACAATGGACTTGCTAAGAAAACCTGAGTCATAGTACCCCAACCCGGATGGAAAGAGTATGACAGGTGCCCAGCCCTGCCCCATTTTCTAAGTGGATAGCACCAAACTGAAGGGATTGCTAAACAGTGTGTCACTAGTCTTGGCCGGCATGCTCTTCCATGCAGAAGAGATTGGGCAGATAGCCATCTCTTCTGGAGGATATTAGGTTGTGTTATTGGAGATGGGAGGATGAACTCAGTTGACCTCTTAGGACAGACTTTCTTGTCAAAGGATACTTGGAATCTCTCCTTCCTGTTACCGCTGGGGAAGGGATAAGTAGAAAGTAATGAAGCATGAGCCTCCCCTACAGGAAGGAAACACACAAGGCATCTCCAAGTCCAGTTAGAACTTTGCCATCCACTGTGAGCAGGCTCAGCCTCTGACCCTGGGAGACAATGAGATTTATCTATATCTTGTAACCGTCAGTGATTAGAAACACATCCAGACAAAGAAGCCCAAGGGACACTTACTGCTCCATAATTTAACAGCTTCTCTCCGGACACTCCTTTGGATTACTTAAATTGCATTTTTTTCCCCGAGATACCATGACCTCCCCATCTCATGAAGTGTCTTTACCAACCTGCTTCTCTCTTCTCACATTCTTCTTTCTCCCCAAGGTCAAAGCTAAAAATGGTGACATTTCTAATGACACATGTCTGGGTTTTAAAACGGAGTTACCCCCATCATGGATAACCCAGCCTCCACATCCACCTCATGCTGATGTTGAGGAAAAACAAAGAACACTGGAAAGTGTAAACTGCTTCTGTTCTGGAACAGAAAATACCTCCAAGAGGGACTGATTTCCACATGGAGTTCAGTAGCTCAGTGATGCCACCCACAAAAGCAGATCCTGTGTCTGCTTTTGTGTCATGAGACTCTGGAGACAGAATGAAGACATGTTTTTATGCATGCAGTATGATTTTGTGATTAGGGTTTTGTTCCTGGGCTGGGCTTGACAAAGTTCTTCTGCAAAGAGTAGTAAATATTTTAATCTTTGCAAGTCATAGGCTCTGTTTTGCTATCATTCAACTCTGCCCTTGTAGCACAAAGGCAGCCACAGACAATACAATGGGCATGGCTGCATTCCAAAACAAAACCTTTGTTTACAAAAACAGGCAGTGGGCCAGATTTGTGTTGCAGAATGTAGTTGGCTGACACCTGTTCTGGAGAAAAATACTCTTTTCTCCACAAGGCCATCCCTCCTATCCATCAGGCTTCTTGTTTACGGCCCAATGCAGGTGCTCCTCGGTACTTCTATTTTCCTCCTTTCTCCTTCGCTTTTCTTTCTCTGCTCCTTTTTTGTTTCTCTCTTCTATATCTTCAATCTCTTACTGTTTTTCTTGTAAAGCACTTGCCCACCACATTGTAATGTAATCATCTGCACCCAGATCTGTCCTCTACTGGACTTCCTTAAGGCTCTGTTTCTGAGAGTTTGTAGTTTTCTGCAACGCTTTATAGCCAGTAGGTGCTCGTTCAATGTTAGCTAATCAGCCTGCTCAACTGGGACATTTTACTCCTTTTCCTGAATGCCTGGTCTTCCTCCCATAACCTCCACAGCAGCTGTGTTTCAGGAGCAGCTCCTCCTCTCTGTTTGGAGCTCTCAGTGTTGGAGGAACAGCCACTGGGATGGGATTTTCTGAGTCCAGGAACCTTCAGCAGCTGGTCCCCGCCTGAAGAGAGAGCTGCTGTTCCAGTTCACAGCACACCTGGTTGTGACAGGAGAACAAAAGAGCCCTGGCAGGAGCATGAGTCAGACCGAGAGGGGGCGAAAGCCTTTTGGTGAAGGTCCCAGAAGGCAGAAGGCCTTTCAGAGGGCTCGGGTCAGAGGTGTTCCACCCAAGAGGATGTCTGGCAGGTGGCAGCTTCCTTTCTGCACTCTTGCCCCATTCATCCTCTCTTTGGCCCTCATCTCTTCCAAGAGAAGGATTCCTTCCTCCTGTTTTGCAAAATGACTAATTTTCATTTATGCCAATCTAGTTGACAGACCCGGGTCAACGCAGGGCTAAGGTAAGTGTCTGACTTCACAAGCCCCTGTGGCAGCAGCTCTTCTGTTGGTTATAAAGAGCCGCTCAGGAGATGTTGGGCCTCCCCACATGGTCTCTTTTGGGAAAGAACTTACCTGCTGAGTGTGCATCTTAGAGGCCTGCTGTGCTTTTGGCTCCAGAAACGGTGTCATCTGGGGCTTGGCCTGAGTCCAGGTTGCTCTTGGTCTCCTTCAGTGAGACATTTCCCCCTCCCACTCCTCCTTGCCCTCTTGCTAGTTTCACAGATGCACCAACACATCCATTTTTAATCTGACCAAATCAATTACAAATGTTACAGATTGTAATTACCGAAGGAACTCCCGAAAACTAATTATGTAATATGCAATCCCCACAATAAATTACACCTTTCCTTTGGCTTGATGTTCCAGAAAACTGTTTCCTGAGGAGGCAGAGAAAGTGTTGCTCATCCCTGCCAGGGATGCTCACGAAACGGCTCTTTATTTAGCTCCGCTGCATGTTTGTGGGTGTTTGTCAGAGGTGGCCACAGGCTTCGTGCCAGGGCTCTGGGCAGCAGCCACATCATCTTTTGCCACTATAGGGGATGTTGCCAGAATACCCATGGGACCATGTCTTCTTGTCATTCCACCACCAAGAGAAACTTCAGTTTCCTTGGGCAAAAATCTGGGAGTTCTGGTAACGGAAAGCAAATAGCAGATGCAGGAGATGCTTAAAAAGGAAAGAGAAGCAATGTGTTAACCTTGGCCTGAGACTAGTGGAGTCCTGTTAAGTGATGGATCACTAGAGCGTTCCTCAGCAACAGTGCCTGTCAGAGAAGAAACCCAGAGCAGACATTTACATTCTTCTTTTCTTGTTTTCTTTTCACTATCATCAGACAATGGAATCTCCGAGCCTGCTGAATCTCAGCTTTAGGTACCAATAAAGGCTTTCCTTGACCTAAATGCATTTGAAAAGCACACTATAAAATTATGTCAGTGATAAAGTAAGAAATTCACTCATTTACAGGACTCATAGCCTCAGAGTTGCAGACCCTTCACCGGGAGCTGCCATTCATGTGAAATGCTATTCATAACTGTTAATAAAATCATCAGGATAAAAGGGGAAACAGGGAGCAAACTTGTGAACATCTCAGGCATGGAGCAGGGGATGGAGAAGTTTAGGAACAATTGTTTATGTCAGGAGGGCCAAGGAAGGCTGACAGAAAAAAAAACGTTCTTTGAGTCTCAATAGTAGTGAGAGGGTTCCCAGTGAGGAGTGAGCTTGGGGTTTTTCCTGTGTGTCTATGTATGCACGGGGGTGGTATGTGTATGTGGCAGTGACTATGTGTGCATACACATGTGCACATGCAGATATGAATTGTGTGCATGTGTGTATGCATCTGTGTGGATGTGAGTGGGTGTGGATGTGAGTGTGTACATGTGTGCATATCTGCATTTGCATATGTGTTGCTGGGTATGGGTGTGTGTGCATATGTATGTGGGTGTACATGTGTGTATGTGCCTCTGTGTGTGTGTGCACGTGTGTGTGTGTGTGTGTGTGTATAGGGACATCAAAACACACTAGATAAGATAAGAGCCCTTTACTCTTCTCCTGCAGCCTTGGCCTTTACTTCCCTGTTACAACCTCCGTGGTTCTTACTGTAGATTCCCATTGAACTGACCGCCTCCTCTCCTAGGAGGGCCGGGGGAGGGGGCGGCTGTGTGTTCTTCAGCTGCACACCCAGCCCTGAGCCTGCCTCCTGGTAAGTGCTAGCTCAGTGTCTGCAGAGCAGTGGAACTGCACCCCACACTGATGGGATGGGGGACAGTTAGTGTGCATGGCGGGCAGTTCTCATCTCACCTCCTTCCTCACCAGACATGCTGAGTTCCATTTTGCAACATGGGGAGTCTAGGTTTTGTCACTTGTTTTTTGAGCATTTGTTTTTAAGACAGAAATGCAATTTTTTGAATTAGCATGGACCCAATTCTGGCATATAGAATAAAGTCTATAGAAATCTGAAGAAACTTTTCTTTTTTCAAAATTCTTGACATTAGAAGAAACCTCATGGAATGCTCTCAGTGTCTTTTACTGCAAACCTCCGCATCCTCCTGGTAATTCTCACGTTCTCGCCTCTCATGTCCACTTGGTAATCTGTCATTTTAGTTTGGAAATGATTCAGGAACCTACTCAATCTCTCTTTGTAAAGCTGCTTTTATGAAAACAGTCATTCCTCCTTGCCTGTGTCACCACAAAATTTCTAGCTTGGTTTCTTTTTCCATTTTCCTTATTTCATTCTGTACACCTTGCCGAGGTTACTGTATTACTCTGTCTTGTACTGGTATAAAGAAATACCTTTACATGGCCAGGAAAGGAGGAAGATGGCAGAGAGGGTAGTGCTATTTATTTATTTATTTATTTAAGATAGGGTCTCACTGTGTCATGCAGGCTGGAGTGCAGTGGGGTGCTCTCAGCTCACTGCAACCTCCGCCTCCCGGGTTTAAGCAATTCTCCTGCCTCAGCCTCCCAAGTAGCTGGGATTACAGCTGTGTGCCACCACGCCCGACTAATTTTTGTATTTTTAGTAGAGATGGAGTTTTGCCATGTGGGCTAGGCTTACATACTTTTAAATAAACAGATCTCATGAGAACTCACTCACTATGTAGTACCAAAAGGGGATGGTGCTAAACCATGAGAAACTGTCCCCATGATCCAATCACCTCCCACCAGCGCCCACCTCCAACACTGGGCATTATAACTGAACATGAGATTTGATGGGGACACAAATGCAAACCATATCGGTTACCTTTCAGTAAGAAGATCTAGTTGCATTAAATGGGAAACTATGAAATTGCCAGTATCCAACCTCTCTTGACCTGCAAAAATTCGCAGTCTAACACAGGTCACCATGACACGGCTACCTAGTTCTCGAGTCTGTGTTGGCCTCTCATAACAATGGTTTTTTGAGAAGAACTTGCTGTACTTTGTTTCCTAATCACTTCCTCAGAATTAAATAAGTGGGGTGGTATCCAGAATCTCACGTCCCATCGATGTCATTTGCTGGGTAACCAACAGTGAAGATCAGATATTTACCTCTGAAATGCGATGTTCAAATCAAATAGTAAAACATCTCTATGTACACATTTTATGCCTCTTTGTAATATCAATTGAATTCTATCCTTTCTGAAGTCACTACACCATTTCTCCCAGTAAAAAATTGTCTGCAAAATCTGAGTTGGTTCTGACACTACTAATTTTGAGTTGAGTGACCTTAGATAAATCACTCACCTTTTTAAGCTTCACTGTTTTTCATATAAAATTTAGATATATTAATAATAGTTAACCAACTGGGCTTGTCTGAAAATTAAAGTAAAAGTGCATATAAAATGGTCTGTAGGGTTATTTGCACCTACTAAGTTCACCATGGAGTTGAGTTGGCATTATTTTTCTGGATCAATTCAAGGCCAACTCTGTTTGGATCAGTCTTGTCTGGACCCTTTCTGATACTCTGTAACTAAATGACAACTCACTGGAGGCATTTTCTCTAAATCCTCCTAAGTCTGAGAGGAGAGAGAGGTCTTTATTAAAAAAACTGGACAGGAACCTAATGGAAATCTTTTCTCTCTTTTCTTTTTAGAAACATATTTCCAATGAAAATAGTACTAGAATTTTCTTACACTTACATAAGTTTATGTGGAGAAATTTCAAACAGATTTTTAAAATATGAGTGATTCTTGCCAGAGATGTGAATTGTGAAATGAATTTAGAGGAGTTGCAGAGTTGCTTGGTAGTTAGTATTCTTCACTTTACTTTATGAGAAAATATTGGTATTGCATTAAGTTTTTAATAGCACATCTAATTATATCCTCATTAATAGATGTCAAATATTATTATTTAAAACATTGCTTCAATTAATTATGTTTTTTAAATTAAACAGCTAATTTCGAACAAGTTATATTTAAATAATTACATCTAATGCTAATAAAATGGAGTGTGCTTCAGCATCTTCTTTAGAAACACAACATAAAATGACCTGTAAAATTAAGTCTGATTTTCTTTCCTTGGCTAACCAGCTCCTCAGCTTCAGGCCTCCCTCTTCCTAGCTTCAAGTCCCACCAGAATCCATACACAGCTTACACTTCCTACACCAGCATTCGCTGTGCAAACTATGGTCTCCCATAATGCTGGATTTTGTATGTGTGAGTCTTCTCCCTGTAGTGTCCATTCTTTGCTTCTGAACCTGGAGAAAATCTCACGTGTTCCTCTTTAGAGACATCTTTCCTGCCTCCCCCTGACAGAGTTACTGATTCCATCTGCTGAGCTCCTAGGGTGCATTGCCTGTTTCTCTGCTAGAACATTCACCAAACTATACCGTAATTGATCTCCAAGCCCATCTCGCCCCGACTCCACTCCTAGGCTCTTTTCTATTCCTGTGCCCAGTAATATCCCTAGCACATGGTAGGTAGGTGGAAGAAAGGTTGCTTTTCTTTCCTTCTTCCATTTTTTTCTAAATTAATGAATAGATAAATAACATTTGTAGACTAATGATATATGTTTGTTGAATGAATGGATAAATTAAATGAATTAGTGACTGTAAGAATTTTAGTGCATTTAGGATTTATATGGCCTAGGCACACTGAGTAACAAATCAGAACCAGAATATGTATACAGTAGTCCCTCCTTTCCACGAGGGATAAGTTCTACGACCCCCCAGTGGATGCCTGAAACTGCAGATAGTACTGAACTCTATATATACTATGCACTAATTGTTTTTCTTCTGAGGCCCATGGATAGAATATTCATCCTTACCATAGATCTTAGAAACTTCAGCATATCTTTTCTTTCCTCATTAAGTTGAGAACTTCCACCTTTTGACCTTACTACTACTCTTGGCACATCAGAATCACCAGCAACACTATTATTGCACGTTGGGGCCATTATTAAGTCCAACAAAGGTTACTTGAACATAAGTACTTCAATATAATGACAATGGATCTGGTAACCAGGATGGCTGAGTGACTAATGGGCAGGTAGTATACACAGGGTGGGTTCGCTGGACAAAGGGAGGATTCATGTTCAGGCCAGGATGGAGTGGGACGACACAAGATCTCATCACGCTACACAGACCTGTGCACTATTTAAAACTTACGATTTGTTTATTCCTGGAATTTTCCATTCATTGTTTTCGGACCGAGGTTGACCTCATGTAACTGAAACCCTGGAAAGTGAAACTGTAGATAAAAGGAGACTACTGCATTTTAAAATAAAAAAGTTAAAAACAAACTATAGGCTGGGTGCAGTGGCTCACGGCTATAATCCCAGCCTTTGGGAGGCCGAGGCAGGCAGATCACTTCAGTTCAGGAGTTGGAGACCAGCCTGGACAACATGGTGAAACCCTTCCTCTACCAAAAATACCAAAATCAGCCAGATCTGGTGGTGTGCACCTGTAATCCCAGCTACTCTGGAGGCTGACATGGGAGAACCGCTTGAACCTGGGAAGCAGAGGCTGGAGTGAGCTGAGATTGCACCACTGCACTCCAGCCTGGGTGATAGAGCCAGACCTTGTGTCAAAAACAAACAAAAAAACTATAAAGCAATGCCATTGAGTAAAATGAGGTAATTTATTTAAAGTGTCTCACAAAATGCCTCTCAGTGAGCTCTCGGATACGGAAGATGTGCTTTACTGTGCATTGTGCTTCTTCTCGTGGTTGCTATGTTGTTCAGTAATTAGTAAATAAAAAAGAACTACCTAATAGAACATATGCTACCAGATGATGCTGAAACATCTATTTTACCATGCTATTTTTATTTACATTTAAAAAGCTTTTGAAATAAATTATAATATATAACCTAGTTTAATTATATATAATGTGTAAAATAACTTTACATACACACATATACTGTTCTTTGTTATGATTCTTATAATACAATATCATGGTTTTGTTAAGTATATTAATTCACTCCTTTCTTATACCAAGTTGCTGTAACATATTATGCATTATCTTAAATTATTTTATAATATTGTATGTGGCATATAGTAATGAAATTACTATAGAACTGAATGTGGGAGAAATTCAAATTTGTTTATCGGTTTGGGGTAACCTCCCTCTGAAGGTACTGACAGCTTTTGCTCACACATCTTGTGAAAAGACAAGGTTTTTCAGCAGTTGACCTGAACAATATGGGAGTCCATTCTAAATACTTCACAACTATTAAAATACCCTATGTTGATTATTTACCTACTTAAAAGTAAAAAAGAGTGACACTCTCTATATCATATTATATTTAATAAACATAAATGCTTCATTCTTATTTCACTTCCACAGTGATTTCTCCCAATGATGTTTATAGTACTAGCATCTATGGCCATGCTACCTGACTGTAATATAATTTCATTGTCAGGAAAAATGTATGTGAAAAAAGCAATAAGATATAGATAACTGTAAATGTGTTACTTCTAACTAAAATAGAATAAGACATCCACAAAATTATGGTTTTACTCCAGAGTCAATGGTAGGTGGTAGCATAACTTACTCCATGCTCTGAGCCCAAGAGCCATCTGGTTTTCTTCCTACAACTGAGACTGAAATTCATTGCTCTGTAAACTTCCAATCCCTGGGTGTTTCAGAAGGCAAGCAGATTTGATTTTGCTCTTACAACAAAAAGACCTGTGTAAAGAATTCTTTTAGTCTGTAACAATAGCAACACTAAATCCTTTTATCTGAAACCTGAGAGCCTGATAGAAACATAGAATTTGGGAAACAGTTCCAAGATAACAAAATAGAGTCTTTAAATAGCATTGCCGATTTTTTGGTTTTTTTTTATATAGGCTCTTAAACATCCACCCCATCCTGCAAGTTTTGGACTTCTATCCATCTGTACTTTCTTCATCTAAACTGTAAACATCCTGTTCTCATACTTCATATGAAGTAAGAAGCAAAATAAAACACAAAGATAGAACAGACAGTAAAATAGCATACAAATGTTTGTAGTTTATATTAGTATATTTGCCTATGGCAAGTGTACTAAAATCATCTATAAAATTGCCAATTAACTTGAAGTTATAGCAAGTTATTTTGGGAAGAAATGGCCCACGTTAGCACTATCACTTTTGCAGTTTAACAGTTCAAGGTATGAATTCTCTTAAACACTCCTGCCCCTTCCATTTCTGTGTATGGTGTAATGAAAGCAGCAGAGATATTTGGTTATCCCTAATCTGGAAGTGGAGTGTATATTTCTCAAGTTTAGAGAAGAGAATTATTCTGCCCTTCTTTAATTAGCATTTGTTTTGGGCATATTCTATATATAAGACAAAGGATAAGAACCATGAGGATTATAAATTAATAGAAATGTGTCTCTGGCCTCTAAGGGACCATATGGTGAATAAACGCATTAAAATCAAATGGGTAATTATTTCTAATCTGCATGATCATGGATGTTTTTATGGAGGAGGTAACATTGGGTTTATTTTAAGCTATGGCAGAGTTTTCAATTAGCCGTGGCAAGAAGGATGGCATTCCAGCTAGAGTCAGCTTGGACCCAGTCAGACAACAGCAAGGCCCCAAGCATATTTGAGGAGAGGTGAGAGATCAAGTTAATTCTAATGAAGGGATTAGGTAGGACCATGTAGTTGAAAACTCAGACGAAGAAATAAGTAAAGACAAGGTTTTAGAAGCTCCTTTCTCTCACCAAGTATGTAATACCAAGTCTCCAAAACAGTAGATGACACAGATCAAAGCTCTATTAACTTAAGGGGCAGAGAATGCCCAAGGTTAGTGGAATGCTCACAGAGTTCCCACAGTGAGAAGGCTTTGCTCATAATATGTGTCTAAGATGTTAACACTCAGTAAATTCCAATTAGACTGTTTATGTAAGGATTCTGATTCATAAACATAATTTATTAAAACAAATAGAAATAATAAGGTACATATATGTAAAGGTATATGTGTAAAGATATATATGTCTATTATTCTGCCATCTATCCTCTATCATTCAATCTATGCGTGTATCTATTTATGTATGTATCTGTCTACCTACCTACCTATCATTTATCTATCAAATCGATCTATCTTGGCTGTTACTTTTAAACTCTTCCTATTATTTGAACTATAGACCTCAATTCTAAGGATAAGCATCTCTTTCATTAACACTCACCTGCCTAAGTGCTCACATCCACCTGCCTGAACTCAGACTTCACTGAGCTCAACAGGGCTTTTGCGCAGTTTATACCTGCACCTCTAGTATTGTTTAAGCATCTCTCTCAAGCCATATTCTGCTATGCTTTCATTTTAAGCTTTTAGTTCCTAGCATGTACAGGCATTATGAGTTGAGTGAGGAGGAAGTGTTTGTGAAAATAGAAATGCCGTTTGAATAAAAGCTACACAAGTCCTTAAAACATAGTCCCTATAGAGATGAGTTTCTGACATTGAACTTTACAATTGTCATTTCACTTTTAATTCCCTGACATTGTTCCATGCACCTCACCAAGATTCTTTTAGCCACAGATCATACAATTAGGAATATGCACCTCACAGAAGGCAGTGTTATAATGTCAAAGGACTTCGACAATTCTCCAATTGAATTAGTATAAATAGAGAAAAAGAAAGAAAGAAAGAAAGAAAGAAAACATATACCCCCTCTGGATCCTTGGATAAGGGGGTCACTACACAGAGGTATAGATTCATAATGATGTGTATAAGCCCCAGGAAGCTTTAATTTGCCTTCCATTTACTCTAAACCCTCTGGAGAAGAATGAGAAAAATATAACAATGAAGAAGAAGTTAGAGTTACAATCTCTCACCACTCCGGCTGCCTCTACATGCCAAAGATGAGAAAAAGGAGGTGCATCTTGCAGGAGCATCAAGGCTTGGGAAGCTGGATTCTTTTCGTTTGGGCCCACAGAGATCAAAACTTCAGTCCCTGGGACCAGCAGGGAAACGAGAACTACATGGACCAAGACCAGTCCTGTTGCCTTAGTCTGAGGCACCCTCAGCACCATTCATTCTAACAAGCCCGGTGATGGGTCTGATTGTATCAGAAGTGACCTGGCCAGCACCACTCACCTTAGGGCTACCTCATAGAAAGAGATTAGGCTGTCCAGTGGAAACTAAATATTCAGAAGACTGGAGCTCTCTTCAAAAGAAAAAAAAAAGAATGCACCAATCCACATAAACTGTAGAGCTACAGATGAATCATATACCTGTATTTTAAAGGTAATATTGATGCTGAAATTCACACTGTCGATTCTTTGCGAGGTTTGTTAGCCAGAATTATATCTAAGATGTATGTGTGTCAATAATTTGAGGAGAAAATGGTAACCAACGAAGATCTAGGTATAAAATGAAGTTTTCTGAGGATGAGAGGGAGTGGGGTGGTCCTAAAGCTCAGCGCGAGGGGATTTCTCAGAGATCTCATTGGGGATATACATTGACCTTGGACATTTTCCATCTGTTGCCTTACCCCTCATTTCCTTAAATGTGCTTATGGCCTCAAGCTGCTTTAAAACATAGCATTCATGTCTATGTACCTCTAGCATTATTATTTGCATGTCTTTCGTGAACCATTATGAGTCAAAACTGTTAATCAGAACATAAAATAATGTCAGAAAGAGAAAGCTGCAGAGGAGTTAAAAATGAGCACTTTTAGAAATGAGCAAAGCGCTGAATCGCATGCTACATTCATTGGCTGGAGCAATAGATGGCGTTCATTTCTGGGACAAGACTAACAATATATAAGCACTTAGTAAGAGTTATATAACAAGTAAAGACTGGCACTAAAGGAGACATCTATAAATTTAGGTCATAAAATAAATGCATATTATCTTTTAACTTTTCAAAGGATTAAATCCTATGTTTACTTTTACAACGTTTATAATTTGTTTTCCGTTCACTGAAAAGTCATTCCTGACCTTTCCCATGCCATAGTTTATCCTTATGTGGCTTAGTTTACATCCAGTAACCCATTTTATTTCTGTTGTTTTGAAGCATATAAGATAGAAAAGTCCTTCTAATAGAAAATTAGGGTGGCGATACCACTTACTGTAGAAAGATTGACCAAAAATTAAACTGAAATCTAAGTGGTTTCGGCAAATCTATATTTCTTTCCAGATGCTCTGATCTTCTTTTCTGGGGGGTGGGTGAGGGGTGTTTGTGTTTTATTTTTCATTGACTGTTATTTTAAGTTCTCAAGTACATGTGTAGGATGTGCAGGTTTCTTACACAGGTGAACATGTGCTATGGTGGTTTGCTGCACAGATCAACCTATCACCTAGTTATTAAGCCCAGCATCCATTAGCTATTCTTCCTGATGCTCTCCCTTCCCCCACCTGGCCCCCAACGGCAGGCCCCAGTGTGTATTATTCCCCTCCATGTGTCCATGTGTTCTCATTGTTCAGCTCCCACTTATAAGTGAGAACATGTGGTGTTTGGTTTTCTGTTCCTGTATTAGTTTGCTGAGGATAACGACTTCCAGCTTCATCCATGTCCCTGCAAAGGACATGATCTCATTCCTTTTATGGCTGCATAGTATTACATGGTGTACGTGTACCACATTTTCTTTATTCCGTCTATCATTGATGGGCATGTAGGTTGATTGCATGACTTTGCTATTGCGAATAGTGCTGCAATGAACATACATATGCATGTATGTTTGTAATAGAATGATTTATATTCCTTTGGGTATATACCCTGTAATGGGATTGCTGGGTCAAATGATATTTCTGCCTCTAGATCTTTGAGGAATCACCCACACTGTCTTCCACAATGGTTGAACTAATTTGTAGTCCCACCAACAGTGTAAAAGTGTTCCTTTTTCTCTGCAGTCTTGCCAGCATCTGTTGTTACTGGACTTTTTAATAGTCACCATTCTGATTGGCTTGAGATAGTATAACACTGTGGTTTTGATTTGTATTTCTCTAATGATCAGTGATGTTGAGCTTTTTTTGCACATGTTTGTTGGCTGCATGAATATCTTCTTTTGAGAAGTGTCTGTTCATATCCTTTGCCCACTTTTTAATTTTTTTTCTTGTAAAATTGTTTAAGTTCCTTGTAGACTCTGTGTATTAGACATTTGTCAGATGGATAGATTGCAAAAATTGTCTCCCATTCTGTAGGTTGTTTTATCACTCTTATTGATAATTGTTTCTTTTGCCATGCAGAAGCTCATTAGTTTAATTAGACTCCATTTGTCAACTTTTGCTTTTGTTGCAGTTGTTTTTGGTGTTTTTCTTATAAAATCTTTGCCTGTGCCTGTGTCCTGAATGGTATTGCCTATATTTTCTTCTAGGGTTTTTATAGTTTTGGGATTTACATTTAAGTCTTTAGCCCATCTTAATTTCTGTGTAAGGTATAAGGAAGAGGTCCAGTTTCAATTTTCTGCACATGGCTAGCCAGTTTTTCCAGAACCATTGATTAAATAGGGAATTCTCTCCCTATTGCTTATTTTTGTCAAGTTTGTTGAAGATCAGATGGTTGTAGGTGTGTGGTCTTGTTTCTGAGTTCTTTATTCTATTCCATTGGTCTATGTGTCTGTTTTGGTACCAGTACCATGCTGTTGTGGTTACTGTAGCCTTGTAGTATAGTTTGAAGTCAGGTAGCATAATGCCTCCACCTTTGTTCTTTTTGCTTAGGATTATCTTTGCTATGCAGGCTCTTTTTTAGTTTCATATGAATTTTAAAATAGTTTTTCCTAATTCTGTGAAGATGTGAAGAATGTCAGTGGTAGTTTAATGGAAATAGCATTGAATCTATAAATTATTTTGGACAGTATGGCCATTTTCACTATATTAATTCTTCCTATCCATGAACATGAAATGTTTTTTCATTTGTTTGTGTCCTTTCTGATTTCCTTGAGCAGTAGTTGAAGAAGTCCTTCACTTCCACTGTTAGCTGTATTCCTAGGTATTTTATTCTTTTTGTAGTAATTGTGAATGGGAGTTCGTTCATGATTTGGTTCTCTGCTTGCCTGTTGTTGGTGTATAGGAATGCTAGCAATTTTTGCACGTTGATGTTGTATCCTGAGACTTTGCTGAAATTTCTTATCAGCTTAAGAAGCTTTTGGGCTGGATGCTTTGATTTCTTTTCAGACAATGAGAAAATGTTCCTCTGTAAGTTTTAGAATGACATTGATGAGTTTTACAGCAGTGTAGTTGAGTGAGATGGTCCCATCTCCCTGTAAAGTGTTTTCCTTGATCCATTAGATCTGACATTGCACCATGTGTCCCACTGCTTGAGGGAATGTATTATACCAAATGGTAAAATATCTTAGCCATATCTGATTACACTGTCTCATTTTAGCAATGACCCACAGATATCCAGTAGAATGTATCTGACACCATTCAACAAGAAATAATGAGGAAAAAAAAAAAAAAACAAGCAAGGGAGTGGGTATCTTTTGAATGCTGAAACAATAGTAGCTTGAGCAACAGCACCATCATTCATTGGTAAAGTGAAAAACTGGGTTGCCCACAAGCACCTTCTCTACTCAAGTGACATGGGTCATTATGACCTTGATTTTGATACCTATACGAATTTGTTAACTTCTCCTGGTCCCTTAGCTACACATTACAGCCAACCATGCACACCAAAGCCCAGCTGTATTTTAACACTGAATAAGTTTCTAAACAGAAGGAATGAGCAAATGAATGTGGTTTGGTTCAGTGGAGTTTCATCAACTAATTAGGTAAATAGTTTGAATTGCATGTCTGAAACATCAATGGGCCACTCAGTACTCAGAGGTCCTCTCATGTAAATGCTAAACTTTTAGCTATTGACCATACTCTCAGTGAACCAGCCTCTTATATATCTTTTCCTTTAGACCACTTAGGTCAACCCATTTTTTCATAAGTTATGAGAACTTAAGAGAAAAGCACTTGCTGATGAATTGATTCAGCAAGTTTGACTAAACAGGTCAAACACCGTCTCTCCTTTCCCTCTCTTTTGCTGTCATTCTTTTCCTCATTAACCCACTCTCTCCCACTTCCTTCCTGTTTTATTCTACATTCCCATTTTCATAAAGAGTTTGGACTGCATCTCCCCACACTAGGGTACACTTGTTCAATAAGAAATAGGACATTTATTTCCATTACTTTTTATGTGGGAATGACTGGATTTTTTTCTAGAGCTCTAGATCATGTAACAGAGTTCATGACTTCGATTGGGGCTGAATGAATACCTCATTCCAGTTCTTCCTCAGGCAGAGTAGACCTTATCTATAAATATTTGTTGATTGAATCAAGGGATATAGGAACCCTTGGTCTTATCTAATTATCACACATTTTCTATGCCATGTGCAGCTTTAAGATATTGGGAAAATTATCTAAACTTCTAAATCTCTTTTTCCAATTGTTAAGTAGGATTGATAAGATCTACCCCATAGATTTGTTTATTTGCTTACATTTTAAGAGAGAACAATGGCCAAGCACCTGGCGCACAGTAGGTGATTGGCGATGTTTATTCTTATTCTTTTCTCAACAGTGCCTAGTGCTCTTCTCTGTACATAGAAAATGCTCCGTTACTGGAGTTAAGAAAAAAAAACCGGAGAGTAATAAATTATGTCCTTCCTCTTAAATGTGTTAACTCAGGGACACACTTTGTGATGGTGTGAAGTACCTGACAAACACAAAACCCTAGGGAACCATGCTAACTGTCCCAGATGATGATGGTGAGACATTCATGGTGAGCATACTCAGTGTGTCTGTGAGTGTGGATGAGTTGTGTAATAGGCTGCTCGTGCCTCTTAGATGGAGCACAGCGTTCACACAGCTCTGCTCCTGGAGAAAATAGATAGAAGGTCAAGGGAGAATAGCAGCGTGTGGGCAATGCTGCTAAATACTGCCTCCGGGACTCACTCACCCAGGGAATTCAGAGTTGCTCTTTTCTAGCCTGCAAAAACTGAGATGTAGCCAGAGTTGCGTTTCATTAGAAGGAGACATTCGGTGGAGCTCAGCTTTTTCAGGAGGGAGATGGGCGACAGGTAGCTGGGAGAGTATGCTGGATGAATCTGAGTGTCTGGAATTTTAAGTGCTCGCCTCTTGCTTCTCAGTAGGTGGCTGCCTCTTGAGGTCTGGCACCCACCCAAGTCTTGAGCATTACCTCAGCATTTAAAGAGAAAACAAGTGAAAAAAAGAATCCGCAAAGCTGCGTTTAAATTAGCGTCAACATTAAGGAATGCCACAGGCTGGGTTTTGTTCACCCTGTTAGCATGCAGAATTATTTTTCACTATAGGAAGCTGTCTTTTCCCAACCAAGAAAACAAACAAAACAAAAAAAGCAGAACTAATTAAGATCGTCATATCTCAATAAATATGCAAATGAAAAATCAAAACAAAGAACCTCTATTTATCACATCATAAAGTTGCAAATTGCTGTATAGCCTGGCTTGGAAGAATGGCAAGGGATAGAGTCTTCTTAATGGCTTTGCTTAGAGATTGTCTGAAAGCTTCATTTATATAGGTTTATGTTTGAGGATGAGGATGGTGAACTTGCCAGGAGAAAATCATTTTCATACTTTGTCTCCAAACTCTGTGGAAAGGAAAGGGGAATAAAAATTCAGTCGAGTGACTATGTGTGAGGTTCTATGCTATGGCATTTGTTTCTAAGTACGTCATTTCAAGAAGAAGAGGTTTTATGCTATGGCATTCATTTCTATGTATATCATTTCAAGAAGAAAAAGAATAAGATTCCCATTTTACAGATGAAGACAACAAAGCTCAGAGAAGGCAAATTCCTGTTTCTCACTTGGTATTTGGAGAAGGATTCAAACCCACAATTACTTATCTGACTCTAATTTTATGTTTTGTTTCTGATTTATATTTTGCCCCTACACCATGACTCTCCAATACCGCCTAAAGTGACTTCACTTTTGAATGTGTGTTTACAGGACATCAAAGCTTCCTAGTGAAAGGAGGAAATAAAATCAATTTTCAGGTGTTTTCTCCATGTATTTCCCACATCTCAATATTAAGGCCCACTCTATCAATGGAACTACCGTTTGATTTCTGCATGATGCTATAATGCTATTTTCTTTCATTTACATTTAACTTCAGTTGCAAATGGTGAGTATGAATTGAATTCATCAGGTTTGAAAAATCAAGAGGGAGGAGAGAGAGAGAATAGCTAACACCCTACTGTTGCTGAAGTTATTGTAACCATGCCTTAACATATGTATTTCATCCTGAGGGAGCTGAATCTGAGCTGCAGAGAGAGCAACTCTGCATGACGTCGGAGCTTTATTTTAGAAGCTGCTGTCTGCTCTCTGGCATGTAGAATGCTGCCCTTAGAAGAAGGTTCTCCTGGACACGGGCTGTGTTGCTCTTCTGGTCCGCTAGGCTAACTTAAGGGTGAGGCTGTTTATGAGAATGGGGAATTATCTGGAATGAGCAAACAGTTAATGAGATTGGAGGTGATTTGGTATCTATGAAGTATTCCACACACTGCCCTGGGCACAAGGGCAGTACAAGGAGCAGTGGTGAAACCAGTAGGAGGCCACCACACACAGAATTGCTTCTTACCACTGCCAGTCATATTAAACAAAATAGAAGTATCCAGTCGAAGAGAGTGGTCCAACAAAGTGCTCAAACAAGTTAAAGAAGGGAGAGGCTGATGTTCTCAAGGAAGATTTCAAAGAGCTGAATGCAAGCTTTGCCTTCAAGATGGAAAGGTTGGCAGGAGTGTCAAGGCAGTTTTATTGCATTTTGCTAGATATGAACAACTTTGTTCAAAGGGAATAAGATAATGGATTAAGTGGTGGCAGGACACAGTGACTCTGACCACTTGCCAGGGACATCTAACAACAGTGTTTCATCTTTTCATATCCATCCCCTTTTGTTCCTTCTTTCTTTTATCTTCCCTCCTTCCCTTTCTTTTTTCCTTCCTTTCTTCCTTCTACTTTCTTCTCTTTCTCTTTTTACTCTTTTCTTCTTTCTCTTTTCCCCCCTTTTCTTTTCCCAGCCTTACTTTTATGTTTTTAGATGTAAAACATTATATTCTTTTTTTCTCATTAAAATACTCATTTTAAGCCTTGAGAAAAATATAGAAAACATTGATTGATACATAAAAAATAACCTGTACCTTATGTCGTCTTATTCTCATTATCTAAGTATAACCACTGTCAGCCTACAAGAGTATACTTTCCAGTTCTTTATCTGACATGGTTAGTTTTTTTTTTTTTTTAATTATCTTTGCATTTGCGTGTATTTCTTGAGCTCCGTTTTCTTCTTACTAAGCTATATACTATAGTAGTTCTTTTTAGCAGTGGTTTCTCCATGGGAAGATGTATTTACTCATACAAAAGAAATAAAGGGATTTTTTGAGTATAGAATTGCAGTTTGGGGTTCATTTTCCTTCAGCATTGACAAGACATTAATTAATTTCTTTTTTCTGCCTGGCTTTAACATTTTTATTTATTTGTTTGTTTTTGCTTTTGCAAATTAAGCTTTAAACTTTGAATAATTTTATATTTATAGAAACACTGCAAAGATACCACAGAAAGTTCCTTTCACCTACTTTCACTTATTTAATTTGTCTTTACAGAAAATTTATTGTTGATCTAAATGTCCCTTATTTAAAGATAATCTGTCTTTATTTCTCAAGTTTTCTAAGATTTGCCCTTCTTTATTGATGTTTATTATGATGTATTTACTTATGAACTTCATATATTTCCTATATTTTTTCTGGTTTCTAGAGTATTTCTTGAAGATGATCATCTTTCAACTAGTATCTTTTTAAATATTATCTCTTACCCATTTACCCTAAACACGACTTTTAAAAATTCCTTCTTGTTTCTTATCTTTGCTGAACTGTGTCTGTGACATTTAACCATTCTATTAAGCTTTTTGTTAAAATGTTTTTTTCATTTAGAGAAAAGACTGTTTACTATTTAAATCTACCTTTTTTCCCAAAAAAATCTTTTTCTTTCATTATGTTTCGAGAACTTATTCTAATTTATTAATTATTGCAAATATAACCATTCTATAGTCTTTTCCAAATGGGTCATAATATTTCAAGTTCGTGAGTGTCTGCTTTTGCTGCTTTTTGTGTCTGCTGAGTCTTGTTCAAGGTGGATTATTTCCTCATTTGATTTATGATTTGTTATTTTGAGTGTATCTTCTGCAGGCTGTAGCCTTCACCCCCTCTCAGGAGAGTTCCATATACCCTGGGTTAAAAAAAAAAAAAAATACCTGCATGGTAATTTTGTATTTGTTTCTGATGGGGGCCTCAAGTTTTCACCAACAAGAATTACGTGGTTTGTGATTCACAATGTAATTGTGAACTCCACATCTGTGTAATCTATGATTTCTATATTTTGTCAACATTTTCCCCCTTCTGGTAGTTAGGTTTTCTAACTTTGTTGCATTGCTAACATTACTTTCCCATATTTAAATCTCTATTTTTTGTTTCTTTTTAAAAATTAACATATTGTCTATTGACTTCTGCTGTAAGAGATAAATTATTCCAATATACATTTTCTTTCTCATGCATAGCTTCTTATTTTTATTAGTTATAGCATCACCTTTCCATTGACAAGATTGATAGCATTTATATTCTGTTTTGTAAACATCATTTCCAGATTATCCTTAGTTATATATTTATTTATTATAACATAGTTCTGTGCTCGTCAACACTTTTCTGACCATGCACTCCCCATTTGTGAGATTTTCACTTTATCAATCTTTGGATTTCCTAGACTTTCTCAAGTAGTGTCTCCCTCTACCCACTACATGCACATTCCTAAGGAAAGCAAATAGCTTTTATATTTCTAGAGGTCTTGCATGTTAGACAGTGTCTTTCTTTTGCAAAACAATTTGGCTTTTTAGAAAATTATTTAGTCAGACTTTAATTTTCTTTTGGCCTTTTCTTTCATTAGGGACACTTACTCCACAGTAGAGAACATTAAAATCAGTCTGTGTTTCTCACTTTAGAAGACTTATTTTTCTACTTACATGCTTATATACTTTTTTCCTTTATCTTTGAATTTGACACTGCTATAGTGCCTTACATGTTTCTCAGCTCCAAGCACCCTCTTTGACATAGAGACAGTATTCAGTGTTGCAGGATTGAATGGATGATTGAATAAGTAAGATTATATGTTGCTGTGGATCATTCAGTCCGTTCTTATTTCTAGTGTATATGATGCACCATTTTGAGCTACAAGTAAGTTTTTCTGTATATGAGATTTTTTTTCTATTATATCTTTAAACTATATATTTTCCCATTACATTGATCCTTTATTGTTTTACTTTCACATCTATTATCTTCTCTCCTATTAACTTCTTTCTTATATATTATATATTTGAATTGTAACTTTCTCCCCTACATTGGTTTTTCAATGTTTCTTTCATATTTATTATGTTTTTCTTATTCCTTGGATATGTTCAGTATGTTTTATGTAAACTTCACAACTCTGATTTTCTTGTCACTGATTTTCCCCCCAGTGGTTTCCACCCTAATTCTTGTTGCTTCAAATGTGATTATGGTTTCCATAAATTTTAATCACCTTTTTTTTTTCTCCAACTATGATAATTTACTCCTTTCATCTTCTATCTTTTTTTTTTTTTTTTTTTTTTTTTTTTTTGAGACAGGGAATCACTCTGTCACCCAGGCTAAAGTGCAGTGGCACAAACTCAGCTCACTGCAGTTTCGACCTCCTGGGCTCAGGTGATCTTCCCACCTCAGCCTCCTGAGTAGCTAGCTGAACTACAGGCACGTGCCACCATGACTAGCTAATTTTTGTATTTTTTGTACATGTGGGGTTTCGCCTTATTGCCCAGGCTGGTCTTGAACTCCTAGGCCCAAGTGATCTGCCCACCCACACCTACCGAGTGCTGGGACTACAGGCATGAGCCACTGCACCTGGCCCTGAATAAATATTTGATAAATAAATTATTAAATGAATGAAGAAAGATGCACAAAATAGCAGGAAAAAACTTCTCCAGAGTTTTATTAAAGCACCAGAATAGATACACATTTTTTGGAAATTTAGTATTTTATTCTTCAACTCTGATCTGCTGTCTAAAAAGTAGCTTGACTGTGTTTGGTGTCTTTGTCATGAAATCTTTTCTGATTCCTATGTCCAGGATGGTATTATTGCCTAGGTTGTCTTCCAGAGTTTTTACAGTTTTGGGTTTTACATTTAAGGTTTTAATCTATCTTGAGTTAATTTTTGTATATAGTGTAAAGAAGGGGTCCAGCTTCAATCTATTGCGTATGACTAGCCAGTTATCTCAGCACAATTTATTGAATAGGTAGTCCTTTTCCCATTGCTTGTTTTTGCCCACTTTGTCAAAGATCCTAGATGAAGGTCTTAGATGAAGCAAAATCAAAAATGGACAACTGGGATCTAATTAAACTTAACAGCTTCTGCAGAGCAAAAGAAACTATCAACACAGTAAACAGAAAATCTACAGAATGAGAGAAAATATTTGCAAACTATATATTTGACAATAGTCTAATATCCAGCATCTATAAGGAACTTAAAGAGGAAAACAAACAACCCCATTAAAAATGGGCAAAGGACATGAACAGATACTTTTCAAAAGAAGACAAATATGTGGCAAGTAAGAATATGAAAAAAAAAAGCTCAACATCACTGATCATTGAAGAAATGCAAATCAAAATGACAATGAGATACCATCTCGCACCAGGCAGAATGGGTATCATTGGAAAGTCAAAAAATAACATTTGCTAGCATGGTGGTGGAGAAAAGTGAACACATATACTGTTGGTGGGAGTGTAAATTAGTTCAACCATTGAGGAAAATACAGTGGTGATTCCTCAAAGAGCTAAAAGCAGAACTACCATTCAACCCAGCAATTCCATTCCTGGGTATATACCCAGAGGAATACAAATCATTCTACCGCAAAGACACATGCACACGAATGTTTATTGCAGCATGATACACAATAGCAAAGACATGGATTCAATTTAAATGCCCATCGATGATAGACTGGGTAAAGAAAATGTGGTACATATACACCATGGAATACTATGCAGCCATAAAAAAGAATGAGATCATGTCTTTTGTGGGAACGTGGATGGAGCTGAAGGCCATTATCCTCAGCAAACTAAAGCAAGAGCAGAAAACCAAATACCACGTGTTATCACTTATAAGTGGGAGCTAAATGATGAGAACTTTTAAACCCAAAAAGGAAACAACAGACACTAGAATCTTTGAGGGTAGAGGTGGGGAGGAGGGAGAGGAGCAGAAAAGAGAACTATTGGGTACTGGCTTAATAGCTGAGTGATGAAATAATTTGTACAACGAACCCCCATGACACAAGTTTACCTATGTAACAAGCCTTCACAAGTACCCCTGAACCTAAAATAAATGTTAAAAAAAGTAGCTTGAAATTCTTTATTTCAAAATCTTAAAATTCTTTAAAATTTATATTTGATAATACTTGTATATATTTATTGGGTATATCAAGTCTTGATTTGTTCTTCATTTTACCTCACATGAAGACAATTCATCTGAATTAGTTGTGCATATCATGGAAAAATGATCCTGGCCTGACCTCCCTTCAGTCCTAGCCAGGCACACTGTGCTTTGGTGATACATTGCAGCCTGATGCATATTGTGATGCATATTGTGAGTGTTAACTTGACCGGATTGAAGGATGCGACATATTATTCCTGGATGTGTCTGTGCGGGTGTTGCCAAAGGAGATTAACATTTGAGTCAGTGGACTGGGAGAGGCAGACCCACCCTCAATCTGGGTGGGCACCATCTAATCAGCTGCCTGAACAGCTAGAATAAAGCAGGCAGAAGAACATGGAAGGACTAGACTGGCTGAGTCTTCTGGCCTTCATCTTTCTCCCGTGCTGGATGCTTCCTGCCCTTGAACATTGGACTCTAATTTCTTCAACTTTTGGACTCTTGGGCTTACAGCACTGATTTGCCAGGAGCTCTCGGGCCTTCAGCCACAGACTGAAGGCGGCACTGTCGGCTTCCCTACTTTTGAGGTTTTGGGGACTCAGACTGGCTTTCTGGCTCCTCAGCTTGTGGATGGCCTATTGTGGGACTTCACCTTGTGATCATGTGAGTCAGTTCTCCAAATAAACTCCCCTTCATATATTCATCCATCCTATTAGCTCTGTCCCTTTAGAGAACCCTGACTAATACACGTATGTTTCTTACTTTTCCTAGTTTCATCCCAGGAATCTAAGATTCCTCAGAGAGATTTTTGGTTGATCTTATCAGAATGCTTAGTAATTTTCAGAAAACTCCTCAGCCTCCTTGACAAACGGGAAAATAATTTATCCATTCTTAGTTCTTTCTTTAAATTTTCCAAACTTGAGTATATTTAGCACATATTTTTCATAGTCTATAGATTGAGGTTAAGGCCAATTTCTAATTTCAGTGTAATTGATTTTTTTTTGGACTTTTATTTTTTGAGAGTTCAGAAAAGACAATCGAGTATCTTATATCGACTATCTTATATCAGAATTTTTTTTTTTTTTTTGCTTGTGTATTCTTCCTTCTATAAGCAATGCTAGAATGAACTTCCTGGTATACAAAATAAATATCTCTGCCCAACCTTTTTACTGATAAGATGTTGAATATCTGGGTGAAAGATTGTGTCTTTTTTAAAGCTTTTGATACTTCTTGCAGATTACTTCCTGGAAAGACTGTGCCACCCTTCAGCACTTGCAAAGGTATCAGTTTACCTGGACCCTCTCTAATGCAACACTTAACAATCTTCTCACATATTTAGTGTCAATTTTATACATGAACAGTGACATCCCATTATATTAGCTATTCTTATTTTACTTAGTGTAAACCTCACTTTTTAATTTTTTCCTCATTTTTTAATCCCCATATTCTTCATATATAAGTTTTCTCTTCATACCCCTGATCATTTTCCACTGGTGAGGATTTTGTTTGAGTCCAGGTTATAAGAATTCTTTAAATACTCCAGATAATGACCATTCGATGGTTTTCCACATTGCAAGACTTTTCTGGTTTTTTATAGGCTTTCAAATATGTTGACTAGGTTTTAGATTTCTGTTTCATTTGTAGAAGATTTTTTTAAAGAGTTCAGTTGCCTTTGGTGTCAAATTTAGAAAGAATTCCATCATAAGTTTTAGAAAACATTCATTGTGTTTTCTTTTGATATTTTCATAATGTATTTTCTTAATATTTTCAAGCCATTTAGAATTACATTTTTATCATGGTGTGAGATAGGGTTATAACTTGATTTCATGCCAAAATTGTTGCAGGTGCTCTATTTGAAAAAACCCTCTTATAGTGTAATAGTTTGTATACATAATGGTGTCTTCATTTCCAACTTTCTTTTCTATTGCACTATATTTTTATTCCTTCAGCTTTACTATATTTTGTTAGACCAACTTATAAAGAGTCCTAAGACAAATAGAGCAAGTAACCCCTCATTACCCTTTCTTTAAATAATTTTTTCTTTGAACCCAATTCCATGTTTTTGTTGGTGATTTGGTCTTCTAGTTACATTTCAAACAATTTCAAAAATTTTTAATAATTGAATAAAAGATTTACTTCAAAATAGTTTATAATTTTCTTTGTATGCATTTAGGTGTCACTTTATGACCCACACTGAAATTTGGTACTTTTTTCATGTAAACCTACATAGTTTTTATTGCTTTTATGACTAAGTATTTTATATATGTTTTTTTCTGTTGTGGATGAATTTTTTTTTAAATTGTTACATTAAAGTTTTAGCTGGTTAATGTTCAAACAGCAAAACTATTAATATCAATATTAATAATAATACATTTATTCTTGTGGCTGAGTAGTTTTTCCTGGTATGCAGGTCCCACAGTTCATTAACCATTCACCTATTTTTGGACATTTTGATGTTTCCAGGTTTGGGCTATTACAAATCAAGCTGCTGTGAACTATCATGCGCAGGTTTCAGTGTGGACATAAGTTTTTATATACCTGGGTGTAATGTCCAAGAGTGTAATTGTGGCATCGTTTTACAAAGTACGCTTTGAGTTTCTAAACAAACTAACAAACTACATTCCAGAACAGCTGTACACTCATACCAGGAATGTATTAAAGATCTGGCTCATCTGTCTCCTCTCCAGCATTTGGTATAATGACTATTTTAAAATTGTATTTCTTTTTATAGGTGGGCAGTGATATCTCATTATAGTCTTAATTTGCATTTCCCTCACAGTTAGTGTTGTTGAACATCTTAAATATTTATATAATATAGTAAAAAACACCACACAATTTTATAAATTTTAATTCAGCTGTCAAACATCATCTTAAAAACTTAGGAAAAGAAAAATCTATGTATTTGCTCATATTTTTACTCTTTTGTTGCTTTTTTCTGCCTGCTTGTGTTAAAAATTTCTTTTTATTATTTTATTTATGTTTAGAGAGTTTCCTTTAACCATTCTTTTAGGGTAGATCTGTTGCCAAAAAATTATCAAAAATTTACTTCCCATGAGAATGTTTTAAGTTTCCCTTCATTCTGGAAGGATATCTTTGCTAGTTTTAGAGTGTTAGGTTGTCAGTTCTTTGCTTTCAACACTTGAAAAATGGTGTGCCATTTTCTTCTGGCCTCTATGGTTTCTGATGAGAACTTTGCTGCCATTCTAATTGTTTTTCCCTATGGCATTGTTCCCCTAAAGTTTCTCCCACAGCTTTCAAGATTTTAAGTTTGTCTTTAGTTGAAGAAGATTAGCTATCATCTGTCTTTGCCTTGATTTCTTTGGCTTTATCTGTTTGGGGTTTTTTCTAAGTTTCTTGTATCTGTAGGTTTATGTCTTTTGCATAGTTTAGGACATTTTCAGACATTATTTCTTTGGATACCTTCACAGCCTCTCTTCTTTTTGGACAATGGTGAAATGAAGATTAGATCTTTTGTTATAGTCCTACAGGATCTTAATGTTCTCTTTATTTTTTTTTTTTAAAGTCTATTTTCACGTTTTTGTTCAGACTGGGTTTTTTCTACTTTCAGGTTCACTGATTCTTTCCTCTGCCTTCTCCTTTCTGCTGTTGAGTCCCTCTACTGAGTTTCCTTTATCTAGCTTTTGATACTTTTTTCATTCTAAAATTTTCATTTCATTTTTTATTTATAGCTTCCATTTCGTTGCTGAGACTTCTTGTTTTTTACTGAGTTCTATAATTCTGTTATTGGATTTCTCACCTCTCCAGTTTCCATTTGTTCTTCTTTATTTTCCCTACCTTTTTTTCTGGGATGTTCTATTTCTTTCCTGAGACATTTTAATTTTTCATTTGTTTCATGTGTGTCCATAATTACTCATGGGAACACTTATATGCTTTAAAATCCTTGTCAGATAATTCTAACAGCTGTATCATCTTGCTGTTGGCATGTCTTGATTATCCTGATTCTTGGTATGATGAGTGATTTTCTGTTGAAACTTGGGCATTTTGAGTATTACTCTATGAGGCTATGGATCTTATTTAAATCTTCTGTTTGAGCTGATTTCTCTGACACCATTCACACAACAGAAAAAGGGAGCTTGTTACTGTCAGGTGTTGGGTGGAAGTCTAGGTTCCCCACTAGGCCTCCAGGGGCACCCAGTGTGGGGAGGGGCTCCTTGCTACTGCTGGGCCATGGTGGGAATTCCAGCTCCCCACCAGGACTTTGCTGATCCCTTTCTGGCCAGAAGAAGCAGCAGTTCCTCCTTACTGCTCTCCAATGGTAGGGGACAGTCTTGTTACCAACAATTGCCTGTAGAGGTCCAGGTTCCCCACATAACCTCCACTGATCTTGAAGGGGAGGAAGCCACATTATTACCCAGTGGGGATAAAAGTCTTGGCTCCCGCCCCTGCCTTCTCTCCCTGATCTTCCTCCTCAGCATGAGGGAGATGGGGGTTTGGGGCATGTTCTAACAGTCTGGTGAGAGTAGAAGCCTAGGCTCCCTGCTTTTGTTGGTGGGGATGGGGGTGGGACTGCTGGCTTTTCTGTGGTGTTTGCCTGGAGCAGAACAAACTTTTCTTTCTTGATAAGCTGCCCCCTTCCTCATCGTGTGGCTAGAGGAAACAAGCTCTTGTTGGGGCTTTTAATCATCTGCACCTCTTGGCATTTCCAGCTCTCAGCTGTTCCAGCTCCAAATCTAGAGTATGTGAGGCCCAAAGGAAACCCAGAGAGATCATTGCCAACTCCACCTGCTAGTCCTGAGGCCCTGATACGGTCTGCCTCTTTCTCTCCCCACTCCGTCCACGTTTCAGTGTCTTCTTATTTTTTTAGTATATAATATTTTAATATATAATATTGAAGGAAATTAGGAAGAGGAAAAAGTAAAAATACTTCTCTATCTTTTCAGAAGTGAAAGTCCTTGAATGTGTATCTTAATTCCTTAACTTATTAGAATGCTTATGCTGCATTTGGGCAAATAAGTGAGAGATAAAATTAAATGATTTTGAGACTCCTAAATTTATATATATGTTTATAACATGTTACATAATGTATTATCATATCATATATAATAAGTATTATATATTCTATTTGTAGTATCTATTATATTTATTTTGTTATGTATAATAAATGTATGTTATTATATATAAATATATTACATGTATTTTATTATATATAAATGACAAAACCATATTTGTTATAAATCACTAAAATTCACAGACATGATAATTGTGGTATAATCCATATATAAAAATCTTTTAAAAATAAATTAAAAAGTAATTCCACAAAAGATGATTCAAATATGGGTTTTTCTATATATACCCCTGTTATATGTTCAATTCAGCAACTCTTTATTGCATGTCTAGTATGATCTCATTACATTCTAGGTGTTCTATAGTATAAAATAAACATAAATCTGACAGAGGCATAGGCCTTATTGACAATAACACTATAACCATGTTAATGATAAAAATAAATTAATTTGTAAAGACTCATATTTAGAAAATGGAAATTTCATTAAGAGATGGAGTTATCAAAATAGTCATTTCATAGAAATTAAAGTGAGCTTTTTAAAAAAGCTGCATTTGGTTGTATGTTGAGGGGTTGGCAGACGGTTTTAGGAAATTGTGAAGGCTTGGGAAAATATTACATCTGGTATGTCTAAATGATCACAACAAGTACGACTTGACAACTTGATGCGCGGGAGAACTGCAAGTTTGTGAGTGACTAGAGCCAACTGTGCAGGATGCAAGGCAGGACATTATTTAAGCAAGATTGACCTTGTTGTGTCCCACTGGACCCTGTAGGCTCTGTTCATCAATACTCACATTGCACTAATAGGCAAGGGAGCATCATTGCAAGTTCCACAATTTGAAAGTGGCGTAATAAAAATGATGTTTTAGAGAAATTATTAGGAGTGCCAATTTGGCTGGTTTTGCAACAGTTACTGCAGTAACCCAGGTGTGAAGCAACAAATCTACATGCATGCTCTTCTTCCACACCATGTTTCACCATGTTCTTCAGAATCAACAGCACAGCAATGGAATTAAAATGTGGTGATTGCCTTTATTTCATAGAATACTCTGCTAGACAACATCCATGTGTTTTCTCATTTAGTATTCAATGCAACTATTGAGGTATTATTATGGACATTCTATTAGATTAAGCGGTTTTTCCAAAGTCCCACAGCCAATATTTAAACACAGGCTCTTGACATTGCATGACACTGACACCTCCATACCTAGCATGATGGAGGTGAGGCACAGGCTCCCAGGGTTCTCAATGTCTTGAGCCTGTGTTGCAGCTGGGGCAGCTCTTGCCTTCCTTTACTCAGCTACTTTATTACCCACAAGTCAGCCTGTAAAATATGATAACAATTTAATGTGGTGCTGTAGAAACAAGTTTCATATTTCTTCCTCTTCTTCTCCATTCAGGCAATGTCCCACCAGACCTTCAGTTTAGGGTACCGCAGCCTGGAGAGCACAGAAGCAGCTCACATCAGTCAGCAGACAATTAAGACACTGGCCTTTGATTCATTTCCCGATCTAACATGTAACCATGCTGCTGATTACCCATTTTCATTGTTTATGGCGAGGCAGGTGGATGAACAGCTCTGCCTGATTTATGAAGTGCTTGCCTTCTATAAATCACAGAGCAGAAACCCAGCACGCTGCTAATCCTAATTGGTTAAGTCCTAAGTAGGGAGTGAGTAGAAAGTCTTCAGGAATGAAGGTGCCTCATGCAAATGAGGGAGACATACAGCTCCTTGGGAGGAAACTCCCCCTGCTCACAATATGCAGTAAAGTTTTTGTTAATGTTCATTTCTACTGCCCTCTTCTATCGCTTGCTGGTCAACCCCTGTTGATCTTCCACTTGTTAATAAACTGGAGAGAGGGCATAAGTGGGAAAGCACAAACACTGTAGAAGCAGAATGCTGTTTGCCCACTTACTCTGTCATTTGTTAATTTCAACCTGGATTAATTTTCCAGCTACTATAAACCATTCATCATGATGAAGGAGAACCGTGTAATATGACTCATAGTGCTGTTTATTGGAGTGGGAAACACGAGGGCTTTGAGTTCTGTCTACCTGCATTCCAATCCCACTCTTTCCTGGAAGAAAATGACATGGCATTCTCAGACACTCAGTGATGACCTTCTCTGATTGTTCACTTAAAGCCTAAACTACTTTGAAAAATTCTAAACATGTGAGGCTGTGCACATCTTCTGATTGGAAATAGGGCTAAGAAATGTATACTCTGCTGGCAAAGGAAGAAAGAAGCCTGCAAATTGTATACAACTTTCCCCCCGCCCCAGCCTCAAGGTTGAGGACACAGGGGAGTGTGCATATGACACATTTAAAGGAGCAGTGATCTGAGGTTAAAACTCAAAGCAGGGAACTTCCACTCTCCTCTTCCAATCAATTGAATGTGTTCCCTTTTTTGGCTAATTTCTCTTTTCATTTCTCTCTCCTCTTCCCCATCTTTCTCCTTCTACTTCCCTTTCCCTTTGTACATTTTCCCTGTCTTCCTTCCTCTTCTTCCTTTCTTCTCCATATTTCCCGGGACCCAATGGCAGGTGCAGCAGCAGCAGTGGCAGCATCCCTTCGGAACTGGAGGATGAACCTGCCTGCATGGAGGAGATTGATTACAGTACCGACAACAGCTCAGACCAGGAAGGGAGCTTGTCTGAGCTGGACCGGAGGATCCAGGAGTGTGCCTTCAATAAGGTTGAGGGAGAGGAAGAAGAGGAGGCACCAGGGCAGGGAGGAGAAGCCATCCCATAGCCCCGAGGTTCACAGCAAGTTCTGTGTCTCCAACCATTGGATTGGACTAGCATCTATGTTGCTGCTGCTTCATCATCAGACACACACAATGTATATGCCAGTGCAAAAAGCCAGCCTATGTGAGCTCAGCAACCCCATTTCCAGATTTTGTTCTAGTTTCCCTATGTGTAGAAACTAGCCACTTTATAACATTTTATGTTAGAGTTAGGTAGCCCTTGGGGCCTATGCAAGCTGCCGTTGTACTTAGAATGGGACCCAATGGGTAGCCTCAAGATTACCATGGATCCTTTCAAGATTTTTCTGAGTTATTCTCCATTCCTGTGCTTGAACTGGAGCAAGCTGGGAGTAGAGGAGTTGGGCTTCTTCTTGGCTTCTCAGTCAGAATTCCAAGTGGTTATTGAAGTTGTTCCATATACAAGTGTTATCTTCCAATGTTATCTCCCCACCATAGCATTTGAGCACCCCAGAACAAACCACTGAGACTCTGGGGATCCTGGCAGGGTCTTCAGGTGCTGGCGCTTGAACGTGAAAAACCGTGCATCCAAGTAATTGCAGGTTTCATCTGTGATCTTCTCAAGCAGCATATATTTTACATATGTGGTACAGGCCAGAAGCTGCCCTAGACTCTTAGAAATAAGACATTGTCACTGATCTTCACAGATTTTAAAATCCTATGTATTCAGATCACCAAACATAATGCTAGGAAGTACCAGACCTACTGGAAAATTTATTCATTTCAGAATCAGACAGATATGGTTCATATGCTAGATCTGGCAGTTGCTTGTTATGACAACTTAGGCAAGTAATTAAATTTTCCTAAACTTCAGTTTTCTTATATATAAAATGTGGATAAGTATATCTATATCATAAAGTTATTGTAGGATGAAATGAGATGATATATAAAAGTGTATAGCTTAGCATTTGGTACACAACAACATTGGCTTATTTTTCTTCATAACACAAAAGAACATTCTGTGTAAGAATTCTGACAGTTAAGAAAACATTCTCACCAGCCTGGACAACATGATGAAACCCTGTCTCTACGAAACCCCATCTCTACAAAAATTAGCCAAGTGTGGTGGTGCACACCTGTAATCCCAGCTACTTGGGAGGCTGAGAAAGGAGAATCACTTGAACTTGGGAGGTGGAGGTTGCCATGAGCCGAGATTGCACCACTGCATTCCAGCCCGGCAGCAGAGCAAGACTCTGTCTCAAACAACAACAACAACAACGACAACAAACCCAGAATCCAGAATTCTCTGGAGTCACATGGTAGGAAATAGGCCCTCTCACTGGAAGGGAGCTGGGAAGGAGATTACAGAGGAGCAGAATCTAGGAGGCTGGAATCACTTAAAACAGGTGAAAATGGAGCAAGGCCTTTTAGCATTCGGAAGGAAGCAGCTTAGTTATTTGAATAATGAAGTGTACGAGACCTGCGAAGAAAGGATGAGAAGGGACGACAAAGGCAGTGGTAGAGTGAGAGATAGAATATGCTAGGTCAAACTTAGGCTGTTTTAGATGTCATGTGTATTAGTTAGGATTAGGTTTAGCTGCAAGAGATGGACAACTTATCATAGTAGTAGCTTTCATAAGGCATAAGTCTATGTCTCTTTCCTGTGGAATTTTACACACTGGAAGACCAGTCCTAGTGTCATGGCTGCATGGTGTCAGAGACCTGGCTTCTGCAGTTTTCTGGCTCTACGTGTGTGTTGCTTCTACTCTTGGTCTAGAATGGCTGCTGACGCATCAGTCACTGCATCTGCATCCCAGGCAGTAGCAAGAAGAACACAAAAAGAAATGCCTGTTTTCTATCTTTCCAAAAGCTATACATAATATTTCTTCTTAATCCCACCAGCTGAAAAAAATGGGCCTATAGCCACAGGAAGTTGCAAGAGAGGTTAGAAAACATAGTCTTTATTTGAGGTGGGCCCAGCTAAAATTTGAAGTTTGAAGTAAAAGTCTGAATACTAAGGGAAAAGATAATAATACATATTGGGAGATTACATATCTGCCAAAAGACTTCTCCTGATGTTCCAAACACCACCAAGGGAGTTTTGGATATATCAGAATAATCTCAGATGACACTCATAGCACACACCTCTTGACCAGCAGAAAGCCACAGAACAAAACAGGATTAGCTCCAAGGCATAGAAGAAAGGCATCTGTGTTGTGATTTTGGGAGTTGATAACATTATTAATAGTCTCTTATTTTTATAACTCTTTTCCAAGTTTCCATTTTGTAGTTCAGAAATTGTATATCCATTCTTCATATTAAGACATGTATGTTTATGTAACATATGCAAGAAATTTGAAGACTATTAGCAAAGATACTGAAAGTGAAACCCAAACGCTATATAGCTCTTAACTCCTCCCATATTTAATCTTTCCACTCTTAAATAAAGGTTAGCATAATGGTGCTGATTTCTCTTTGCTTTGAGGATTCAAGAAGATAATATTGAAATGTAATTGCTGAGAGAGGTGGGAATGATGCTAGCTTATCATTAATTATTATTTCAGCCCAAATTAGTTTTGGGGGTTAGCTTCTGGTCATGAGGCATGTTTCTTAAAAAACGTGGCCATGACAGATAAGTTTTTATGTGGCATGTTCAGAAAAAGCCAGGAACATGAAGTATTTGTTGATCCATCTATGTAACAAATGTATATTTAACCCCTAACTGTGGGTCATGCACTTTACTAAGCTCTACGGATGCAGATGAGAAAGACCTATTTTGTGCCCTCAGTAACCAGACAAAGAAGAACAATAAACATTCTAAGTTAATGCAGTATGGCCCATGCCATTATGGAACTCTGCAAAGAATATTACAAAAACGCCTAATCTAATGGGGGTGGCAGTTGTGGTAAAAGTCTACCAAAAGAAGGTCATAATTTGGGTGATTCTTGAAGAATATGCAGGAGGTTTCAGGTATAAAGGGAGAAAAGACATGCGAAGGAGTGGAAAGATTTTGTGCAAAGGCCCTGTGGTAGAGTTAGAGCTTGAAATAAAATGTTCAGTGTGACTCGTTTAAAAGATGTGTTTGTATGCGAGGAAAGGAGGAGAGTGACAACAGATGAAATGGAAAAACTAGACAGCAGTCAGATAAAGCTGCATTTGGCATTCCTTGATGAAAAGGCTGAATTTAATTCTGAGTGTAATGGGGGAGACTTAAAGAGCTTTCAGCAGAGGCATGCCCGTGACTGATATCAGCGCCATTGTTCCCTTGTTTATGGCTGAGGGTTTGGTGCTCCTGCTATGCTGGTTGTTCAGTAGTTTGAGGAGTGCCCCAGGTGTGATACTACTATATTTGAAGAGCAGAACGTTTGCATTCAGGTCAAAGATAATAAGTGCAGTTTGGGGACATGTTAAATGTTGGTGGCCTACATGATAGCCTGTTCGAAAGGTTTCCTAGAAATCAGAGGTACCTCAGGAAGTAGAAGGAGAACAAAGAGAGGTGTACCTAACACCTGGTGATTTTGGGGACACAGGTGAATGTCCTGAGCACCTAAGCCCAGGTGTCAGTGAGTTGGGAAGGCAATTGACTGGAGGGAAGGAGGGGACTTGGGAGCAGACCTCTCTCCTTTCCTGCTAGGACTGAAGGCTATCTTGTGTCACATCTCACCAGTCTTCCATCCAGAGTTAGAGGGTACTTACTTGAGAGTTAACTCTCAATAGTTATAAGAGCCATTCTTCCAGTCAAGCCAGGACTTTCTCTTGCTGGCCAGACCACTTCACTGAATTGTTGGGATAAAACGTGTTCTACCAAATTCAAAGCCAAACTAAGATGACCCAAGAATTCCAAGGAGTTGTAGGCCATAATGGGAAGCAAATGTGGTCCAAAACGTGCAGAGGAGAGAGGAGAGTCCAGAGAGGCGATGTTGGGGCAGGCCAAGTGCATGCTGTCCTGTACCAGCTGTCATCCGGTGCTCTGCATGCAGGACTGGAACTGGGGCTGAGGGGCTGTGGGGGCCTGCAGCTTCGTGGGACAGCCTGGTAAAACTTCTCTGATGGGCAAAGGTTGGGAGCTTTCTGATTTCACCTTTAAGATAGTCCCATTGTTAGAATAGAAGCCCAAGACTTGCCACCCATGAGCCCTCAAGGGTGGAGACTACTGACCCCTTCGTAACACTTCCCTCTGGCAAGAGGCTTTGTGGCTCCACATTTCCTTCAGAAGGAGGTCTAAATGTCTCAACAGATCCCTTTATAGCCTGGCCCCAGTCTCCTTGACAGCCTCAGGTTCTGACATTCTTTGTTCTCTTTGATTTGCCGCAGAACATACCCTCTTTTTCTCTCATCGCACTTATGCATGTGAGTGTCTACACACATATGCACATGCACAGTGCAATAGGGGCATGGAAGGGCACTTCTTAAGCCACACAGCTCCCTAAATGTCCTTTTTGATTTTTCTAACATTTTCACATTTTTCCTCTGCCTCTGATAAGAATCTCCCATTCCCTCATTTGGGAATATGAAAACCCAGTTCAAATATCACCTTTCTTCTATAAAACTTGTCCTCATCGCCCAATGCCAAGTTATATATAATCTCTCTTCCATGCCCCTGTTGCACTGTTTATATATCTCTTTTATACTATGCTTATTTTTAACTTGATAAATATGTCTTTTATACCCACACCCCCATTCGCCATTGAATAGTGAGCGCTAAAGTGCACAAACCTGCTATTGTCTTGGCATCTGTCCCTGTACCTATCATACTTCTTAACACATTGCAGGTGTTCAAAAATGTGTCTTCCCCTCAGCTTCAAACCCAGACATCCAATGTCTCAATAAAATCTCACTTATTTTCCTTAAATCCCTCCATTTTCCATCTCAAAGAAGAGTTTGTGTTATAGACAGGGAAACTGGTTTCACTAAAAGGACGTGTAGCACAAGTGCAGCCTGGCCTCTCAAGCTGGTGGTTGCCATGGAAGACTTCCCAGTGCGAGGAGAGCTTAACAAGGGGCAGGGTGTCCTTTTCCTTACCTGTGTTGTGCAAATGTTTAGAGTGGTGATAATGGAGGGGTGGCATCTCCAAGGGTTCCCAGGAGCTGCCACATTTACCCAGGGGCTCTGCCTCCTATGCTCCCTTTGGTGAGAACTGTCTGTGCAGCTCCATGGATATCATGCCAACTTGGCTGCCTGGGCCCTCCTTGCAATCCCATCAATAAGAATCAGCATCCAAGAATTCCATACATTGGCTTCCGTTTCCTTCCAGAAAGAGGATTCGGAGCCACCAAGAATATTTGAAATTAACCTGCTCCCTGAGTTACAAGCTCACCTTGAGGGCTGCCAACACAAGGAAGGTCATATTACACCCTTTCATTTATCAGCCTGGAAAATGGTGCCATAGAGTCGATTTCATATGCTAAGGGAGGCCTCTGCCCTATGCCAAGAGAAGGAGCTCCCAGGAAATGCCTGACATAAGTCATCCTTGTTAGGGCCACAGAATAATGACTCGCATGGTGGATCTCAGCATTTGGATTTGCATTAAAATGATGGATTTGTTTTGCCTTGCTGGTACAGCTCACCCCAGCTCCCCAAACTCTCTAGTCTTGGAAAGACATGCATAGTAGCCTGGTGCTCACCAGGAGGGCTTTTCTGGGCAAAAATAATTCATCAGCTCTGGAGCCTGCTGCTGTCTTCCCAACAGATGTCCTCTTTTGTTTGTGTTGCAGTTTGGTTCATGCTACCAATGCTTGATAAAAAGTGTTCTTTAGAAAAGAAAAAATAGAGTGGTAAAAGGGAATTTTGAGATAAAAATGGATTCTATTACAACCTTTCAGTGCCTAATAATAAAAAGATACAATTGCATATAACTTAAAATCATCTATTACACACACACAATTCAACATAATGGAGCTGAAGCTGAGTTTGAGTTCCCCACCACACACACACACACACACACAAACACACACGGCACAGGGCTTTAAGCATAACAATGAGTGAGGGAAGGTTGATCCTCAGACACATGACACATGTTCATATGGGTGAGGGGCAGCTAGTTGATGATTTTAGGCTCTACTGTCACACAGATGTCAAGATGAAGGTATTTTGGGTAGAAGACAGGACTCATCTCTCATTAGCACGTGACATAAACTGGACTTGAAGTGCGTATATATTCTGGGCCAGTTCCAGCGCAAAGTAAAATGGGTTCAGTATCATTGGTAGAGAACACAGTCTATGAGAGAATTACCGAATGAGCCACATTTAGGTCTTATGACAAGTAGTTAAACAGAGGAGAGCACTGACTGTTTACAAGGCTGAAGCAGGCAAGGCGTGGTGGCTCACAACTGTAATCCCAGAATTATGGGAGGCCAAGCTGGGAGGATCCCTTGAGCCCAGGAGTTTAAGACCAGCCTGGGCAACATAGTTAGACCCTGAATCTACAAAAAATAAAGAAAAAAAATAGCCAGGCGTGATGATGCATGCCTGTAGTCCCAGCTACTAGGGAGGCTGAGGCAGGAGGATCACCTGAGCCTGGAAGTGGAAGGTTGAGGCTATGGTGAGTCGTGATCGCACCACTGCACTCCTGCCTAGGTGGCAGAGTGAGACCCTGTACTCTGTCTAAAAGTAAATAAAAAGGCTGAAGCAAAGATGATTCTACATGGGGGGATTTCAATGATCTTTTATAGTCTCTAGGCTCTTATGGGGTTAAAATGATTTCTTGGTATCAGATAAGTATTATGACCAGCTCCTGGCAAAATAAGTAACACTTAAGCATAATTATTTGGAGCTATTCAGTTAAAGTGTCTGAGTGTAGCCCTGGTCTTGAAGGGCAGGGCAAGACATGGCATTGAGTTCCATTGTCTCTACTGGCTGTGGGACGGGACAGGAAGCAGAGAGGCCGACAGGTCTGCCATCCAAACATCCAGGGTATGGGGGTTAAATGAATGAATGTCCTGGGGTAGAAGACTATCAACCAGACCCCACCCACACTTCATTCTGAAGAGGAAGTTATTTTGGGAGGTATTAGAGGAGGAAAAATCTGCCTATGTTTCTGCTCTGCTCAGACAATCACATAGTGACTCATTTCACTCTCAGTACCAGCTCTATGGGATAAATGGACATTATGATTGCCATTTTAAAAATGAAGTGCACCCATACTTAAAGAGACACGTTTAGTAAATGATAGAGCTGGAATCTGTTCCCGGGGAAATCTGACTTCCTAACTCATGCTCCCTCCACTTCCCCAGAGGAGGTGAATATGAACCATAACACAGTTACAGCTAACGTGGTAATTAGCAACACTTAGTATCTATAATAGTCTAAGACCATCGCAGGTGTCATCATGTTTAAGCCTAAAACTTCAGCCCAACGAGCTAAACTCTGTTGTTATGCTCACTTTATAAGTGAGGGCATTAAGAATTTAAGGGCTAGCCTAAGATGATACAGGTAGTAAGTAGCAGATCACAACCTTAACTCAGGCAATCGGACTCTTAAACTTGCTCTCCAAGGAAAAACATCTTTCTTCAAAGACCCCTAAGGGCCCTCTGAGAGGTTATGGAGCAAGTCTCCATCTCTAGGAAAGTGTGTTGTTCTTGTAGATCCTTGACTCAAATACAAGTAACTCCTACTGGACATTTCTGCATAACTTCCTGCTCCTCTTCAAACTCAACAGGTTCAAAGTCAAAATCTCCTCCCAACAAAATCTCTACCTCCAAATTCCTAAACTTGATTATGCTGATAGTAAACTGGTGTTGTTTGATTTATTTGTGTGCCAGATGCATAGCTCACTGTCTGGCCGAGGCAGGTACTCAGATCTTCACTAAACAGATGAATCTGCAATGTTGTTGAGTGTGAATCTTAGCTTTGGTTGGAGTCCAAAGCTAAGAATCAGACTCGATAACGCTGTTCTCACCTGGACTTCAAGTTTTCTTACCACTCTTCTCACCTTTGGTTGTGCCTCCTTTCCAACCCTTTCATCCCTGTGCAGCCTGATAGTATTGGGAAGGAAAACCGGCTTCTACTTTCGCGGTTTATAATTTGTCAGTGACCTCCCATGGTCTTAAGGATAAAATGCAAACAGGACCTAGTGCTTGAGCCTTTTCAGATCCAGCCACTACGTAATTTTCTGGTCTCTTCTCTTGACATCAGCCCCTGTTAAAGTCATAAAAACTTACTTTCAATTCTCAGAAAGCACCTTACTCTTCTGTTCCCTCTTCTTCCATCCATGTGCCTAGATCTATCCATTATGTGCTTAAATGTAGGCTCCTCCAAGAAGTCTCCCATGATCTGATTCTGAGTTCCTACTGTCATCTTGGAGAAACCCAGTCACAGCTTTTGTTGTATGGCATTGCCTGTGGACTTTGCTGTCCCCTCTTCACCTCCCCCCCACCGCCCCACTGCACCAAGACTGTAATATCTTGGAGAACAAAGACAATTTTGTTCACTGCTACATCCTGAGAGCCTAGCATCGTGCCCAAGATGTGGTGGGACTTCCATAAATATGTGTTGAATGGTTGAGATCTTAATTTCCGTTACAAAGGTCTCCTGAGAATGACCTCCTACCTGTTGCCTCAGTAGCCTCTTACACATGGAGAGCAGAGCTGCAGGAAAGCAGGACACACGTGAGTCCAGCCAACTCAGAGCTTCAAGGAGGCGTCCAGGAGAAACCTCCTTCAGCCCCGTTTGCGGTGCCTCCTGGTCGGTAATTTTCCAGAAGCAGTTTCTTGTTTCCTCCAAATGGCCTGTAGAGGTCAGAAAAGGGCCTTGTTTTCCAATCACCGACTGTCCTCTCTACATTAGCATTCACCCCGGGTGTCTATAATTAAGCAAGCCTAAGCTGGGCACATAGGAACGGAAATGCATTGACTTTAATAAAACAGAGTGTAAAACAACTTTAGATTGACTCCAGCCTTGTTTATTCTTGCACACTTGTAATTCTGGTTTGGTATATTCCCAGTCAAAGAGACCATTGTCCTGGGAACTGAAGCGTGTCCCTTGCTTCATTGCTGCTGCAGCCTGTCCAAGGAGGCAAGCCGCACCAGGTTGCTGCTACCGGCTCACAGCATTTTTTTTTTTAATTTTTTAAAGAAGAAAAAATAACAAAGAGAATAACCTGTGGGAACGATGAGAGGAGTTCCTATTGATGTCCCAGACTTTGTGTGTGTGTGTGTGTGTGTGTGTGTGTGTTTGTGTGTGTGTGTGTGTGTGTGTGAATGTAAGTACATTCAGAGTCCAGAAAAAATATGTAAATAATAAAAATGGATCAGGCACTCTGGTCTTCACCTATTGTGTAATTTAGGAAATGATGGTTTTGTTCTTTAAGTGATTCCTTAGCATATGGAATAGAACATTATAACAGAAGTTGAGAGTCCAACCAAGGTTTAGGCTCTGGCTCTCTTACTTCAATATATGGCTTTCGACTGACCCTTTCCTCTGGGTCTCAGTTTCTCCATTGGAGGGTGAAGGGCTGGACCACACGAAATCTAACCTCACTTCTATTTCTAATATTCATGAACATGAATGCTGTGCTGGCGGGGCCTGCAGAGAACACCAGCAGGCCCAGGGCTGGCCAGGCCGGTGAAGAGGCAGCATGAGGTGGCTCACACTAGCGTTCTGTCTCTGCAGGGACCGAGGCCAGGCCTGCACAATGATCTTTTCAGAGCACAGAGCAGAGCAGTGCCGTTGATACCCTGCCAATGCCCAGCAGAATAAAAGCTTCCGAAATCAGGGCTAAAAATAAATAATAAAACAAAATGACAACATAAACAGGAAGACCTAAAGGAGGGGGAATGAATTGAGTCAGCAAACTTCAGCTGGGGTGGGGCAGGGAAGAATCTAATTTGTTTTCATCCACATGGTTTGGCCTGCTAGGTGCTGCACTGGTGTTTAAAGTGCTGTTGGAAGGGGGAGTTTGATGCCACCCTGGGAGAAGATGGAGAAGATGGGGGAGAGGCGTGGCTGCTCTCTCAGGCTCGTTTCCTCCCCACTGTGCAGTTGGTCCACCCACTCCTCACTGACTCTTTGTTGGTTGTTCAGAGAGAGTTCTTTCACAGTCCCTCTCCTGTCCCTGGCCTCTGCCTGGGCCTGGGCCAACTGCCCTCATCGACCTTGTCTCTCAGCATTTGGGGCCCAGCTTCCTCTTAGGCTCTTTGCACACACTCAGGATTTCAATCAAAATGACTTTCAAATCTGGTCATTTAGGGGACGATGTGTGCAAGAGGGTTAGGGAAAGGGAGCTCATTATTACTGAGCACATTGAATGTTCCTGCCACTGTACAGTTACATGCAACATGCAAGGAGACAGACAGCAGTGACCTAGCAGCAGCCACAGGGCAAGTAAACACACGCGGATCACCTCTACAACCTTGTTCCAGGCCTTGTCATTGCGAAGGGTAGAGATTCAAAGCAGTTGGAGACTTCCTTTAGTGAGGCGGTTTCTTGAATTTGGGGATATGCAAATGTCGGGGTGAGGGATGAAAAGCTGCTCTGCTGTGCATTAGATGGTACCAAAGATTCAGGGAGTGGGGCCAGGGGTGTGCACTGGGAGAGAAGGAGAGAGAAGAGAGAGGATGAGGACTTCCCAGCATGGCTCAAGGCAGGGGAGCAAAGAGGGCCTCTGAGAAGTCCTGACTCATAAAAAAGTGATGTCCAGGATTGAATTTTAAGTTGTTTTCTGTTCTGTGGGATCTCATTTCACTCCATCCCTAGTCCCTCAAATCTCTAGTAAAAGTCCATTACTCCCAAGTAGCTGGGTTCTCATTATATTTTGCATAGATGAAAGGTTCAATTGTTCATTTTGGATAAAAACATGGGGGAAGCCACCAAAGAGAATTCAGCAGAAGCAGGAAATTTGCAAAATTCATTTCTAGGAAATTACAGATTCCATTTATTTGGGCACTTCATGAATATGATGGTAATGATAATAATCAACTTACCATAAACATGAACCAGTCCTTGGGCTGAATGTTTACTATTCACAAAACCCTTTTGAGGTAAATAACTATTATGATACCCATTTTACAGACAAAGAAACAAACTCTGGGAGATAGTTAGCAGCTTGTGCAAAGTGAGTGGTTAGTGGAGAGGCTGCATTTGGGTTTGAACTGAGCTTGCATCCTCTTCCCATTCTCCCCATGGTGTATCACCTCGGAAAAGGAAATATTCCTAGTGGCAGTGGACATCTCCTCCCTTCATTTTTCCCTTGAGGCAAACTTGCCTTCATACTTTCTTCTTCAAATTCAATTAGAAATGGATCCGCATCATGCCGCTGCACTCCAGCCTGGGCCACAAAGGGAGACCCAGTCTCAAAAAATAAAAAAAAAAAAGGAAATGGATCTGTAATTTTCAGAGTCTTATTTTCAGACTTAGTCAAGGCCTGTTTTCTCCCCCACGTACCTATTAATCTAAATTTTGCTCAGCTTCCTTTTCCACATTTCCAGACAAAAATGCTGTGTGACCTTTTACAGAAATCTTACAATGGGCTGATGGTGGTAGTTGATGATGTGTATGGGAAATACGTGAAGCACACTATAAGCTTCCCCTAGTAAATGTTCAGAGCAACATTTTTAAAGATGAACAACATGAATTTCACACAGTGGTTAAGTAAACATCATAGAGAAATATGTCCCCAACAAAATCGTGTCTGGATTGGGATCAGCAGGATTTCCCTTAAGGTGTCTGCTCTGGTTCAGGAAATGATTCTTCTGGGTCTCTGTCTGTCACGTCCATGCGTGTTCCGAACAATATCATGTGTTCCCCTGGTGACTCTTTTTTTTTCAGAGTACTACTTTGAAGGCTGTGGCATAGTAATGCTAGGGATACCTTGCAGACTTACGCTCAGAGATCTATAATGCACCACATCAATATCAGCTAGTTTCAAGTGATACTCAGTTTACTTTATTAGGAAAGGATCTATACTCTTTAAATCCTAAACTGTTACTGTTCCTCAACTTCACTTGACTTCAACCTAAAAATTAATGCTATAAGTGAGTGGCCACTTCAGCAAGGCCACTCAGCAAAGAGCAACAGGAGAAACACACCTTGGTCCTCTACCTTTTCCTGTCTCTGTTGAAATAGATTTTCCTGTAGTCTGACATAAGTCAATGATATTCCCGAAAGACAGCCTTACCTGAGCCATGCTTCTCTTTTTCTGAATAGTTTTCTTGTTGTTGTTTTTTGTTTTGCTTTTTTCTCATCTGAAGTGGCTACAAGATGAAAAGACCAGAAACACATGACATTAATTAAGGTAAGGAAAAACAGAGCCCAGCAAGGGAGAATGAATTGACACTGAAATCTCTAGGGCCCATCAATGACTAGCTGCTTAGTTGCCCACTCCCTGTTGACACACACACACACACACATACCCCCCCACCCACCCGACTACCTAAGGAAAAACTCTTATATGAATGAAGAAAAAACCAGAGCCTTCAAGGACACTAATTTGGTGCCTGTTGCAGAGAGCAGTTTTTGTGGTAAGAGGAAGATTATAAATAGAAGCGACTGCGGCAAGCTCTCTCACGATGTTTTATAATTGGTGTAATACCTTGTGCCAGATGATATGAGAAAGATGGTGTGGCAGGATGTGTCCAGCCTGTAAAGCACTCACAGTGTCTGGAGTCTCAGTGGGGCTGAAATGGGACAAGGGAGAAGGAGTAGGCAGGGGCTGCCTGGCCCACTCTGCCATGGGCCTCAGGAGTAAAGGGCAGGCTCATAGGGGAGGGTTATCAGTACCTGTGCCTCAGTTTTATATTGCTGGAAAACAAATTACCACCAATTTAGTGCTGTCAAACAATATCCATTTACTGTCTTAGGGTGAGTAAGTCAGAAGCACAGGGAACCTCCGTGGGTTCTCTGTTCAAGAGGCCTCGAAACTGAAACCCAAGCGTCAGTCAGCCTGGACTCCTATCTGGAAGCTCAGGGAAAGAATCTGCTTCCAAGCTCAAACTGTTGTCTGAATTCAGTTCCTTGTGGTAGTAGGCACTGAGCTCCCCATTTCCTAGCCAGCTGTCAGAGGGGCTGTTCTCAGCTCCTACAGTCCGCCTCCATTCCTTGGCCTGTGACATCTCAAAGCCAACAAAGTGGATTTAACCACCACCCCTCCCTGATGCTTTGAATCTCTTTTACTTCTACTAGCCAGAAAAACTCTCTTCTTTTAATAGGCTAGTGTGATTAGGTTAGACCCACCCTGATCATCTATTCTTTGCCTTAAAACCTAGTATAATCACAGGAGTGAAATCTCATCATAGTCAGGGCCTCTATCCATGATCAAAAGTGGGGAAGGGGAAAACACAGGGCAGATTTCATTGGGTTTATTTTTATAATTTTGCTTACCACAAACAGTAATATTATCAAGGGTTATGTAATGCTCTCTCAAAGTGCTAGGAACAGTTTAAGCATTTTATATACCTTAATAACATCAATCTTCATGACAATCCTATAACATAGGTATATTCATCCCAGTATTCTGATTTTACATGTGAGGCCAAAGTATTGATGTAGTATACACAGCTAGCCTGGGATTGAGTTGTGATTTGAACTCGACAAGTACAGCTCCAGGTTTATGCCAGATTTCTTGGCTCCATCTAAAAATGTACTCTCTTAGACATAGTTTTTTTCCTTCATTTTGCCTGAGCTGGGATGTGAACATGGTGTTTCCAAAACAAATTAGGGAGCTGCTCACCTGTGCATTAAGGCAAAACATCCACTTTGAGGTTTTGCAATTGGAGAAAGGAGGGCATTCATTTTCAGAGTGCCAAGCAAGGAGAACTGGGCAGCTCACACTTAGACCTGACCTCCCCAGCGGCTTCTAGGTAAGGGTCTTTAAAGGAGGAGAGGCAGAGGTTATAGGCAAAGTCATCAATAAATACGTGGTGGTTATACATTGGTTTGACCAAAAAAGTTGGGACATTTCGAAGCAGGTCGTAAGAGGATTCAAAGATTTTTCTCATCTGTGATTGGTTAAGGAGATGAAGCTTTGTTTAATGATTTGGGGGTCAACAGAAAGGAATGTGAGTTCCAGCCTGTGGATGGGACTTCCTCCAGGCTCCTCAAGAAGAAATTTAGAACAGAAAATGGCTGTCAGAGTTCAGTCCTCAGTCTCCTCTTGTCTGAGGTCTATGTGCCAGTGTATCCGTTTGGTAGGGGTCCAGGTTTCTGAAAAAACAACTCAGGGACATATGTTAAGATGTAATTTTTAGTTTCTATAGGGAACCAAACATCTCATGACTCTAACTTCCTTGGTTATTGTTTTAAGCTACTATTACCTTCTTGCTTATCAAGTTGCTCCTTTACTTCTCAAGGCTAGCTAGGTGTCTGGAATTTCCCTTGAAGAAACTCAATATTTTCTCTTATTTCCATGCTTGGGGAGGGAGAATGAGGAGGAGGCCCCTAAGAGGAGTCCCTACTCCCTCTTGATGAGGTTTGGAGTTGTCTAGTGGGACAGGAATAGGATGCAGTAGAAGGCAGCACAGCATGCATGGATCAGACTGTCTGTGGCCAAGGCTGTAATGTCAAGGCACCTGTGGCATGTCCACCTCTTCTAATTTCACCATCTTGTACTCAGAGTCTTACTTAGTTATAAAGAGCACACATTTCCCCAGACTGTCCCCTCTCCCATATATCCTTCAGGAGCAGTTGATCTAGTAACGACATTTGAGATGTTCAAGGTATAAAGTGAGGTCTTCATGAAACAGATATCCCACCTCCATGTCCCTGGGACTCTGCTTCCTGCACAGGTCTATATAAAAAAGGGACCTAATAAACCAATGGTTACTCTGTATGGACTTAGTCATAATTTTTCAGTCTTTCATTGATTGGGTTGCATTATTTTGGCTTATGTAGGAGGATGAAGATATATCCTTAAAGGTATAACTAGTTTATAATCATAAATTAGAAGAAAAAAGGCTAATAAATATGAAACAAAGTTGATTTCAAAAATAGTATTTTGCAGCGCCTTAATATTATTAGTATTAACAGAGCAACTTCACCAATTAAATTACATTGTTGCATATAGCAAAAGGCATAACAAAAATCAAAATCCAGAAACATGTTGTTATTTTTCTGAGATGAAGTCTCGCTCTGTCACCCAGGCTGGAGGGCAATGGCACAATCTCAGCTCACTGCAACCTCCGCCTCCTGGGTTCAAGAAATTCTCCTGTCTCAGCCTCCCAAGTAGGTGGGATTACAGGCATGTGCCACCATGCCCAGCTAATTCTGTGTATTTTTAGTAGAGACAGGGTTTCACCCTGTTGGCCAGGCTGGTCTTGAACCCCTGACCTCAGGTGATCCACCTGCCTTGGCCTCCCAAAACGTTGGAATTACAGGGTGAGCCACCATGCCCGGCCCAGAAACATTTTAAAAAACTAAACAGAAGGTAGAAAACTGACATTTCATAATTATAGCTATAATTTAAATGCTATAAATTATACCACTAAATGACACAGAATATCAAGTATGATCAAGAAATAAACATAATACTATTTTTCATTCATTATACATAACAAAATAAAAAGATTCATAATGAAACAATCCAGGTGGAAAAGAGGCAATGAAGCGATTTCTAGGGAGCAATTACCAATGAGAAGAATTACAAGTGCAAGCTCAAGTTCTGAAGCAATGGTTTAGATAACGGGACTGGTTTAGGAAACTAGGAGAAATATGAATCAGCTTATTATCACAGCTGTGGTAGAAGGGCATGATGACCAGGAGGAGATGTTCAATCTGACTGTGAGAGCATGTGAAAAATAAGGAGGCAAAAATTGCACAATGATCCCACCCAGGGCACTGCAGCAAGAAGGAGTCCAGGTATCCGGCCCGAGGGATGGTGGTGGCAGGGATGCAATCGCTGAAGCTGGATATCACTAATGTGGTGATGTGTCTATCTGCGCTCTCATCCCTTGTCTCTCTCTCTTACACCAGGTAACTTTGAACACATGATAAATAGGCAGAATGGGTAAACAGATCTGTTGAATTATGTGGGCTTAGGGCAGATTAAAGTGAATTGAAAAGACTGTCTCCTTCAGTTGTCCATATGATGTATCAGCTTGACATTCAAAAGCCTCTACAATTTAGCTCACCTGTGCCTGCCTTGCCAGGCTTGTCTTCAATACACAGGGCCCAGGACCAGCTTTTCAGCCAGAGTGGCCTATTCCTCATCTCCTAAGTTTATCCTGCCTGTTATCACCTCCTCATCTTTTCCTGCTGTTCCTCCCTCCCTTCAAGGACCAATTCAAATCTCAGCTTACCCCTGATCTGAGTATCTTTTGTAACTCCTACTCTCTCTGTGCTTCTATCCATGAACCCTTAAAGCATTTATTATGCAATTAACTATATCCTTTCGTGCTTGGTTATTTGGCTGTTTATCTCTTTTGTTGTGGTTCAATGCTTCACATGTGACTGTCATATCTCTGCAAGTACACTATTTATTCCCTGAAAGCAAGGTTATGTCTTTTTTATATCATTCATCATTTAGCATCTTCCAATTTCAGTTTGTTTATGGATATTATCTGACAAAATGCTCCCTATAAAACTTCATGTTAAATATTATTTTCCTCATTATATGAACTACCTAATTGAGGCTTAACAAAGTTTAAAAACCCACCCTATGTCATACAGCTAATAAGTGACAGAATCAAGATTTAAAGCCATGTGATTTGGACAAAAATCCTCTGCTTTTCCCATGAGGCCATGATATCATTACACCTTCCTGGAGCCATTACTCTAGATAATACATCAAAATAAGATATTCATAGCATATATACATACAAAAGCAGTCTCCATAAATACGTGTCAATTATTTTACTTCATTTGCCCACAAGTTTTAAGTTATGAAGGAATCTTTAAATGGAAAGCCTAGATAAAATGTCTATTCATGCATATTCACAGATGCACATGTATGCATGCACACATACATGTGCACACACACAGGGATGCATACACACATGCTCATACACACAAATGTTTGCATCACGATAGATTGGCTGGTAAGTGCCACACACAGTTCTGCCTGAAAGGACATTGTGATCCTAATGGCACAATGAATGGTCTCATTGGCAAGGACATAGAGAATTTTTAATCCCATTTAGGGTAGAAAGGTGTGTAATCTTAGCAGAATGCTTCGAGGCTCAATTTTATTGCAAGGATGCCCAGACCTCATTGATTTGGTTTATAGTCAGCAAATTACTTTGAAGTACAGCCGTGTTAGTTGTAATATTAGCTATTGAAAAGCTCTATGTCAATTCCTCTGTTAATCATGACGTGGAAAGTATAATGAATGTGGAGGGTGCTCAGCAGGCATATTGTTTATCCAGGTTCTCAGCTTATTCTCTGTTTGGGAGACAAAGACGACAGCTCTGAAACCTATAATCTTTCAGAAGTGGGAAGCAGAGAGGGAATTGTGGTGGGGAAGGTACCACAAGATTGTTCGTAGGTTCCCTTCATAACTTGGACATCACTTTTTGGCAGCGGATAGTTTCCATGTGCATGATAAGAATCATTACATTTTGCTACTCTATGTCTCTCAAACTTTGGCCACATAAAAATTACCTGGGTGATCAGGCGCGGTAACTCACACCTGTAATCCCAGCACTTTGGGAGGCTGAGGAGGGTGGATCACAAAGTCAGGAGATTGAGACCATCCTGGCTAACATGGTGAAACCCCGTCTCTACTAAAAATACAAAAAATTAAATTAAAAAATTTAAAATTAAACTTAGCTGGGCATGGTGGTGGGCACCTGTAGTCCCAGCTAATCGGGAGGCTGAGAAAGGAGAATCGCTTGAACCCGGGAGGTGGAGGTTGCAGTGAGCCGAGACTGCACCACTGCACTCCAGCCTGTGTGACAGAGCGAGACTCTGTCTCTAATAATAATAAGAAGAAGAAGAAGAAAGAAGAAAGAAGAAAGAAGAAAGAAGAAGAAGAACCTGGGTGGCTTGTTAAAACAGAGAGCTAAGCCCCAATCCTGGTGATTGATTGGGGAGGTATATGGTAGAGTCTAATAATTTGCATCTCTTAGAAGTTCATAAATCATGCTGATACTGCTGGTCCAAGGAACACCCTTTGAGAACCGCTGTCCTAACAGACATGGTGTGTAATTATAGGGCATAGAAGAAGCATTAGTTTCCTTCAAGAAAATATATTATGATACTGATAATCAGGAAGCTTTTTCTATTAATAACACCAGTCCTAAGTATTTTTCTTCTGTTCCAACATCAGTGCTCTCCTTTGTATCTCAGAGAATGTAGAGAGCTTCTATGCATTACACAGATGCTCATATTACTATCTCAAGCCTTGTTCTTATGTAAGCAAAGTAGCTGTCCACCAAATAGGTGCTGACAGGCTTCCTCTCATTGATGGGAGTTTTTCTTCTTTTCTTCTTTTCTTTTTTTCTTTTTTCTTTTTCTTTTTCTTTTCTTTTTTTTTATTTTTAATTTTTGAGACAGAGTCTCACTCTGTCACCCAGGCTGGAGTGCAGTGGTGCCATCTCGGCTCACTGCAACCTCCACCTCCCAGGTTCAAGCCATTCTCCTGTCTTAGCCTCCCAAGTAGCTGGGACTACAGGCGCCCGCCACCATGCCCGGCTAATTTTCTGTATTCTTAGTAGAGACGGGATTTCACTGTGTTAGTTACGATGGTCTCAATCTCCTGACCTTGTGATTCACCCGCCTCAGCCTCCCAAAGTGCTGGGATTATAGGCGTGAAAAGGAGAGTCTGGATCAGGGAAAGCAGGAGAACACTAACCTATAGGAGAAGGAAAACGTCAATATCTGCTTCATCTCCTCTCCTTTCCTTCCATTACCTTTTCCCTCCACGTTCCTTTCATGTTTCTCCCCTATTCCTTTTGCCCCTGTCATTTTCTTCTCTTTAGGTCTGTAAGCCTCTGTCTATCCTCTCCTTTCTATCTGCTGCAGATGAAAAGAAGTTATTGTGGAGCGTTGCCAACTTCCATCTCCATGACTTTACTTCGTCTTACATTATCCTCACTACATAAATCTTTTCTGAACAAAATGAACGCCATTCGTTCTGGTCCTAGAAACTTACTGAGACTTTGAACCATTCAGGCCAGGCAAGGTGCTAGCAAGTCACAATGACTTTCCAATAGCTTAGTATACCTGCCATGTAAACAACCTTTTAAGAGACTCCATACAAATAGGTCATTTTGTTTGTGTTCAATGATATCATGACCTTGAACACGATGGATTTGACCCCCAACCCAAAAGAAGCAAGTCAATTTATAGGGATTCCTTAGATCTATGAAGTGACTTGGTGTGAAAGCTCTAATAGGAATGCCATAGACTGGATGGAGACTTTACAAGCCAATTCGATTTTTCTTTGTTGAAGAGTTTGAATTTGAGACACATGTAGAATAATTTTACAAAAGCAGTGCTAATAATAGAAATAGAGGTAAAAAATTGCCAAGTCATTCAAGCCAGAGTCTGGAGGATTGGACACCACAGGGCAATCACCAGAATTTCTATGCATCATCAGAGCAGGAGTTGTACTTTTAGAACTATTGCATTGACCTCAATAAAATCTCCACTCAGGCCAGGCGTGGTAGCTCATGCCTGTAATCCCAGCAGTTTGGGAGGCCAAGGCGGGTGGATCCCATGGTCAGGAGTTCGAGACTAATCTGGCCAACATAGTGAAACCCGTCTCTACTAAAAATGCAAAACATTGCCTGGTGTGGTGGTGGGCGCCTGTAATCCTAGCTACTCAGGAGGCTGAGGCAGGAGAATCGCTTGAGCCCAGAAGGCAGAGGTTGCAGTGAGCCGAGATCGTGCCATTGCACTCCACCCCAGGCGACAGTGTGAGACTCCATCTTAAAAATAAATAAACAAATAAATAATAAAATAAAATAAAATAAAATAAAATCTCCGCTCTAGGAATCCTGCTTAGTATAATTGTAAAATGCTATTTAGGATAAACTGAGTATCTCTGTTCCTTATGCCTCAAAGTAGCTCAACTTACAAATAATAAGGAAAGTTATTTTAGGCCAGGTGTGGTGGCTTGTTCCTGGAAGCCCAGCACTTTGGGAGGCTGAGGTGGGAGGATCACTTGAAGCCAAGAGTTTGACACCAGCCTGGGCAATAAAGGGAGACCCCATCTTTACAAAAAAAAAAAAAAAATAGCCAGGTGTGGTGGCACAGGCCTATAAGTCCTAGCTACTTGAGAGGCTGAGGCAGGAGGATCGCTGGAGCCCAGGAGTTCCAGGCTGCAATGAGCTATGATCATACTACTGCACTCCAACCTGGGTGACAGAGCAAGACCCCATCTTTGAAATAAATAAATAAAATTTTTTAAAAAAAGTTACTTTAGGCTAAGATCTAGGCAGAAGGCTATAATGAATAGAGGAAGTAGCAATAATATAATCCAATATTGATAATCATGACCAGTAGTAGTTATTGAAAAAAAATTACCATGTGCCAGCATACTAGAAATGTCAATCATTGTGTCTGCTTGCCTACACAGACCTCTAGGGCAGTTGTTCCTCTCAAAACCACTGACTGAAGGACAAACCTAGGTTGCAATATTGTGTATTACCTGACCTCACCCTTCCCTTTAAATATTTAGACCAAAGGTGAGCAGCTACTTCAAGGACAGCAAGTTCAGAGTTTTATATATGCATATATATATATAAAATGTGTGTGTATGTATATTGTGAGCATGTGTGTATATATGTTTGAGTCTTGCACTTAAAATGTACTTTATGTAAGGAATGTCTGAGGAAATAGAAATAAATGTATAAAACAAAAAAGGAAGGATAAGCTAGGCCAATCAGATCCCTGTATGGGCCATTTAAACTAAGAATATCAAGATAATGACTTAATTAGCTCATTGAAAGGTTTTGAAAAGTCATAAGGCAATTGATGGCATGAAGAACAATATGCAAACTCAAGTAAGGATGCTGAGCCCCTGGACTGTCAGAATCTGTGATGCAGAGTAAAGAGAGGGCAGAGGAACAGAATGGACCAACCAGGGCAGAGGCACAGAGAGAAGCAAAGGCAGAGAACACACAGCTCACGGTGGAAGGGACCAGGGAGGACCTGGCCTAAGAGAGGCCCTGTCTGCAGAAAGATTTTCAGGTCCCGTCTGAGTCCAAATCAATCCTGACAATGAACCCGATTTTCCTTGAGGCTCAGTGATGTAAAGCCCCTTTCCTGAAACTGGTGAGCTGATATGGACTGGAGCAGTTATTTGAGTCTAGGGCTGGTTTGCTCTTTCCACTGCACTATCACGTGCTGCAGAGCTTCTACAAATGTGGAAGAACGTATGAGTCTTAACAACAACGATGCTCTATCACTCATATCTATCTTTTTCTCCAAGTACCGTGCATGTTTTCTGTATGTGTATGAATTATATCCTTTTGGTCATTTTGAATGTGCCCCTCTGCCTCTTCTATCCCAATCTCTTCTAACCACAATGTTTCTGGCAATAAAGCATTTCATTTGAATGAATGAAAGTAATTAAGTTGTCTCTCATATTTTACCTGTTTATTTTACATGTGAGGTTGCTGAATGTTAATTTAAGCTGTGTTAATTTATAATTTTTTTCACATTTTAATAATTTAACTTTATTTTTTATTGTGGTAAAATATGCATCACATTGAATTTACCATTTAACCATTTAAAATGTACAATTTAGTGTCATACACATTGTTTTGCAACTATTATCTCCAGAACTTTTTTTTAATCATTCCATACTGAAACTCTTTCTTTCAAACTCCCTGTCTCTCTGAGACAGAGTCTTGGTTCTGTCGACAGGCTGGAGTGCAGTGTTTATTTGCAGTTTCTTCCATTGTCTGCCATGTCCTCCTCCTCAGTCCACCATTCATTTACATTCTTTCCTATTTGGTTTTCATTTACCACTATTCAGTCTCCTCAGGTCAGGTCTTGAAACATTCTCTTAATAAGAAAGAATCTGATGTAAATAGCAATAGTAGTGACACCTGGTCTGGCTTTTTTAAATGGGGAAAGATTGAAGGTTGAGATACCTTTTCAAGGTCTGCCCTTTGTGGCTCTGAACAAAAAGACTATCAACATGATTATCAAGGAAACAGTTTTTTAATACTCTTTCCTCAACCTCTGGACAATACACAAAATGGGATAGCTACGCCTCACAATCCCAGCAACTGATCACATTCCCCTCCAATATCAACTCAGAGGCCTGAATCTACCTGTGAATTTTCACCACCTTTGCCTACATGGCCAGGTAGATGCATCTTAGGGAATGGCATCCAAGTAATACTAATGCTCTGGAATGAAGAGATTCCCAGTCTAGCAAGTCACAAAATTATGAAAGAGCAGTGCCCAGAGGTTCCTTTCAGATACACAATTCAACATCCAGTTTTCAAAATATTAGGACTGCATGGCACTATCCATCAGCCTGGTGATCTTCAGAGGAATCTGGGCTTTCCAGAGAGCCAGCGTGTTTCAGCTTTGACTATAACTGAAAAACTTCCAGTAATAGCTCTCTTTATGATCATTGACATTCATCACTGGCATCCAACTGAAGTTCTATATATCATATTCACAGATGAACATATTCACAGATGAATATGATTTCTAAACTGGGTAAACTAGAATATGCCACTTCATGGAGGTTGCCTACCTGCCTTTCCTCAATTTTATTCCAATTCTCATTTATAAATGCCCTTTGGCTGGCTAATATTTTGGTAAGCACATAGATAGGTGTGTGTAAATTGTCTATCATGCATTCCAACAATCCATGCTTGCTTGCCGAAGGAAACATACCATAAATCATGGTATTTGTCTTCCCCCAGATACTACTTAAAAGGGCACAAATAAATGATGAATATTATCGTCAATGGCTCACTCCTTCCCATGCCACAAAATATAACGAATATCACTGGAATGGGAGTTAGGAGACTTATATCCTTGTTCCAGTTAACTGCTGATAGGGTGACTTCAGGCAAGTCACCAACTCTGAAAAACCCTCCAGAGTGAAAATAAAAATCCTGTCCTACTTTCCACTTAGGGCAACTATGAACAGGATGAAGTGATGCATGTGACAATATATTTATCGCTACTATATAAATATAAGGGGTCAGCATGAGGCAGGGAGGGACAGGGGCGGGATAGCAGTTGCCAGTGATAAGAGGAGGTCCATTCTGTTGGGGGCACTGCTTCGGGAGATCTGTTTATTCTGTAATTAACAATAAGCAAGGGAGACCTTTGAGATGCTTACTTAGAGGACATCATTTCAATTTGACTGCTATTTAATAAATATTTTCTTTGGTTGTAGATAGCTCCCTTAAAAATAAACAATTATTTTCAGCATATGAGTGAAAGAAAATACATTTATCTGCCATGTGCTAGCTGTTCATTATAGGATTTAAGGGTCCTTGAAAAAAATGACAAAAAAGAAATTACTCAGAATAATTCAACAATTATTTTCAAAGTGAGATAGATCAGGGATCCCTCTTAGGGGCCTGCCAGCCCCTGAACCATAGATATAAAGGAAAATCTTGAGTTTCTTCAAGGGGAATTCCAGGCACATAAAAGTAAATGAGCAACTTGATAAGCAAAAAGGTAATCGTGGCTTAAAATAATAGTCAAGGAAGTTAGAGTTGTGAGATGTCTGATTCCCTATAGAAACTAAAGATAACATCTTAACATAAATCCCTTAGTTGTTTTTCAGAAACCCAGACCCCCACCAAACAGATCTGCTGGCATGTAGACCTCAGATAAGGAGGAGCTGAGGACTGGACTCTGACTGCCTGCCATCTTTTACTCCAAATTTCTTCCTCGGAGGCCTGGAAAGAGTCATCCTCATAAGCCAAAGCTAGCATCCTTTTCTGTTGACCCCAAGTCTTTAGACGATGCTTCCTTTCCTTAACCAATTGCAAATCAGAAAATCTTTGAATCTACTTATGACATGTTACCCTTCGCTTCAAGATATTTCGCCTTTATAGGCCAAACCAAAGGATAACCTCCATGTGTTGATTTACAATTTTGCCTGTAACTTCCGCTTCCCTGAAATTTACCCCTATGTTTAACAACCCTTGTTTGTAAGCTATCAGAGAGGTCAGGTCTTCAGAGTGAGGTACCTGATTCTCCTTGCTTGGCGCCTTGCAGATACACACCTATCTTTCTCCTGCTGCAAAACCTGGGTAGGAATGTTTGGCCTTACCATGCTGGGCAAGTGCACCCCAGTTCAGTTTGGTAACAATAGGAATCTACATTTAAAAAATTACATTATTTCACTGAAAAATTACAGCAACAAAATGAATAGTGGTGCTTCTGCTGCTGCTGCTGCTGCTGCTGGTTGTTGTATTGATCGATTCCATGCTAACAAGTCTTTTTCATTTGATACGTTTCTGAAATTTTAAGGTATGTGTGTGGTGTGAGGTGGAGGGGGGACCTTGGGCAGAAATACTCTGAATTCTATTGGGATACATTTTCCTAGAGTTATTTACTTCTTAAAACAAGCCAATGCCATCATTTATAACTATAACCCTGAAGGCATCATGGTTGCCTAAATATATAAGCAAAATGAAATGTACAATTTGCAGAATCTTTATCTGAATATTTTAAAATTCTTGAATGGTTTAGGGGAAGACATGCAAGCAGTAAAAATCAAGTGTGATGCTATCTAGCAATGTTTATTAAATGCCTACTTGTGGTTCTGTTTGATATTCTGAAGGACAAAATGAATGTAATTGTGGAATCATAGAGTTATAAAGCTGGAAGGGATTTTAAATTTATCTTATCTAGCTTGTACGGTTTACTCACGGAGGAAGTGAGGCTAAAAAATAATTAGTTCCTGAGGTCATTCAGGTAGGAAAGACAGGACTCAAACCCAGGTTTCCCAAGACCTAATACAAGACTCCTTCCAACACCCTCCCATTTGAAGAGCCCTGTTATATCAACTATGGCTAATGTATAATGTAAAATTCCCTAAGTGCATATAAACAACGAAGTAATTTCTAAACATGATATTACTGCAAGGATAGACCTGACCATTAACTTTAGGCTCTGTCAACACATTTAAAAGTGGAGAAGGGGTGTTCAGGCATTACTCAAGTCATTTGATTAATGCCAGCAGTTCAGATCTTTCAGGTTCTAAAATGGACTGCTGTGTGGATAAGCTGATTTGATAGTGTTTAGGACCTGTTTCAAAGGGTGCGTGGAAACTCTTTCCTTCCCTTCTTGCTATGTATAATAGCTTTGCGTGGGTGTTGAAGCCAGAGAATTGTTTGAAAAGAGAATTGCTGAGAATAAATCAAATCACCAGTCTTCAGAGACAATCAGTTAGGTCACATTTAGTCAACTCCGTGAAGCAAGGACAGAGGTTGGTCCTGAGTCTTGTATTTTTTTCCAAAATCGCTTTGCAATGACATCAACTATGGCTCACTCCCCATTCTCCTGCTTCACTGCTTACCATATAATGGCCCATTATGAATGTTTTGCTGAAGGCAGAAATTAACCTTTTATGGAAGTTTTGTCCCATTAAGTCTAGTTACTTGAATCTGGACTGATTTTCTTTCTGATGAGAAGACTTTTAGCCAATGTTTTAAGTGCTTGAAAAAAATGTTCTGGTCTTGACTGCCTGTGAGAGCCTTCCTGGTGGAAACAGAATTGTTAGTCAGCTGTCATCTCCATGGTGATTTTTTAAGGCTAAGTGTAAGTCATTCTTCTAAATATTGAGGCATAATTTGTGAATATGCAGTCGAATAAATAATAATAGAATTTTAAACAAGATAGACTGCCTTTAATTCTGCTGTTTGAGACTTTTCACGCGCTAGTCTAATCTATAACTAGTCTTCAAACATGACCTTAACAGTTTCTCTGAAACCACCTTTGCAAAGATTATGAAAGTGAGAGAAATGTAACGTGGCTGACTCCATCCTGCTTGTAGCCTTACAGGCTGGCTGTCCCTGTTCATTCCTGGGCAGAGGCCAAGATAACCATGGGAGGAATTTAGTTTTTAGTTTAACTTTGAAGCAAGGATGATAATAGTCCCTCCCTACAACTGATCCCCTCCTTGTTTGGGGGATGAAACCAAAAGGCCACAAAATAAGGGATATGGGAGGGGTCTGAATTCTGCTCAAATGTAGGCTTAATTTCTATAGCTCATTACAGCTCAGGAGTCATGTAGCCAGAGGTCGCAAGATTTGTGACTTCCCCAATTGCTCCCATAGATCTCATCTCTATTGTAGAACCTAAGATTGACCTTTTGAGATCAACTCCAGTTATCCTGTGTGTCTGGCCTTGCATCAGTTAAACTCATTTCTTGACTGGAATACCACAGTCTCAGGGAATTGGATTTGTCTGTGCAGCAGGCAGGAAGAACCTGCTAGGTGATTACATCCCCTCCTCAATGATCACGTTTTATCTGCCTGCCTGTGTTTTATTTCACTCTACCCACTTTCCGTGTATCCGATTCCTTCAAAGAATAGCTCTATTCTAACCACTAAGTCTTCTCTTACACCCATCTCTTTGTATTCCCCAGTGTCTTATGCAATGCATATAATATAGGCCCCCTTGCCGGAGGAATTGCCACTTTGGGAAAAACAACTCTAGTTTGGATGTCAGGAGATCTTGGTTGAGGTTCTAACACTGCCCAGTACAAGCTCTGTGGCCTTATTAAGTTTCTCCATCTTCAATTCTTCCGTCTAAAAATTGAACAAGTTGGGCAAGATCATCCCTAATGTTCTCCGTCTGTGGATTCTATGATGAATCTCAGTTATAGAAACAAAATAATAAAATCATCAGAGAGCACTGGCTTCCTGCACTATATTTTTAATAGAGTGTTTTTTCATCCATTATCTCTTCAAATTTATGCTCAGAGGTCAGAATTATGATAAACAGCTAAAAGCTGCTGTGAGCTGGGGAGAGGAGTAAATGAATTCACCTCTCCAAGGAGACTTGTTCTGCAGCTTGTGAGTGCTGTTAACCCAATGTTCCCAGTGGCAAAGTAGGGGCATCAAATGATTTATTCCTTATTTTATCTCTTTAAGTGTCCAGAAAGCTGTTAAAGCAAGAAAAAGGTCTAACAGCTCCCTATTGGCCAAGAATAAGTCTTTGGGATCATCCATTTAGAACAATAGATCAGAATGTGTGAATCTTCAACTATATTCCCTCATCTGAACCAAAGAGAGGCAGAATAAACAAGCCAGTATGTTCTGTGCTTACAGACTTCCTCCTTGCTATTATTTTATTTCTCCATTTCAAACCTTATATAGGTTAAAAAAAAAAAGTAAATAGCAGAACAAAACTGTCTCCCAAAGTTCTTGGAGATGGCTAAAATAAATATTTATTAACTGCATACTATGTTATATTTATAAGTTATGGGATCAATAGGATGTCATGATTAAGATTATAGCCCCTGGAGCTGGTTAATACAGTACTTCAAGCAGTATCTGGCTCAAAGTAAGCACACAATAAATGTTGCCTTTTAATAGTGTAGTTATTTATTATTGTGGTTACTTCTGGGTACCAGATACATGGTGAGGAAAATAGTAAGTTCCCTTTTTCCATGGGCTGCCAAAATAACCTCTACATATATTGATAAATATTTTTTAAACACTGATTTTGGGGAAATTGTGGGTTAGGACGATAAGACATACTCCAGATATTCTGAATCCATTCTCCTCCTGATATCACACCAAATTTTCCAACCTTGTGCCATAATAAATGGGACAAATGTAGCATTTAAGTTAAAATATAATAACTATAAAATAAATTTACGCTGCAGCTGGGGTCACCTTGGTCTTGTCCTATTTTGTAATCCTCCAGGCTGAACCAGATTTCTTTTCATTATGGGAGTGAAAATGAACTCAGTGGATTTTCTCCCCGATTCCTCTCCATTTTCTGTTTTCAGACTTCTCCATCATGTTCTTGTGCCTGGTGAGTCCCGTTGTCAGGTCTTGTTGTGACCCCAGAGATCAATTAGAGGGTTGTTCAGTGTTTTACCATTCACTTGGCAAAGAGGATAATGCGGGCACTGTGAGTCACCACACGGAGTTATGGTTATACATGTGACATTAAAATTAATTGTACACGTGAATACGTTGGCGGTGCTCTAAGGCATTGGATTTGCTCAGAGAAAGGGATGGCTTAGGAGAAGACAGAGAAGGTAAGAACAAATTCTAGGCTAGGAGGCAAGCCAGCTAATGAGTGACATTTCCCCATGCCACCATAGTGGGCACAGCTCCTTCAGGTGCAAGCTGGGGCACACAGCCTTCTTCTTTTATGCTCTTTCCCTCTCTAAAAACACTGGGAGCCATATCACCCTCAGTGGACCAACACAGTCTCTAATTGGAACTTAGTTTTCAGTTTCCCATGCTCTACTGGTGGCTCTGTGATAAGAGAGTTTATGGAAACATAAAGAGCCCACGTTAGTGTTTAGCCAGTGTCAAGTCTGACTAAAAATGAAATCTTGTTGTTGTCATGCTGTGGGATTTGCAAAGAGAGCCGCACTGAGGCTGGAAAACAGGGGAACTCAAGGCGACAATTGTATGTGGGTTTTAAAGGGCAGCTATGGTTAGAAATGTGCCTGTAAAAATGGCATTTCAATGTTCCAAATGTATTCCCCTTTGGTGATTTCCATGTCAAATTCACTTAGTTTACAAATAAAAACAAAAGATTCGCAACCGCAGCTCTGGAAGCTCAGTGAAAGACTTGAATAAAGGAGAGACTTGTCCTGTCCTCGGCTGAAGAGCCCTGCTCCAGCAGGCAAGGCAGAGGCCGCCACTGAGCAGCAGAGCGGGCGAGGATGGGTCTCACAGGCGGGCTGCTCGGCAGGTGCAGCCCTGGTGCCCAGGCCCTGGGGTTCTGCAGTGCCACTAAGTGCACACCATCTCAGCCACACTCGAGAGAGCCCAGCTTTGTCAATGAGTGCTTTTGAATGGACAACAAATGCATTGCCAAATTGTAAACAGCAGTGTGTGTGTGTGTGTGTGAGTCAGAGAGAGAGAGAAAGAGAGAGAGAACAACAGATAAACAAGAAAAAAAACAAAAGTAAATTACTCACTGTGCCAGGTATTGTGACAGGAAGTGCTAGTCATCTATATTCTTGTGGAAAACTGGCCATTATCTGGTGTATATTGACACTTCCAAGGAATCCAGACTCAACACCACCCCAGGTGCTATGCTTTGTAGATAGGGGAATGTTAGCAGGACATTCAAGATACGGGAATGTTATCAGGACTATTAACATATTTCTTCTCTGACAGAAACAAGTAATGGGGAAAAGCCTCCCTAGTCAATAAATGGTGCTTGGATAACTGGCTAGCCATATGCAGAAGATTGAAGCTGGACCTCTTCTTTATACCATAAACAAAAATCAACACAAGATGAATTAAAGACTTAATTGTAAAACCCAAAACTGTAAAAAATCCTGGAAGACAACCTAGGCAATACCATGCTAGACATAGGAACGGACAAATATTTCATAACAAAGACACCAAAAGCAATCGCAGTAAAAGCAAAAATTGATAAGTGGGATATAATTCAACTTAAGAGCTTCTGCACGGAAAAAGAAAGTATTAACACAGTAAAGAGACAACCTACAAAATGGGAGAAAATATCTGCCAACTATGCATCTGACAAAGGTCTCATATCCAGCATCCTTAAGGAACTTATATAAATTTATGAAAGGAAACATACAACCCCATTAAAAAGTGGGCAAAGGACATGAACAGCCACCTTTCAAAAGAAGACATACATGCAGCCAACAAGCATATGAAGAAAAGCTCAATATCACTGATCATTAGAGAAATGCAAATGGAAACCACAATGAGATACCATCTCACACCTGTAAGAATGCTATTATGAAAAAGTCTGAAAGTAACAGATGCTAGTGAGGTTGTGGAGTAACAGGAACACTTATTCACTGTTAGTGGCAGTGTAAATTAGTTCAACAATTGTGGAAAGCAGTATGGTGATTCCTCAAAGAGCTAAAAGCAGAACTACCATTAAACCCAGCAATCTCATTACTGCGCATATATCCAGAGGAATATAAATCATTTTACCATAAAGACACAAGCACACAAATGTTCACTGCAGCACTAGTCACAATAGCAAAGACATGGAATCAATCTAAATGCCCATCAGTGGTAGACTGGATAAGTGTAATACATATACTCCATGGAATACTATGCAGCCATGAAAAGGAATGAAATAATGTCCTTTGCAGGAACATGGATAGAGCTAGAGGCCATTATCCTCAGCAAATTAAAATAGGAACAGAAAACCAAATATCACACGTTCTCACTTATAAGTGGGAGCTAAATGATGAGAACTTATGCACACAAAGAAGAAAACAATAGACACTGAGTTCTACTTGAGGATGGAGGATGGAAGGAGGGAGAGGAGCGAAAAGATAACTATTGGATACTGGGCTTAATACCTGGGTGATGAAATAATCTGTACAACAAACCCCCATGACATGAGTTTACCTATGTGGCAAACTTTCACATGTACCTCCAAAACTAAAATAAAAGTTTAAAAAAAGTTTTTTTCAACCTGTAAAATACCACACGCTATGTACTACCCTGTTGCACAGCCTCAGCAGGCTCAATCCTTCTACAGTCTGGACGTAAAGCATGCAGGGACCTCAAAGTAAAATTGCAAGAGGTGAGACCATACAGCTAAGGGAAGCAGAGTAAGATCTGATGTATTAAATTAAATAGAAGAAATGGCCAATACAGTTGGTTGCCCATCAAGTATTTAGTCTCTTATTTTTCCTTGTTTTGAGACACACTACTTTTTTGGGGTGCAGCAACATATCCATTCCAAGGCATGATTGTGCAGAGACACTTCTGATAAAAGTGGTCCCTAATTTTCCAGCTTCCCTTGCTTCTGTGGGAAGACTTGCTGCCCATGGAAGTCTGCTGGGAAGTGGGTGTGAAGAGATGAGCTACGAAAATATTTGCTTTCCTGATTATAGAAAATAGAATGGCCTCCAAGAGCCCTTTCCCCTTTTATAGTCTTCCCATCTTGCACGGGACACAGATATGATGGCTTGAGTGGCAGCAACCTTGCTGTGACCAGGAGAGGAAGGCCACAAAAATGGAAGAGACTTTGGACCTAATTTGGTAGAGCCACTAAAATAATCATAGTAATTGCCTACCTCCCTGCTCTTTTGGAGAAAACCAAAGTGTTGTTCCCTAATGCCTCTGTCATGGGATTTTCTAATTCAGGCAGCAGAACGTATTTCTAACTAATATGGAAGAATGGCATGGGGGCTGTTCCATCTGCTTGGAGGGACACTCAGCCATTCCAAGCACCTAGTCCAGGATACATAACAAAATTGAGACTAACTCAAGCCAATATCTCTCTCTCAGGGGTTGGAGAAAGCAGGGTATGAGGTTTTGGAGCAGCAGCGGTAGTTCTAAGGATCGGTGGATATCAGAATTGAAGTACCAAGAAAGCCTTTTGAGGATACTCTGACCCTCTAGTTCAGGGTATGTAAAAGCAGATTCTGGCTCCAGTAGAAGTGAACTTCTCCCAAAGGAGAAGACTGAATTTATTCACCGCCTGGGTTTTCTTTTTACTGGAGAACTGCACTAAAACAAAACAAAACAAAAAACATCTGTCTTCCTTCAGGACCTTGCAGCATCAATCAGTTTCATGCAAAGGAGGAGCTCCAGCGTTGTCTTGCCACAAAGAGCCTTGGGGGTGACCCACATTCACTGTCACATCCTTCACATCTTTTTCCATCTCCTTGTTGCTTTTTGCCACTTCTGAAATTGTTACACATTTTCCTGTTTGGATCCCTGCATAGCCTGTGTGATGGTTAATATTGAGTGTCAACTTGATTGGATTGAAGGTGCAAAGTATTGTTCCTGGGTGTGTCTGTGAGGGTATTGCCAAAGGAGATTAACATTTGAGTCAGTGGACTGGGAGAGGTAGACCCACTCTTAATCTGGATGGGCACCATCTAATCAGCTGCCAGCTCAGCTAGAATAGAGCAGGCAGAAGAAGATAGAAAGAGCAGACTCGCTGAGTCTTCTGACCCTCATCTTTCTCCTGTGCTGCATGCTTCCTGCCCTTGAACATCAGACTCCAAGTTCTTCAGCTTTTGGACTCTTGGACTTACACCAATGATTTCCCAGGGGCCCTCAGGCCTTCCGCCACAAACTGAAGGCTGCATTGTTGGCTTCCCTACTCTTGAGATTTTGGGACTCGGACTGGCTTCCTTGCTCCTCAGCCTGCAGATGGCCTATTGTGGGACTTCACCTCGTGATCGTGTGGGTCAACACCCCTTAATAAACTCCCCTTCATATATACATCTATCCTATTAGTCCTGTGCCTCGAAAGAATCCTAATACAGCCTAAGAACTTACCTCTCTCCTCAAAGGCTAACGTGATGTTTCCCTGCAGATATGCCAACTTATGTGACTTTGGGTAAGCATTTATCCTCTCCATCAGTACCACTCTTCCTGAGCTTTTGCTCATCACCTGAGTGGCAAATAAGCAGAAGACTGGAATAAGGAAGAAAGTCAGCCAAATACACCAGTAATTTGGGCAGAATCTTGATAACCATGGGAGAGAATAGAGTATGCTGTTTCTTTTTTTATTTTATATATATATGCTTTTTTTTTTTCCAGACAGGGTCTTACACTGGCCCAGGGTGGCACCATTATTGATTCACCACAGCCTTGACCTCCCAGGCTCAAGCAATCCTCCCATCTCAGCCTCCCTAGTAGCTGGAACTATAGGCATGTGTCAACACACTCGGCTAATTTTGGTAGTTCTTTTTTTTTTTTTTGGTAGAGACGGGATTTCTCTGTGTTGCCCAGGCTGGGCTTGAACTTCTATGCTCAAGAGCTCCACCTGCCTTGGCCTCTCAAAGTGCTTACAGACATGAGCCTGTGCCCGGTTGAGTGCACTGTTTCTAATGGAGCCCTTTGATTTGGTGTGTCTTATTCGAAACACACTTTCTTTTAGAAAAACTTAACCTCTTAATTTGTTGATCTGTAAAATGGAGATAATAATAATATAGACCTCATAGAGTTGCTGTTTCAACTGAGATGATTTATCAAACTATTTAGAAGATTGCCAGCACATGGTAAGTGTCCAAGAAACTTAATCTCCCTGAGTGATCAGGCACTCACTCATTGAATCACAAATACTCATTAAGTACTGGTTATATGCTGAATACCTGGCATATAATGTTGACCACTAAGCCATGGTCCCTACCTTCAGGGAACTTATAAGAGTGTTGAATAAAAATTATAGAAGGAAATTGTTACAAACTAAGTGCACACACAAGGGCCCAACAGACCAAACTAAAAGTCAAAATGGAGTCACTTATGCTGAGGCTCCACATCACCAAACCAAAACTGAGTTATCCAACTTGAGAAATCTGGAGGGAGAGATAGGCAAATTTCCCAAACAGGCCAGTTTCAATTGGCATGGTAATGAAGTTCCCTCTGCCTTTAACTCTTAAACAAAAGGTAACCTGAAGTAACTTGATGTTAGCCAATCACTTTTCTATTGTTTTTTTTCCGTTTCCGTACCTTACAAGAAATATAAATTTGAAAGGACCAATCACTTCCTGTTCTTTGTTTCTGCTTTCTTCAGCCCTGCTCTGCCTATAAAACCAATGTCCTCTGCTCAGCTCACTGGAACTTATTCCATTTTATGAAATGAAGTGTTGCCCAATTCTAGGACCTCAAATAAAGCAACCTTAGATCTTTAAATGTAATTCTTGTAACTTTGTCTTTTGGCAAAAGAAATCAGTAGATAAACCATACTCTTTGGTCCTATGCGTGCTGTGATATGAAGTAAAAAACATGGTTCTAAGTAACATGGAATCTACTTGCAAAGGAGACTGTGACATTTACAAGATGAATGGATATATTTGAAGAGCACAAACTGTTTGGCTTTTGGTTAAATATTCTGAGACTCTTTTCCTCCACATTTGAAATGTATTCACACTTCCCCAGGAGGAAAAGCTAAAGCTCAACCCTGTCAGGACATTGTAATGTCTGGGTCAGTCAGGAGAAAAACTACACAGTACTTTAACAGTTATGGTAATATAAATATTCTAATAGGGAATTGGAGTAATCAGGAATTAGGTCACTGGAAGTCAAGAGAACTCTAAAGAACATAGAAATAGTAAACATGAGGAACAGTCACAGCTATGGAGCCGAGACATCACGCCCAAGGAAGAGCCCTCTGCAGTGGCCATTCCCCACCCAAAGCTGAGATCCAACCTGGCTGGAGAGGCCATTTTGTGGCTCATGATGGCAGAGAAGTCACTGTATATAGAGATAATATACGTAGAGAAGCCATCCTGGCAGATCTTGCTGGAAATAGGCCCTTTGGAATTTGCTGGAAAACTGCCCTCCAGGAAAACTGTTCACCAGGAGGCATCTTTCTTACTGGAGGCACTCTATGACAAAGTGCTCAAAGAAGAGCTGCCAGGCAAGGTGCCAGCCATTGAGGGCTGCTGACCGCCGTGCAATGCAGAGCCTGATGCAGGAGAACCATGCACACTACAGGAGCAGGCCCAGGGAACATGCCAGAAGCAGGAGGCAAAATTCTTCTCTGCCAGAATCTCTCTCCAGTGCCTTGTAGTGAATTAGTGCTAGCTGGTGGAAGAAAAAGAGTTAAGATTGCAGATTTATTTCAACAAGGCAGTAAAAAGGGTGATATTGGAACTGAGAGGCAATGGATGAATAGCACAGGCATCCAACTCGAACCAGGCAATATACAGTATTCTCTCCATTAGGACAGAAGAGTCAACTCTTGATCCAGAGAGTTGAGAACTAAGATGTTCCTTTTCTCCTTAACTGCCTCCCCTGTAAACCTACACACACAAACACACACATACGCAAAACATTCAGTACACAGTGGTGTAACCAGAATAGGATAACTGTAGTAAATACTCCCATTTTAAAAAGGGAACGTGAGGGAGACAGCAACAGTCACCAGCCATAGCAATTGTGCTTGGAGGACTATGAAGTTTTCATCCCCTAAGGTGGAGGAGGACTCAAGAGGTAGTCATGGTTCTACTCCTGGAAGGGCTCATTTGACATTTCTTCTAGATTCCCTGACTCTACTGTCGGGAAGTTTCTTCCGAGGGTTTTAGAATTGTTTCAGTAAAAGATATTTTTACATTCTGAACTTGTGGCTTCTTAGGTTATTCATTGTCTCAAAAAGTTAATCAGATTCTGACTCATGGACTTTCACTCAGTTCCAGGTACCAGCAACCACACCTAGACATCTGAAGAGACATAGATTTTAGAGCCACTTTATTACTTTTCATTTTTTCCCTCACACCTCTCTCTCTCAACTTAATTAAAATACCTTAAAACTCAATCTGATCTTTGCCTAGAATCACTTTATCTTACTGAGCATTTGTGATTCAAAGCCTTTTGTAATCCCTTCTCTTACAGTTTGGGCTTTAGAAACAGTCGGCTTTTCTAACCCTGCAAGGACCCAATTTTCTGGATTCTATTTCATTCCAGTTCATTTCTACTTATAAGGAGGCTAATGAATTACTGAGTTCTTGTCTTTCTTGTAATACCTTCTCAATCCACCAGTAGTTGCTAATATCTCAGTAACAACTGCCTTTTAAATTTTGTATTATTTCCTTCTAACACTGCAGGCACATTGTACCTGTTCTCACTTTTCACTGCAAAAAATGGATCACCATCTTCTTAGCCTCACTGTTAACTGCTCAACTCCTTATTCAATGCCACATAAATTAGGTTTTTGTAACGTCATTACCCTACTTTTGGAACCAAGATTCCTATAAGTCAGGAGAGTTAACAGATTTGGTTACAGTGTAAAAGCTCTAAAATCTCAGGTACTTAAAATAATTTAAGGATTATTTCTCAGTTAACCTAAGTCTCATACAAATTAAAGAGTCCTGTTCTATCTTGAAACTACCTATCTGGAACACATCACTTTTAAGATTAGCATGATAAGGAAGAAGAAAAATGGCAATTCTACTGGAAACTTTGTGTGGACTTTATATCCTGACATAGAAGACATGGAAAGAGATTACAACATATCCAGATGTGGAAAAAAAATAAATTCACAAAACGGTATTCAAAATTTCTATTAATTTTGGAATCTGTGGTATCTCTCTCCTGCAGAGAGACAAGAGCGCTCCAGTAGGTCTTCTGGTTCTGTGACAAAATACACAGGGTTTTACAGACGACCTTGAGGATGTGGTGTCTGATTTACATAGGGCACGAGAGATTGGTTGGACCAGGTGCGCCATTCACATAGTGTGTGAAGATGCTGGCCACCCCACCCTAATCTTTTATTATGCAGATGGGTTCTCTATCCAGTCGGCACCATATTGCCTGCTTTTTTACTGCACATGTGGTGATGAAGAAAAAGGAAGAGGGAACCTCCCTGTTGAATATACCTGGCTTCCAGGTATCCCTTTTCTATTGGCACAGCTGCTGGCATTTCCCTCTGCAAGTTTTAGCTTGCTTATCTATGCTTGCAGCTTGATTTTTCAGGCTGCTTTTTATTAAAGGGAAACCTTACCAAGGACTCTCTCACCCTTGCTGTCTGCCTAAATCATTTCCTTCTAGCTCCTGTATCACCAGCCCATTGGCCAGGAGCAGCCAAATGGCCCAAACCTAACTTCAAGGAAGACTGGAGAATGTAGCTAGCACATGGAGTACTTGTGGACCACGAACTTTCTCTGCCACAGTATAACATATACTGTGTCAAAAAAGTATGCCTAAGATAAAATGAAATCTAAGATAAGACCTGAAGGAAGAGTAAGAGTCAGGTGAAGAATGAAGGGTGGGGCGCGGTGGCTCATCCTGTAATCCCAGCACTTTGGGAGGCTGAGGCGGGCGGATCACCTGAGGTCAGCAGTTCGAGACCAGCCTGACCGACATGGAGAAACTCTGTCTCTATTAAAAATACAAAATTAGCCAGGCATGGTGGCACATGCCTGTAGTCCCAGCTACTTCAGCTACTTAGGAGGCTGAGGCAGGAAAATCGCTTGAACCCGGGAGGCAGAGGTTACAGGGAGCTGAGATTGTGCCACTGCACTCCAGCCTGGGCAAAAAGTGAAACTCCGTCTAAATAATAATAATAATAATAATGAGGGCAGGCATGTTTCAGGATGGCCGACCAGCATGTGCAGGGAAAGCATGGCACCATTCGGGGAACATACTGAGCTGAGTTAGGGGACCAATTCAAAGTCAGTCCTGATGATAGAGAGACAGAACATTCGACTGGACATCGCTTTGCTCAGAACTTTAGCAATGTTGAAGTCATAAGGGACGCACAGTAGAACTGAAAGAGGAAGGGACAAAAATAACTGTTTAAAATAGTCCAAGCATATGTAGTACCTACATAAGTAATCTGCATATTTTTAACGCCTTCATTCATGAAATCTGCAAATTTTCAATACCTTCAATTCATTTTCAGAAATGAATATGTATTTCACATTAGAAAACAAGTAGAATTAATTATTATCTTTTACTCAGCAATTCCATTGTCAATTTTCTTAAGGGCAATAAGTAAGAATCTTTAAGATAGAGTGACAATACAATTTATTGACCGAACTAGGAGACTTTTGCAGGGAAAAGGGTTTTCTCTAAATACTTACAGTAGGACAACAGCTGTAAACTGGCCCTTTCCTGAGCAAACCAGAATGTATGGTCATCGTGTATATAAGTATTATGAAATTTGTCACATCATTGTTTACAATGTCACAGTAAATAAATTATAGTAATAAATAGGAATTATAATTATCATGTCAAATGATGACATAGTAAGCAGCTGATAAAACAATGTTATGCCTGGGTGCGGTGGTGCACACTGTAGTCCTAGCTACTTGGGAGGCTGAGGCAGGAGGATCGCCTGAACCAGGAGTTCGAGGTTGCAGTGAGTTATGATCTTACCACTACACCCAAGTCTGGGCAACAGAGCAAGACCCCATCACTAAAAAAAAAAAAAAAAAAAAAAAAGTCATAAAGAAAATATTTGATATTATGAAAAGAGTTCACAATATGTAAAGATAGAGAAAAAAAGTTTACAGATTTATTTCCATTCAATGGGTGGTAGTAGAAAAGATAGTGAAAAACCAGCCGGGCACAGTGGTTCACATCTGTAAATCCCAGCAGTTTGGGGAGCCGAGGCAGGTAGACGGCTTGAGCAGAGGGGATTGAGAACAGCCTGGGCAACCTGGTGAAACCCCGTCTCTACAAAAAATACAAAAAAAATTAGCCGGTTGTGGTGGCATGCACCTGTGGTCCCAGCTACTTGGGAGGCTGAGGTTGGAAGATCACTTGAGCCTGGAAGGCAGAGGTTGCAGTGAGCTGAGATTGTGCCACTGCACTTCAGTGTGGACAAGAGAGTGAGACCCCATCTCAAAAAAGAAAAGTAAAAAACTGTTACAACTTATTAAAATTGGTTGACCCATTGAATAGTAGAAAGATATGTGTGTGCATATGTGTGTGCGTGTATGTATGTTTTCTATTTTGATTCATTGTTATTAGTCAGCAGTCTGGGGATACAGCACTTTAAAAAGATACTTTTGGACCTCACCAAAGTTTTTACAAGTAGATTCAGCTGAAGGACAGCTCAGAGTCAAAGAATAATAATTCTTCCCAAATGTATAGCACTTTCACATTAAAGTGCCTTCATGTGCGTTATCTGATTTCATCTACTCAACAGAAGACAGGTATTATAATTCTCATTTTACAGTTCCAGAATCAGAATTTCTGAAAGATTAACTTAATTGCCCAAAGTCAAACAGATATTTTAAGGTGGGGTGAGAATTATAACTCATATCTCCCAACTCTAAGTTCAAATTTCTTTCAAATACAGCAACCTAGGTTCATCCCGGGTCACTAATTATGATGCAATATTTTATTACAGGCAGTGTTAAGGGGCTACTATTTGGATGGAAGAAGCCTTTGGAAAAGTTGTTGAAGAGTCACGTGCACAAGTGATGTGCTGAGCAGACTGGATCTTGCCTGATGGCCAGAAAATTAAAACAACACTGAAATTAATAAAAATTCAAACTCCCATTCTGCTATTTGAATACTTCACTGAGCTTAAGGATATAACATTTAGGATTCTTTTTTTTTGTAGTGGAATTTATTCCAGTGCTAGTTTATATAGTATATATAATCTATTTAATTTATCCTTTCCATACATGAACACATGAGTCCATAAACCTTTTATTCATTTATTAATAGACTCACTATGATTATTTCTGTTGAAGTGTCTAATGGGGAATGCTAAGAAATACCATGAGGAAGTTGGGCGCAGGGGCTCAAGCCTGTAATCTCAGCACTTTGGGAGGCCGAGGCAGGTGGATCGCCTGAGGTTGGGAGTTCGAGACCAGCCTGACCAACATGGAGAAACCCCGTCTCTACTAAAAATACAAAATTAGCCAGGCGTGGTGGCACATGCCTGTAACCTCAGCTACTCGGGAGGCTGAGGGAGAATTGCTTGAACCCGGGAGGGGGAGGTTGCAGTGAGCCAAGATCATGCCATTGCACTCCAGCCTGGGCAACGAGAGTGAAACTCGGTCCAAAAAAAAAAAAAAAAAAACAAAATAGAAAAGAAAGAAAAAGAAATACTACAGGGAGGTGAGATGGGAGATGGGAATTGATTTATCCCTTCGCATGTCCCCTGCCCATTACTCAGAAATCTGTGTGGCATCTTTTCATATGGGCTTTAAGTTCTTCAAGGAACCTTTTAAGGATGTGGCAATACTCCCTGCAAGCACACAAACCTATCCAGGGACTACCGACTTAATCAGCTAGAAACACGAAGATCATTTCTGCTGCTTCTCTGAAAATTAAATGCTAAATTTGAGAAGGGTGGTGGGAATTCTTTGCTGATCTTAATGAATAATGAATAATGAAAGCTGCCCGGCTCCTGTTGACTAAGTATATGCTTGGATTTGATCAGCCATTTAATTTCATATTTTAGTAATTGTTTTGAATGATACCAGAATTGAGGGACAGTTACTCACATGAGCATAATTTCTAGTCCTGAAACCTGGCAAGCTTGTCTTATTGACCTGACCTAAATTTATATTGTTGGTTTTTAACATTTAGTATTCCTTCAGGTATTTCATAAATTGCTTTAGGTAGATTTTATGTCAGATATTTCATATTTTATGTTGTTCTATGACTCAATCATTTGCAGATAAATTATGGAACTTTGAAATGTTTGCCTGATTATGCCTTCAGGGTGAAAACAGAAAGGATTGCTGAGCTAATTCCAGCGAATTATTTTATTAATTTATTTTGAAAATGTCAAACTTTGTTGTAATTTTGTTATCAAATTGTAAGTCATATGATTGCTTTACAACACTGAAGGAAGAAAATGTCCACAAAAGAGTCAAAAGGTATAGGCATTGAGTGAGATCCAGGGTTCAAATCCTAGCTTCACCGTGTAGCAGCTGAATGACTGAGGGCAAGTTAGCCTTATATTTCTTATTTTATTACTCATTTTAAAAATACCAAATTTGTGAAGTTGTTGTGATTAGTATATAAAACAATTCATACAGATTATCTGATGTTGTTTTTTCCTTTAGATTTTACATTAAAAATATAGTATTTTTTCTGCTATACTGCTATCTGCTATACTGATGATAACGGACATTAGGAGAAACATTAATTATCTGCTTTAGCTGAAGTTTTTCTCTACATCATCAAATAATATTCCCCCATTAACATGATGTTAAGGTTGTCATCTACCTCAAAAGATGAAAGAGGGCCTTTCAATTCTGCAGTTCTGTGGCTATACTGGTTTAACATTTTACGGCATGACAGAAGCAAAAATAGAACCAAGAGCCCCATGAGTTAGCATGTGCAGTGACACTGAGGCTCCCTGACTTGGGGGGAGGAGGTGGATTTAGACCAAACACCACCAGATAGACACCCAGGCGATAAGCTGCAGACTGATAAAGAGATGAATGAAATACACCAATGAGCCCCTAGAAAACACCAAAGCAAACACAAAACAATATGTGTAAATGACAGATTTAAAAAAGAACATATTGCATTTTTAAAAATAAAAAATAGTCATTAGAATTAAAATGTAAATGGACATTTAAAATAAAAACGTAGACACATCTGGAACAAGAATTGGTAAATTAGAAGATAAATATAAGAATACTAATATCGAAGGAAAAAGAAATGAATCTATTTAAAAAAGGTTAAAACTCACCTAAGTGGACACTAGAGCCACTCATTTGATTTGTCTGTTTTTTGACTGCCATAAGATTACCCTTCCTGGTCACTTTATACACTTAGAGGATTATGCGTGGTCCATCATATTTCTAGCCAATGAGTGATTGAATGCGTGTGATGAGTATGTCTTCCAAAGTAAATATTTAATTGCCAGAACATTCTTTTCTGTTTGAATGCCAACAAGATGTCTTAGCTAGTATCCCTGAAAAACTGCAATGAGCAGAGTGCCATTGATATATCTAAAATAAACATGTAGCGTGAGGAAGAGAAAAATAAAATAACTATTTGATATCTTGGACGAGTGAGATTTCAAGAATGTTTAATACACTAGCATAACCTAGCCCAGGAATTGGTAAGCTAAGGCCTGTAGGCCCTGGATACCACTTTTTGTAAATAAAGTATCCTGGAATACAGCCACAGACATTCATTGATGTAACATCTATAACTGCTCTCGTGCTACAACAGTGGAACTGAATAGTAGTGACAGGAACTGTGTGGTCCATACAGCCTACATAAAATGTCTCCCGTGATGAAGAAATGGAGACAATAAAAACTGCAGAAAAAGTCACGTAAAAGTTCCAACAGGAGATAATTTAGAAGAAAAAAAGAAATACTGTAGAGAATAATGGCAGATAATTTTCTTAAATGAAAAAAATAAAAAAAAAATGACCCATTAAGATTTTTGTTTCTCTTTTTGATAGAACAGATTGCAGCAGACCAATGTTCCTATTAGGAAAAACTTACAAAATCAAGATGAAATTTGAAATCTGTTTGAAGACATCAGAAACAGTCAGGAGTTTTCCTAGAATCAAGTAACTAAGATCCCAGAAAGAAGAAACTGTAGCGAGGTAGGCCCATGTCCTGTAACTGCTCCACCCTTCAGGGAATTTTCAAACTTTTGGAGCCAATTCAGGAAGAAGGCCACTGTTAAGACGTAAATAAACTAGACGAAAAAAATCAAAACTCCTAGAATAGAGAGGATAACATAGATATTTCAGGCTGTCAAATAATCAAAAGAAAGTTGACTTAAATATATTAATAATAAAGTAGACTCTGAGACAAAAAATACTGCTAAAGAAAAAGGGGTTACATAATAACAAAAGGGTCAATCCACAAAAATCATATAAAACTGCTAATGTTTTATGTGTATAATAATGCTTTGATCCTTCTCCATTCTAGAACCTGGAAGAAAAGAGTAAAAAAGGTTTTGAAATATGTAAAGTAAAAATTAAAAAAATTAAAATGAGAAATAGACAAACTCGCAATTACAGTAATTTATGAGCCTTTGTATATGAACACATATAGAACCTCACTATACCCAATGATAGCAAAATAGCATATTTTTTCATTGGACATAGGACACTTATCATTAATAATTATATACTGGGCCTTTAAGTGAGCTCAACGAATTTCTAAGGAATGATTGTATGTAGAGTACGTTCTCTGATTACAGTGGAATCAAGCTATAAATCAATAACAAAAAGTAAATTATCAGCCGTTTGGAAACTAAGATATACTTGTAAATAAGACAGGGGTCAAATAAATCAACCTGGAAATTAGAAAATATTTTGAACTAAATGACCAAAAAAATGCCCTATCAAAATATATCTGTTAAGCCTGTTTAGAGGAGAAATTACCTAAAGGAAAGATAATTTTAAATAAATATAACTTAAAAAATAAATTCTCAAAAAACAGTAACTTATGTAACCATCTCAAGAAGCTAAGGAAAGAATAATCAGTTAGCCCCAAATAAAGTTAAAACAAGAAAATAATAAAAAGATAGACTAACGGAATAAAAAACAAATGTAAAATAAAATAACATAAATAAAATCAAATTTACATTTGGGAAAGACTAATTAGATTCATAGAATTCAACCAAGAGTTAAAAAAATACTCATATCAGGAGTAGTAAAAGAGACATAATCATAGATTTTACATATACAAAAAGAAAATAAGAAAGAAGATTTCATAAGTAGGACAGAAAAGCAGTAACCAAAAAGAAAAAAATATATATATGTATATATATATGCACACACATATATTTGTGTGTGTATATGTATTTATAAGTTAAGCTCTACTAAAATGAAGATATTTTACTTACCATTAGAAACCACTGGAGGATGGAATGGAAAGTCAGAGTGAAATGTACTTGCAATACAGAAATCCAATAAAGGATTCATGAAGAATATATACAAAGAATGTTAAATAAGAAGAAGAAACACAGCTAACCCAATTAAAATTGGACAAAAGATTTGAAAAGGCAACTCACAAAAGAGGATGTCAAAATGGTTAATCAATACATTAAAATGTTCTCAACATCATTAATCATCAGTGAAATGTAAGTTAAAATAACAATGCAAAAACACTACACTCCCCTTAGATAAATAAAAAAATAAAATAAAAACACTATATCAAACAAGGCTGAGAGTAGAGTGAGATAAATGAAGTGTGTCTATGGTATAGAATTTAAGAAGGCACTTACTCTCAAGTTTGCTCAAATGCAGAGTTCTACCTTCTTAAATTTTGTGTCCGAGCACCTGATTTTTAGAGAGACACCCTCTTAGGTTCACGCAAGTTACGCTAGGTTCAAAAGTCAATGAGGGTGTGCACCTTTTACATTTTTCTACCTTCATTGCCTCACCTGCCTCATTGTACTCCTGGACCTAATGTTAAGTGTTGGTGAGGATAAGAAGCTAGTGGAACTATTAACTGGCACAACCACCTGATAAATATGTTGGCATATTCTACTAAATGTGTACCCACATACCCTAAGTTTTCAGCTGTTCTACTCTTTGCTATTATACTCAAGACAAATAAATACTTATGTTCATCAAAAGTCAAATATAAGAATGCTCACGACTGCCCAATTCCTAATAGCACTCACAAGAAAACAATTCAAATGTTGATCCAAAAAATATGTAGAGACATTTTAGTAAAATAATTCAAAAAATTGTATATAGTAACAAAGTGCAACTGTACATGACATCATGGTTAATCTCATAAATATAATGTTGAGTGAAAGGAGATGCAAAAGATCATATTAACTGATTTATATTAATTTTAACAAAGGCACTTGTCTGTGGGATTAGAAGTCAGGAGAGTGGTTATTTGAGAAAAAGAGTTGCTAAGATGAGACACAAAGAGAAACTTTTGGAATGCCAATAATATCATATTTATTGATATGAAAATTGTAAAAATTTATTGAGCTCCACACTCATGATTTGGGCAATTTTTATTTATTGCTTTTTATAAGTCTATCCAATTTTTCTTCTTATATATTTTGAAGCTCTATTGTTAAGTGTACACATGTTTAGGCCTGCTATGTCTTCTTCATAACCATTTTATCATTATGAAATGACTGTATATATGGTAACATTGTTTCCATGAAATCAACTTTGTCTGCTATTAATATAGTCACTCCTGGCTGGGCATGGTGGCTCACGCTTGTAATCCCAGCACTTTGGAAGGCTGAGGCGGGTGGATCACAAGATCAGGAGTTCCAGACCAGCGTGGTCAACATGGTGAAACCCCGTCTCTACTAAAAATACAAAAATTAGTTGTGTATGGTGGCAGGTGCCTGTAATCCCAGCTACTCCAGAGGCTGAGGCAGGAGAATCACTTGAAAGCAGCAGACAGAGGTTGCAGTGAGCCGAGATCACGCTGCTGCACTCCAGCCTGGACAAGAGCGAAACTCTGTCTCAAAAAAAAAAAAAAAATTTTTTTGTCACTCTTATTTTCTTTTAGTCAGTGTTAGTAGCATATAAATTATTTCATTGTTTGATTACTTTGCTTTTCATCTATTTGCTTATTTATATTTAAAACCTGCTTCTTATTGGCAATATCTAGTAAGGTCATGATATCTTATCCAATCTAACAATCTCTACTTTTTAATTAAGTGCTTAGATAATTGACACTTAATGTGATTATTGATATAACTGTAATTAAAACTAGTATCTTGCTACTTGTAAAAAATTTGTATCCTTTGCCCATTTTTTAAATGAGGTTGTTTCTTTCTTGTTGATTTGTTTAAATACCTTATAGATTCTGGATGTTCGAACTTTGTCAGATGCATAGTTTTTGCAAATATTTTCTCCCATCCTGTAGGTTGTCTATTTACCCTGTTGATAGTTTCATCTGCTGAGAAGTTATTTAATTTAATTAGGTCCAACTTGTCAATTTTTTGTATTGTTGCAATTGCTTGTGGGGACTCAGCCAAAAATTCTTTGCCAAGACCCATGTTAAAAAGAATATTTCCTAGATTTTTAAAGAATTTTTAGAGTTTGAGGTCTCACATTTAAATCTTTAATCTATCTTCAGTTAATTTTTGTAATAGTGAAAGGTAAGGGTCCAGTTTCATTCTGCACATAGTCAATTATGAAAGCATAACTAATTGAATAAGGAGTTCTCTCCCCATTGTGTGTTTTTGCTGGCCTTTTTGAAGATCAGATTGTTATAGGTGTGCAGCTTTATTTCTGATTGTTCTTTTCTGTTCCATTGGTCTATGTGCCTGTTTTTGTGCTATACCATGCTGTTTTGGATATTATAGTTTTATCGTTTGAAGTGGGGTAGTATGATGCCTCCAGCTTTGTTCTTTTTTGTTTACAATTGCTTTGGCTATTTTGGCTCTTTTTTGGTTGCATGTAATTTTTAGATATTTTTCCAATTCTGTGAAAAATGACATTGGTAGTTTGATAGGAATAGTGTTAAATCTATAAATTGCTTTGGGCAGTATGGCCATTTTAACTATATTGATTCTTCCTATCCACAAGCAAGGTATATTTTTTCCTTTTATTTGTGTAGTCTCTGATTTCTTTTAGCAGTGTTTTGTAGTTCTTGTAGAGATCTTTCACCTTCTTGGTAAGCTGTATTTGGATTTTTTTTTTTTTTTTTGACAGCATCTCACGTCAGGCTGGAGTGCAGTGGTGTGATATTGGCTCACGGCAACCTCTGCCTCCTGGACTGAAGCAATCCTCCCACCTCAGCCTCCCAAGTAGCTGGGACTACAGGTACATGCCGCTATGCCCAGCTCAATTTTGTATCTTTTGTAGAGACAGGGTTTCACCATGTTGGCCAGGCTGGTCTCAAACTCCTGAGCTCAAGCAATCCACCCACCTCGGCCTCCTAAAGAACTGGGATTACAGGTGTGAGCCACTGTGGCTGGACAAGGGTTGTGTTCTTGATTTGACTTTCAGCCTAGACATTATTGGTGTTTAGAAATGCTACTGATTTTTGTACACTGATTTTGTATCTGGAAACTTTACCGAAGTCGTTTATTAGTTCTAGGAGCCTTTTGGAAGAGTCTTTAGGGTTTTCTGGGTATAGAATTATATAATCAGCAAAAAGAAATAGTTTGATTTCTGCTCTCCCTATTTGGATGCCTTTTATTTCTTTTTCTTGCTGGATCACTCTGGCTAAAAAAAGAAGACGGACAAGCAGCCAACAAACATTTGAAAAAATGCTCCTCATCACTAATTATCAGGAAAATGCCAATCAGTCAAAAACCACAATGAGTTACCATCTCACACCAGTCTGGCTATTAATAAAATTCAGAATGGCTTCTATTAAAAAGTCAAAATAATAATAATCAGAATAGCTATTATTAAAAAGTCAAACAACAGAATCTGGTGAGGCTGCAGAGAAAAGGGAACACTTATAAACTGTTGGTAAGGATGGAAATTAGTTCAACCACTATAGAAAGCAGTTGGGAGATTTCTCAAAGAGCTTAAAATAGAGCTACCATTCGACTTGGCAATCCCATTACTGTGTATATATCCACAGGAAAATAAATTATCCTATTCTACCAAAAGGACACTCACACTTGTATGTTCATCACTGTGCTATTCACAATAGCAATGACATGGAATCAACCTAGGTGTCCATCAGTGATTGACTGAAGGAGGAAAATATGATACATATACACCATGGAACACTGTGCAGCTATAGAAAGATTGAAATCATGTCCTTTGCAGCAGCATAGATGCAACTGGATGCCATAATCCTAAGTGAATTAATACAGGAACAAAAGACCAAATACCACCTGTTCTCACTTTTAAGTGGGAGCTAAACATTGAGCACACCTGGACATAAACATGGAAACATAGACGCTGTGGACTACTAGAAGGGGGGAAAGAAGAGGAGAGCATGGTTAGAAAAACTACCTATTGGGTCCTATGCTCACTCCCTGGGTGACAAGATCCATTCCACAACCTCATCATCATGCAATACACCCATGTAACAATCATGCCCATGAACCCTCTATATCTAACATAAACACTGAAATTTAAAAAAATGTTCCATCTGTTATTCTGCTTCTCTCTTTCTGAATTTTAATTGAATTGAATATTAGTTTATGGTTATATCTTTTTTGACTTATTAGTCATGATAACTTGTGTTATTACATTAGTGGTTGCTTTAGAGTTCACGTATCTTTACTTATATATCTTTAACTTGTAAGAGTGTAAGTTCAAGTGGTACTACATAACTTCTCATACAGTATAAGAATCCTACAAAAACATACTTCCATTTCTCCCCTCCAGAACTTTGTTCTATGGCTGTCGTACATTTCACTATTGCATATTTTAGAAACCCTGCAATTTCATTATCATTTTGGATTTAAGATTTGCGCAAATTTATATGTATATTTACTCCAGTACAAATTTACTAAAAATAAAAATTTTAATATATATCTAAAGTCAAAATAAATGTTATTAAATATTCATTGTAATGAAATTTTTTTAAAACTCCTAAGCACAATTAGCACATACTTAAAATTGAATCATAGAATCACAATGAAAACCCTAAAGGTTAAAATGAGTGGGTTGCTAACAAAATAGTACTTGAAGGAAATCAGTGGCCCTAGCTACCCTTATCAGAAAACAAATCAGTTCTGAAACAAAGGAGCCAAGAATTCAACTCAAGATGGAAGAAATAGAAATGAGTAAATTTTAAAAAAGAACCAGACACAAATGATGAACATGTAATCAAAAATGAACAGAATAGAGAAAGAAATCAAAAATGTAAAAATAAAACTACAGCTTGGTTTACAAAGACAAGATAGACAAACTTCTGACAAGTATGATTAAGAGAAAAGAAAGATTAGAGTAGCTATAATGATAAAATCAACAAAAGTTTTTAAAGTCTTGGAAAGGTACTATGAAATATACATGATTGAGTGCATATGACATGAATTAATTTCTGGAAATAAATTAACAACCGGATTATGAAGAAGAAAAATGAAAATCAACTAGACTCGATTTTTAGTATACTTAAATAGGATTCCAAGGCTCTCCCTCCATAGAAGAAAGGTTTTAGGAGATACGACTTTATATCAAACACGTAAAAATGAAAAATTCAATAATATATATGTTATTGTGGCCATGGAGAAACTCCTGCTGGTGGGAGTGAGACATGAAGCCAGGGTTTTACAAAATAGTCTAGCATTTTGGAATGAAATTAAGTATACATGTGCATGCTGTATCAAATCTGGGTAAATAGAGTTATACAGTTTATACGAAACAAGTTACAAAATTATCCCAAGCAACATTGTTGGTAGTAGCAAGAAATTATAGACTATTAATGGGTCCATTAACTAGGAAAATATATAAGGAAAAAGTTATAAATTCTGTATTAGGGTTCTCTAGAGAAACAGAACCGGTAGGATTTAGATATAGATAGGTAGATGATTGATTAGATAGATAGATAGATAGATAGATAGATAGATTAGATAGATGATAGAGATGATGGATGATAGATATAGATATAGATAGATGATAGATAGATGGATAGATAGATAGACAGATAGATGATAGATGAAAAGAGAGTGAGAGAGGCAGATAAAATGAAAGAGATAAATTCTAAGACATTGGCTCATACAGTTGTGGGAGCTGGCAAGTCCAAATCCCACAGGACAAGGCAGAAGCTGGAGATTCAAGTAAGTGTTGATCTTGCATACTTGAGTGTAAAAACTAGATTCAAGCAAAATTTCTATTGTAGACTTGAGGCAGAATTCCTTCTTTGGGAAACGTCTGTCTTTGCTCTTCAACAGATCAGATGCGGTCCATCCATGTCATGGAGAGTAATCTGTTTTACTTAAAACCAACCGATGTGAATGTTAGTCACACATTAAAAAATAGTTTTGCAGCAACATCAAGGCTAGTATTTGACCAAACAATTGGTCACCATTGTTTAACCAAGTTGACACATAAAATTAACCATCACATATGCCAAAGATTACTATTTAGCAATGAGAAGTAAAGAGCTACATTTTCATAGAGCAATGTAGCAGCATTTCAAAATGTTAGTGAAATAATTAAGAAATTGAATGGAATAACAAATAATATTTACATAAGTTAAACATGCAGCATATAACACTGAACACATCTATGCACATATGTGTGTATACAGAATGAATTAAAACGGTATAGATTGTTGAAAATAAAGTGCATGTCTAGAAGGAACAATACAAAGGCAATTGGGCACAAAAAGAAAAAACATGACATGAAACATTAGAGGTGTTATACATGGTCCGACGATAAGGGCAATCAATCTAGTAATTAGGAACTAAGCAGTATGATTGTCTCCATTCTGTGCGTGTGGGATCTGAAATCAAGTCTAAAATCTGAATTCAACACACTGAAAAATAATCTATTTTTATATATTTTATTCAATATTTTAATACCTTGAAATTAAAGGACATTCAGTGAATGTGGTAAATATATCTACTAAAATCCTACAGAAAATTTTACTCTTTAATGCTGAGTTCAGCCATTTCCTCTATCATCACATTGTAGTGAGGGGCCTAGCCACTAATGCAGAAGAAAAAATTTCAATAAAATATGTAACATTTGGGAAAAAGTTAAAATCTTCTCATTTTTCTCAGAGGTATGTCAACAAAGTAAAATCTAAGGGAATCCATAAAAAATATTTAGATATACTGTGAGAATTTGGGAAAAAATGTTAGATTAATATATAATGGAAAATATCAATATATAAAAATCAATCACATTACTATATAGCAGCAGCAAACAATCAGAAAAACAATTTAATCAATTACATATAAAACAGAAGAAAGAAATCAGGTAATCATCCTGTAATACATTTAACAAAAGTTTGAATGATCTTTCAGAGTAAAAATATCAAATTTAATTAAAGAACCTTTTCCAATTTCAAAACAAATGTAGATTTATCCCTTAATAAATGAGAAGAATCAATATAATGAATCGTCAATTCTTGTCATATTAATCTATAAGTTAAATGTTAATTCAATTAAAATGTTGAAATATTTTGTTTTCTTGGAATTTAAGAGCTTAACTCTAAAATTCGTATGGAATAATAAAAAACCTAGTACAGTCAATATAATTCTGAACAAAAACATGTTTGAGGCCAGGCACGGTGGCTCACACCTATAATCCCTGCACTTTTAGAGGCCAAGGCAGAAGGATCACTTGTGGCCAGGAGTTGGAGACCAGCCTGAGCCTCATGGCAAGATCCTTGTAACTAAAAAATAAAAATAAAAAATTAGCCGAATGTGTGTCATACAACTGTAGTCCCAGCTACTTGGGAAGCTGAGACAGGAGAATTGTTGGAGCCAAAGAATTGGAGGCTGCAGTAAGCTATGATTGTGCCACTGCACTCCAGCCTGGGTGACAGAGCAAGATCTTGTTTCTTAAAAAAAAAAAAAAAAAGAAAAGAAAAGAAAATGAAAGGTGGTAGAATGGCACTCTCCTTTGCACTGTATTAATGGAATATTCAGCAGTGTCCCTGGCCACTGCCCCTACAGGTGTGATGATCGAAATGTCTCCAGACATTGCCAAATGCCCTCTGGAGGGTAAAATGTCCTCCATTGAGAACCACAGAGTTAAATTAATTAAAACCATTTGATTTTAGCATAGGTATAAACAAGAAAAATAATTAAAAAGAAAAAGAAACATGAATCAGACCTACATTCATAGAAATTTGGTGTATATGCAATGGTAGTAAATTTAACAGGAAAAAGTTTAGTATAAGGTTCTGCAACAATTAGCTGTTTATAGAAAACAATTAATGAAATAGATTTCTGTGCTATACACATAAATCTATTGATTAAAAAACTAAATGTAAAGACTCAGTTGAAAAGCTAAAGCAATATATAATATTTTATCAGCACTTTCTATAAATTGATCTTAGAAAAATTTCACAAATGTATTCAAAGGGATAGTTCAGAAGATATTCATTTTGGCACAGATTGTAATAGCAAAAGCATGAAAACAATTTTACTATCCATTATTAAGACAAATAAACTTTATGTTTAATTCAGTGGGACACTATGTGTCTGTTAAAATGAATTAGCTAGATTTAAAAATATCAATATGAATAAGCCTCAAAAATATAATACAAGAACATAGCAAATATTGCAAAGTATACTTACAGTAAGGTACCATATATTTGAAATGTTAAAACACTCAGAAACAATAATATATACTGTTTATAGTTGCCTACAAATGTAGTAAGTACACAGAATCCTGAGAGAAAATATTCCCTTTCTGGAAATGGAGGGACAAAGAAGGATGATGTGAGATTTCAATTACAGATGTACTTAAGTCGGTAATAACAAAAAAGACTTCTGAAGCTAATGTAGCAATAGTTTAGTATTAATCTTTGTTCATCAAACATAATAATCTTCTTATTGCTCTCTGTTTTTATATGTGGAAGTGTGTTCATAAAAAAGGTATTATGCTTGTCCAGTTGATTAAAGGTATTTTAATATTTAGTAAAAAAAAATTAAACCTACTTATACAAACACAATAAAATGAGTAGTTCAACATCCAGTTCTGTACCTAAGAACCCAAATGCATGCCTTCCATTTCCATGCTTCTTCTAAAAAATGTCCCTGCCTGGAAATGGGTGTTCTCTGGTTTGACCAGAAGTGGTTTCACATTTCTAATATGGACTGACTTGCAATATGCACTTTCCATTTTCTGTTTCTTACTTTGAAGAGTGTTTGCTTATGAGATCATCATTACAACACACACAAACACCCAAAGTCTTCTTTTTTTCTTTGATTTGTTATTTGTCAGGAGAGATGAATTAAAATTTAAGCTCCCTATTTCCGATAACTGGTAAATCTACTCTGTTTTTCTTTCCTGTTTATTAATGAGCTTGTCACTTTTTCTCTCCCTTCTTATTCTTTCCTTCTTTTTCTCTCCTCAACACATTCATCTCTGTGCTCATTTGCTTCAATACCCTTTCACAAGACTTATCTTTTTCTTCTAAAGCCAAAATAATGATGCACATTATTCTTATCTGAGTTTCTCTCCACTTCTCTATTTCCAGGTCAGATTTAGCTTAACAAGTGGATCATTGATTGGATGTTTACACAGCCACATTGGATCTTTATTGCTCTGTTCATTTGTCTTGTTCAGGGGAAATGGGATTAGCTCTTCTTTAATTGTGTCATCTCTAAAGATGCCCACCAACTCTTTTAAGGTTTCGGGGAAATGTGCAGCGCATAATATTTCAAAATATTTTTTAAATAATTCAATTGAAGGCCTTTTGCTTCTTAACCTTTCTTTGTTGACTTGAAAACAAATGAAAATGTAATAAAAATGCAGGGTACTACTTATCTTGCTTTCTGCACAGTCTGACTCAACATTTTCTTAGTTGTTAAAAAGATGTAGACACAGGATTGGAGTTGATAGTTGATGGCTCTTAGTTTTTATTCTATTAGGGAGCTACTTCTAGATCTTATACCCATTCAAGCTCTTATCACTCTATTTTATAGCTTTTCTTTCCTTGTACAACTTATGCTCATATCTATAAACTACAGGTAATTCCATATTATTAAGAAATATAAATTATCTGGTTGAAATGAGCCAAATACACCACTCTTGTTTTATTTTCATAGGGTAAGGATCAGATTCAAGTAGAGCTTGACACAAGAGAAAGTCATTATCAAAAAGTCAAAACATTAGTGTTGTCAAAGATGTAAAGAAAACAGGACCCTTATGTATTCGATAAGGATGTAAATTAGTACAGTATAGAGATTCAACAATAAATTAAAAATAGAACTACAAAATCATCCAGAAATCCTAATACTGGCTATATATCCCCCCAAAAAAGAAAGAAAATGACCATCCCCAAGAGATATCTGCACCCCCATGTACACTGCAGCATTATTCAAAATAGCCAAGATATGAAAACAATCTAAGCATCCATCAATGGACACTTAGCCATTACTCAGCCATAAAAAAGGAACCTACCATGTCTGAAAACATGGATGAACCTGAATGACATTATGCTAAGTGAAATAAGCCAAACAGAAACACAAACGCTGCATAATCTCACTTATATGTAGAACCTAAAATAGTCAAACTCATAGGATCATGGAATAGAATGGTTATTGCCAGGTGCTGGAGGATGGGGCAGATGGGGAGTAGTTGGTTAAGGGGTCCAAACTTTCAATTATAAGAGGACTAAGTTCTAGAGACTTAATGTAAAGCATGATGACTAGAGTTAATAATACTCTATTGTATACTTGAAATTTGCTAAAAAAGTAGATTTCAATTGTCCTCACCCCCACACTCCCACAGACAAATGGTAACTATGTGACATAATAGACATGTTAATTAGCTTGATGTGGTAATCATTTCACAATACGTATGTGTTATCAAATCATCATGTTGTACATTTAAATGTTTACAATTTTTGTCACTAATACTAAATAAAGCTCAAAAAAGGGAGTCATTGCTGCAACCTCTGTTAGGAGTACTTATAAATCTACCCAGGCTTTAGAAAAGAAAAAAAAAAGCCAATGAGGGTCCACTCGGCAGCTCTACTGTAGGATTTCTGAAAAATTGGTCAGTATAATGACAACCCTATCACTGTGGAGACTAAGTGCTATGCCAAACTTCTATCGACTTCAATGGGGAGGGCACCAGATTCAAGGGTCTGAAGAAGAGACCCAGAGCCAGCAAACGAGACCTGGGGCTTCACTGAGGCTTACACACAGGGGAGAGGGTCCAGTGGTGGTGGGATGAACAGGAGAACTGCCACCACTTGGAAAGGCATGCAATGTATACAGTATTTTTACTTAGAACCCTTTCCCTGACCACCTCCATTTGGCAACATTCATTCAACCCAAAACTCAGGACCTCGATCCTCTGTATCTCCCATGTTCTGTGGGTCAGGCCGGGGGCTCAGATGTTTCTCATAGACAGGAACGAATCTCTAGTTTAGCCACTCCTGGATTCCCTAGCTCTAGAGCACACATTCAGGTGCATCTGCCATACAGGGCCATTCTTAGGGTATGCCTAAGATATTGCCTCTCAGGTGCATTTACCATCACCTAAGATAATCTTGATTCAGCATTCCTGAAGAGGGCAGTGAAGGCAGTAGAACAGCCAGGGCTACTAAATAGAAGGGCCTGAAACTGACTTTATAGAGTAATGTCCAAAAAGCCTGGATGTGAGGATAAATAATCATTTCTCCCCACAAAACACTAAACAAATCTCTTGTGATGTATTGGCGAGTTCTTATTTGCAGTCATATGATGTTACTATTTTCTATTACAAATTGCAAATTCAATTCTCAAATTCAATTATCCTGGAGACAGCCAACCAATAAGTTTAGCAGTGTTTGAAAAGAAAGACAAGTTGCACCCAGGTTTATAAATACACATGTAGACACAAAAGTGTTAAATGTAAGCCTCAGCAAAATTGAAAATGGGCAGTTTCTAGATCCAGATTGGGCCAGAAGTGGGAGAGAGGATTTTTGGTGGAGAGACACAAGAGACTCCTGGATCTGTGTGTTTTCTGGAATAGCATTTCCAAATGATTCTCCAGGAAGGACACATTTTTTATTACCATTCACAAGGCATTAACGTGTCTAAGATTCCAAAAATTCTTAAAGAAACATTCTTTTTTAAATCATGTCTTTAAAAGAAAAAAAAAATCTCTTTTTACATTGTTTACTATCATGCCACATATTCGTTTCACCACAAAACACTTTTTTAAAGAATTCTTATGAATAACACTTCTTGGAAATTTTGCTTCATAAAGCTCTCCTAGGGAGACAATGATGCAGAGTAAATAAATTTCAGGTTATGCAGGACATACCATTGAATATAAGACTTACACCAGAAGATATTTTCTTTCCATGAAAAGCCACAAACATTTATAAAACATATTTTGAGGCAGGTCTATTTAGGACCTTGCTATTCAAAATATGGTTCTTGGAAAAGGAAGGTTAGCATCACTGTGGATCTTGTTGGAAATGTGGAAACTCTGGTCCCACCACAGAGCTACTGAATGAGAATCTTGCATTATCTGCAACATCCCCAGCTGATTCCTGTGCACAAAAAGTTTGCGAAAGTCTATTGTAGAATACTCAAACTTCTAAAGTTATGAATATCACACATTTCTGCATGTAAATTAGAAAACACAAACTAGAAACATATAATTAAGGTTAATTGCACTTATCTTTTAAAATGTGACGATTAAAACGTGAGCATTAACCAATTGCAAAGCATAAACAATGATATTAAAATATCATGTAAGCCTTGAATAGGTGACCAGTTTGAATTCATATATATCAGCATCAGATCTGGATCTAAATAACTGGATAAGAATATATTAGGAAATAAGGAGAATGACAAAAGCCATGGACAACCTGGCGTAAAACCACAACTCTCGCTTGATTAACACAAAACAATTTGCTAGTGAGTAGAGAAAGACATTTAATGCCATGAATGCGCCAAGGCTACATTGACACGTAGTATACAGAATCCTCAATTTACTTACACTCTTCTAATAGTGCCAAATGTCAAGTTTAGAAATATTCTAATGGTTTGAAAATATCTATTTAACATTTATTTATCACTGGTTAATTATATCATTTCAAAAATGCTTTCTTTGGATTAGTGCTGTCCTCAGATCAGTTAGAAATAAACTTTCCAATCAAAGGGAACATCATCTAGTATATTGGATGGATTATAAACAATCTACCACGTTGAAAGCACACATAGTACAAAGTTATAGCAAGAAGTTTCAGGAAACATACATGACAAATATTGGGTGCCAGAATATGATTAAGGATCTGGAAAAAGCTCCGTCTCGTTATTTATCTGTGTATCCTCACATCACATCACTCGGAGTTAGTGTAGTCTGTAGGTTAGAGGGTGGAGTAGGAGACTCCCTCTCTTCCAAAGTCTCTGTGTTAGTCCTTTTTGAGTTACTGCCTTTCTCATTGAACCACTGTTCAATGATTTTTCTGAACAATGGTCCTCTGAAGGCAGTAGCTTCCTAGTGGACGAGTGTCTGATTTTTCCCAGCACTACCTAGTACAGAGCTGGGCTCAGAGTTCATACTTGTAAAGCCAGAGATAAGAGATCTTGAAGAAAGAATTATGAGCGATTCAAGGGTAATACATTGGCATAATTTAAGAATAGAAAGCCAGCTCTGCAAGCAATCAGACTAATGGAAGATCTGAGCCAGGAAACTCTCTCTCTCTCTCTCTCTGTATGTGTGTGTGTGTGTGTGTGTGTGTGTGTGTGACTTCAAACAATTTGGAAGACTTGGTGTTATTATACTAATTTTACAGTTGAGTAAAGTTATACCTAGAGAGGTTAAGTTCACAGCTAGTCAGTGCTGGAATTAGGGACCAAACCTGGTTCTGCCTGACTGTAAAACTAGGACTCTTCAATCACTCTTTTTCAGGGTTTCTTAACCTCAGTACTATTGGCAATTAGTGCAGGATAATTCTTTGTTGTGGAGGGTCATGCTATGTATTGTAGGATAATTCTTTGTTGTGGAGGGTTATGCTATGTATTGTAAAATGTTTAGAAGCATCCCTGATTGCTACCCACTAGATGTCAGAAGCACATTACCCACCACTACCCCCACGGTGATAACAAAAAATGTGTCCAGACATGGCCAAATGTCTCCTGGGAGAAAATCATCCCTGATTGGAAACTACTGATCTATTAATAGTAGGTCCATAGGATCCCTAAGGTGAGCATGTTACAGTAAATCACCTCCTGAACATGAACCACTGACACAACCTTATTAATGTAGACAGCTTAGTGGGCTTGCCTATAGTCACTTCTACTTCTAAAAGAAATAGAAATCTTTTTTTTAAAAAAAATACTTTAAGTTCTGGGATACATGTGCAGAATGTGCAGGTTTGTTACATAGGTATACACGTGCAATGGTGTTTTGCTGCACCCATCAACCCATCATCTACATTAGGTATTTCTCCTAATGCTATCCCTCCCCTACCCCCCAACCCCTGACAGGCCCCGGTGTGTAATGTTGCCCTCCCTGTGTCCATGTGTTCTCATTGTTCAACTCCCACTTATGAGTGACAACATGCAGTGTTTGGTTTTCTGTTCCCGTGACAGTTTGTTGAGAATAATGGCTTCCAGCTTCATCCATGTCCCTGCAAAGGACATGAACTCATCCTTTTTTACAGCTGCATAGTATTCCATGGTGTATATGTGCCACATTTTCTTTATCCAGTCTACCACTGTTGGGCATTTGGGTTGTTTCCAAGTCTTTGCTATTGTGAACAGTGCTGCAATAAACATACATGTGCATGTATTTTTATAGAAGAATGACTTATAATCCTTTGGGTATATACCCAGTAATGGGATTGCTGGGTCAAATGATATTTCTGGTTCTAGATCCTTGAGGAATCGCCACACTCTCTTCCACAATGGTTGAACTAGTTTACAGTCCCACCAACAGTCTAAAAGCGTTTCTATTTCTCCACATCCTCTCCAGCATCTGCTGTTTTCTGACTTTTTAATGATTGCCATTCTAACTGGTGTGAGATGGTATCTCATTGTGGTTTTGGTTTGCATTTCTCCAAAGGCCAGTGATGATGAGCTTTTTTTTTCATATGTTTGTTGGCTGCATAAATGTCTTCTTTTGAGAAGTTATCTGTTCATATCCTTTGCCCACTTTTTGATGGGTTTGTTTTTTTCTTGTAAATTTGTTTAAGTTCTTTATAGATTCTGGATATTAGCCCTTTGTCAGATGGATAGATTGCAAAAATTTTCTCCCATTCTGTAGATTGCCTGTTCACTCTGATGATGGTTTCTTTCCATCAATGATAGACTGGATAAAGAAAATGTGGCACATATGCACCGTGGAATACTATGCAGCCATAAAAAAGGATGAGTTCATGTCCTTTGCAGGGACATGGATGAAGCTGGAAAAACATCATTCTCAGCAAACTAACATAAGAACAGAAAACCAAACACTGCATGTTGTCACTCATAAGTGGGAGTTGAACAATGAGAACCCATGGACACAGGGAGGGAACATCACACACCGGGGCCTGTCAGGGGTTGAGGGCCTAGGGGAGGGATAGCATTAGGAGAAATACCTAATGTAGATGACGGGTTGATGGGTGCAGCAAACTACCATGGCATGTGTATACCTATGTAACAAACCTGTACGTTCTGCACATGTACCCCAGAACTTAAAGCATAATAATAATAATAATAATAATAGTAATAAAGGAAATAATAGACGGTTTTTCTTAGGTAAATTGTTTTTGAGGTCACTGGCAATAAGTGAAAGCCTTTAATTTTGCCCATCTGGGCCATGTTTCACAAATATTACTGAAAACGCCTTTTCAAAATAGCAATAAAGGCTAAGGTATCAGGGACTCTGTAGTATTTTTTAATATAAAACAAAACAAAACAAAAATGTGAAAATAGCTGTAACAGAGCTTAAGGTCCAGTCTGAATTTAGGTGTGGGATTGAACCATTTCTTTTTTTTTTTTTTTTTAACAGAAATCCTCATTCTTTGGCCCATATCTTTTTTATTATTATTATAATTTAAGTTTTAGGGTACATGGGCACAATATGCAGGTTAGTTGCATATGTATACATGAGCCATGTTGGTGTGCTGCACCCAGTAACTCGTCATTTAACATGAGGTATTTCTCCTAATGCTATCCCTCCCTGCTCCTGCCACCCCACCACAGGCCCTGGTGTGTGATGTTCCCCTTCCTGTGTCCAAGTCTTCTCATTGTTCACTTCCCACCTATGAGTGAGAACATGTGGTGTTTGGTTTTTTGTCCTTGTGACAGTTTGCTGAGAATGATGGTTTCCAGCTTCATCCATGTCCCTACAAAGGACATGAACTCATCATTTTTTATGGCTGCATAGTATTCCGTGGTGTATATGTGCCATATTTTCTTAATCCAGTCTATCATTGCTGGACATTTGGCTTGGTTCCAAGTCTTTGCTATTGTGAATAATGCCGCAATAAACATACCTGTGCATGTGTCTTTATAGCAGCATGATTTATAGTCCTTTGGGTATATACCCAGTAATGGGATTGCTGGGCCAAATGGTATTTCTAGTTCTAGATCCCCGAGAAATCACCACACTGACTTCCACAATGGTTGAACTAGTTTACAGTCCCACCAACAGTGTAAAAGTGTTCCTATTTCTCCACATCCTCTCCAGTACCTGTTGTTTCCTGACTTTTTGATGATGGCCATTTTAACTGGTGTGAGATGGTATGTCGTTGTGGTTTTGATTTGCATTTCTCTGATGGCCAGTGATGATGAACATTTTTTCATGTGTCTTTTGGCTGCATAAATGTCTTCTTTTGAGAAGTGTCTGTTCATATCCTTCACCCACTTGTTGATGGGGTTGTTTGTTTTTTTCTTGTAAATTTGTTTCAGTTCATTGTAGATTCTGGATATTAGCCCTTTGTCAGATGAGTAGGTTGCAAAAATTTCCTCCCATTCTGTAGGTTGCCTGTTCACTCTGACGGTAGTTTCTTTTGCTGTGCAGAAGCTCTTGAGTTTAATTAGATCCCATTTGTCAATTTTGGCTTTTGTTGCCATTGCTTTTGGTGTTTTAGACATGAAGTCCTTGCCCATGCCTATGTCCTGAATGGTATTGCCTAGGTTTTCTTCTAGGGTTTTTATGGTTTTATGTCTAACATTTAAGTCCTTAATCCATCTTGATTAATTTTTGTATAAGGTGTAAGGAAGGGATCCAGTTTCAGCTTTCTACATATGGCTAGCCAGTTTTCCCAGCACCATTTATTAAATAGGGAATCGTTTCCCCATTTCTTATTTTTGTCAGGTTTGTCAAAGATCAGATAGTTGTAGATGTGTGGTATTGTTTCTGAGGGCTCTGTTCTGTTCCATTGTTCTATATCTCTGTTTTGGTACCAGGACCATGCTGTTTTGGTTACTGTAGCCTTGTAGTATAGTTTGAAGTTAGGTAGCGTGATGCCTCCAGCTTTGTTCTTTTGGCTTAGGATTGACTTGGCAATGCGGGCTCTTTTTTGGTTCCATATGAACTTTAAAGTAGTTTTTTCCAATTCTGTGAAGAAAGTCATTGGTAGCTTGATGGGGATGGCATTGAATGTATAAATTACCTTGGGCAGTATGGCCATTTTCACGATATTGATTCTTCCTACCCATGAGCATAGAATGTTCTTCCGTTTGTTTGTATCCTCTTTGATTTCATTGAGCAGTGGTTTGTTGTTCTCCTTGAAGAGGTCCGGGATTGAATCATTTCAAACAAAATATCAGATTCTCTTTTATGCTGCAGAATGGGGCTAGTAATATTGCCCAACTTCAAAGGTGAGGAGAGTCTCTTCCTGAACATGTAGAAAGAGGGTCACCCAAAATCATTTGGAGTAGTGACAATGACATTGGATTTGGAGTCAGAAAGAAGGCCTAGATTACCTCCTCAAATGATTACCATCTTTTTGACCTTCTAGGGGCCAATAGTCTCTGAGTTTCATATTTGAGCCTCAGATTTGTGTAATTGCAATAATAGTCTCTATCTCATAGAGCTAAGGTAATGATTAGATGGAATGTTCAGTGGAAAAAAAAGACTTCTAAGCACAAATATGGCTTCAAACATTAAGCTTTGATTGCTCCAAAACTTACAAATAATTGCTTACATCGCATTTTGCAATGGATACAAATGGCCAGGGGGATTATCCCATAGGTAAATAACACAATGCTCTTTCAAAGTTTTCTATCAAATTAAGACTCTTGGAAGCAAAATGATCTTAGGCCCCGTGACCACACCATGTAACTAAATTTAGTCTGATTTTCATCTTACCCTGGCATAAAAATGAGGGAAAGCAGACTCAATCAACTCTTCAGCCACCTCCCTTATCCCACACCATGATAATGGATTCAATATCTCTGTGCCTTAGTCTCTTCAGGCTGCTATAACAAAATGGCTTAGACTAGGTAATTTATACACAAAAGTGTTTATTGCTCACAGTTCTAGAGGCTGGAAAGTCCACGATCAGGATGCCAGGAGATTCGGTGTCTGGTAAGGGCTTGTTACTCACACATGGAGACCCCTTGTAGCTTTCTCACATTGTGGAAGAAGCAAGCAAGCTCCCACAGGCCTTCTTTATAAAGGCACTAATTCTATTCATGAGGCAGATCCCTTATAACCTTGTCACCACACAAAGGCCCCACCTTTTAATACCATCACTTTAGGGTTAGATTTCAACAAATAAATTTTGAGGAGAAACATTTAAATCATAGTACTCTGCCCATGGCCTCCCAAAATTTATGTCCTTCTCATATGCAAACTATATTAATTCCATCCCAATAGCATCAAAAGTATTCACTTGTTCTAGCATCAACTCAAAATTTAAAGTTCAAAGTCTCATCTAAATCAGGTGTGGGTGAGACTCAAGGTACAACTCATTCTGAGAGCAAATTCTGCTCCAGCTGTGGGCCAGTGAAATCAAACAAGTTATGTGCTTTCCACAACACATTGCACAATCATTCAGACCTCAGGACTGGCCCAACTTAACTCAAAAAACAGACATGTTTTCCTTCCAACTTGAGTTGTTGCAAGATACTACCTGCTCTCCTTTAGAAACTAGTAATCATGGGATACAAGAAAACGAAGCACAGGAAGTGGAAAACCTTAAGTCTCTGCCATGTCCCAGACCAGAGTCAGTGAGGATACATGCATATGTATGTGAATATTCACCTTTATGTATGCACATACGCATAGGCAAGTGTATTCATCAGTCTGCATGTGGGTGTTTCTGCACAAGCATATGCATGTGTGTGACTATTTGCGTGGGAATGTGTATGTGGGCATATGTGCATTTTAGTTTGTGTATTCATGTGTTGGTATATGTGGGTGTGGATATAAGGGTAGATGTACATATATATCTGCAGATATTTGTTGGTTGAATTTGCACAGATTTCTGAATATGTCATCAGGGTGGAAGTGGGAAGAAGGAGAAAATGGAAATAGAATGAAATTCTCTCATTGAACCTACAGTGGGAATTTAAGGAAACAGCATGCTATTAACCAAATCAGGAGCTGGTCTACAGTCACCTCACTGAGGACTGTGGGAAGAACACAGTTGAAATTATCTTTAAACATCAGCAAAAATAGAGTTACTTGGACTCTGGATTTCATGTTGAATTTTCTCCAGCTACATGGGGCTTCCTTATAACTATAAGGAAGTTGGGTGGTAGGTCGTAGCTGCTTTACGGGGAAGAGTTGTATCCAGAATAAGCAAAATAAGAGTAAAAGGTAAAGGCATGGGGAGCCCAAAAGTCTACCCAATAACTCTAGTAGCTTATTCTGTCTTTCAATTGCAGAGGAAGTGGAGCCCAGGCCAAGGCAGCACTGGAAATACTGTGTTAATCCCTTCCTTCTAGCCCTCAGAACAACCCCTGAATGAGATCCCACTATACTGGGAGGCAGGAAAAAGAAAGAAACCCCAATTTCAATACAGGAATATTAATAATAGTAGCAAATACTTATATGGTACTTAGTATGAGCAAGCACCATTTAAAGAGTTTTAGAAGTCATTATTGCTTATTGTTGTCATTTATGAATTGCCAATTGTATATCAGGCACTTTACTATGTGCATTAAAGATATATTCCATTTACATTTATTTTCATAACAACTGGTTGAAGTCTATATTAAGAAGTCAATTTTACTAAGGCAGAAACTCAGGCTCAACGACGTTGAGCTATGTGCTCAAAGTCATAGTGGTGGAGCAATGATTTGAACGCAGGCCTATTACAAATTGTCTTTATTTTCAGAGTTAGTTTTCTAAACTACAATCATGGTACCTAGGTTTGATTTGATAATGCAAAAGCAATATGTGATAGCCAATTTTTCTCTTTATCCTAGCAAGGGAAAACATTACAAAGCAATTTACAAAATTCAGTATGTTCCTACCACATTCAGTTTCCATATGCATATTGGATGGAAGTTAGCTGAAACTTTCCCCTAGATATCTGAACTGCAGAATAGTGTACAATTGGCCCTCCATATCTATGGGTCCTCCATCTACAGATTCAAACGAACTGAGGTTTTAAAATGTTTGGAAAAAACATAATAAAACATAACGACATACAAATAAGATCAAGACATTTAACCACTATTTGCATGTCACTTCCACTGCATTAGGTATTACAAGTAATCTAGAGATAATTTAAAGTATACAGGAGAATGTGTGTAGATGATATGCAAATAGTACAGCATTTTATATAAGAGATTTGCGCATTCGTGAATTTTGGCATCTGCAGTGGTTCTGGAACAAATCCTGCAAGGATATTGAGGGACAACTCGAATTCAGGACAGTTCAAACCAAATTAGAAGATCAAGTACCCAAGATGAGCATGGCTCACTTTACCTATTAGCTCCTCCTGTTTGCATGAACTTGGAAAACTGTACTGTCATACTTGGATGTAGATGAAACCTAGAAATGCTAGGAATCTTCAAACCTGAGAGAAGTATATTTCTTATGCCCTTTTTTGTGTATGTTTCCATTAAGAGCTGTATTTTGTGACATGTGGTGAGACATTAATTGCCATCTACTACGTGTTTCCTTAGCACCTTGCTCTAAACAGCATTCTACAGTAAGGGATGGCTTGTTCATAAAGGTTACCAGTTGATATTAATGCTAAATATTGCCTCATTTATACTATTCCTACTAACCCAAGTATGTGGCTATGGGGAGAGGGGATGTGCTTTTTAATTAAATAGTCAAGAACAGAAAACACTGAGCTCTATGAGAAAGGTAAAAGAAAAAATAGGAATAGCTGCTATTCTAGCATCTAATATGTTACTAAGTCAGTAAAATACATGATTTCTCCTCTTATTTGCGTAACTTAAATAACTGAGGTAATTTGGTATCTGGAAACATTGCAGCTCCCTCTCTTTTCATTCTTTGGCCAGCTGAATTAACTAATTGATACGGTTAGGCTTTGTGTCCCCACCAAAATCTCATCTTGAATTGTAATCCCCATAATCCCCATAATCCCCCTGTGTCAAGGGAGAGACCAAGTGGAGGTAATTGAATCATGGAGGCAGTTTCGCCTATGATGTTCTCATGATAGTGAGTTCTCAGGAGATCTAATGGTTTTATAAGGGGCTCTTCCCACTTTGCTTGGCACTTCCCCTTCCTGCTGCCTTGTGAAGAAGGGGCCTGCTTCCCCTTCACCTTCTGCCATGATTCTAAGTTCCCTGAGGCTTCCCTAGTCATGCTGAACTGTGAGTCAATTAAACCTCTTTCCTTTATAAATTATCCTCTCAGGCAGTTCTTTGTAGCAATACAAAAACGAACTAATACACTGATGAATATAGTTTTCCATTTACCCTGGATAAGACCTCAGAATCCATCTTAACACAGCATGTCAGAAAGCCATGCCAAATAGATGATTACCACTCTGTGAGCCCTAGTTGCCAACTCTGTCATAGATTATTGATCTGAGGAGAGAAGGAGAAAGAAGTTTCACAGATACAATATTTGGCATTCCTGAAATAGGCCTTGCTATTTGCCCAACATATAACTAAGACGTGAAATTCTAGTAGGTCTGAGGAAATAGTGGCACCTGTTGGTGCCATTCCAGACCAAGACATAGACTTCATTCAGGCTTGGATGATAAATGGTCTATTGCAGATAAAGATATGTATTTCAAACAAAGCATTTTTTATTTACTGAAATTATTAAATTTATAACTTCTGATTTGAAAATAAGAATCTTATCTATCACACTTTTATGGGCATTACTGTCAAGGCTATCTTTATGTTACATAGATGCACTGAGCTTTTGGCCAGATACCATTAAATGTTTGACTTCTGAAACTCACCTGCATTTCTGATGTCCTGATCACCAAATATTTGCATGTTTGTTTGCTCCCCTTTCCTTACAGGGGGAGAATGCACTGATCATGCTAATGTGGCCATTCTGCTTTACAAAAGCTTTCTTTTCTCTTTCATTGTATGCTAATCTATTGCAAGTCTGATAATTTTCATTCCCTTAAAACTCAGTTTTTCACAACCTGACAAGTAATTTTTCTGAGTTTTTTTTCTGACAATGGTAGATCCAGAGTCTCAATAAACTTCACCCAGAATCAAATTTCTGGAGTAGCCATCTGCTTCTCTCATTATAATCTTGGTATAAGCAGTATAGCTCGGTGGTTAAGAACAAAGAATTTGGATCAGACAAATTGGATTTTTGCAACTTTCTGGTTGTGTGACCTTTGGTGAATCTCAAAACCTCTTTAAGCCTCAGTTTTGGCATTTGTGTAACAGTAGTACTGGTATGTATTTGTGATGCTGTAAGCTTGTTGTGAAGATGGTATGAAATGATGAATAGATATGGTCAGTAGTCCTGTTTGTTAGCAATTGGTATATATTAGTTGTTATTATTCCTTGTTTAAAACTCCACTGACATTAAATAGCCACATGAAGAGCATGGTGACATGTGAACAGTATCATCTTCCTAATGATTTTATGCTCATGAAACCTAAACTTACTTTTGTGACTTAAAATTGCTACACCATCAACAGTTGAAGCTTCTTGATGGTGAGAAATCTATTTTATGTAGAATTACTTAAAAGGACATTTTAACTATAGTAGCAATTTCAATTGACTTCCTGTCATTTCCAAGTCACTCAGTGTCAGCCTACCTCCTCTTCAGGGAACTAGTTCCTCCCAAGACTTCTCATGTCAGGTTGGCCTAGCATGATCGGAAAAAATCACAAGTTGGCTGTCAATCATCCAAAAGCATCTCTTCAGCACCTAAAAGGGCATAATGCTATGCTAACTACTGTGCGAAGTACATTACACAGACATAGCCATAGTAATCTTGCAACTTTTATTCTCCAGGCAGAAAGAGAAAGGATCTTTGTGCTTAATAAAAAGTGGTATGCTGTGGTGAAAGGAGCATTCTCTTGTGTTAAGAGACCAGGCTTCCCCAGGTTTGTCCTTCAGCAATGCATTTTACATTTCTGAATATATTTCTTCATTGAAAAGCAGAATTATAAAATCTGCGTACCCCTAGTGTTCTTAATCCTTTAAAAAATGTTTGCAATGTGCCATGAATATATACATATATATTTAAAATATAAACATATTTAACATTATAAATATAAACATATTTAATATTATAAATATAAATATATTTAACATATTAAATAGAAACATATTTTATATATTAAATAGAAACATATTTTATATATTAAATAGAAACATATTTTATATATTAAATAGAAACATATTTTATATATTAAATATAAATATATTTATTGTATATATTAAATATAAATACAAATATATATATTTATATATAAAATATATATATTAAATATAAATATAAATATATTTATATATAAATATATATTAAATATATAAAAATTATATATAATTATATAATATAAATTATATATATTTATATATTAAATATATAAATATATATATTTAACTTTTCTGCAAAAAAAGATGAGAAGAAAGATCAAAAGGAATAATAGCAAGTAAAAAAAACAGTGATCAGAACAGAGAGGACATGAGCAATACTAGCTAATTATGACTTTCAGTTTTTGAATTTCCACTCTGAGCCAGATCAAAAACAGAATCTCAAGCAAGTTAGTTGGGGATATGGTGGAATTTACTGTATGTTGGCTAGAGGTAACAATGTAGTAAATTGACAGGAGAGAAACCACACTTCTGGGTGATTATTTTGAAGTTCCTGAGTGGAGATATAAAGCAGAATAATGTTGCAGGGGGATTATTGGAGCTTTTTTCTTGGTGTTAGGGACTTTAAGCAAGGGTCTAAGAGGTCTCTAAAAGAAGTGGTTTTGGGGAACTCCTGGTATTCATTTCTCATTAGCTCTGAGGTTCTGGAGACAGGACCAAGTAATCCTCCCCTCAACTTTCTGGAGCTTTTTTGAGAGGAGAAATAAGATAAAAAGTCCTACAGTGGTTTCCCATTGCTCTAAGGATACTGTATTAGTCTCTTCTCAAGCTGCTAATAATGACATACCAGAGACTAGGTAATTAATAAAGGACTGAGGTTTAATTGACTCACTGTTCCACATGGCTGGGGAGGTGTCACAACCATGGCAGAAGGTGAAGGAGGAGCAAAATCACTTCTTACGTGGTGGCAGGCAAGAGAGCATGTGCAGAGAAATTCCCCTTTATACAACAATCAGATCTCATGAGACTTATTCACTATCACCAGAAGAGCACGAGAAAGAGAAAGACCCATCCCCATGATTCAATTACCTCCCACAGGGCCCCTCCCACGACACCTGGGAATTATGGGAGCTGCAATTCAAGATGGGAATTGGGTGGGGACACAGTCAAGCCATATCAAATACATAGTATTTCCCTTATTTTACAACTAAAGACCCTGTCTCCAAAAATTCCCATTGCTCTCCATGCTCCAACCTCATCAGCAAATATTTGCAGTGTTTCTAAAGCACAATGTTTCAGGCTCCCTCCTGACACAATGGACTTTTGCAAATGATGCTCCTTCCGTCTGAGAACTTCTTTCCTTATTTTTGCTTAACCATCCCACACTCAACCTGTCTTTCAGCTTAAATGTCAATTTTGCAGGAAAGCATCCCCTGGGTCTTCAGACTAAATATGATCGCAGTTATAAATTCTCAAGAACACCTGGTCAGTTCTTTTCCTAGATAGCCAAAATGTTTGAAATCATGGAATTTCTGCATGATTGTTTGCCCTGGCTATCCCATTAGGCTGCAAGCCCCATGACAGCAGAGGCAGTTTAACTTCATACCTAATAAACCGTCTGCAGCTGCTCAGTAATGATAGCTGAGTATGTGAATGAATAACTGAGTAAATAAGCAAAAAAATCATATACTTTAAAATTATTATGTTGGTTACACATATTCATTGTAGAAAGTTTTAAAATTATAAAAGTATGAATAGGATAAAAAATTTTAGATCTATCACATAGGATAAATCATTTATTATATTTTTATTTATGATTTTAGTTATTTATGTATTAATAAATTATATTATTTAAGATATTATAATTTATTCTAGTAATATATATGCTTATATATCTGTAGTATATATGTATGTATATGTGAATATGTATCCATGTGTAATTTTGGATGGTAGGGCATATGTTGTTCATAAATTTTTTATTACAACTTAGAAATATATCATAACAAATTTTTCAAGTCATTAGATGTTCTTTACCAATATAATTTCTAATTGCTAAATAGCATTGCATTTGTTTGTTTGTTTCTCAAGTACCCCAGTTTATTTAACTAAAGCTTATTGTTGGCATTTGGATGATTTTAAATATTTTATTATAAACATGCTAGAATAAACAACTGTTTTGCTAAATTTTGCATGCTTTTTTCTTAGGATATATTTCTAAATGTGGCATTACTGAGTCTAATATTTTGATTCATACTGCCAAATTGTCTTTAAAAGGAAAGTAATTCTAAAGCTCTCTTACACTAGTGAGATGTAATACTCAGCTCAACAATATTATTCCTATACTCCTTTTAAACTCTTCGAAGTTGATAGACAAAATTTGTAGATTTTGTTTTAAATTCATATCTTTTTTATTACAAATATAGTGGAATTTATACATAAACACAGATAGATATGCTTATATATTTATTCGTATATACGCATATTCACCATTTCAAAAACAACTTTTTTTATATCGTGTATGGATCTGTTGCTGTCCTCACTCAAGTTGTTTGTCTTCTTAGTGATTTATAAATGTCTTCATGTATATTTCAAAGATACTTATACTACTTTTGCAGCATGTTATATTTTCTGAATTTGTTGATGTCTTTTAATTTTGACTCACTGTTTTGCTGTAAAGTGACACATTTTAATATAGTGAAAGTTACATCTTTTATTGTTCTCTTCAGGTATTTTATGCTCTGTGTGTGTGTGTGTTTTACATCTTATATAAAGATTTCATATTTCTGGTGCTATAAGTTATGAGGTAACATTTTCCATTTTTTTCTCCAAATAAATTTTCAGTTGTTCCATCAAATATCACTTATATAAAAATTCATTTTTTTCATGTGCCACTCATAACACATAGCAATTCTTATATACATTTGACTTTGGCATTGGATTTTGTATGCAGTTTTAACGGTCTACTAAGCTAATAGAAAACTACTTTATTAATTTTATAATACATTGTAATGTATGGTAAGTTCCTTATTGTTTCTTTTTCTTTATTAAAGTTTTTTTTTACTATTGTGATACATTTATTTTTATAGATAAAAAGAACTCATCAAATATCACTGGATAGTCATTGCACATTAAAATTAGAGATTAATTTATGCCATTATTCAAATCTTTTTACATATTGAAAAAAAGCTGTTTATTTTCCTTAACTGCAATATTTGTCAAGTTTATTCCTAAGCATTACATTTCTGTTATTGCAATTATAGATGAGATTTATTTCTTGTCATTACATTTTTCTGAGTTGTTATTATAATGATAGGAAAATTATTGGGTTTTATGAATTTAGTATGTAATTAATTACTTAAGTCTACTAGATTTCATTTTCTTGCAAATGATTATGAATTTGCATCCTACTTTTGTATGATTATTTCTGATGTTATTTTCTCTTCTTATTGCTTACTTAAAAACTTTTAGATCGATATTGACTACTGAATAAGCAAATATGTCTTAATTTTCAAATTTAAGGGGAATGCCTCTTTAGCTTGTTTATTAAGTTGATTTTGGAGCCCCAGAAGAATCATTCTACTCCTGAATTACTAAGGATATTTAAAATAAGAAATGTTAAATTTTATCAAAATTATCTTCTAAGCTATCATGTTTCTAAGACTATCATGTAGTCTTTTATAAATAATTTTTTAGATAAAAGCATTATTATTTTAAACTAATGCTTACTTTTCTAATTCAGTTAAAACTGTCTATAAGTAATTCCATCAGCCAAATTCACAGACTACTACCTAACCACTATTGTCTGTTAACCTTACAAGTAAGTCAACACACACTTAGGTTGAAATTTTCATATCTGAAATGCCATATACAGACTTGCAACAAGACTAAAAAAAGAATACACTAAGGTTCAGAGAATGAAAGTAGATCTTCTTCCTAGGTTAGGGGAATAGGGTCAATGGAATTGACCAGATAGCACAAAGCGATTGTAAGTTTCAGTTAGGGCACATATATTAGTGATGGTCATAAATATTCACAAGTTCTAAAAGTAGGAGGCAGACCAAATTTAGCAACGAAGATTTAGACAAATAGCTTCTGGGAAATGTCTATGAGCTGCAGAGCCTGACTTACAAAGCTGGGGGTTTAAGTACTCGCGCAGCCCTACAGCAAGGTAAAACAAGTAGTGCTCCTTAATAGAAAATGAATGACTCAGAAAAGTTACTGATGTAGGACCAAAATATAAACCAGCTCAGAAACCTAGCCCCACCAAAGGATCCCAGGTGAAGGAGTGAACATGTGGTTACTGAAGCCCTCAGAATCAGATCACGTTAGCACCTCTGGGGTCAGGCTGTGAGCTGGGCAGGAGGGAAGAACTTAGAGATAAGCTCTAAGTCACTGCAGTTCATGTAAAAGAACAAATAATATTAAGGCCTCTCAGACTGGCAAGATATGGAGCCTCTTACTATGTCTTGTCATCAGCCTATTTTCTCCTTGGAAATAAATCTGAACTTACATAGTCCAGTGGACCCAGTCAGGGGGAACCCATAAGAGGTGGAGAATTGAGGCAGAAAGCTGACAGGAATCATTTAATGAGTTCTTGCTTTTCAAATTCACACTCAAACTGAAGGAGATATTAACATGTCTGTATTGAGCATTCTGGAACTGGTGCAGGCACAGGCTTCAGAAAACCTGTATCCTATTCACTGGCATGACACAGTGTGAGGAGGTAAATCCTACTTGTAATGCTTGGTGATGCTTTCATCTAACCTGTCATTAAAACTGAACTATTTCTACACATTTTGGTCACTTGTCCTTAAATTATTAAAATGCTAAAAATGTGTCTGAGCAATTAAAATATAAATCATGAAGAATAAGCCGTTCTTTAAGAAAAATCCATTATGACAATTTGGGAAATGCAGTGCAGTATTGAAAATGCAAACAAAAATTCGAGTGCACCTTATTTCAAATAAAATAACTATCCACAATTATAATGCACATTTGTTTCCCCCAATGCCCTAAAATCACAGTTATCTTACTATATCTAATACATGATACAATTTAAGAGTAGATTATTTGAAAACACACAGGTAAGTGAGCCAATAATTAAAAGCAATGTAGAGGCACTTTCTTTTTTTCTTTGTTTTTTTGGGGGTTGGGGGAGACCGTGTCTCCCTCTGTCGCCCAGGCTGGAGTGCAGTGGCGCGATCTCGGCTCACTGCAAGCTCCGCCTCCCGGGTTCATGCCATTCTCCTGCCTCAGCCTCTGGAGTAGCTGCAACTACAAGCGCCCGCCACCACGCCCGGCTAATTTTTTGTTTGTTTGTTTTTTGTATTTTTAGTAGAGATAGGGTTTCACCGTGTTAGCCAGGATGGTCTCGATCTCCTGACCTCGTGATCTGCCCGTCTTGGCCTCCCAAAGTGCTGGGATTACAGGCGTGAGCCACCGCGCCCGGCCAGAGGCACTTTCTTGAAGAACTTGAAACCATATTAGAGTGAAGGACCCCTCTTGGCCCCATCTCATACACATCTCACTGTTTCCCTTTCCCATCCCATAACAACAGAGAGAAAGCTACCAAGTGATTTTTACTGGGATCCACTAAGAGACTTTTTAACAGGTGAGAGCAATTTATCACTTTCTTTTCCCTTCCTCTCCCCTAATGCCCTTATCTCCAAATATAGCCTGAGAAATTGTTGGGATTGAAATCTAGGAAGGAGCTTCTTAAAAAGAAAAAACCTTTGTCATCTTATTTGATTTTAACCTCAATCCTGAATTCTTCGCCCTCCTAGAGCAACTCAACTCAGTAATCAGATCCTAGTTTTAAATCAGAAGTGTAGTTGAAACCATTGATTTTATCCAATATTCTCTGAATAATTGGTTGGTACAAGAATTTCACCACCTGTTTATAGACGGTGGCCAGAAGTTAGAGCTGCCTGCTGATTGCTTTTTTGTGTGTTATTGTGATTTTAAACTATATTTAATGTTCTATTTGAATGGGAGATTTTGCCACCTGCGGGAGCATTCCAAAAAATAGCACTGGCTGCTGTGTATATGAATGTCAGAGTCAGATTCGTACTGCAAAGGGGCTGCAAAATTCATCAGTGGAAAATGGCTCGGCGAATTCTGTGAAAGCATCTTCCCTGGGAAGTCTAATCCTCTGTCAATGATACTTAAAAAGTAACTTCCATTCCTCCTCTAAGAAAATCGTAAACTTCTCTCCTAGGTTGTGGGCTGCAGCAGAGATATTAGAGAGATTTTTTGAGAAAATACGCCTCCTTCATTTGTCTCAAAAATGGACAAAAACGTAGATTCCACTAGTCACACACAATACAATATTGACATCATACTAAATTGAGTCTTGCATCATGTTTTTTCATTAAATATTGAGTTCTCATTCATTTCTCTTGCTATTATTTTAAAAACTCAAATTATATATTATTTTAAAACCACTTATGACTATATGAATATAATTAATTTCATGATCATTGAAGCTTTATCTACTATCTACTAAATATAAATAGTGCTTCAGAAACATCCTTTTTTTTTTTTTTTTTTTGAGACAGAGTCTTGCTCTGTCACCCAGCCTGGAGTGCAGTGGTGTGATCTCAGCTCACGACTGTCTCCACCTCCCGGGTTCAAGCAATTCTCTTGTCTCAGACTCCTGAGTAGCTGCGACTACAGGCGCACGCCGCCACCCCTGGCTAACTTTTGTATTTTCAGTAGAGACAGGGTTTCACCATATTGGTCAGACCCGTCTCAAACTCCTGACCTCAGGTGATCCACCCACCTCGGCCTCCCAAAGTGCTGGGATTGCAAAAACATTCTTATAAGTATACTTTTGTTCACATCTCTTAGTATCTCCTCAGTGAATATTCTACGATATTAATTATTTAACCAGAATGTATGAATATTTTAAATTTATTAGTATATTTTAATAATGTGCTTTCAGAAAGAATTAATCAATTTTCATTCTCATTAGTTGCATCGTACAGTCTGTCTTACTGCAGTCTGTGCAACACCATGATCGTTGTTTTTCAAACTTTGCCTGTTTAATGGACAGAAAAGCTAATTTTTGTTTAATTTGAATTTCATTAATTACTTATAAGAAATGTCTTTATATATTTCTCAGCTCTTCGTCACTATTATATGAGTATTTTGTTCATGATCTTTGTCCATGTATCTCCTTGGTTTCTCTCCTTGACTTGTAACTGTTCTTTACATAGTTCTAGTGTAAACCTTTGACATAGATTTTGATTGTTTTTCGTCAAAGAAATGCAGAATACTTTTGAAACTTTTAATACAGTTGCACCTTTTTTTGAGTTTGAAATGATGGTCCTTGCTTGATTTAAATTGTTTTTTCTTTGAATGCCTATGACCAAAATATCTCCCCGTTAAGCCAGCTTCTAGGCCCGGAAAAATGAAAGTTGCCTTGGGACAAAACAGGAAAACAGGATCCATCACCATTCTAAACCATCAGCTTTGTAAAGACATCTGAGATGATTATGGCACAAGAGGCACAGAGAGTAAGTGGATCTTAGTCCAGCAGAATGATTCCTCCTGGGACCAGAAAATTCCTCTCATTCTTAATTTTCTTTATTTGTTTTGCTTCCTATAATTACTTTAAAAATTATAATGTAAAATATTTTCAACAGACCAAATATGAGTAAGGATATCATGAACACTCATGTTATGAATATTCTGCTTAAGAAATGATCATCAAAACGATGAAGGCCCCAGGTACCTCATGCTGATCACATTCTTCTTAATGTCCTCCCAAACTAGAAAAAGTTACTGCCCTCAGAAAGAGTTTCTTATCCCTAAGAACTTCTTTATATTTAATCATATAGTTATATCATCCCAAATAATAGGCAGAATGGTTTTAAAATTGTCAAATATGCACATTTCAAATTTCATTAAGCAGAGAACATATATTTTCACCCATAATTATGTTTTGAAACTCACTCATGTTGATACCTATTTTACTCTTTTATAGTATTACATCATATAATGTTGATGGACATTTAGCTTGTGGTATATTCTTATTTTCTTTTCTTTTATCTTGTTTTATTTTTTGCTATTATAAACATAGCTGATAGGAATATTTATATACAGTTGACTTGTGAACAATATGAATTTGTTCTCATTTACTTATACATGGATTCTTTTCAATAAAGATGAAACAGAGTGTGTCTGCCTTTTCTTCTACCTCCTCCACCTCACCTGCCTCTGTCATCCCTAAGACAGCAAGACCAACCCCTCCTCTTCTTCCTCCTGAGCCTACTCAATGTGAAGAAAATGAAAATGAAGACCTTTATGATGATTCACTTCCACTTAGTAAACAGTAAACATATTTTCTCTTTCTGATGATTTTTTTAAATAACATTTTCCTTTCTCTAGCTTACTTTATTGTAAGAATACAGTATATAATACGAAATAAGTGTTAACTGTTTTTGCTATTGGTAAGGCTTCTGGTCAAAGTAGGCTATGAGTAGTTAAGTTTCTGAGGAGTCAAAAGTTATACAAGGATTTTTAACCAAATGGGAAAAGCGGCACCCCTCATCTTCATGCTGTTCAAGGATCAGCTGTGTATTCTTGAGAACCTGTGAGTTTGTCTAGATCAGCATACGCCATTTTTTAGTTGACTGGAATTTGCTTTTCAGGGTGGTTCTACAAATTTAAATTTCCATTTTTCATTAGAATTTACTATTATCACACCTTTTTTTGTTCTGTTTTTGTTTTGTTTTTGTTGTGATAATTGGTGTCTTATTATGGTTCTAATTAGTATTTCCATGATTACTATTGAGTTGACCTTCTTTTTGTATGTATATTGATCTTCACATTTCCTCTTCTTCAAATTGCTTACTAATATATCTTGCCTAATATTTACTGTGGTGTTTATCTTTTCTTATTGATTTGCAGGATCTTCTATTATAATCAGTATATTAATCTTTGTCACTTATATGCATGGCTACTATCATCTCCCAGACCATGGCTAATCTATTTTTTATTATGAAATATTTCATTCGCACAAAGAATATATATGATGAGTATATAAGGCTTGAAATATAATAAAACAAAAATTCTTGTGCCAAACACCTACCTTATGACCTGGTGATGAAATATCAGCAATACCCCTGAAGGTCTTTTGATGTTCTTTTGTCTTTCCTGACTATGTTAACCCCTCTTTTGAATTTTTAAAAACTCAGCTTTATTCAGATGTAATTATATGCAATAAATGCATACATTTTAAGTATATGGTTTGATATCTTTTGACAAGTATATATACCCATAATCAAGATGGAGAACACAGACTTGTTACCTCCAAAAGGTTCCCATGCGTTCTTTTGCAAGTAGCCCCTTTCCTAATCTCCAGCCTCAAACAACCAGTATCAGCTGTCAATATAGGTTAGTCTTCAGTGTTCTAGAATTTTATATAAATATAATCGTACATTATACAAAAGTACTTGGTGTCTCTGGCTTGTTTTGTGCAATATAGTGCTTTGAGATTTATCCATGTTGTTGTGTACATAGGTAGTTCTTTTTGAGTTCTGAGTAGTATTCCACTGTATGCAACGGTTTGCATACCCACTCTTCTGTTGCTGGACAATTAAGGTCTTTCTTATTAATTTGGATCCTAAAATATTTATATACAAGTATAGGCATATGCTTTATGTGGGCATATCATTTTATTTCTCTTGGGTAAGTACCCAGGGGAGAAATTTTTGGGTTGTATGGTAAGTCCTATGTTTAACTTTAAAACATTCCCAACGTGTTAGTACTCATGTTACATTCCCACCAGAAATGTAGGGATGTTTCAGGTAATCCATATTCATTAGGTAGGCTTAGTTCAAAGTTTTGTTTTAATTTTAGCTACTATTATTTAAATGGACATTTCTTAAGGACTAATGATGTTGAATATCTTTTTATGTATTTATTGATCATTCATAGATCTTCTTGGAAATGTGTCTATTGACATATTTTGTCAATTTTTTCAAAGTAGATTGTTTTCCATTTTTTTCTTTCTTTTTTTTTTTTTTTTTTCCTGGAGACAGAGTTTCACTCTGTCGCCCAGGCTGGAGTGCAGTGGCGTGATCTCGGCTCACTGCAACCTCCGCCCCGCCGGGTTCGAGCAATTCTCCTGCCTCAGCCTCCCAAGTAGCTGCGATTGCAGGCACCTGCCACCGTATCTGGCTAATTTTTGTATTTTTAGTAGAGACAGGGTTTCACCATCTTGGCCAGGCTCGTCTTGAACACCTGACCTTGTGATCCACCCACCTCAGCCTCCCAAAGTGCTGGGATTACAGGCGTGAGCCACCACGCCAGGCCTGTTTTCTTTTTATGATTGAGTTAAGTGTCCTTCATATAGTTGGGAGACAAGACCTCTCTCATATACATATAGGTGCAATATTTTTCCCAGTTAGTGGCTTGCTTTTTTATTTTAACGGTGTCATTAAAAAATATCCATTTACAGTTCACAGTGCAATGAGTTTTGACAGCCACATACACTTGTTAAACCACCACTACAGTATATACAAAATACTTCCATCCCTGCCTCCACTCCTGGCTGGTCACAGACAACTGATGATCTGCCTTCTGTCAAAATAGGTTAGTTTGCATTTTCTAGGTTTTTCAATTTATAAATTGAAACATTCAGTTTTTATTTTTGACTTATTTTACTCAGCATAATGATTCATTCATGGAGATCCATCTATGTGGTTGCATGTTTTAGTAGTATCCTAATTTTATTGCAAAATAGTAGTACATTGTGTAGATATGCTATATTGTGTTTTTCCATTCTCTTAATGATGGGAATTTGGATTATATCTGGTTTTTGCTTATTGTGAATAAAACCTCTGTGGACATTCATGTACAATGCTTTGTGTAGGCATCTATTTTCATTGCTCTTGGGTAAGTATCTGGTAATGAAATGTCTGGTTCATATGGTAGGTTATGTTTAACTTAATCAGGAACTTCCTAATGATTTCCTCATAGTTGTATCATTTTACACCCCTACCAGCAATGTATGAGAATTTCAGTTGCTTTATATCTCATCAGCATTTGGCATCGTCAGCCTTTTTAATTTTAGCTTAGTAATGTGTATGCAGTGACATCGTATCATGGTTTTAATTTGCTTTCCCCTGATGACTAACGCTGCTAAGCAACTTTTCATATGCTTATTTGCCATCCTTAAAACTTCTTTGGTGATGTGTCAATTCAAGATTTTACCCACGTTATATTGGGTTGTTTGCATTCTCATTTAGGATTTGTAAAAATTTTTTGTTCCAATTTTTTTTTTATCAGATTTGTGTTGTGTCAATATTTTCTTCCACTCTGTGGCTTACCTTCTCATTGTCCCAGTGGTGGTATTCAAAAGAAAAATGGTTTTAATTTTAACGAAGTCCAACGTATCAACATTTTCTTTTATGGTTTATATTGTTGCTGTTGTATCTAAACTGTATTTCCACATTTATTTCTAAGAGTTTTATAGTTTTAGCTTTTACATTTAGTCCCATGTTCCATTTCGAGTTCGCTTTTGTATGCAATGTGAATTGTCAAAGTTTATTTTTTTATATGGATATCAATCTTTTTTTTTTTTTCTTTTTTTTTGAGACAGAGTTTCCCTCTTTCGCCTAGGCTGGAGTGAAGTGGCGGGATCCGGGCTCACTGCAACCTCTGTCCCCCGGTTTCAAGCCATTCTCCTGTCTCAGACTCCCAAGTAGCTGGGATTATAGGTGCCTGCCACCATGCCCGGCTAATTTTTGTATTTTTAGTAGAGACGGGGTTTCGCCACGTTGGCCAGGCTGGTCTCGAACTCCTGGCCTCAGGTGATCCACCCGCCTCGGCTTCCCAAAGTGCTAGGATTACAGGCGTGAGCCACGGCGCCCGGCCAGGATATCAATTGTTAGAGTACTATTTGTAAATAATTAAATTTTAAAAAGTTTATTTCTTCTATTGTCTAGGTAAATCTTATAAAAATCAATTGACATGTGGGTATTTATTTCTGGACTCCTAGCTTGTTACAACTATATACATATATATTTACACACACATATACACACACACTACCGTACTTTCTTAATTACTTTATAATACGTTTTGAAATCAGATAGTCTTTCAACTTTTTTTCAAACTTGTAGTCATTGTATAGCCTTTTCATATAATATACATCTTATAATCAGCTTATCCATTTCTACAAAAATAGTAGCAAAAAGAAGGAGGAGGAGGAAAAAGGTGAGGAAGATGTAGAGGAGTAATATATCTGGTGTGCTTTAGACTGGGCTTGTGTCGAATCTATAGATCAGTTTGAGAGAACCTTACTAATATTGAATGATCAATAGATGAACATTGTACATCTCTTCATTTATTTGTGTTTATTTTATTCATGCTGGTAATTTGCAGTGTCCAAATCTTGTACCTGCTTTGCTAAATTTATATTTAAGTGTTTTCTGTTTCGTTGATTTCACTCGCGTCCATGTGAAGAGACCACCAAACAGGCTTTGTGTAAGCAAGGCTGTTTATTTCACCTGGGTGCAGGCGGGCTGAGTCTGAAAAGAGAGTCAGCCAAGGGAGATACGGGTGGGGCCGTTTTATAGGATTTAGGTAGGTAAAGGAAAATTACAGTCAAAGCCGGGGGTTGTTCTCTGGCAGGCAGGAGTGGGGGTCACAAGGTGCTCAGTTGGGGAGCTTTTTGAGCCAAGATGATCCAGGAGAAGGAATTTCACAAGGTAATGTCATCAGTTAAGGCAAGGACCGGCCATTTTCACTTCTTTTGTGGTGGAATGTCATCAGTGAAGGCAGGAACAGGCCATTTAAATATCCCTTCTTTTGTGATTCTTCAGTTACTTCAGGCCATCTGGATGTATAGGTGCAGGTCACAGGGGATATGATGGCTTAGCTTGGGCTCAGAGGCCTGACATTCCTGTCTTCTTATATTAATAAGAAAAATGAAACAAAATAGTGGTAAAGTGTTAGGGCAGCGAAAATTTTGGGGATTAGTATGGAGAGATAATAGGCGATGTTTCTCAGGGCTGCTTCGAGCGGGATTAGGGGCGGCGTGGGAACCTAGAGTGGGAGAGATTAAGCTGAAGGAAGATTTTGTGGTAAGGGGTGATATTGTGGGATTGTTAGAAGAAACATTTGTTGTATAGAATTATTGGTGATGGCCTGCATACAGTTTTGTATGAACTGAAAAACTAAATGGAATAAGAGAAGGAGAAAAACAGGTATTAAAGGACTAAGATTGGGGAGGACCTAGGACATCTAACTGGAGAGTGCCTAAGGAGATTCAGCATAGTCCTGCCAGCAAAGATTATTTATTTACTTTAAGAGTTAAGAGTGGCAGTTTGGGGATAGCACCAGGAGATATCAGCTGTAATGGCTTGGAGAAACAGTGTAAACTGGCAGTGTAAACGAGAGCAGGGCATGTATGAGTAGTTGAGAGCGGTGAATAGGAGTATGACTAGACAGAAGATAGTAGGGATGACAAGTTTTCTTTTTTTTTTTTTTTTTTTTTTTTGGTCGGGGAGCGCAGTCCAAGTTGGTCTGGTGTCTGGAATGAGACTGGGGCCTAATAAAAAGGAGCGTCTATACAGGAGCTTAAATGGGCTGTACCTTGTAGCGTTTTGAGGACAGGCCCGAATTCTGTGAAGGGCAAGTGGTAAAAGTATTGTCCAGTCCTTTTTAAGTTGGTGGCTGAGCTTGGTGAAGTGTGTTTTTAAAAGACCATTATTCCGTTCTACTTTTCCTGAAGATTGAGGATGGTAAGGGATATAAAGGTTTCACTGAATACCAAGAGCCTCAAAAACTGGTTGGGTGATTTGACTAATAAAGGCCGGTCTGCTATCAGACTGTATAGAGGTGGGAAGCCCAAACTGAGGAATTATGCCTGACAGAAGGGAAGAAATGACTGTGGTGGCCTTCTCAGACCCTGTGGGAAAGGCCTCTACCTATTCAGTGAAAGTGTCTGCTCAGACTAAGAGGTATTTTAGTTTCCTGACTCGAGGCATGTGAGTAAAGTCAATTTGCCAGTCCTGGGTGGGGGCAAATCCCCGAGCTTGATGTGTAGGAAAGGGAAGGGGCCTGAGCTATCCCTGAGAAGTAGTAGAATAGCAGATGGAACACTGAGAAGTTATTTCCTTGAGGATAGATTTCCACGATGGAAAGGAAATAAGAGGTTCTAGGAGGCAGGCTAGTGGCTTGTACTATAGCACAGCCTGCCTTAGCTGGTGTGTGGCAATTAGGCTGGGTAGAACTGCCATCATTAAACCAAGTGTGATCAGGGTGAGGAACAGGAAAGAAGGAAATATGGGGAAATGGGGTGAATGTCAGGTAGATCAGAGAGATACAGTCATGGGGGTCAGGTGTGGTATCAGGAATAATGTGGGAGGGCAGATTGAAGTCCGGGCCAGGAACAATGGTAATTGTGGGAGACTCAACAAAGAGTGAGTACAGCTGAAGGAGCCAGGGAGCAGAAAGTATATGTGTCAGGTGTGAGGAAGGAAATAGATTTTGGAAGTTATGAGAACTGTAGAGAGTGAGTTGAGCATAGTTTGTGATTTTAAGGGCCTCTGAAAGTATTAGGGCGGCAGCGGCTGCCACACGCAGACTTGAGGGCTAGGCAAAACAGTAAGGTCAAGTTGTTTGGATAAAAAGGCTACAGGGCGCAGTCCAGGTTCTTGTGTAAGAATTCTGACTGCACAGCCCTGCACTTTGGCTGTGGGTAATGAAAAGGGTTGGGATGAGTCAGGGAGAACTAGGGTGGGGGCTGTCTCTAAATCTGTCTTCAAGGAACAGAAAGAGGAGTGGGGAAAGGATTTAGGATCTATGGGGTCAGCTAGGTTTCCTTTTGTGAGTTTATATAGGGGTTTTGTTAGGATGGCAAAACCAGGTATCTAAAGTTGAAAGTATCCAACCATGCCTAGGAAGCAAAGGAGTTGTTGTTTTGTAGAAGGTGCTGGGGTTTGAGAGATCAGTTGGACACAATCGGCAGGGAGAGCACGTGTGTTTTATGAGAATTATGCCGAGATAGGTAACACATGAGGAAGAAATTTGGGCTTGACTGAAGTAATGGGCGCTATCTGTGAAGACTTGTGGCAGTACAGCCCAGGTAATTTGCTGAGCCTGATGGGTGTCAGGGTCAGTCCAAGTGAAAGTGAAGAGACGCTGGGATGAAGGGTGCAAAGGAATAGTAAAGAAAGCACGTTTGAGATCCAGAACAGAATAATGGGATGTGGAGGGAGGTATTGAGGATAGGAGAGTATATGGGTTTGACACCACCGGGTGGATAGGCAAAACAATTTGGTTGATAAGGCGCAGATCCAGAACTAACCTGTAAGCATAGTCTGGTTTTAGGACAGGTAAAATGGGGGAATTGTAAGGGGAGTTTATAGGCTTTAAAAGGCCATGCTGTAGCAGGTGAGTGATAACAGACTTTAATCCTTTTACAGCATGCTGTGGGATGGGATATTGGCGCTGAGCGGGGTAAGGGTGATTAGGTTTTAATGGGATGGTAAGGGGTGCATGATCTGTCGCTAAGGAGGGAGTAGAGCTGTCTTATACTTGTGGGTTAAGGTGGAGAGATACAAGGGGAGGATGTGAAGGAGGCTTTGAACTGGGGGAAAAGGTGGCAATGAGGTGTGGCTGTAGCCCAGGAATAGTCAGGGAAGCAGATAATTTAGTTAAAGTGTCTCGGCCTAATAAGGGAACTGGGCAGGTGGGGATAACTAAAAAGGAGTGCTTAAAAGAGTATTGTCTAAGCTGGCACCAGAGTTGGGGAGTTTTAAGAGGTTTAGAAGCCTGGCCATCAATGCCTACGATGGTTATAAAGGTAAAGGAAACAGGCCCTTGAAAAGAAGGTAATGTGGAGTGGGTGGCCTCTGTATCGATTAAGAAGGGGACGGACTTACCTTCTACTCTGAGAGTTACCCGAAGCTTGGCGTCCGTGATGGTTTAGGGGCTTCTGAGGCGATCAGGCAGTGTCAGTCTTCAGCCGCTAAGCTGAGAAGAAGATCTGGGAAGGAGTCAGTCAGAGAGCCTTGGGCCAGCGTTCCAGGGGCTCTGGAAGTGGCTGCCAGGTGAGTTGAACAGTCTGATTTTCAGTGTGGTCCCACACAGATGGGACGCAGCTTAGGAGGAATCCCAGGCTGCCTGCATTCCTTGGCCCAGTGGCCAGATTTCTGGCACTTGTAACAAGCTCCTGGGGCAGGAGGTTCTGGAGGAACGCCTGGCCACTGCGGTTCAGGCGTTTGGAAGTTCTTGTGTGCTGGAGATGTGGCCGGGGTTTGTCTCACACTGGAAGCAAGGAATTGCAACTTTTTTCTATTATTGTACACGTTGAAGGCGAGGTTAATTAAGTCCTGTTGTTGAGTTTGAGTACCAGAATTTAATTTTGGAGCTTTATTTAAAGTCGGGAGCGGATGGGGTAATAAAATGTGTATTGAGAATAAGACGGCATTTTGCCTTTTCAGGGTCTAGGGCTGTAAAGTGTTTCAGGGTTGCTGCCAAAGGAGCCATGAACTGGGCTGGGTTTTTCATATTTGATGAAAAAGAGCCTAAATGCTAACTGATTTGGGAGAGGTCAGATAAAGAAAAATGAGCATTAACTTTGATTATTCCTTTAGCTCCAGCCACCTTTTTAAGAGGAAATTGCTGGGCAGGTGGGGGAGGGCTAGTCACAGAACGAAACTGTAAGCCGGACCCGGTGTGAGGAGGGGAGGTAATAAAAGGATTATAGGGTGGAGGAGCGGAGGCGGAGGAAGAATTGGGACCTAGCTCGGCCTGGTGAGGAGGGAAGAGGTCAGATGGGTCAGTAGAAAAGGAAGATTAGAAAGACTCAGTGATGCTTGGGGTTGGGACTGAGGGGACAGGTGGAGAGAAAGAAGGAAGATTTGGGATGAGTTGTCTTGGGAACAGAGACTAGGGAGGGACCGATGTGTAGAAGAATGCCTGGGATGTCAGGCACCTCAGACCGTTTGCCCATTTTACGACAAGAATTATTTAGATCTTGTAGGATGGAAAAATTTAAAGTGCCGTTTTCTGGCTATTTGGAACCACTGTTGAGTTCGTATTGGGGTCAAGAGGCATTGTAGAAGAAAATAAGGCATTTAGGTTTAGGTCAGGTGTGAATTGAAGAGGTTTTAAGTTCTTGAGAACACAGGCTAAGGGAGAAGGAGGAGTGGAAGGCTGGAGGGTGGAAGGCTGCCCATAGTGAAGGAGGCAAGCCCAGAGAAGAGAGAGAGTCACAGAAAGAAGGGGTGGGGGTTGCTTGACCCCAAGGAAAGTGGAGAAGGGGTAGAGACATGGAGGGAAGGGGTCAGGGGTTTCTTGCCCCCCAGAAAAGCGGTACTTGCCGCTAAGGGTGAAGGACCAAGGCAGGCATCCCCGCGTGGTCAGACACCTCTGAAACGTGGGTGAATAATCAGGCATGCGTCCCTGCGTGATTAAACGCCAAGGGAAGACTGTCTTCCTGAGTCCGTGACCGGCGCCGGAGTTTTGGGTTCACAGATAAAACGTGTCTCCTTTTCTGGTAGCAGAAACACGTCTCCTTTTCTGGTAGCAGAAAAGGAAAGGAACTGATATTAAGAGAAGGGAGAGATTGAAGTGTGGCGCCAAGATTGAAAGGAGAAAGAGGTTGAGGGATAGTGAGAGAGGTTGGAGAAGAGTGAAAAGAGCCTGCTTACCTGATTTAAAATTGGTGAGATGTTCCTTGGGCTGGTCGGTCTGAGGACCGGAGGTCTCAGTGGATCTTTCTCACGGAGCAAAGAGCAGGAGGACAGGGGATTGATTTCCCAAGGGAGGTCCCCGATCCGAGTCACGGCACCAAATTTCACTCACGTCCCTGTGAAGAGACCACCAAACAGGCTTTGTGTGTGCAACAAGGCTGTTTATTTCACCTGGGTGCAGGCGGGCTGAGTTCGAAAAGAGAGTCAGCCAAGGGAGATACGGGTGGGACCGTTTTATAAGATTCGGCTAAAGGAAAATTTACAGTCAAAGGGGGGAGTTGTTCTCAGGTGGGCAGGAGTGGGGGTCACAAGGTGCTCAGTTGGGGAGCTTTTTGAGCCAGGATGAGCCAGGAGAAGGAATTTCACAAGGTAATGTCATCAGTTAAGACAAGGACCGGCCATTTTCACTTCTTTTGTGGTGGAATGTCATCAGTGAAGGCAGGAACAGGCCATTTAAATATCCCTTCTTTTGTGATTCTTCAGTTACTTCAGGCCATCTGGATGTATAGGTGCAGGTCACAGGGGATATGATGGCTTAGCTTGGGCTCAGAGGCCTGACAGTTGACATCATTGTCAATGGTGTTTTTGCATTACATTTACAATTGTTATTGCTAGTATATAAAAAGACAGTTGATTTTTGTATATTGTTTTGCATACATAAGTGTGTCTAGTAGTTCTAAAAACTTCTAAAAACCTTTTAGGTAGATGTTTTAGAATTTTCTGTATTCATGATTTATCAACTACAAATAAGACAGTTTATTTCCAAATTGTATGCCTTTTATTTCTTTGCTTGACTTACCGCACAGGCCAAGTCCTCCTTTTACATTATTAAACAAAAGCAGTGAAATTTGGCTGTTTTTAATTAGTTTTATCAGGTTGAGAAATTTTCCCTTCCATTTCTTTTACTATTTTGTTAATAGTTTCTATCATTAATAGGTATTGGAATTTATCAAAAGGTTTCTCTGCATCTAATGATATAATCGTGTTTCCTTTCGTTTATTCAAAACTACGGTACCATACATTCCTGACAATGATAGTCACTCTTAATTTTTTATCAGATTCTTAGACCACCATATATTTTACCATACATTATGTATATTTTAATAAGAAATAGATTATAAATATTTGTATGTTTCTGACCTTATGTTGCTGGTATCCTACTATATATATCCTATTAAAGTTTGTTTTTCCCACTCAATAATATGTTTTTAAAATCCATCTATAATAATATGTGACACTATGGTTTATTTTCACCAATCTGTACCACTCATTTATCTGAACATTACAGATTAAAATCATCCAATTTCCTGTCAAAGCATATTTGGTTTGCTTACCACTTTTTTGCCATTACAAACTTTTTCAAGATGAACCTTCTTCTGCATGTCTCCCAGTGAGTATGTCAGTTTCCTGATTGTACATTGCTTGGGGCGGGGATTGCTGGATGAAATGCCCTGCATGTGACTACATTGGGACTGGACAAAGAGAAAGTAAATGGGTGGGCCAACAACAAAAAAACAACATACCCTTCAGCTTTGCAAGACAATGCCAACTTCTTTTCCAAAGTCGTTGCAACAATTTACATTCATACAAATGAATACGATTACTGGTTGTTCTGTATGCATAGAACTCAGTACTTACTATCTACCAGTAGATGTTGATCTCAATTGGTGGATCCCTTTGTGGTTTTGTTAGTAAATATACACCAAGGTTTCATTGGTAAATGTCTTGCTTGCTGTTGATTCTTGTTTCTTTTCTTTAAAATACCTATTCATATCATTTTGAGGTACACTGCAATGATATTAAATTTTATAGATTAATTTGAGAAGTATCTTTTTATAATTGTGTGGAGACCTATTAAAAAACAATTTAATTTTACCTTTCTTAATGCTATTACATAAGGATTTATCATTTTCTCTTTGTATTTCTGTTGTCAGATTTATCTCAAAGTTATTCAGTTCTTAATATTTTGGCAATGCAAATAGTATGTTCGAATTATACTTTGTAACTGTATATTGCTAGTATGTAAGAACTCACTTTATTTCAAATTTTGGTCTTATGTTTAGAAACCAAGTTATACATTTTGATGATTAATTTTAGTAATTTGATTACAGATTCCCATGCTTCTTTTACATGAATATTAATATCACCCCAGAATTGACAGGGTTTTCTGTCCCATTTATGACAAGTATTTATTCATTTTATTTTTCTTACTCGAATGGCTAGGACTTTGAATAAAATATTGAGTGAAAATGATGATTGCCAATATACTTACTCATCTCTGATTTTTTTCCCCCTGCTTTTTTTTTTTTTTTTTTTTAAGAGTCAGAGTCTTGCTCTATTGCCCAGGCTAGAGTGCAATGGTGTGATCATAGCTAACTGCAGCTTTGATCCTCCTGCTTCAAATGATCCTCCTGTTTCAGCCTCTCAAGTAGCTGGGACTACAGGTGTTTGCCACCAAGTCTGGCTAATTTTTTATTTCTTGTAGAGATAGGGTCTCACTATGTTGCCTGGGCTGATCTCCAGCTTTGGACCTCAAGTTATCATCTTACCTTGGCTTCCCAAAGTGCTGGGATTACAGGCATGAACCACCACACCCAGCCCTCATTTGTGATTTTTAAATCAATGCTTCTAAGCTTTTACTGTAAAGTCTGATGGATTTTTGGTAGATTATCTTTATTAGGTTAGTAGAGTTTCCTTCCTTTATTAGGTTAGTAGAGTCTATGTATGATAAGGATTTTATTATTATTATTAAATAATTGCTAAATTTTTTCAACTGCTTTTTTCCCTTTCTCTTGAAGAGATCATAAGGGTTTCCCCCTTTTAATCTGCTAAGATGGGAAATGATTAAAATATTTTCTAAAATGAGGCCAACATTAAATTTGTTGATTAATTGCCCACTTAGTGCTGGGTGTTCTGTTAGCATCTGAGAAATATATAGCAATGATTAAAGGAAGAATGGTGATAAAGGTTTTATTATTTTTTTAAAACTAAGCAAATAAATAATATGACATATGACAATGTTTTGAATAAAAACGGAACAAGATAGAGATTGGTAGGTACTATTTTAAAGAAGATGTTTAAGAATTTTCTATCTGATCAAAATGACATTTAGGCAGGGATCAGAAGGAAGTGAGAAAATGAGCTATATGGACACATGCAGGAAGCACTTTCTAGGCAATGGAATTGGCAAGCGCAAAGGCCCTGTGGCAGAAAGAAGTTGGTCAGGATGGCGAAGGGGTGGCAAGTAACAGTGTGAGTGGGGTTCTGTAAAGTCAAAGACACAGCAGCATATCTGACCTGACAGGTTCTAAATATCAGATGCTCCATTCCAGGGTCTTGGGGGCCATGGCCAGAACTTTGGAGTTTTATTCTGAAGCAGATAAAACTCTGGAGAGCGTGACTTATTTTTTAGTAGGATCCTCTGGCTTATTTGCGGAAGATAGAAAGCGTATAAGAAAGCAAAATCACAAGCAAACTAATGGTTAGAGGGCTCTTGTGTAACTCCAGATGAGAGAGGATAGGGACTTGGTCAAATAAGAAAGGTTTGGGGCCGGACGCCATAGCTCACATCTATAATCCCAGCACTTTGGGAGGCTGAGGCAGGTGGATCACCTGAGGTCAGTAGTTCAAGACCAGCCTGACCAACAAGGTGAAACCCTGTCTGTACTAAAAATACAAAAATTGGCCACACGTGTGGCAGGTGCTTGTAGTCCCAGGTACCTGGGAGGCTGAGACAGGAGAATTGCTTGAACCTGGGGGGCAGAGGTTGCAGTGAGCCAAGATTGTGCCACTGCACTCCAGCCTGGGCAATGGAGCAAGACTCCATCTCAGAAAAAAAAGAGAAAGGTTTGGGTTCTGGACACATGGGGAATATCCATATTGACAGCAAATACTTTTATAGCACTTACTATCTACCCGGCACTCTTCTAAGAATTTCGTAAATATGTATTCATTTCACAGCTTCAACAGGTAGATACTATTATGACCACCATTTTATATGAAGAAGCTGAGGTACAGAGAGGTAAAGTACCTGCACATGTTTAAAGAGTCTCAGGGAGTTAGCTTGGTGGCTGGGGAACATCAAACAAGGTCTACCTCCGAAGGTGGTTCAAGGCCACCAGGAGCAAGGACAGGGAGGGAGAGTCCTTGGCATATGGAAACTCAGAAGGGGGAGGTTTATAGGCTGTCTGGGGCCTCACTTTAGAATGGCATGAATGCTTTATCTGGCTATGATTCTAGGGTATGTTTCTTAGGATAGAAATCTCCACTCTGGCTGTGGATACAAGAGGACTCTGTTATTGATAATAGTGAAGGAGGGGTAGGATTACATAATTTATTCATTTGTTGCTGTTAGCATTACATTTTATAAGAGTACCTAGGCTCTCTGATCCTGAGAGCTGCAACGTAGTTTTTTATAATAGACAAAAAAGAGAAAGAAGTAGAGTGTCTAGGATTCTCGCTGTCTTCTCCCATGATCAGTCCTTAATACTGGATCTGAATTTTCTCTGGCTAAATGGTACAGAAGTCTTTTTCTTCTTATTTTTTGTTCATTTGTTTGTTTGTTAAAATGAAGCTCTGTGCATTCTTAGTGTGATGGCACAGAACACCAACTTACTTTTTTCTTGCATAAAACTATCAATCATATGTCTCTAAAATTCCCTCAGCATCTGAACTGCTTACACATGTTTGCCCATTTCCATCGTTTCCCCAAAAGTGAAGTTCTCCAGGCCCCTTATGTACTTTTTGTTCATTTCAGATTTATATTTAGTTTTTTTTTTTTTTTTTTGGTTTGCAAAATGCTTAGGAAACCAAAGTATGAGAGATCAAGTCATTACAAACCAAAGCAATGCAGGACAAAATCCATAAGGATGATCTAGGCAATAAGATAATTTCAGAGGAAGGGAGAATGACTCTTGACTGAGGGACCATGGAGGGCTCTGAGGAGGAACTAGGATTTGAGCCTGGATGTGAATATTGTCTGTTTTACACAGGTAGAGAGGGACAGAGATGCCTGCCTGTGAGTACTTGTGTCAATTCTCTCTGACTTTAGCCCGTAGCACTGAGTATGCTTTCCTCACACATTCTGGTCAATAGAAATTCCCTCAGTAATCACCAAGGACACCCAAAATCTCAATCTCAGCTTTACTTCTTCCAAGGACTTGGAATCAAGCATTTCCTGAAACGATTGTATTAGTTGGGGATAGACTAAGGCTGTCAATTTTGTCTTTCTCTGTATCTTCCCTATACCAGGTACATAGTAGATACTGTTGGTCTGTTTTTGTGCTGCTGTAAAGGAATACCTGAGGCTGGGTAGTTTATAAGGAAAAGAGGTTTAATTGGCTCCTAATTCTACAGGCTGTACAGGAAGCATGGTGCTGGCATCTGCTTGGCTTCTGGTGAGGCCTCAAGGAGCTTCTACTCAAGGCAGAAGGGGAAGTGGGAGAAGGCATGTCACATGGCAAGAGTGAACAAGGGGATGTAGCACGTGCCACACTCTTTTAAACAACCAGATCTCATGTGCTCTCAGATTGAGAACTCACTCATTACTGCCAGGAGGACACCAAGCCATTCATGAGGAATCTGCCCCCATGACAAAAACGCCTCCCACCCGGCCTCGGCTCCAACAGTGGGGATTACATTTCAACATGAGGTTTGGAGGGAAACATCGGAACTATGTAAGGTACTTAGCAAATGTTTAGTTAATGCAAAAATACATTCCCATTTAACTTGAAATCTTTAGAATTGCACTCTTCATCTCTAGTAAGCCACATACTTTGATCTATTGCACTGAACACAGTACTAGATATATTACTAAATTTATTTCTCAGTGACCAGCTATTTGCTGGAACCAGAATCCCTTCCTAATTGCAGTCTTATTGGCTAGGTATTGGCACTGCACTTAGCTGAAGTGTCACCTCCCTCATCAGGGTGCACTGCCATAAATGGACAGATGGCCATGGGTTCAGGGCTGCTGTTTCCCTGGGTCTGAGTGTTTCTTGCCAACCAGGATTGCAAGGAAGTCTGGATTTTTTTTTTTTTTTTTTTGTAATGATTTTCACCTCCATGCCTAATGCTAAGCCTGCTCAATATCAACAATGCCTAAACGGCTAAATATTACACAATGGCTATCTGGTGCATACTAAAAGATAAGTTCAGTTCCTAGCTTGGCTTTTCAAAGTCATTGTTATCTAGTCATAGTTTCCTTATGGGTGACTGTTTTAAATGGCAGGAATGACTTGAGCTATGCAAAGAGACATGAGCATCCCTAAAATATCTCCAGTGTGGTGAGTGTGTGGAAGAGAAATTTGAATTAAGCAGAGGTCCTCAATCTAACTGGAATAAACACTTCCCATTTATGACCAATATTTGTCATTTTTTTATTATCCTAAAATAAAAAGTAAAGTGATATAATATTTGACATAAATAGTTTCAGAGTATCAACATTGTGCTCTAACTGTAATATAAAAGGAAAGTATAATAAACTGCTACAAATTAAATTTGTGACTGATAGACACAGTTCACTTAATATGTACTGTCCTAAGCAGCTGGATCCTTATTTTTCTCCTTGTAACCCCAGTTTATTCCCAAGGCATTTTGTACATCAACTCTTGTTTTCTTCTTTGCCCTTTATTCAAAACTTCTATTGAATACCAACTATATATTGGACACTGTGATAGGCAATAATATAAGAATTACTATCTCCCACATGGCTGATATGGAAACCAACAAGTTAACCCAGTTTTCCTAGGTTGTATTATCAATAGGCAGCTGAACAAAGTTTCAAAAGCAAATATACCTGTTACTTCTGCTGTCACAAACATGAGAGCAGTTATGGGTGGGGTAGTCACTGGCAGGGAGTCTGAGGGAGGTTTCTGAGGGGTGGGGTTGGTGTTCTTCTCACGTGGGTGGTTATATGAGTATGCTCCCTTTGTTGAAGTTCAGTGAGTTTCACACTTATGATTTGTGCTATGTGAACTTTTCTTTATGTATGTTGTTCTTCAATAAAAGCTCACTCCAAAGGCAGGGAGAGAAGCAAATCTATCTAAATCCAACAATTTCCTTTGCCTGAAGCCAGATTTCAATGAATCTCCACTTCAAATGTCAGATCCCCTTCTCAGTATGCTTTTTGTCATTTTATTAGCGCTGGCCTGCTTTGCAAGGATAGCTGTTTAGACCCTTCTTTACTGAGAGCTCTTGGCAGAAACCAGGACTCCTCTCGAAGGGTAGGGGTAAGAGGAATTAGAGAGATTGATCCAAACCTGAGTTCTACAGGAGGTCCTTTCCCATCCATCCTGCCAAACCCCAAAGTGACGTTTTCATTCGACGTCACAACGCTTCATTCAATGTTACATTCATTCTGTGACACAGGTTCTGAAGAAGAACTCAACTTCAGTCCCATGGAGACCACTGAAAGAGGAAGCTCCCCGCAGCAAAGAAAGTAACCAGAAAGTGAGTTTTGATGGGAAATTTGTCTTTCAAATTCAAAGCAGTAGATTGGAATGCTATGGATAGCCCAGCCTTGGAATTGAGATGGCCCTCAGAAATCAGAGCACTGATTTTCACTTGAACAACTATGAAAAGCCTAAACAACAAGGGAATATCTCTCTCTGTATATATATATCCTGGCCTGTGCTCTCTCTACGTCCCAGGGTGGGTTCGGATGGGCACAGCTGGGCATGGACTGTCCAGAGTGTTAGACGCCAACTGGGTAGCTATTCAATTATGAATAGTTAGAAAAGAGAGAGAGAGAAAAGAGAAAATAACTAAAAGACTCTCTACCATACCACTCTCCCTCAAGCCCTGGAAAGAGGCAATTCTGAAATGGTTGGTGGTCATGGAAAATAGGTTAATGATTTTACAGATTTCCCAGACAATGAAAAAATGATACATTTATTTCTAGGCAAGTAGATCAGTTTGCTTCTTTATCATAAAAGAGCTTGAAGAATTCAGTGAGGTTCAGAGGGAAAAAAATGCTTAAAGAAAAGTTGCTTTCAAAGTTGTATTTAAAAATCACATATACCCTTCTATATTTTATAAGCCATTAAAAGGCTTTCCAAGGGCAAATTTAAACATTCCAATTAGTCATCTTACAAGCTGACTTTAGAACATAAAGTATATGTAAGATTTAATTTCATTTTATTTCTCAACCTTATAATGGTCGAAAGAAACAGATACTGTGGGGTGAAGTAAAATCTTTGACCCATACAGTAAAATATGAGGCTGTAATGAACTATTTCTTTAAACCTGGTATTTACCAAGCATAGAGCTATGTTGGTGCTGAGCTGACTTTATGTTTCTTTGGCCAGGCACTATGATGGAGACCGTGTTACATTATTTCCTTTAATCCATTCTCTAGTCCTATGTGGTAGATAGTAAATTGTGCTTTTAAAATAAGGGTACTGGGCTGGGCACAGTGGCTCACACCTGTACTCCCAGAATTTTGGGAGGTCAAGGTGAGAAGATCGCTTGAGCCCAGGAGTTTGAGCCAGCCTGGACAACCTAGAGAGACTCCATCTCTACAAAAAATTTAAAAATCAGCTGAACATGATGGTGCGTGCTTGTAATCCCAACTATCAGGAGGCTGAGGTGGAAGGATCACCTGAGCCCGGGAGGTCAAGGCTGTAGTGAGCCAGGATGGTGCTACTGTACTCCAGGGTGAGTGACAGAGCAAGACCATGTCTCAAAAATAAATAAGTAAATAAACAAACATAGGGGCACTAAGGTACATAGAAGTTAACCAACCTGTCCAAGTTACAGAGCCCACAGCTCTCAATCAAATAGATACAATTCTATGCCAGTGAAACTTCTGGGGCGAAAGCCTTTTAGGAGACATAGAAATGTGTCAAAAGTTCAAAAAGCCCTGAAGATTATTTCCAGAAGGAAGGCACAGAGGAGAAAAAAGAAAATATTTGAAAATACAGTGGTAGAAAATTCGCCTGACCTGAGGGGCAGCATTTTGCCACCAATGTCTCTGATACATTAATTATTCTCTGCTACATTAAGATTTTAGTTTTTAATTTTAACAGTTTTTCCTCCTGAATTTGAATTTTCTGTGTTTGTTTGGTTTGATGCTTTTTCTCACAAGGGTGGATTGCCTCAAATGTTTGGGGATTTTTAGTCATCTTTTCATATTTGTAAATAAGAATCTGCATTGATCAGTCTTTGCAGCAGGAGCGCATTTTCTCCAGCCTCCGGGTTCTAATTTTATGACACCACTGCCTATCATTCTGAAATTATTCGAAACACTAATGGAAAAAATCACTTTTTAGAGATACTCTTCTTCACTTGGATGAGTTTGCAATTTTCTCAGCATCACTGTATTTTATCATTTTTTACCCTGTTCCCATCAGCTTTGCATTTTTTACAAACCCCGTAACCATCATGTGGGCTGATGACACTCCTCCCAGCCTCCTAGCCCCGCTATGGAGATTTTATTCATTTACTCATTTGTTCATATACCCAACTTTTTACTGAAGTCTATACATACAGAAAGGTGAACATATGGTGAGGCTATAACTTGATGAATTTTTGAAGAGTATGCTTGTGTAACTATCTCCCAGATCAAGCAGCAGATTCTTCCCAGGAATTCCAGAAACCCATCTCCTGCACCTTTCCAGATACTAAGCCCCCCTCCCAAGGAAGTCAACTATCCTGACCTCTAGCACCATATTAAACTTGCCTGTTTTGCACTTTATGTAAGCAGGATTCCACAGTATATACACTTTGTGCACTGCTTCTTTAATCTGTGTTTGGAGATTCACCCCTGTTCTTGCATGTAGCCATGCTTTATTTGTTCTCATGAGGTGGGAGGATAGCCTGAGCCTGAGAGGTCAAAGCTGTAGTGAGCCAGGAAGGTGCCACTGTACTCCAGCCTGGGCAACAGAGCAAGACCTTGTCTCAAAGCATATACCTAGCATATACCTAGGAGTAGAATTGCTGGCTTTGATTTATTCTATTATTACATATTTCTGTCATTTCAGTAGGCTTTGGAATGAACAAAATATAAACACATTAGATCTGTTTGCCATCTTTTACCTGAAAGCCTAAAGCATGGTTTTGACTGATAAGAATCATTTACAATTCAATAGCAACGCTATTGCTCATACTTTAAAAATTTTTATTTAAACCAAAATGAGAAAACTTTGGAGTTCATCACCATTAAAAACAATGACAAAACTTGTCAATTTCGTTTTGCTCCCTTTTAATACTCCAATGTATATTTTGATTTAAAAATTTCTTAAGAGACCACCACAGAAAATATCCATTATAAAACTTATTTCTAGAGTCATAACCATCTTTATAAAGCTGCAATTGAAAACAAAAAATAAGAAGAAAGAAAAAAAAGAGACATGAATAGCGTTTTTTTTCTTTCCTGTTGTTTTGATCTGTATTTGTCCAATTATGCATCTCTGAATAAACCTAGTCCCTCATCCACTAACCTTCTTTTGAACTTAAATGATTTGTATGTGGTCTAATCATATTTCCTGGTCCCATGGCACTCTGGAGTCTAACTGTGCATGTCGGTCTCTTATTTCCATACATTGTATCTCAGAGATAACCAAATGCATGGCCAACTTCCCTAATTACAGTCACCAGGTCCTGGCGGCCTCCTGCAGTGCCCTCTCTTCCCTGCATCCTTTCACTTTTGTGTTTTCATTTTTTCCATCTCTCTCCCAGAAGTATACTCTCCTTCAAATTTCCCCTGGCCCTAAGGAGACTGCTTCAACATTTGTTTACATGTCAAAAATAATTGAAGACTAAATTAATTCTCAGCTTCAGTTTATCAAGCCCCTTTTCAATTGTGGCTTTTTCCCCCTTCAGACTTTGGAATTTAGCAACTAGGACAGCCTTTGAAAACAGAAAAAAGCACAATAGATATTGATGGATCACTTGATAGACTGTATCCTCTAAGCCTAGAGTCTATGATTTTATGACTGATTGACGTGCTAGGTTTCTTTTTGTTTTTTCCTCATGGGTTCCCAACATCTGATTATTAAATTACACAGAGAGAGCCATTAACCATGTTTGTAAAGCCCACATTCTTAATATCTCTGCTCCTTTTCTTTAAAAGAGACTTAATGGAAAACCTAATATAAACACCTGAACTGTGCATTCTTTCATGAGAGGAAGACATATTTCCTAACTCCTTATATACTAAAAACACAATATATTGGCCAAACATGTGGAAGCCACACACACACACACACACACACACACACACTTTGCCTATTTTTGTATTTTATATATTTACTTTCTTATACTTTACATGTTCTGTGTAAATGAACTAGATATGTAACACATTGAGCTATGTATATATAGTAGATTGAATGTCTGTGATGTCTTAGGAACACATAGGATTGGGGATTGTGACAGGCAGCTTCTGAGATGACCTCCTAAGAATTTCCACCTCCTGATATATTTGCTTTGTGTAATTCCCTCCCGTTGAGTATGATCTAGTCTAGTGACTTGCTGTTATGTAATAAAATATAGTAAAAGTGATAGGATACCACTTCAGTGACTGGATACAAAAGACTGTAACATTTGTATTTCAAGTAGATTCTCTCAATTGACTCTCTCCTTTCATGGCTTTAGTAAGGCAAGTTGCCATCTTGAGAGACTCAAGGGGCAAGAAATTGAGGGCAGCTGCTGGCCAGCAGCCATCTAGAAATTGAGGACTTCAATCCAACCAGCCCTTGAAGAACTGAATTTTGCCAGCAGACACATCAATTGGGAGTGGATACTTTCCCAGCTGAGACTTACATGAGGCTGCAGCCCTGGCTGATACCTCAATTGTAGCCTCTTAAAGATTCTGATATAGAGACCCCAGATAAGTCATGCCTAGACTTAGAGAAATTGAAAATAATAATCACACCTTATTTTCTCCAATATGTTTGTTAATTTGTTATATGGCAATAAAGGCCACATTTGTGGAATGCATGCTCAGTACTCAACAAGGGAATGGGCAGCTGATATACAGAATCTCATTTGGTTGTAACAATCATTCTGCAAAGTAAGGCTTTGGTTGAGATATAAGCATGACTGCAAATTGCACAGATGCAGAAAAAAACACTTCTGACAAGTTAGTTAGCTCAACCTGCCCAAGGTGACATGAAGCCAAGATTTTACTTTATTTTTTCTTTTATATATATATATATATATTTTTTATTATACTTTAAGTTCTAGGGTACATGTGCACAACATGCAGGTTTGTTACATATGTATACATGTGCCATGTTGGTGTGCTGCACTCATTAACTCATCATTTACATTAGGTGTATCTCCTAATGCTATCCCTTCCCCCACCCCATAGCAGGCCCTGGTGTGTGATGTTCCCCTTCCTGTGTCCAAGTGTGCTCACTGTTCAATTCCCACCTATGAGTGAGAACATGCAGTGTTTGTTTTTTTGTCCTTCGATAGTTTGCTGAGAACGATGGTTTCAAGCTTCATCCATGTCCCTACAAAGGACATGAACTCATCATTTTTTTTATATAAAATATAAAATTTTTATATATTTTTTTATTATACTTTTAAGTTTTAGGGTACATGTGCACATTGTGCAGGTTAGTTACATGTGTATACATGTGCCATGCTGGTGCGCTGCACCCACTAACTCATCATCTAGCATTAGGTATATCTCCCGATGCTATCCCTCCCCCCTCCCACCACCCCACAACAGTCCCCAGAGTGTGATATTCCCCTTCCTGTGTCCATGTGATCTCATTGTTCAGTTCCCACCTATGAGTGAGAATATGCAGTGTTTGGTTTTTTGTTCTTGCGATAGTTTACTGAGAATGATGATTTCCAATTTCATCCATGTCCCTACAAAGGACATGAACTCATCATTTTTTATGGCTGCATAGTATTCCATGGTGTATATGTGCCACATTTTCTTAATCCAGTCTATCATTGTTGGACATTTGGGTTGGTTCCAAGTCTTTGCTATTGTGAATAGTGCCACAATAAACATACGGTTGCATGTGTCTTTATAGCAGCATGATTTATAGTCCTTTGGGTATATACCTAGTAATGGGATGGCTGGGTCAAATGGTATTTCCAGTTCTAGATCCCTGAGGAATCGCCACACTGACTTCCACAGTGGTTGAACTAGTTTACAGTCCCACCAACAGTGTAAAAGTGTTCCTATTTCTCCACATCCTCTCCAGCACCTGTTGTTTCCTGACTTTTTAATGACTGCCATTCGAACTGGTGTGAGATGATATCTCATTGTGGTTTTGATTTGCATTTCTCTGATGGCCAGTGATGATAAGCATTTTTTCATGTGTTTTTGGCTGCATAAATGTCTTCTTTTGAGAAGTGTCTGTTCATGTCCTTCGCCCACTTTTTGATGGGGTTGTTTGTTTTTTTCTTGTAAATTTGTTGGAGTTCATTGTAGATTCTGGATATTAGCCCTTTGTCAGATGAGTAGGTTGCAAAAATTTTCTCCCATTTTGTAGGTTGCCTGTTCACTCTGATGGTAGTTTCTTTTGCTGTGCAGAAGCTCTTTAGTTTAATTAGATCCCATTTGTCAATTTTGTCTTTTGTTGCCATTGCTTTTGGTGTTTTAGACATGAAGTCCTTGCCCATGCCTATGTCCTGAATGGTAATGCCTAGGTTTTCTTCTAGGGTTTTTATGGTTTTAGGTCTAACGTTTAAGTCTTTAATCCATCTTGAATTGATTTTTGTATAAGGTGTAAGGAAGGGATCCAGTTTCAGCTTTCTACATATGGCTAGCCAGTTTTCCCAGCACCATTTATTAAATAGGGAATCGTTTCCCCATTGCTTGTTTTTCTCAGTTTTGTCAAAGATCAGATAGTTGTAGATATGCGGCATTATTTCTGAGGGCTCTGTTCTGTTCCATTGATCTATATCTCTGTTGTGGTACCAGTACCATGCTGTTTTGGTTACTGTAGCCTTGTAGTGTAGTCTGAAGTCAGGTAGTGTGATGCCTCCAGCTTTGTTCTTTTGGCTTAGGATTGACTTGGCGATGCGGGCTCTTTTTTGGTTCCATATGAACTTTAAAGTAGTTTTTTCCAATTCTGTGAAGAAAGTCATTGGTAGCTTGATGGGGATGGCACTGAATCTGTAAATTACCTTGGGCAGTATGGCCACTTTCACGATATTGATTCTTCCTACCCATGAGCATGGCATGTTCTTCCATTTGTTTGTATCCTCTTTTATTTTCTTGAGCAGTGGTTTGTAGTTCTCCTTGAAGAGGTCCTTCACATCCCTTGTAAGTTGGATTCCTAGGTATTTTATTCTTTTTGAAGCAATTGTAAATGGGAGTTCACTCATGATTTGGCTCTCTGTTTGTCTGTTGTTGGTGTATAAGAATGCTTGTGATTTTTGTACATTGATTTTGTATCCTGAGACTTTGCTGAAGTTGCTTATCAGCTTAAGGAGATTTTGGGCTGAGACAATGGGGTTTTCTAGATATACAATCATGTCATCTGCAAACAGGGACAATTTGACTTCCTCTTTTCCTAATTGAATACCCTTTATTTCCTTCTCCTGCCTAATTGCCCTGGCCAGAACTTCCAACACTATGTTGAATAGGAGTGGTGAGAGAGGGCATCCCTGTCTTGTGCCAGAACTCATCATTTTTATGGCTGCATAGTATTGCATGGTGTATATGTGCCATATTTTCTTAATCCAGTCTATCATTGTTGGACATTTGGCTTGGATCCAAGTCTTCGCTATTGTGAGTAGTGCCACAATAAATATGTGTGCATGTGTCTGTATAGCAGCATGATTTATATTCCTTTGAGTATATAACCAGTAATGGGATGGCTGGGACAAATGGTATTTCTAGTTCTAGATCCTTGAGGAATTGCCACACTGACTTCCACAATGGTTGAACTAGTTTACAGTCCCACCAACAGTGTAAAAGTGTTCCTATTTCTCCACATCCTCTCCAGCACCTGTTGTTTCCTGACTTTTTAATGATCGCCATTCTAACTGGTGTGAGATGGTATCTCATTGTGGTTTTGATTTGCATTTCTCTGATGGCCAGTGATGATAAGCATTTTTTCATGTGTCTGTTGGTGGCATAAATGTCGTCTTTTGAGAAGTGTCTGTTCATATCCTTCACCCACTTTTTGATGGGGTTGTTTTTTTCTTGTAAATTTGTTTGAGTTCTTTGTAGATTCTGGATGTATTAGCCCTTTGTCAGATGAGTAGGTTGCAAAAATTTTCTTCCATTCTGTAGGTTGCCTGTTCATGCTGATAGTAGTTTCTTTTGCTGTGCAGAAGTTCTTTAGTTTAATTAGATCCCATTTGTCAACTTTGGCTTTTGTTGCCATTGCTTTTGGTGTTTTAGACATGAAGTCCTTGCCCGTGCCTATGTCCTGACTGGTATTGCCTAGGTTTTCTTCTAGGGTTTTTATGGTTTTAGGTCTAACATTTAAGTCTTTAATCCATCTTGAATTGATTTTTGTATAAGGTATAAGGAAGGGATCCAGTTTCAGCTTTCTACAGATGGCTAGCCAGTTTTCCCAGCACCATTTATTAAATAGGGAATCCTTCCCCATTTCTTGTTTTTGTCAGGTTTCTCAAAGATCAGATAGTTGTAGATGTGTGGTATTATTTCTGAGGGCTCTGTTCTGTTCCATTGTTCTATATCTCTGTTTTGGTACCAGTACCATGCTGTTTTGGTTACTGTAGCCTTGTAGTATTGTTTGAAGTCAGGTAGTGTGATGCCTCCAGCTTTGTTCTTTTGGCTTAGGATTGACTTGGCAATGTGGGCTCTTTTTTGGTTCCGTATGAACTTTAAAGTCGTTTTTTCCAATTCTGTGAAGAAAGTCTTTGGTAGCTTGATGGGGATGGCACTGAATCTATAAATTACCTTGGGCAGTATGGCCATTTTCACGATATTGATTCTTCCTATCCATGAGCTTGGAATGTTCTTCCATTTGTTTGTGTCCTCCTTTATTTTGTTGAGCAGTGGTTTGTAGTTCTCCTTGAAGAGGTCCTTCACATCCCTTGGAAGTTGGATTCCTAGGTATTTTATTCTCTTTGAAGCATTTGTGAATGAGAGTTCACTCATGATTTGGCTCTCTGTCTGTTATTGGTGTATAAGAATGCTTGTGATTTTTGCACATTGAATTTATATCCTGAGACTTTGCTGAAGTTGCTTATCAGCTTAAGGAGATTTTGGGCTGAGACAATGGGGTTTTCTAGATATACAATCATGTCATCTGCAAACAGGGACAATTTGACTTCCTCTTTTCCTAATTAATACCCTTTATTTCTTTCTCCTGACTGATTGCCCTGGGCAGAACTTCCAACACTATGTTGAATAGGAGTGATAAGAGATGGCATCCCTGTCTTGTGCCAGTTTTCAAAGGGAATGCTTCCAGTTTTTGCCCATTCAGTATGATATTTGCTGTGGGTTTGTCATAAATTGCTCTTATTATTTTCAGATATGTCCCTTCAATACCTAATTTATTGAGAGTTTTTAGCATGAAGGGCTGTTGAATTTTGTCAAAGGCCTTTTCTGCATCTATTGAGGTAATTCTGTGGCTTTTGTCTTTGGTTCTGTTTATATGCTGGATTATGTTTCTTGATTTGCGTATGTTGAACCAGTCTTGCATCCCAGGGATGAAGCCCACCTGATCATGGTGGATAAGCTTTTTGATATGCTGCTGGATTTGGTTTGCCAGTATTTTATTGAGGATTTTTGCATCAATGTTCATTGGGATATTGGTCTAAAATTCTCTTTTTTTGTTGTGTCTCTGCCAGGCTTTGGTATCATGATGATGCTGGCCTCACAAAATGAGTTAGGGAGAATTCCCTCTTTTTCTATTAATTGGAATAGTTTCAGAAGGAATGGTACCCGCTCCTCCTTGTACCTCTAGTAGAATTCAGCTGTGAATCCATCTGGTCCTGGACTTTTTTTGGTTGGTAAGCTATTAATTATTGCCTCAATTTCAGTGCCTGTTATTGGTCTATTCAGAGATTCAACTTCTTCCTGGTTTAGTCTTGGGAGGGTGTATGTGTCAAGGAATTTACCCATTTCTTCTAGATTTTCAAGTTTATTTGCATAGAGATGTTTATAGTATTTTCTGATGGTAGTTTGTATTTCTGTGGGATCGGTGGTGATATCCCCTTTATCATTTTTTATTGCCTCTATTTGATTATTCTCTATTAGTCTTGCTAGTGGTCTATCAATTTGTTGATCTTTTCAAAAAACCAGCTCCTGGATTCATTGATTTTTTTGAAGGGTTTTTTGTGTCTCTATCTCCTTCAGTTCTGCTCTGATCTTAGTTATTTCTTGCCTTCTGCTAGCTTTTGAATGTGTTTGCTCTTGATTCTCTAGTTCTTTCAATTGTGATGTTAGGGTACCAATTTTAGATCTTTCCTGCTTTCTCTTGTGGGCATTTAGTGCTATAAATTTCCCTCTACACACTGCTTTAAATATGTCCCAGAGATTCTGGTATGTTGTGTCTTTGTTCTCACTGGTTTCAAAGAACATCTTTATTTCTGCCTTCATTTCGTTATATACCCAGTAGTCATTCAGGAGCAGGTTGTTCAGTTTCCATGTAGCTGAGTGGTTTTGACAGTGGGGTGTTAAACTCTCCCACTATAATTGTGTGGGAGTCTAAGTCTCTTTGTATGTCTCTAAGGACTTTCTTTATGAATCTGGGTTCTCCTGTAGTGGGTGCATATATATTTAGGATAGTTAGCTCTTCTTGTTGAATTGATCCCTTTACCATTATGTAATGGCCTTCCTTGTCTCTTTTGATCTTTATTGGTTTAAAGTCTGTTTTATCAGAGACTAAGATTGTAACCCCTGCCTTTTTTTGTTTTCCATTTGCTTGGTAGATCTTCCTCCATCCCTTTATTTTGAGCCTATTTATGTCTCTGCACGTGAGATGGGTCTCCTGAATACAGCACACTGATGGGTCTTGACTCTTTATCCAATTTGCCAGTCTGTATCTTTCAATTGGAGCATTTAGCCCATTTACATTTAAGGTTAATATTGTTATCTGTGAATTTGATCTTGTCATTATGATGTTAGCTGGTTATTTTACTCATTAGTTGATGCAGTTTCTTCCTAGCATTGACGGTCTTTCTTTACAATTTGGCATGATTTTGCAGTGGCTGGTTCCAGTTGTTCCTTTCCACATTTAGTGCTTCCTTCAGGAGCTCTTGTAGGGCAGGAGTTGTGGTGACAAAATCTCTCATTTGCTTGTCTGTACAGTATTTTATTTCTCCTTTACTTATGAAGCTTAGTTTGGCTGGATATGAAATTCTGGGTTGAAAATTCTTTTCTTTAAGAATGTTGAATATTGGCCCCCACTCTCTTCTGGCTTGTAGAGTTTCTGCCAAGAGATCCACTGTTAGTCTGATGGGCTTCCCTTTGTGGGTAACCTGACCTTTCTCTCTGGCTGCCCTTAACATTTTTTCCTTCATTTCAACTTTGGTGAATCTGACAATTATGTGTCTTGGAGTTGCTCTTCTCGAGGAATATCTTTGTGGCGTTCTCTGTCTTTCCTGAATTTGAATGTTGGCCTGCCTTGCTAGATTGGGGAAGTTCTCCTGGATAATATCCTGCAGAGTGTTTTCCAACTGGTTTCATTCTCCCTGTCACTTTCAGGTACACCAATCAGACGTAGATTTGGTCTTTTCACATAGTCCCATATTTCTTGGAGGCTTTGTTCTTTTCTTTTTATTCTTTTTTCTGTAAACTTCTCTTCTCACTTCATTTCATTCATTTGATCTTCAATCACTGATACCCTTTCTTCCAGTTGATCAAATTGGCTACTGAACCTTGTGCATTCGTCACATAGTTCTCGTGTCATGGTTTTCAGCTCCATCAGGTCCTTTAAGGACTTCTCTGCATTAGTCATTCTAATTAGCCATTTGTCTAATCTTTTTTCAAGGTTTTTAACTTCTTTGCCATGGGTTCGAACTTCCTCCTCTAGCTCAGAGAAGTTTGATCATCTGAAGCCTTCTTTTCTCAACTTGTCAAAGCATTCTCTCTCTGTCCAGCTTTGTTTCGTTGCTGGTGAGGAGGTGCATTCCTTTGGAAGAGGAGAGGCGCTCTGATTTTTAGAATTTTCAGTTTTTCTGCTCTGTTTTTTCCCCATCTTCTTGGTTTTATCTACCTTTGGTCTTTGATGATAGTGACATACAGATGGGGTTTTGGTGTGGATATCCTTTCTGTTTGTTAGTTTTCCTTTTAACACTCCGGACCCTCAGCTGCAGGTCTGTTGGAGTTTGCTGGAGGTCCACTCCAGACCCTGTTTGCCTGGATATTAGCAGCAAAGGCTGCAGAACAGCAAATATTGCTGAACAGAAAATGTTGCTGTCTGATCTTTCCTCTGGAGGTTTTGTCTCAGAAGGGTACCCAGCTGTGTGAGGTGTCAGTCTGCCCCTACTGTTGGGTGCCTGCCAGTTAGGCTACTCAGGGGTCAGGGACCCACTTGAGGAGGCAGTCTGTCTGTTCTTAGATCTCCAGCTGCATGCTGGGAGAACCACTACTCTCTTCAAAGCTGTCAGACAGGGACATTTAAGTCTGCAGAGGTTTCTGCTGCCTTTTGTTTAGCTATGCCCTGCCCCCAGAGGTGGAGTCTACAGAGGCAGGCAGGCCTTCTTGAGCTATGGTGGACTCCACTCAGTTCAAGCTTCCCTGCCGCTTTGTTTACCTACTCAAGCCTCAGCAATGGTGGGTGCCCCTCCCCGAGCCTCGCTGCTGCCTTGCAGTTTGATCTCAGACTGCTGTGCTAACAATGAGTGAGGCTCCATGGGCATGGTACCCTCCGAGCCAGGCACGGGGTATAATCTCCTGGTGTGCTGTTTGCTAAGATTATTGGAAAAGTGCAGTATTAGGGTGAGAGTGACCTGATTTTCTGGGTGTCATCTGTCACAGCTTTGCTTGGCTATGAAAGGGAATTCCCTGACCCCTTGCACTTCCTGGGTGAGGCAATGCCTCGCCCTGCTTTGGCTCACGCTCTGTGCACTGCACCCACTGTCCAACAAGCCCCAGTGAGATGAACCCAGTACTTCAGTTGGAAATGCAGAAATCACCCGTCTTCTGCGTCACTCACTCTGGGAGCTGTAGACTGGAGCTGTTGCTATTCAGCCGTCTTGGAACCCCTTGGAGCCAAGATTTTAAACCTGGACTACAGCCTGAGAAGAACGGAATGAGAGAAAAGTAAAGGATCTGACATGGGTCCTGTTTCATGGGTGAGGAGTGAGACAGGGGGTTGAGCTTTAAGTAGGATGGGTTTTGCTATCCCCAAAACATAGCAGAAAGTAAAACAAAGCAGGGAAAAACTAAGTCATGCTCTATCTGAATAATACTCCAGAGAAGGTACAAAATTAGTTTAAATTCTCTTGTATTGGGTAAAAATCAAGTGAAGTTATAGAAAGGGTTCAAAAAAGAATCACAGAAATTATGCCTTTTTAAAAAAGCCACTGAAGAAAAATTGTTTGGTATTCATTTGAAATATATAGTACATTTTTTCCAGGAAAGAAATATTTTGCATCAAGACCAGGTTCTTACGCTAGCTGTATATATATATAACCATAATGCAGCTGAAATACTACAGGTTTGTAATGGAATTAACAGAATCCTGGACTCTTAAAATGATCCATATTAGATACAGCAGCAAAATAAACCCCACTAAGATAGAAAAATACATTGCTTTTAGCTAAACTATTTCCTCAAGAAAATCAATTTTAATAGAAAATTTGCAGGTACTCTGGACTTTGGTAGGAACTTTAAAATTGATATCACCAGTTCAATATTGGTATTTCTGATTTCTTTACAAAACAACATACTTTTTCTTGATACAAATATATTGCTAGCATGAGTCTTGTTCATAATAGACATGAATAAGAACACAGACAGGATGAGGTGTTTTAGTTGAGAGATAACTATATAAGAAGTTGGGAGGGAAAATATAAAGGAGAAAGGAATTAAGAAAATAACTGCGCAACAAAAAGATATAAAATGTTTGCTGGTGGAAGAATCAGCTCTGTTAGATATGTAAGGAATCCATCACAGGAGCAAATGGGAATGCTGACTCTACAGATTACCTCTGTGTATGCTTAGTCAATTCCTGGGCCTCAGATTTCTCATCTTAAAACTGGCTCTACAATGCTTGTTTCTATATTAAATAGCCTAATGTATATGGCAATTCCTTGTAACAACCTGCCATGATAGTGGACTCCGAATGATATTTGTTGAATCTGAAACTGAATCTCTGCAGCCTTTATAAGGAGAAATAATGGAAGTCATAAAGAAGAAAATTTGGATTATTCATTGCTGAAGATAGATTTTTCTGGTGAGTGAAGGAGGGAAGGTGTGATGGTTAGTTTTAGGTGTCAACTTGACTGGATTAAGAAATATGCAGATAGCTGGTAAGGCATTATTTCTAAGCATGTCTGTGGGAGTGCTTCCAGAAGAGATTGGCATTTGAATTAGTAGACTGGGTAAGGAAGATCTGCTTCCACCTGATATTGATTGGCTCTCTCCCCACCCAGATCTCATCTAGAATTCCCATGTGTTGTGGGAGGGACCCAGTGGGAGGTGATTGAATCATGGGGGCAGGTCTTTCCCACGCTGTTCTCATGACAGTTAATATGTCTTATGAGACCTGATGGTTTTATAAGAAGGAGTTTCCCTGCACAAGCTCTCTTTAATTGCCACCATCCATGTAAGACATGACTTGCTCCTCCTTGCCTTCCGCCATGATTGTGAGGTCTCCCCACCCATTTGGAACTGTAAATCCATTAAACCTCTTTTTCTTTCCAGTCTCAGGGTATGACTTTATCAGCAGTATGAAAAGGGACTAATATAGTAAATTGGTACCAGTAGAGTGGGGCACTGCTGTAGATACCTGATATTTGGAAGCAAATTTGGAACTTGGTAACAGGCAGGGGTTGGAACAGTTTGAAGGGCTCAGAAGAGGACAGGAAAATGTGGAAAAGTTTGAAACCCCCTGGAGACTTGTTGAATGGCTTTGACCAAAATGATATGGACAATGAAATCCAGGCGGAAGTGATCTCAGACGGAGAGGAGGAACTTGTTGGGAACTGGAGCAAAGGTGACTCTTGTTATGTTTTAGCTAAGAGTTTGATGGCACTTTGCCCCTGCCCTAGAGATTTGTGGAACACTGAACTTCAGAGAGATGATTTAGGGTATCTGGCAGAAGAAATTTCTAAGCAGCAAAGCATACAAGAGATTACTTGGGTGCTGTTAAAAGCATTCAGTTTTAAAAGGGAAACAGAGCATAAAAGTTTGGAAAATTTGCAGCCTGACAATGCGATAGAAAATAAAATCCTATTTTCTGAGGAAAAATTCAAGCTGGCTATAGAAATTTGCATAAGTAACAAGGAGCTGAATATTAATCACCAAGACAATGGGGGAAAATGTCTCCAGGGCATATCAGAGACCTCTGCAGCAGCCCCTCCCATCACAGGTGCAGAGGTAGTTTAGGAGGAAAAAATGGTTTCATGGGCTCAGTACAGTGTCCCTGTGCTATGTGCAGTCTTGGGACTTGGTGCCCTGCATTGCACCTACTCCAGCCATGACTAAAAGGGGCCAATGTACAGCTCGGGCTATTTCTTCAGAGGGTGAAAGCCCCAAGCCTTGGCAGCTTTCACATGGTGTTGAGCCTGTGGGTACACAGAAGTCAAGAATTGAGGTTTGGGATCCTCTGCCTAGATTTCAAATAATGTACAGAAATGCCTGGATGCCCAGGCAGAAGTTTGCTGCAGGAGCAGGGCCTCATGGAGAACCTCTGCTAGGGCAGTGTGGAAGAGAAATGTTGGATCAGAGCCCCCACACAGAGTCCCCACTGGGGCACTGCCCAGTGGAACTGTGAGAAGAGGCCCACTGGCCTCCAGCCCCCAGAATGATAAATCCACTGACAGCTTGCACTATGCACCTGGAAAAGCCACAGACACTCAATGCCAGCCCACAAAAGCAGCTGGGAGGGAGGCTCTACCCTGTGAAGCCACAGGGGCAGAGCTCCCCAAGGCCATGGGAGCCCACTTGCATCAGAGTGACCTAGATATGAGACATGGTGTCAAAGGAGATCATTTTGGAGCTTTAAGATTTGACTGCCCCACTGGATTTTGGACTTGCATGGGGCCTGTAGCCCCTTCATTTTGGCCGATTTCTCTCATTTGAAATGGCCGTATTTACCCAATGCCTACACCCCTATTTTATCTAGGAAGTAACTAACTTGCTTTTGATTTTACATGCTCATATGCAGAAGGGACTTGCCTTGTCTTGGATAAGACTTGGGACTGTGGACTATTGAGTTAATGCTGAAATGAGTTAAGATTTTGGGGGACTGTTGGGAAGGCATGATTAGTTTTGAAATGTGAGGACATGAGATTTGGGAGGGGCCAGGGGTGGAATGATATGGTTTGGCTGTCTCACCACCCACATCTCATCATGAATCCCTATGTGTTGTGGGAGGAACCCAGTGGGAGACAATTGAATCATGGGGGCAGGTATTTACCATGCTGGTCTCATGATAGTGAATAAGTCTCATGAGACCTGATGGTTTTATAAGGAGTTTCCCTGCACAAACTCTCTTCACCTGCCGCCCTCCATGTAAGATTGACTTGCTCCTCCTTGCCTTCTGCCATGATTGTCAGGCCACCCCAGCCATGTGGAACTGTAAATCCGTTAAACCTCTCTCTTTTGTGAATGGCCCAGCCTCAGGTATGTCTTTATCAGCAGGGTGAAAATGGACTAATACACCACCCAACATGGATGAGTGCATCCAATCAGCTAAGGGCTGATGTAGAAAAAAAGGCAAAGGAAAGGTGAATTCACTCTTTCTGCTGGAGCTGGGACACTCTTCTTCTCCTGCCCTTGGACCACACAACTACAGGTTCTCTGGCCTTTGAACTTCACAACTTGCACCATTCCCCTGCTCCCCATCCTGGATTCTCAGGCCTTCAGCCTCAGACTGAGAATTACACCATTGCCTTCTCTGGTTCTGAGGCATTTAGACTTGGACTAAGCTATGCTACAGCTGCCCTGGTTCTCTAGCTTGAAAATAGCCTATCATGGGACTCCTCAACCTTCATAATGACAAGAGCAAATCCCCTAATAAATCTCCTATCTATCAGTCATCTATCTGTCTGCCTACCTACTTACCTACCCACCTACCTATCTATCTGTTCATCTATCTATCCACCCATCATATTGATTCCATCTCTGGAAAATCCTGACTAATACATCTATCTAAAGATGAAAAGATCAAACAGAGACAAAGCCTAGAAAATGTAGCAGAGTCTGGCTAAATGCTCACCAAACCCATTTTTCTCTTCTTGTAAGTGCAGATAAACTAAATTTTGTGAACTTCTCGCATATATGAGCGAGACCATGTCAGCAGTTCTTGCCATAGATAGTGAATGAAAGTGATTTGTCACTTGCAGTTCAGTGACAGAAGTTACATAAGAACCTGCCTTGTCTTTGCACTCCCTTCTTCCCATCTGCCAGCTAGATGATGTCAGGACAACCCCTAACTGTGTATTGAAGGAGACTACCACATGGGAGGAGCCTGAGTACCTGAATGGTTGCATGGGGAAGAGGCCCACTCCCACACTATCTAAATTTGAACTAGGGAGTGAATAGAAAAGAAACCTTCACTGTGTTGATCCATTGAGAACATGAAATTGTAATAGAAGCCAGCATTATTTACAAGTAGAACATAAATGGGGGAAAAGGGGAAACATTATGTAACAACAGCTAAATTTATGTATACGTAGGAAGTGAATGTCCAGATTTAAATAAATAAGAGATAAATTACTTGGTAATTCTGTATGTCACCAAAATATTCCCCTTGGATTCCTTTCAGTGGTCAGCTTCTACTGTCCATTTAAAAATATTGCATTTTCAGTATGTTTGTGGGTACAGTCATTATAGGAAAAAGGGATGTACCAGCATGCTACCCAAACTGACTGCACTGTAATGGATTCCCAAAGGAGGTGAGATAGCCCTCCACTGGAGAGGAGTTTATTTTGTAGTCAACAAAGTGCAAGAGTATATTTTCTGAGATATTTGCTTAGGAGCTCAAAATTTAAACTTGCAACATTGGCTTAGCCACTTGTTTAAGATAATAAAAGTTGCACCCATTGGAGATATTATATTCAGAATGCCCATTGTGTATATTTTTCTAATTAATTGGACTTTAATTACTTTGCAGAAACTCTATAAAGAGTCATCAAAGTTTTGAAGATGAGAACAAGCTGGTACATATTCCGTTTACTTTCCATAGAGCTATCTCACCATGAAACCTAAGAAAAAAAATAGCCAATTTAATTTTCTTCTGTTGAGGTTTATAAAAGGCCCAACAGAGGCTACTATCTCTAATTTTTAATAGAGATAACTATTTAGAAATATAAATGCTGAGAAGGAGAATAGGCTCAGGTATGCTCTGCTAAATCAAGGTGACCCTTCATGTTAGTTTCTTCTAGTACTTTTGCGTGTATACACAAATTTATACACACACACACACACACACCCTTGCATATCTGCTCATTATTCAGCCAAAGCTAGGTAAAAAAAAAAAAAAAAAAATCCAACAAGAATGTAGTAGCATAAAGCTAATTCCTTGATTTTTCTCATTTCCATATTTTTTGGGGGTACTTTCCTACATTGGAGGGTAAAATACAAAGGATTATACTTGTAAATGTTTAAGAAAATGTATTTAACCTCAATTACTGAATATATGGTTCGAATATATGGTTCAGTGGGGAAAAGGGTGAAGATACAACGTTAAGACATCGTTTTACTAGAAGGAAATTGTTCACAGTCACCTGGTGAGAGGAAGTTATGTACCACTGATGCAAACAGAATGACGGGGAATTGAGTGGTAAGGAAAGGAATACTGAGTGTGATCTGGGCTGTATCCTGCCCTTCCCTCTATTATAGTATTGGTGTTAAATGGAGGAGGAGCCACTTTTAAATCCCATCCTAAATATGTCCAGTGTAGTCAATACAAAAAAAATTATTTTTTGGCATTTGGAGCAGTACAGCTGACTAGATAGGGAGCTAGAAGCTAAATAAAAAGTGAAACCTGAAATTAAATACCCCTCAAAATCCATCAGTTCTGTATGGCTGAGATATATCCTTACCTAGAGGGAGATGATTGCCCTTGAGGGCATCTCAAAAAATTCTTTCCAGCTCTGCACTTTGATGCTCTAAGTTTCTGAGTTGAGAGATAATTGGCTAAATATTTTGTCTTTGACTTGGAATTTCAAATCTTCAACCTTGTCCTGGATGCGGTTGCAACAATGCTTATTTTCTGACCACGGCTACTGATATCTATACTTCATAATACTGTTAAGTATTTTCCTATAGCCTGAATTAGCTTAACATTTCTGACAATGAATTCCCAAGTAATTGCAGTGGCTTCACTCCATGATATGTCTCTCAGGGCACTCTTGGAAATTAAATGTTACTTCTTCTCAACAGTTATTTGCTTAGTTCATCCTCATTTTATTAAATAATCATAAAAAACTTTCAAATTTAAATATGCCTGCTCTGTTATCTGAAAGGTCTGGCAAGACAGGAAGGCTGGATGAAACAAAGCCAGCCCTGGTCTCTTTGTTATTTTTCAGTGAATTTTCCTTTGGCATTGAGTGCATCCCAAGTCTGGGGCTTTAAGGAGCTCTAAAGCTATGTGCTCACTGGGGTCCTGGTTGATTTTCAGCAACTAAAGCTGAAATTGCTACTGTTTAGAGGTGGCCCAAACATTTTTAACAATGTTAAAAATACCTAACCTCATGAGAGCAAAAGAATAAACTATTTTTTCTTTTGTTTTTGAATAGTTTTTTTTTTTTTACAAGACTCCTAAAGATTTATTTTGGTTGAATAAATAAGTAGGAAGGGTTCCAAGACCCATGCAGGTGATCTTGTGACAATTATTAGACACTTGATCTGGGTCCATTTGGTTACGAGGCCTTGCCTCTCATTTTAGGCATGCCGTCTTCTAGAAGAGTTACATGAGGTTACCCGACTGAAGAATTTGGAGGGGAGAATATTGTCCTCATTTAAAGAAGTTCACTCAATGAGACATTAGTGACTTGTTTAAATTTAACAAAATGGAGTTATGCTGAATTCCCAGCTCAATATTCCAGAGCAGCATGGGGTAGCAGGGAGGTCATGGGCTTTGAACATAGACACACTTGATTTGATTCCGGGAGCTACCCTTTCCTAGCTGTACGTCCTTCTACATCTTAGTGATCTCTGAGTGTCAGATCTCTAAAAAGCAAAATAGAGTCCAACTTATAGAGTTGATATGAATTATCAAAAAATACCTTTAATGTACCTAAACTATAATCAATAATAATAAATGATAAACACTTATTATTTCTTGTATTAATTCCAACACATTGCTTGGTTTAAGGCTGACAATTGTGATATGAATCATGATATAGCCCAGAAATTTTATTTAGAAAGTCTTAAGTTTTACTTCCTCCCTTGACCACCCAACATGATAGTTTCCTCATCATCACAATATATATGTCTAATGTTTTCACAAAGAAGGCTGTGTGTATTAGCTAACGCAAAAGAGAAAAATTGCATTCTTATTTCAATTTTCCCTCTCTTAATTCTATTGCGTGATCTTAGGCAAGTAAGTACAATTTTGCATTTCGTTGAGAGGAAGGGCAGAGGACTTTATCTGCTATATCTGTGTAATTATTTCCAAGACACAAGTGAGAGTGACTGCAATATTGTCCCTCAAGTACTTGGCATTCCTTGGAAGAAAACATGATGTAATTGGGCTTTAATAACTTGGATGAAAATGTATCCTAGGGCCATAAAATGTTTCTCTACAACATTAGATCTAGGCGAGTTATTATGATTACCTCTTAAGAAGTGTTCAGATTAACGGATATGTGCTTATAAAGTCCATTACAAAGGCAGAATCAGAAGGAAGAGGTACAGAAGAGTACCCGGATATTTCAATGCATTTTATGCCTGAACATTTTAAATGGAGAAGTTCTTTTATCACTTGTACTGCCAGGCTCAGTGGGGGAATACCTGAACAAGGAGGCCTGCTCTGAATACTATGTCTATCTCCCTACTTGCCCTCCATTAGAAGCTTGCTTAAAGAAACTCCTCTCTGTAGCCATGCTTGATGATTAATGTTAGGTGTCGACTTCACTGAATAGAGGGCTGCCTAGATGGCTGGTGAAGTATTGTTTCTGGGCGTCTCTCTGAGGGTGTTTTAAGAGAAGATTGTTATGTGAGTTGGTGGACTGAGTGGTGAAGATTGCGCTCAATGTGAATGGACATGATTCAATCAGCTTGGGGCCCTGATGGAACAAACAGGTGGAAAAGCATCAATTCTCTCTTTCTTCAGGAAAGGGACACTCTTCTTCTCCTGCCCTTGGACATCAGAAATCCAGGTTCTTCAAGCTTTGAACTCTGAAACCTGCACCCTTAGCCTCCCAGGCCTCTCAAGTCTTTCTTTGGTCTTGGATTGAGAATTACACCACCAGCTTCTTTAGTTCTCAGGCCTTTGGACTTATTCTAAGCCCTGCTACTGGCTTCTCTGGTTCTCCAGCCTGTGATAATACTTATCAGCCTCCATAATCATGGAAGCCAATTTCCCTAATAAATCCCTTATCTTTCTGTCTGTCTGTCTGTCTATCTATCTATCTATCTATCTATCTATCTATCTATCTATCTAGTCTGTCTGTCTATCTATCTACCTATTTTTCTATCTATCCTATTGGCTCTTTCTCTGGAAAACCCTGACCGAATATACTATGTGTATAGGTAAGGGCAATGATATGGAAGTCAAACCAGTTCAGCCCTACCAAGCTATGTGATTCATTACAACATTCATTCAGTAAACACTGAGTGCCTTCTGTGCTAGGAGTTATATACACAATATGATTCTTGACTTCAGTTGAAAATGGTTTAGTGGAGGGAAACAGATGTGCATAAATAAATCTATTTATCTCCTAAAGCATTTTATGGCTTATTTCCCATAGTTGATTATTCTTAGCCAATTATAGTAATTTCATCCTTCATTTCCCCCACCCCACACCCGTGCTATTGATGAATTCAGGGATAGAGCTTTAAGTCTAAGCTAACTTGAAACCTAAAACATTAGGAGTAATTTTTAGACACTTATGGGAAAAATGCCCTCTTGGGCTAAAGAGGTCATCTAACACCCTTAAGGTACACTACCTTAGAATGATGTTAAATTTGCCAACTGCAGAGTAGAGCGTGGGAAGGTTACTGTGTCCTAGGTGATACACATAAGCAGCTGGTTTAAGCAATCTGAAGACTTCTTGCTCTGCCTGTGGACTTGATGTTATCTGAGCTAATAAATGACTTTATTGCTTAACCAAGTCTGAAATAAATTTTTACTTACTTGCAGCCAGAACCATCCTAGCTGAATGCTAGTTTAATTTAATGCTTTCCATATCACGTGATCATGACAGGCCCCCTCCAATTCTTGTTTAAAACATAAACTCTCAAGTAACCCTTAAGGAGAATCTGACCCACTGATCCACTAGGACTGATATAAGGCCCAGGAATTGGGATGTTTAATAACTGTCCCAGGTGATTTTTATGTTCAGCCATATTTCAGATCATTGTTCTGACTGCTATAATAGAGACAAGAATTAAGTGCAGGCTTAGCAATGGACTCAGGCTGGAGGAGTTAAAGATGGTCTCTCAGACAAAGGGACATTTGAGCTGTGCCTTGAAGAATGAGTGGGGGCTTGCTAGGCTGAGGAGAGGTGCAAAGATGTTCCCAACAAAGGAAGTCTCAACAAAATACTTATCTCTCGGGCCTTTATTTTCTCATCTATAAACTGAGGACATTATAAAAGAAGGTCTAGGACTGGGCCAAGATGGCCAATTAAAAGCAGCTACAGTCTGCAACACTCATGGAGAGAAAAGAAAATGGCAAGTGAATTCAGCACCTTCAACTGAAATATCCAGGTTCTCACACTGGGACTGACTAGGCAAACATCTTGACCCACAGAGAATGAAGAAAAGCAGGATGGGGTGATGGCCCACCTAGGAGTGGCATAGAGCCAAAGGAACCACCACCCCCAGACAAGGGAAGTGGTGAGTGACTGTGTGATCCCACCTGGGAAATCATGCTTCTCCCACAGATCTTTGCAACCAGCAGATCAGGGATCCCCTTCTAAGCCCATACCACCAAGGCCTTGGGTCTGATACAGAGAGCTGTGTGAAGTCCCTGCAGAGCAGCCACTGGGGCACACACAGAGACCCAGGAGTTTTGCATACTGTGGCCCCAGGATTTCTGACAAGGTAAGAGATCTGTCCCTACATCCCCTAAGAGGGGAGCTAAATCCAGGGAGCTGAGCAGCATCATTCTGCAGGCCCCACTTCCACAACACCTCACAAGTTAAGACCCACTGGCTTGGAATTCCAGCCAGCCAGTGGCAACAGGCTGGAGTCTGCCTGAGAAGGACCAAGTTCCTGGGCAGAGGGGTGGCTGCCATTCTGTGGTCTGGTTGACTCAGCTTTTCCAGCCTGCCAACTCTGGAGAGTCCGGACAGTCCAGATGAGGAAGGGTCCGCCACAACACAGCACAATTCTGCTACCAAAAAAAACCAGACTGCTTCTTGGAGCAGGTCCCTGATACCATTCCTCTAGATTGGATTAGACTTCTTAACAGAGGTCTCCAGCTACCTCCTTTAGATACAATTTGGGCTGGCAACATGTCCATACTTCCCTGGGACTGAGCTTCTCGAGGAAGAAGCAGGCTGCAATCTTTGCTGTTTTGCAGCCTTCACTGATAATACTTCAAGGTACATGAAAAACCAAGGCAACTAGGGTCCATAGTGGACCCCTAGAAAACAGCAGCAGTCCTACAGAAGAATAGCTTGACTGTTAAAAGTAAAACGGACAAACAGAAAACAACAAAAACAACATCAGCAAAAAGATCCCACAAAAACTGCTTTCCAGGGTCAGCAGCCTCAAAGATGGAAGGTAGTTAACCCCACAAAGATGAGAAAGAATCAACACAAAAACCCTGAAAACCCAAAAAGCCAGAGTGCCTTATATCCTCCAAATTATTGCAACATCTCTCCAGGAAGGGCACAGAACAGGGCTGAGGTTGAGATGATGGCTAAATTGACAGAAGTAGGCTTCAGAAGGTGGGTAATAATAAACTTTGCTGAGCTAAAGGAGCATGTTGTAACCCAATGCAGAGAAGCTATAATCATCATAGAACAATACAAAAGCTGATCGCCAGGACAGCCAGTTTCGAGATGAACATAACCAACCTAATGGAGCTGAGAAACATAACACAAGAAATTTACAATGCAATCACAAGTATCAATAGCAGAATCTCAGAGCTTGAAGAATATGTTTCTAAAATAGACAGATAAGAATAGAGAAAAATAATGAAAAGGAATGAACAAAACCTCCAAGAAATATGGGATCATGTAAAGACACTGTGCCTACAATGGATTGGGGTACCTGAAAGAGATGAGAATGGAACCAAGTCGGAAAACGTACTTCAGGATATCATTCAGAACTTCTTCAACCTAGTAAGACAGGCCAACATTCAAATTCTGGACCTGCAGAGAACCCCATTAAGATACTCCCCAAGAAGATCAACCCCAAGACACATAATCATCAGATTCTCTAAGGTCAAAATGAAAGAAAAATTATTAAAGGCATCCAGAGAAAGGCCAGGTCACCTACAAAGGGAAGCCCTTCAGACTAACAATGGACATCTCAGAAGAAATCCTACAAGCCAGAAGATATTGGGGGCCAATATTCAACATTCTTAAAAAAAATTTCCAACCCAGAATTTTATGTCTGGACAAACTAAGCTTCATAAGAAAAGGAGATATAAGATCTTCTTTGGACAAGCAAATGCTGGAGGAATTCATCACCACCAGACCTGCCTTGCAAGAGCTCCTGAAGGAAGCACTAAATATGGAAAGGAAAAACTGTTACCAAAAGTAGTTTTTTACAAAAGCACACGGAGGTACACAGAACAGTGACACTATGAAGCAACCACATATACAAGTCTGCAAAATAACTAGCTAGCATCATGATGACAGGATCAAACTCACATATAACAATACAAAGCTTAAATGTAAATAGGCAAAATGCCCCAATGAAAAGGCACAGAATCCCAAGCTGGATAATGAGCCAAGACCCATTGGTATGCTGTCTTCAAGATACTCATCTCACATGCAAAGAAACACATAGGCTCAAAATAAAGGAATGGAGGAAAATTTACCAAATGGAAAACAGAGAAAAGCAGGGATTGCAATCCTTGTTTCTGACAAAAGAGACTTTAAACCAACAAAGATAAAAAAAAAAAGACAAAGAAGGGCATTACATAATGGTAAAGGGTTCAATTCAACAAGAACTAGCTATCCTAAATATATATGCACCCAATACATGAGCACCCAAGTTCATAAAGCAAGTTTTTAGAGACCTACAAAAAGACTTAGACTAACACACAAAAATAGTGGGTGACTTTAACACTCCATGGACGTTATTAGACAGATCATCGAGGAAGAAAATTAACAAAGATACTCAGAACCTGAACTTGGCTCTGGATCAAGTGGACCTGACAGATATCTATAGAACTCTCCAACCCAAAACAACAGAATATATATTCTTCTCATCACCACACAGAACTTCCTCTAAAATTTATAAATAATTGGAAGTAAAACTCTCCTCAGCAAATGCAAAAGAACTGAAGTTATAAAAAACAGTCTGTTAGACCACAGTGCAATCAAATTAGAATGCAAGATTAAGAAATTCACTTAAAACTATATAACTACATGGAAATTGAACAACCTGCTCCTGAATGATTCTTGGGTAAACAATCAACTTAAGGCAGAAATCAAGAAGTTCTTTGAAACTAATAAGAACAAAGAGCCAGTGTACCAGAATCTGTGGGATGCAGCTAAAGCAATTCTGAGAGTGAAATTTATAGCACTAAATGCCCACATTAAAAAACTAGAAAGGTCTCAGGTTAACAAGCTAACATCACAACTAAAAGAACAAGAGGACCAAGAGCAAACACATCCAAAACATTGCAAAAGACAATAAATAACCAAGATTAGAGCTGAACTGAAGGATATAGAAACTCCTCAAAATTCAAAAATCAACAAATCCAGGAGCCTGTTTTTTGAAAAAAATAATAAAATAGATATACCACTAGTTAGACTAATAAAGAAGAAAGAAGAATCAAAGAAACAAATCTGAAATGATGAGGATATCACCACTGACCCCACAGAAATATAAAAACCATCACAGAATACTATAAACTCCTCTATGCACATAAACTAGAAAATCTAGATAAAATGAATAAATTCCTGGACATATGCACCCACCCGAGACTGAACCAGGAAAAAATTGAATCCCTGAAGAGACCAATAATAAGTTCTGATATTGAGGCAGTAATAGATAGCCTACCAATCAAAAAAAATGCCCAGGACCAGAAGAATTTACAGCTGAATTCTACCAGAGGTACAAACAAGAGCTGGCACAATTTACACTGAATGTCATTGATCACACAAACAGAACTAAAGACAAAAACCACATGATTATCTCATTAGATGCAGACAAGGCCTTCAATAAAATTCAACATCCTGTCATGTTAAAAACTCTCAATAAACTAGGAATTGAAGGAACATACCTTAAAATAATAAGAGCCATATATAACAAACCCACAGCCAATATCACACTGAATAGGCAAAAGCTGAAAGCATTCCCCTTGAAAACCAGCACAAGAAAAGGGTGTCCTTTCTTACCACTCCTATATCAACACAGTATTGGATGTTCTGGCCAGGGCAATCAGGCAAGAGAAAGAAATAAAGGGTATTTAAATAATAAGAGAGGAAATCAAATTATTTTTGCGGATATCATGATCCTATATCTAGAAAACTCCATTATCTCCACCCAAAAGCTTCTTAAGCTAATAAGCAACTTCAGCAAAGTCTCAGGATACAAAATAAACATGCAAAAATTGCTAGCATTCCTATGCACTAAAAACAGGCAAGCAGAGAGTCAAATCATGAATGAATTCTCATTCACAATTGCTACAAAAAGGATAAAATACTGAGGAATACAGCTAACAAGGGATGTGCAGGACTTCTTTAAGGAGAACTACAAACCACTGCTTGAAGAAATCAGAGAGGACATAAATAAACAGAAAAACATTCCATGCTCATGGATAAGACTCAATATTGTGAAAATGGCCACATTGCCCAAAGTAATTTATAGATTCAATGCTATTCCCATTCAACTACCATTGACATTCTTCACTGAATTAGAAAAAAAAATTTAAAAATTCATATGAAACCAAAAAAGAGCCCATATAGCCAAGACGATCCTAAGCAAAAAGAGCAAAGCTGGAGGCATCACACTACCTGGCTTCAAACTATACTACAAACCAAACAGTAACCAAAACAGCATGGTACTGGTAAAAGAACAGACACATAGACCAGTGGAACAGAGTACAGAACTCAGAAATAAGACCTACAACCATCTGATCTTTGACAAACCCGACAAATCAAGCAATGGGGAAAGGATTCCCTATTTAATAAATGGTGGTGGAAGAACTGGCAGCCATATGCAGAAAATTAAAACTGGGACCTCTTCCTTACACCATATACAAACATTAACTCAAGATGGTTTAAAGACTTAAATGTAAAACCCAAAATTATAAAAACCCTAAAAGAAAATCCAGGCAATACCATTTAGGAAATAGGCATGGGCAAAGATTTCATGACAAAAGCGCAAAAGCAATTGCAACAGAAGCAAAAATTGACATATGGAATCTAATTAAACTAAAGAGCTTCTGCACAGCAAATGCAACTCTCATCAGAGTGAACAGACAACCTACAGAATAGGAGAAAATGTTTGCAATCTATCCATGTGACAAAGGCCTAATATCCAGAGTCTATAAGGAACTTAAGCAAATTTACCAGAAAAAACCATACAACCCCATTAAAACGTGGGTAAAGCACATGAACAGACACTTCTCAAAAGAAGACATGTGTTTTCAACTCCTAGGGAATCATGGCAGATGGGAGGCAGGACTAGATTGCAGCTCTAACTCAGACAGAGCAGCATGTGGAGGCTTGCATTATGAATTTCTGCTCCAGAACAACTACAGGAATAAATCAGGAAACCTGAAAGGACCCCCAGACCCCTGAAGGAAGCAGATTGCTCCTGCAGGACCCAGGAGACATGCCAAATACTCTGCTGGTATCCACGGCTGACAGACCTACAGATGTTTCGCATCACAGGACTCTGCAGAAAATCCCCAGTACTGGCCCAGAGCCTGGTAGACTTGCTGGGTGGCTAGATCTAGAAGAAAGATAACAATCACTACAGCTAGGCTCTCAGGAAGCCACATCCATAGGAAAAGGGGGAGAGTACTACCTCAAGGGAACACACTGTGGGACAAAAGAATCTGAATGGGACAAAAAGAATCTGAACAACAGCCTTCAGCCCTAGACCTTCCCTCTGACAGAGTCTACCCAAATGAGAAGGAACCAGAAAACCAACTCTGGTAATATGACAAAACAAGGTTATTTAACACCCCCCAAAAATCACACTAGCTCACCAGCAATGGACCTAAACCAAGAAGAACTCCCTTATTTACCTGAAAAAGAATTCAGGATGTTAGTTATTAAGCTAATCAGAGACGTCTTTGAATTAACCCAATCCAACAAAGACAAAGAAAAAAGAGTAAGAAAATATGAATAAAGCCTCCCAGAAGTCTGAGATTATATTAAATAACCAAACTTAAGAATAATTGGTTCTCCGGAGGAAGAAGAGATATCTAAAAGTTTGGAAAATATATTTGGGGGAATAATTGAAGAAAACTTCCCTGGTCTTTCTAGAGACCTAGACATCCAAATACAAGAAGCGCAAGGAACACCTGGGAAATTCATCACAAAAAGATCATTGCCTAGGCACATTGTCATCAGGTTATATAAGTTAAGACGGAAGAAAGAATCTTAAGAGCTGTGAGACAAAAGTACCAGGTAACCTATTAAAATAAAAAACCTATCAGATTAACAGCAGATTTCTCAGCAGAAACCCTACAAGCTAGAAGGGATTGGGGCCCTATTTTCAGCTTCCTCAAACAAAACAACTATCAGCCAATAATTTTGTATCCAGTGAAACTAGGCTTCATATATGAAGGAAAGATACAGTCCTTTTCAGACAAACAAATGCTGAGAGAATTTACCACTACCATGCCACCACTACAAGAACTGCTTTTCAAAAAGTGCTCTAAATTTTGAAACAAATCCTGGAAACAACATCAAAACAAAACCGCTTTAAAGCATAAATCTCACAGGACCTATAAAACAAAAATACCATTTAAAAAATGAAGTCAAAAAACCAAGGTACACAGGCAACAAATAGCATGATGAATGGAATGGTACCTCACATTTCAATATTAACATTGAAGGTAAATTACCTAAATGTTCTACTTAAAGATACAGAATTGCAGAATGAATAAGAATTCACCAGTCAACTATCTGCTGCCCTCAAGATACTCATTTAACATGTAAGGACTCACACAAACTTAAGTGAAAGGGGTGAAAAAAGAGACATCATGCAAATGGACAGCAAAAGTGAGCAGGAGTAGCTATAGTTATATAAGAAAAAACAAACTTTAAAGCAACAGTAGTTGAAAAAGACAAAGAAGGACATTATATAATGATAAAAGGCCTTGTCCAACAGGAAAATATCTCAATCCTAAATGTATATGCACCTAACACTGGAGCTCCCAAATTTATAAAACAATTACTAATAGATCTAAGAAATGGGATAGACAGCAACACAGTAATAGTGGGGGACTTTAATACACCACTGACATCACTAGACAGGTGATCAAGACAGAAATTCAACAAAGAAACAATGGATTTAATCTATACCCTAGAACGAATGGACTTAACAGATATATACAGAACATTCCATCCAACAACTGCAGAATATACATTCTATTAAACAGCACATGGAACTTTCTTCAAGAAAGACCATATGATAGACCACAAAATGAGCTTCAATAAATTTAAGAAAATTGAAATTATTTCAAGCACTCTCTCAGACCACAATGGAATAAAACTGGAAATCAACTCCAAAAGGAAACTTCAAAGCCATGCAAATACATGGATATTAAATAACCTGCTCCTGAATGATCATTGGGTCAAAAATTAAACCAAAATGAAAATTAAAAAATTCTTTGAACTGAATGACAATAGTGACACAACCTGTCAAAACCTCTGGGACACAAAAGGCAGTGCTAAGAGGAAGGTTCATAGCACTAAATACCTACATCAAAAAGTCTAAAAGAGCACAAACAGCCAATCTAAGTTCACACCTCAAGTAACTACCGAAACAAGAACAAACCAAACCCAAACCCAGCAGAAGAAAGGAAATAACCAATATCAGAGCAGAACTAAATGAAACTGAAACAACAACAACAAAAATATAAAAGATAAATGAAACAAAAATCTGGTTCTTTGAAAAGATAAATGAAATTGATAGACCGTTATAGCAAGATTAACCAAGAAAAGAAGAGAGAAAATCCAAATAAGTTCAATAAGAAACAAAACAGGAGATATTACAACTAACACCACAGAAATAAAAAAGATCATTCAAGGTTACTATGAACATCTTTACATGCATAAATTAGAAACCTAGAAGAAATGGATAAACTCCTGGAAAGATATAACTCTCCTAGCATAACTCAGGAAAAATTAGATACCCTAAACAGACCAATAACAAGCAGCAAGATTGAAATGGTAGCGTAAAAATTACCAACGAAATAAGTTCAGGACCAGACAGATTCCCAGACGTATTCACAGCAGAATTCTACCAGACATTCAAAGAAGAATTGCTACCAATCCGATTGACACTATTTCCCAAGATGGAGAAAGAGAGAACCTTCCCTAAATCATTCTATGAAGCCAGTATCATCCTAATACCAAAACCAGGACCTAGCCCAAAAAGAAAACTACAGACCAATATCCCTGATGAACATACATGCTAAAATCCTCAACAAAATGCTAGTTAACTGAATCCAACAATATATCAAAAAGAAAATTCACCATGATCAAATGGGTTTCATTCCAAGGATGCAGGGTTTAGCAGAGGCAAGTCAATAAATGTGATACACCACATAAACAGAAATAAAAACAAAAACACATGATGATCTCAATAGATGCAGAAAAAGCATTTGACAAAATCCAGCATCCCTTTATGATTAAAACTCTCAGTAAAATCGACATACAAGGGACATACCTCAATATAATAAAAGCCATTTATGACAAACCCACAGCCAATATAATGCTGAATGGGGAAAAGTTGAAAGCATTCCCTCTGAGAACTGGAACAAGTCAATGATGGCCACTCTCACCACTCTTCTTCAACATAGTACTGGACATCCTAGCCAGAGAAATTAGATAAGAGAAAGAAATAAAGGGCATCCAAATTGGTAAAGAGGGAGTCAAACTGCTGCTGTTTGCTGATGATATGATTGTTTACCTAGAAAACCCTAAAGACTCCTCCAGAAAGCCCCTAGAACTGATAAAAGAATTCAGCAAAGTTTCCAGATACAAAATTAGTGTACACAAATCAGTAGCTCTTCTATACACCAACAGTTATCAAGCTGAGAATTAGATCAAGAACTCAACCCCTTTCAAAATAGCTGCAAAACAAAAACAAAAACAAAAAACATGAAAAAAACTTAGGAATATGCCTAACCAAGGAAGTGAAAGACCTCTGCAAGGAAAACTGCAAAACATTGCTGAAATAAATCATAGATGACACAAACAAATGGAAACACATCCCATGCTCATGGATGGGTAGAATCAATATTGTGAAAATAACGTTACTACCAAAAGTAATCTACAAATTCAGTGCAATACCCATCAAATTACCACCATCATTCTTCACACAATTAGAAAAAAAATTCGAAAATTCATATGGAACCAAAAAAGAGTCCAAATAGCCAAAGCAAGCAAAGCAAGACTAAGCAAAAACAACAAATCTGGAGGCATCCCACTACCTGATTTCAAACTATACTATAAGGTCATAGTCACCAAGACAGCACGGTACTGGTATAAAAATAGGCACATAGACTAATGGAACAGAGTAGAGAACCCAGAAATGAACCCAAATACTTACAACTAACTGATCTTCAACAAAGCAAACAGAAACATAAAGTGGGGAAAGGACACCCTTTTCAACAAATGGTGCTGGGATAATTGGCTAGCCACATGTAGGAAAATGAAACTGGATCCTCATCTGTCACCGTATACAAAAATCAACTCAAGATTGATTAACGACTTAAATATAAGACCTGAAAATTAAAATTCTAGAAGACAACATTGGAAAAACCCTTATAGACACTGGTTTAGGGAAGGATTTCCTGACCAAGAACCCAAACACAAATACAATAATAACAAAGATAAATTGTTGGGACTTAGTTAAACTAAAGAGCTTTTGCATGGCAAAAGGAACAGTTAGCACAGTAAACAGATAACCCAGAGTGGGAAAAAATCCTCACAATCTATACATCTAACAAAGGGCTAATATCCAGAATCTACAATGAACTCAAACAAATCAACAAGAAACAAACAATCCCATGAAAAAGTGGGCTAAAGACATGAAGAGACAATTCTCGAAGATATACAAATGGCCAACAAATATGAAAAAATGCTCAACATGACTAATGATCAGGGAAATACAAATCAAAACCACAATACCCTGCCACTTTACTCCTGCAAGAATGGCCATAATCAAAAAATCAAAAAAATAGATGTTGGCATGGATGTGGTGAACAGGGAACACTTCTACACTGCTGGTGGGAATGTAAACTAGTACAATCACTATGAACAACAGTGTGGAAATTCCTTAAAGAACTAAAAGAAGAGCTATCATTTGATCCAGCAATCCCACTACTGATACCTACCCAGAGTCATTATACAAAAAAGATACTTGCACACACATGTTTATAGAAGCACAATTTGCAATTGCAAAAATGTGGACCCAACTCAAATGCCCATCAATTGATAAGTGGATAAAGAAACTGTGGTATATATACACAGTGGAATACTACTCAGTCATAAAAAGGAATGAATTAATGGCATTTGCAGCAACCTGGAGGAGACTGGGGACTATGATTTGAAGTGAAGTAACTCAGGAATGGAAAACCAAACATCGTATGTTCACATTCATAAGTGGGAGCTAAGCTATGAGGATGCAAAAACATAAGAATGACACAGTGGACTTTGGGGACTCAGGGAAAGGGTGGGAAGGGGGTGAGAGATAAAAGACTACAAATAGCGTGCAGTGCATACTGCTTGGGTGATGGGTGCACCAAAATCTCACAAATCACCACCGAAGAACTTACTCATGTCACCAAACACGACCTGTTCCTCAATAACATATAAAAATAAATAAATACAAAGATATACATGTGGCTAACATATGAAAAATAGCTCAACATCACTGATCATTAGAGAAATGGAAATCAAAACCACAATGAGATATCATCTCACACCAGTTAGAATGGGTATTATTAAAAAGTTAAAAAACAACAGATGCTGGCAAGATTGCAGAGAAAAAGAAGTGCTTTTACACTGTTGGTGGAGTGTAAATTAGTTAAACCATTGTGGAAGACATCGTGGTGATTCCTCAAAGACAGGAGGCAGAAATACCATTTGACCAAGCAATCTCATTACCCAGAGGGATATAAATAATTCTATTATATAGATGTATTATGCATTATATAATACATTATATAGATATGTATTATATAGATGTATATTTATTACATAAATCATTCTATTATAAAGATACATGCACGTTTATGTTCATGGCAGCACTATTCACAATAGCAAAGACATGGAATCAACCTAAATGCCCATCAATGATAGACTGGAGAAAGAAAATGTGGTACATATACGCCATGGAATACTATGCAGCTATAAAAAGGAAGGAGATTATGTCATTTGCAGAGACACAAATGGAGTTGGAAGCCGTTATCCTCAGCAAACTAATGCGGGAACAGAAAGCCAAACACCATGTGTTCTCACTTACAAGTGGGAGCTGAACTTTGAGAACACATGGACACATCAAGGGGAACAACACACACTGGGGCCTCTCGAGGGGTGTGGGTGAGGGGAGGGCAAGCCCCAGGAAGAATAACTAATGGCTGCTGAGCTTAATCCCTAGGTGATGGGACGATCTGTGCAGCAAACCACCATGGCACATGTTTACCTATGTAACAAACCTGCACATCCTGCGCACATACACTGAACTTAAAAGTGGAAGAAAAAAATAAAAAATATATATATAAATGTATGGTCAAAAGAAAAAAAAAGGAAAGTCTCCATTTCCTCTAATACCTTCTGTTTCAATATTAACTGGAAAGTGAGAAATCTAAGTGCCCTTTGCTTATTGATCAACCTCATAATATTCAATGCAGTAAGTTGTGAGATTTCTCTGAGAATGTCTTTCTATTGGAAAAATAATGGAAATATTTTGTAAGCTGTATTATAATACAACTATCATGCAGGCAGAGGCATTGTATTTCCTGTTTGCTTTTGTATCTGTATCAAAATAGGATATCTGATCCATATAGACTCAAACGTGGTTACTGAGTAAGTCAGTTGAATTAAATTTATTCAAGTGGCCAATTTCATATAGAACTTTTAAAGATTAATTTCATGTGTAAACAATAATACTTTAAGTGTAGTGATGATAATATCAATAATATTAATACTTGGAATTTACCTAACGACTTTATATTTTTAAATCATCCATTCATTAAAAAAAATTTATTGAGAATTTTCTAGGTATCAGGTCCTATTCAGTGCAATGGGAATAAAGCAGTAAATAAGAATTCATGCCCTCACATTCTCACATTCTGGGTGAAGAGGAGAAATATCTCTTACATCTCTAATCTAAATGTAAGTATAATTGTTTATAATCCATAGATGAGGAAAATGAATTTCATATCTCTAAAAGGTCAATTTGCCAAACTTGTGGCACAAACCAGAAGTTACACGGCTTCAAGCACAGTAATTAATATATTTCTTATTCCTTCTCAGAGTTTGTGACACTTGATGAGGCTCCCTTCAAATGAGCAAGTATTGAAGTTCATGCCATGTGCCCAGCTCCTCCTGGATCTGTGAGGAAATATCTGAAACCTTCAAGATGTGCATGTCTTATGGAAAATGTTGCTCCATCATCCCTGCACTCCCTTATCTACTATATCTACCTCCATAAGAAAACATAAGGACAGGCAATCTTCATAAAAATAGACTCCACCTATTTGGTTCATAGTTCTCGGAACCTAGAACAGGACAGAACTAACACTCAGTAAATATAATAAATATACATTAACTAAATGAATGAAAGAATCACAAAGGTACTTCACATAGATAGTTTTCTACTCAAGCATTAAAGTGTCTCTTACCAAGGCAGCTTCCATATTTGAAATAGTGCCTCTTTTTTCGGTTCAAAGAGCCGTGAGTGGTTTTGTAGCATCAGGGGCTCAATATCCTTTACGTAATACTGAAACAACTCATTTACCCAGGGATCACTTTCTGGAACATCCATCAATTTAAACATAGACCAAAACCAGTCATCAAGAAGAAAGTGAATCTAACCACCAAGCACAATGTCCCTAGTTCATGCATGCTTTGATGTGCTAATACTTTATTCTTTGCATTTTTCTTAGATCCTCTTTCAAAGGACCAGCACTCTATTTATAATAATAACAACAACAATGACAGCAACATTAGGAATAGTAATGACCACTACCCCTTCATTGGTACTTAAGTATAATTTCTTATTTTGTCCTCCTACAAACCCTATGAGATGACTATAGTTATATGTCCATTTTATAATGAGGAAACTAAGGTTTAGAGAATATTTTTTAAAGTCAAAAACATAATCTGTAGGGAAACAAGAATTTTAATGTTTTTCTATGTTTGTATTTCTCTAGAATATAATCTTTTCCTTCAAATATCTGATTTCATAACTCACAACAGCTAATAAATGGAGGGAGACATAGTATAAGATGCACATACACACACACACGTACACACGCAAACACATGCACACACAAAAGCCACAAAACTAAAATGCATAGCACTTCTGGGTATTTCGTTGTAGAGGCAAACAACCCTTCATCCCTTGATGGCTCCTAGGATGTTAATGAAGATACATAAAGAAAATTCTGAATAATGAAGTAAAAGTGAAATTTCATTGATTCTTTTTGACTAAGGATAAATGAAAAAAAAATCTATATTTTTGAAAGACATCTAAGCAAGATTATTACAATTAAAAGGTTGGATACTTAAACTAAACTTAAGGTATCTGGAAAAACTGCTTATACTGAACAGCTCATTCGTGGCTGTAGTTGAAGTCACTATTACCACTATTACTTTATGTGTCTACTGTACACCCATGACATTTTAGCACAATATGCAAGGATTCAGAAATCTTATGGTGGGCATATGTATACAAGGTTAATTAAGAGAAGAGATTAAAAATAATAAATAGCAGCTGATTCTATCCTTAAGACTGAGTGAAACTCAACTTTAAATATCAATATTTAAATACCCAATCGTTTTAAGAACCAAATTCTTAGATATAATTTTTATTTCTACTGGGGCAGCTTGAACAGGTAAGTATTTCTTGTTGAACAGTAGTAATAAAAGCAGGTTTTATTATTCTAGTCTCTCATTCTATTTACAACTCTTTGCTTGGCCATAGATTATATCACTAACAAAATCATTGGTGTTTAACATATAAGAATAATCAAAGTGAGTTTTGCCATCATGGCCAATAACTAAGGAAAGAGTAGAGAAAATGATGTCATTGCAAGTAAGCCCAGCAAAATTATTCCTGGTGGTTTGAGGACACACATTAAGCTTCCTTGTGCACTTTTCCCCTCTTTTTCTAAATAAATTTATTTGTGATATTGCTTTGCTAACTATATTGAGCACATTTACCAATTTCCTACTTCCTTATGAATAAAACCCACTTTTTCTCCATTAGAAAGCTATCCCAGTTCCTTCACTGGGTCTATTTTTCCCAATTATCAGTGTATTTGAACTCTATTACTCTACTCGCACCAAGCCACAGCCTCTCACCCAGTCCATACAAGTCTACACTCTGGTAGGATGTTGTGGCTGAACTGAGGAAGGACAGAGGTGGCATCATAGGTCCTGATATTTCCGATACAACCAACACTACTTCAGAGAAGAGTGACATCGATTTGCTCTCAACTGAAGGCAAATATTTGCTGTTATTCAAAAAAAGCATTTTCATTTTTAGGCAAACATATTTGCCTACTTCTTCAATTCCCACTACAATAGCTTGGGCTTTCTGTAAACCAGAACAAATTCAACCTTCCCTTATCTTTTTATGTGTCAGCTTTGTGTATGGAAGAAGGCAACTTTTCAAACATATCCTGAAATCACTGATCTATTGTCTCATTTTTTCTCTTAATTTTTTTAAACCAACATCTGTGATACCCTGATGTAACCATAATTACAAAATGGAAGATTAGTCAACGGCAAAATTGGAAAAAGCAGACATATTAACATAAATAGAGAGATATTTCTCATGAAAAATATACATTTACAGCAAATAGGAATAAATATGTGGCTCCCTTATTGTATTAAGATAACACAGACCAGCCTTAAGTGCAGATAAAAAATGTAACTTCATGTCAAATGATTTTTTCTTTAACATGAGACGAGAAATGGACTTTTAATATTTGTTGTATTTTTTTTTTTTTTTTTTTTTTGCCTTTCAGGCTCTTTACTAAAGCTTTATTCTTTTTCAATGCCTTCCATTTTTATTGTCCTTAGTTTAGCATGGTTTATTACATTGTTTTGACTTCATTTGCTGGGTTTTTTTTGCTTTGTTTTATTTTTGCCAGAGTTGAAGCTGGGCATTGTTCCACATTTAATCTGACAGTCCTGGCAAGTTCTACGGTACTTAGCTAATTGCTCAAAGATGTACCATTGCACCCCATTCGTGCCTTGTACATGTCTCCGCATGACTTTTAAGGAACAATCCAAACATACTCTCCTCTGAGCCGAAGGAGATTTTTCAGATCAATTTGGTCTTCTCTGGAATAAAATTACTTTTATCAGTAACCAAAGAAAAGACTTTCACAATTACACACTGTCCTACAGTGCCGTATCCATTTATTATTTTTCCTTTGTTTGCAAACTGAGATATTGATTAAAACTCTGCAGTTGTAGATTTCTGTGGACTCTGTGCCTGTAAGGAAACACTCTGCAGCATGGGAGAGAATATGGCTCATCAGGAATCATAGCCTTACTGCAAAAATCTGTCCAAGTTGCCACTTAAAGAAAATTACCATGTGCCTTTTTTAGTTCTCCAGAAGCAAAGCCTGAGATAAAGATTCATGTGCAAGTATTAGGTTGGTGCAAAAGTAACTGCAGTTTGCCTTCACTTTTAGTGGCAAAAATTGCAATTATTTCTGCACCAACCTAAATAGTTTAAGGTAGCACTCCCAGGATAAAATGGTTAAAAAAATGGAGAAAGTAAGGGGAAGGGGAAGAAGTTAATAAGGTATGATTTCAGGCAAAGTCGAATCTCTAGCTGATTCTGTGGGGAACTCTGGAGTATAGTTTGCACCTCACAGTTTGTCAAAACTCAAAGCACAGGAGCTGGGCATTCCTGATCGATAAGTCAGTCAGCCACTGGCTACAATCTGCCCTGGAGGGGTGTGAGCTCTAAGGCATGCAGGAAAAGGTGGCTCTCCTAGCCAAGAGATAGTTATGCGAACAGCATTGCAGATACAGGTCATTAGAAGCGAAGTTCACAGAAGCTGGAGACAAATGCATGAATATGATTAACGGATTCCAAGGGAAACTTAAAAGAGCATTGACTTCTACACCATGTCTACATCTCGACATATTGGCATATATTTTGTATGCTGTCATTCAGTGTTAAAATGTACTATGAATCTAGCTCAGTGTTGTCCAACAGAAATATAATGTGAGTCGAATGTGTAATTTTAAATGTTCTAGTAGCCACATTAAAAATGTAAAAAAAGTATATATATATATTTCAATGATGATACATTTTATTTTATGCAGTATATCCAGACATGTAGTTAATAAAAAATATTGAGACATTTTATGTTCTGTTTTTGTACTTGGTCTTCATAATCAAATGTGTATTTTGTACTTATTGTACATCTTGATTTGGACTAGTCTCATCTCAAGTGTGTTCAATAGCTACATGTGGCTAGGGGCTATTGCATTGGACGGCACAGATCTAGCTGGTTTCTTGAGCTGTTATTTTGGGCATTTACCAAGTGGTACAGTCAGAAAATTAATGTTTTATACTTACAATAAGTTGTTTCTATGCTATACTATATATGATATAATCTATAGTATAAACTGCACAGTTCTTGAACCATTTTACGTTTTCTGAAAATATCTTTCCTCCTTCCACAAGGGGGCCCCTTATGGCTACTCTCGTACAATGTGACTGTCCAGTTGGACACAACCGATTAATCAAGATAGACCTGACCCAAGCTGGGCCAATCATATTCACTTTCTTAAAGGATTGGGTACATTCCCAGTGGCTTTACAGATTCTGATTCCAGCACTCTCTGAAGCTTGGCTTCATTTCTGCCCTTGGTTTTGGTGAAATATGACTGCAAAAATAAAACAATTCTTTATTTTTATTAAGTTGCTTGCAAGTGAAAGAATCATAACTAATAATGAAAATAGGTACCGGAAGTTCAGAGACACTGTCAATCTGACTGCATGAAGGAAAAGGACAATGAATCTTGCCCATGCTGGACTGGGAAGACAATAGGCCCTAAAATGACATTCATGTTCACTGTCTTGAAACCTAGACCAGTAGAACTTGATCAGAATTTAGGAGAATTGGATACAAAACTTAAAGGTGTCATATCACGGCATGTAATTCCTCTTTGGAAACTCCGGAAAAGTGCAGCAGGACAAGGAAACGGGATAATCTAGTGGGAAGGAGATACCGAAAATTCATGTTTATGTCTTTTTTACCCTAGAGATTATTCTTGACATGGTAGCCATAATGATTCTTTTAAAATCTAAGTCAAATCATGTCACTCTCCTTTTCAAAATATTCTAATGATTCCTGAGCAAGAGATCACTCAGCAAAAGTGTGAGATAGCTAAAGTCCTTAAAATGACTCAGAGTGGGCAACAGCATCTGGCTTCTAAGAATCCCTCTGATTATTTCTTACTATGTCTCTCCTTCTCATTCCACACAGTACCTTTCTTATGGTTCATATATGTCAAGTCCCACTTTGAAGGCTTTGCACTGACTCAACCTTTATCTGAACCACTCTTTGCTTACTTCCTTCAAGATATTTGATATATTTCCTAAATGTCACCTCTCCATAAAGACTACCCTCATCAATCATTTTCTTAAAATTATAACCCTTTCTCTTTGGCATCACTACCAAAATCTTCTAACCTTACTATATGGTTTAAAAACTAATATCCCATATAGCCTATATTTGCATATTATATAATATATATTCGTAATGTGCATGTATTAAGTCTATTTATTTACATAATTTTTAAAAATTCCTCCACCACTAAAATATAAGCTCCATGAGGTCAGGGATTTTCTTTTTCCATTTATGTATACCACTAATGAATAAAATGATATACACTTAAATCACAACACATATATATATGTGTTCAAGAACTGTGCGGTTTATGCTATAGATTATACCATATATAGTATAGTGTAGAAACAACTTATTTTAAGTATAAAACATTAATTTTTCTGACTGAACCACTTGGTAAATGCCCAAATAACAGCTCAAGAAACCAGCTAGATCTGTGTGCTTTCCAATGCAACAGCCCCTAGCCACATGTATATGTATATAGATGTATATATAGCCACATGTATACATACATGTATACATGTATACATGTATACATACATATATACATGTATACATACATATATACATGTATACATACATATATACATGTATACATACATACATACATGTATACATACATGTATACATACATGTATACATACATACATGTATACATACATGTATACATGTATACATACATATATACATGTATACATACATGTATACATGTATACATACGTAATGAAATATATATATACAGATACATGTGTATATACGTATATGTATATACAGATACATGTGTATATACGTATATCTATACATATAGATATATGTATACGTATATATACGTATATACGTGTGTATATATACACGTATATGTACATATACGTGTGTATATATACACGTTATACATATATAATGTATATGTATATATACGTACGTGTATATATACCTGTATATATGTATATATATATTTACTCAATATATAAACTGTGTATATATACACATATATAATATACATATAAGTATATACATATATATCTATATATACATAGAGAGAGTTTATATGTTGAGTAAATTAATCAATGGATGAATAATGAACACATACTGCCAAAATTAATTATCTGAGGATCCAAACAAATACATTTATTGGGCACATTGCTACACTGCAGGGACAAAATTATTTTTAGTCTTCTTTCTGCTGGTAAGATTGGCACACTAATTATGAAAATGTAGGGTCTTCTCATTAGAATGGAGATATGTAAAAGGAATCGAAAGTATTCAAGTCTAGCAACAGCATGCCCACAAATCCCTTCAGGACACCTTCACCTGGATTTCACCTTTGAATTTGTAAAAGTTCATGTTGTTGCCTATTGCAAAGTGCAGTCCAGGAGCAGGAAAGAATTGCAGGGGTTTTGTTTCATATTTCATCTCTATTGCTCTTTTGTTATCTACTAGTAATGTCCAGAAAACAAATAAGTAAAAATAGAGATGATGTCAGCAAAAGTAGGGGAGTAGGCAACTCTAACAATTCATTCTTCAAACAGAAACAGAAAAATCAAGCAAAGTTGTCAGAATCAACTGTCAGAATCCTGAAAATCATAAAAGAATTACAATAACCAAGCAAATGCTGAATCAAGAAAAAGACCATTTAAAAATGGTAGAAAAGTTATGTAGCATTTTTACTTGCCCTTGCTCTACCCCTTCTCCAGTTTGGCAGTGATTTTGAAGACAGCAGCCCACTTTCCCAGAACCTCATTTCCTGATTCTGGAGGGAGTAATACACACCTCATTTGCAAAGAATTATGTTTGTTCTAATCTGTCTGTCTGGGGGCTGCTGGAAGAACTGACACAAGTTGCTTGTCATTGTTTTGTCTAATCTGGAACTCACACAGGGTGGAAAAACAGCATGCAATCCTTGAGAACTTTGTAAATCAACTGAAGAAGCTAAAATCACCTGAGGCAAAAGATTATGGCTGAAGCATACAGGAGAATACCCAAAGCATGGGTGAAAACATAAGAAGAGAGATTCTTTGGGAAAGTAGGCTACTCAAAGACACCTGTGTATACTGAAAGATTTAGAAAGGTACACATATGTCCACGACATGATACATGCTCAGAAAAGACCTGGGAAAGCCCTAAGCTTTCACTTAGGGCTAATCTCTAGGCTTGGAACAAGCAGGAAGTGAAAACTAAGGCTAAACATCGAAGGAGTGACCCAGCACATAGCCAATCTGCAAATAACACAGGGGCTATTCCTTTTGAAGGGGTAATATAACACCACTACTTGTTTCTTTCTTTGCCATAAAAGACACAGATTTGCAGTCTGTTTTCTTTTTAAGATTGTGAACTAAGAATCATTAACACAAAGTAATAGCTTCAAACATAAGCTTCAAAACATGGAAGACAGAGGTGGGAGAATAGTACATTCTTTTTGCAGAATAAAGTGAAATTAATCTGATGTTGGAAGGCTGAGCTGTTACTCAGCCTATCCTGCAAAGGCCAGGATAAATAGATTATTATTATTATTAAAATTTGTTTCCTCCTCTTTTTTTGTCAATTTTCTTATTTTGGAGGTTGACGTTCCTGGCATGTAAGGAAGTATCTGCCAAAATACTTTCTGAATACAAACTAAATGAACAGAGACTTTGGAGATCACATGTGAAGAAGACTATACAGTACAAAATTAGTTCAGCAAAATTACTAAACAAATGGCTACAGCCTATAACAAGCAACTAATACAATTGCAGAGGATAGGGAAAAGTCTGATTTCCACAGTTATCACACTCTAGTATTAAAAATGTTTGTTTTCAAAATTATGAAGCATGAAACAAAACAAGAAAGTGTGGTCTATTCACAGAAGAAATTTATAGGAATGGTTCCTGAGAAAGCAGACATTAATTTACTAGACAAATAACTGTAATTCAACTACCTTAAAGAGCTACAGGAAACCAGAATAATTACATATGAATAAGTAAAAAATATAAATAAAGAGAAACTATAAAAAACAGAAATTTTAAAGCTGAAGATATAATAACTGAAGCAAAAAACTCACTAAAGGATACCAATAGCAGATTTGAGCAAACAGAAAAGATAATCAGAGAAAATGTGGGTAGAACCATTTAAAATATTAGTCTGAGGAACAGAAGAAAAATAGAAATGAAGAAAAAGGAACAGAGCCTAAAGGATTTGTGGGACACCATTAGGCATAAAAACATACACATAATGAGAATCCCAGAAGGAGATGAAAGGGAAATAGGAGAGAAAATAATATTTGAAGAAACTCTAAAATTTGATAAAAGACATATCTACACATTCAAGAATCTCATTCTCAGATAAACAAAAGCTGAAGGAGTTCATTGCTGGTAGAACTGCCCTACAAGAAATCCTAATTAGAATCCTTTGGCTCAAATTAAAGAATATCAGACAGAAAATCAAAGCTATATGCATAAATGATAAATCCTGGTAAAGATAATTACATAAGGATAAAAGCTGATATTATTGTATTTTTAGTTTTTGTTAACTTTATTTTTTATATGATTTAAATGCATAAAACAATATAAATCTATATTAATGGATACATCCTATATAAAGATGCAACTTGCCACAAAAATAACATAAATTGGGGGGAGGGAGGAGCTGTATTAAAGCATAGTTTTTATGGAAACTTTGAATCTATATTTGTATATTCAGACTAATTTCTGAGTGGAACCACTCAGAAAATATCTTTTAAGATACACACAGATGGCAATGAGAAAAAAATTAAAGTGGCATACTGCATACATATACATATACACATACATATATACACACATATATTTTTCAGACATTGGACAACAGGTAGGATAAGACTGTGATCCCTAAGAAAATGGAAATTAAAGAGCTGGTCTAAATCACTATCCCAGTTTTCTGCCTAGAGTCCATTAGCAAAGGAAGAAGAAATTTAATCAGAGCCTGAAGATTTTGCTGATAAGAGAAGACAGAGAAAAAATCTTGGAAAGTCAGGGGTAACTAGAATAGGTGAAAGAAGAGCACCAGAGAACAAAGGATTACTCACAGGGAGAGCCACAGAAATCTGCAGGGGCCCTTTTGAGTCTCGGGCTAAATATTACTCTCTACAGGGAAAGAGTAATCTTCTATGAAACCTAAAAAGAACAATTGCCAGGAAACTATGTGCTAACAACTTCCAGATTTCTTACACGGCTGGGAGACATTCAAGTTCCTAATAGCCACAGCGAGTGAGATGGGTTGGCCCTGTGTCCCCACCTAACTCTCTTCTCAAACTGTGTTGAGGAAGGACCTGACAGGGGAGGGAGGGGTGATTGGATCATGGGGGTGGATTCCTTCATGCTGTTCTCGTGACAGCCAGTGAGTTCTCACGAGATCTGTTGGGTGTATGAGTGTTTGGCAGTTCCTCCTTCGCTTGCACTCTCTTTTCCTGCTGCCTTGTAAAGAAGGTGTCTGCTTCCTTTTCACCTTCTGCCATGATTGTAAGTTTCCTGAGACCTCCCCAGCCATGCGAAACTGAGTCAATTAAAACCTCTTTCCTTTATAAATTACCCAGTCTTGGGTATTTCTTTATAGCAGTTTGAAAACGGATGAATACAGTGAGGGACATTGAATTCTGAGCACATTCAGTAGAGACCCAAGTAGGTTACTGAAGCAGTGAGGCTAAACTAGCCTTGGAACAAAGGCTAATCTATATCCACATTAACAAAATTAAACACAAGCCTTAGAAATGACAAGCTGATCCAAAAGAAATTTAGCTGTCAAAACAAACTGCTGTGCTCTTCAAAGGTAGACAACAAAATCCAAATACTCAACAATGTAACATTCATAATACTAGACATCCAATAAAAAATATTAGATGAGTGAAGAGCCAGGAAAATGTGAACTATGATTACCAGAAGAAAAATCAGTCAACAGAAACAGATTTAAACACAACTGATGACTGAAATAGCACGTAAGCACTTTCAAAATGCTGTTATATGTTCAAAAATTAAGAGGAGAATAAGAAGGAAATTATGAGTAAACAAGTGAACAACATCTTTGTTAAAACTCCAGAGCTTGAAAATACGTTATCTGAAATTAAAAGTTCAGCAAGAGATGGAATTAGCAAAAAATAAACACTGCAGAGAAAAAGACCAGTCAACTTGAAAACAGAGCAGAGGAAACTCAAGCGCACAGAGGGAAGAAACACTGAAAAACTGACCACAACAGCAATGAACTGCAGACATTACTGAGGTCTAACACGCTTAATTGGATTCTTAGAAAAGAAGCAGAATGGACAGGAAAATATTAGAGAAATTATTTAAAAATTTCAAATTTGTGAAAATTATGTATTTCTTTATTCAAGAAGCCTCACAAATCCTGAGGAAGAAAAATGAAAAAATGTGACACCAAAGCAAATCATTACCGAATTTCTTAAGTCAGTAATAAAAAGAAAATAAAAACAGCTAGAGTGGGGGAAAGCCATATTTTGTATAGGAAAACAAAAATAAAAATGAATGTAGGCACCTTGTCAGAAACAAAGCAAGCCAGATGATAAAGGACCAGCAACTTTTATGTATTGGAAGGAAAAATAATTGCGAAGACAAAATTCTGTAGATAATGAAAATATTCTTCAAAAATGAACACGAAATGATGACGTTTTCTGACAAAAGCACTGCCAGCAGGCCTGTAGTCAAGAAATGTTTAGAGCAATTCTTCATACCAAAGAAAAATTATACCACATGAAAACTTGGACATATAGAAAACAATAGAGTGTTAGAAATGGTAGTATGTGGGTCGATATAAAAGTCTATTTCATGTTTAAAAATTTTATTTAATATTTTAACATATAAAGTAAAAATAATAACTATGTATCGTGAGGTTTTTTAACATATAGAAATGAAAGGTATGCTAACAATAGCACAAAGGTCAGGTGGGAAATACAGAAGCATACTGTTGTATGTTTCTTACATGCTGTAGGATGTTGTATAATATTTTTACAGGTAGCAGGTAACAAGTTAAAAATGGATTTTTAGATCATAGAGCAATCACTATAAAATTAAATTAAAAATCAGATAAATCTAATAAGCCAAGAGTAGACGTAAGTTGGAATAGAAAAATATATTCAGGTAACACAAAATTATTCAGTAAAAGAGGAGAAAAGGACTACATTATAAATGATGAGAGAATAAAAAAGAAATAGCATGATAATTGAAATCTTGTCATATTAATATTTACATTAAATATAAAGAGTTTAAATACTTTAATCAAAATATTGAGGTTATCAGACTAGATATGAACAAGTCACTGCTATAGTGATCTCTATAAGAAACCAACTTTAACAGTATGGTACTGGTAAAATATAAACACTTAGATCAATAAAACAATAGTTTATTGAGTGTAACAAAGATGCCAATGCAATTAGATAGAGAATAGAATCAAACATGGTGCTGGAGAAATTAGCTATCCAAATGCCTTCTTGTATCTTTACACTAGCCCAGACACTAGCTGAATGTAGTCAAGTGAATGACCCAAGCCAAAACCTTATAAAATAATAGAATTGCCAAACTGAACCCTGTGCAAATTTCTGATGCACAGGGTATGAGAAAATAAACTAGTGTTGTTTTAAGTCACTATGTTTTGGAGTTCTCTGTTATGCAGTAACAGATATCTAAAACTTAAATTGGTAACTATACATGAGGTGCTGCCATAACAAATATCGAATATATGTGACATTGCCATTGGGATTTAGTGGAGAATAGGTACTTAAAGGGCAATAAGAAGCCTGCTACTGGGTGCTAGAAAGGCATGAGTAAATTTGTTATGGTTTGAATGTGTCTCCCAGTTTTCATGTGTTGGAAGCTTAATCCCCAATGTGGCTGTATTGAAGGGTGCAATCTTTTAAGAGGTGATTGTATCATGAGGGTCCTGACCTCATGAATAGATTAATCCACTTATGGATTAATGGGTTATCATGGGAGACAAACTGGTAGCTTCATAAGAAGAGAAACAGAGACCTGAGATAGTACACTCAGCCGCCCATCATGTGACATCCTGTGCTGCCTTTGGATTCTTCAGAAAGTCCCGATCAACAAGAAGACTCTCACTAGATGCAGTCCCTCAATCTCAGAATTCTCAGCCTCTGTAACTATAAAAAATATACTTCTTTTCTTTACATATTACCCAGTTTCAGGTATTCTGTTATAAGCAACAGAAAATGAACTAGTACAGAATTGTAAATAAAGGTTGGAGGAAAGATGGTTCGTGTTATGTAATGGCAGAATATTTGGAAACACTGTCATCTTAGGTGACTTAGAACAGGGATCCCTGACCCCCAGGCTGTGGACTGGTACTGGTCTGTGGCCTGTTAGGAACTGGGCCACACAGCAGGAGGTGAGCAGAGGGCAAGCAAGCATTCCTGCTTGAGCTCTGCCTCCTGTCAAATCAGCCAGGGCATTAGATTCTCATAGGAGCACAAAGCCTATTGTGAACTGCACATGCGAGGGATCCAGGTTGCAAGCTCCTTATGAGAATCTAATGCCTAAGAATCTGAGGTGGAACAGTTTCACCACACAACTATGTCCCACCACCACCCCATCCATGGAAAAATTGTCTTTCATGAAATCAGTCCCTGGTGCCAAAAAGGTTGGGGACCATGGACTTAGAAGACAGAAAACTTACCCGGGATTCCTCCTAAGCTGTGTCCCATCTGTGCAGGACCCCACTGAAAATTGGACTGTTCAACTCACCTGGCAGCCACTTCCAGAGCCCCTGGAACTCTGGCCCAAGGCTCTCTGACTGACTCCTTCCCAGATCTTCTAGGCTTAGCAGCTGAAGACTGACACTGCCCGATCGCCTCGGAAGCCTGCAGGACCATCACAGATGCTCTGGGTAACTCTCACAGTGGAGGGTAAGTCTGTCCCTGTCTTAATCAATATGGAGGCTACCCACTCCACATTACCTTCTTTTCAAGGGCCTGTTTCCCTTGCCTCCATAACTGTTGTGGGTATTGACGGCCAGTTTTCTAAACCTCTTAAAACTCCCCACTCTGGTGCCAGCTTAGACAATACTCTTTTAAGCACTCCTTTTTAGTTATCCCCACCTGCCCAGTTCCCTTATTAGGCTGAGACACTTTAACTAAATTATCTGCTTCCCTGACTATTCCTAGGCTACAGCCACACCTCAATGCCACCTTTTCCCCCAGTTCAAAGCCCCCTTCACATCCTCCCCTTGTATCTCCCCACCTTAACCCACAAGTGTAGGACATCTCTACTCCCTCCTTAGCAATCAATCATGCACCCCTTACCATCCCATTAAAACCTAATCACCCTTACCTTGCTCAACACCAATATCCCATCCCACAGCACGCTTTAAAAGGATTAAAGTCTGTTATCACTCGCCTGCTACAGCATGGCCTTTTAAAGCCTATAAACTCCCCTTACAATTCCCCCATTTTACCTGTCCTAAAACCAGACAAGGCTTACAGCTTATTTCAGGATCTGCACCTTATCAACCAAATTGTTTTGCCTATCCACCCGGTGGTGCCAAACCCATATACTCTCCTATCCTCAATACCTCCCTCCACATCCCATTATTCTGTTCTGGAACTCAAACATGCTTTCTTTACTACTCCTTTGCACCCTTCATCCCAGCGTCTCTTCACTTTCACTTGGACTGACCCTGACACCCATCAGGCTCAGCAAATTACCTGGGCTGTACTGCCGCAAGGCTTCACGGACAACCCCCATTAGTTCAGTGAAGCCCAAATTTCTTCCTCATCTATTACCTATCTTGGCATAATTCTCATAAAAACACACGTGCTCTCCCTGCCTATCATGTCCAACTGATCTCTCAAACCCCAGCACCTTCTACAAAACAACTCCTTTGCTTCCTAGGCATGGTTGGATACTTTCGACTTTAGATACCTGGTTTTGCCATCCTAACAAAACCATTATATAAACTCACAAAAGGAGACCTAGCTGACCCCATAGATCCTAAATCCTTTCCCCACTCCTCTTTCTGTTCCTTGAAGACAGCTTTAGAGACTGCCCCCACCCTAGCTCTCCCTGACTCATCCTAACCCTTTTAATTACCCACAGCTGAAGTGCAGGGCTGTGCAGTCGGAATTCTTACACAAGAACCTGGACTGTGCCCTGTAGCCTTTTTATCCAAACAATTTGACCTTACTGTTTTGCCTAGCCTCAAGTTGGCGTGTGGTGGCCACCACCACCCTAATACTTTTAGAGGCCCTTAAAATCACAAACTATGCTCAACTCACTCTCTATAGTTCTTATAACTTCCAAAATCTATTTTCTTCCTCACACCTGATGCATATACTTTCTGCTCCCCGGCTCCTTCAGCTGTACTCACTCTTTGTTGAATCTCCCACAGTTACCATTGTTCCTGGCCGGGACTTCAATCTGGCCTCCCACATTATTCCTGATACCACACCTGACCCCCATGACTGTATCTCTCTGATCTACCGGACATTCACCCCATTTCCCCATATTTCCTTCTTTCCTGTTCCTCACCCTGATCACACTTGGTTTATTGATGGCAGTTCCGCCCAGCCTAATTGCCACACACCAGCTAAGGCAGGCTATGCTATAGTACAAGCCACTAGCCCGCCTCTTAGAACCTCTCATTTCCTTTCCGTCGTGGAAATCTATCCTCAAGGAAATAACTTCTCAGTGTTCCATCTGGTATTCTGCTACTTCTCAGGGATTATTCAGGACCCCTCCCTTCCATACACATGAAGCTCGGCGATTTGCCCCCGCCCAAGACTGGCAAATTGGCTTTACTCAACTAAAATACCTCTTGGTGTGGGTAGACACTTTCACTGGATAGGTAGAGGCCTTTCCCACAGGGTGTAAGAAGGCCACCGCGGTCATTTCTTCCCTCTGTCAGACATAATTCCTCGGTTTGGCCTTCCCACCTCTATACAGTCCTAGAAGGACTTTATTAGTCAAAGCCCCCAAGCAATTGCTCAGGCTCTTAGTATTCAGTGAACTAATGGTCTTTTAAAAACACACCTCACCAAGCTCAGCCACCAACATAAAAAGGACTGGACAATACTTTTACCACTTGTCCTTCTCAGAATTCGGGCCTGTCCTCGGAATGCTACAAGGTACAGCCCATTTGAGCTCCTGTAATGGATGCTCCTTTCTATTAAGTCTCAGTCTCATTCCAGACACCAGACCAACTTGGACTGCACCCCTGCCCCGCCCCCCCCCCAAAAAAAAACAACTTGCCATCCCTACTATCTTCTGTCTAGTCATACTCCTATTCACCATTCTCAACTACTCATAAATGCCCTGCTCTTGTTTACACTGCCGGTTTACACTGTTTCTCCAAGCCATCACAGCTGATATCTCCTGGTGCTATCCCCAAAGTGCCACTCTTAACTCCCTCTTAAAGTAAATAAATAATCTTTGCTGGCAGGGCTATGCTGAATCTCCTTAGGCACTCTCTAATTTGATGTCCTAGGTCCTCCCAATTCTTAGTCCTTTAATATCTGTTTTTCTCCTTGTCTTATTCCGTTCTTTTTTCAATTCATACAAAACCATATCCAGGCCATCACCAATAATTCTATGCAACAAATATTACTTATAACAATCCCACAATATCACCCCTTACCACGAAATCTTCCTTCAGCTTAATTTCTCCCACTCTCGGTTCCCACACCATCCCTAATCTCGCTCGTGGCAGCCCTGAGAAACATCGCCCATTATCTCTCCATACCACCCCCAAAATTTTTGCCACCCCAACACTTCAACACTATTATGTTTTATTTTTCTTATTAATATAAAAAGACAGGAATGTCAGGCCTCTGAGCCCAAGCTAAGTCATCATATCCCCTGTCACCTGCACCTATACATCCAGATGGCCTGAAGTAACTGAAGAATCACAAAAGACGTGATATTTAAATGGCCTGTTCCTGCCTTAACTGATGACATTCCACCACAAAAGAAGTGAAAATGGCCGGTCCTTGCCTTAACTGATGACATTACCTTGTGAAATTCCTTTTCCTGGCTCAAAAAACTCTCCTACTGAACACCTTGTGACCCCCACTCCTGCCTGCCAGAGAACAACCCCCCTTTTTCCTTTACCTACCCAAATCTTATAAAACGGCCCCACCCCTATCTCCCCTTCGCTGACTCTCTTTTCGGACTCAGCCCGCCTGCACCCAGGTGAAATAAACAGCCTTGTTTCTCAAAAAAAAAAAAAAAAAAAAAAAAGGAAAATTTACTCAATGAGTTTGTACCTCTAGCTAAGGAGATGTCTAGGTTGAATGGTATGAGTGCCAGTTATGTTTGTCTGTTTCATAATATACAGATAGAGATGAACTAAGAGATAAGCTGTTCAGTTTTCAAGTATGAATAGAAGCTAGAGAAAATAAAACCCACATTTGAATTTGATAGTATGGAAAATTAAATGCTTTTCATACCCAGCTTCTCCAGAAAATAAAGATTCTCAAAATAAGAATTGGCCTCAGGGCAAGGACCAAATCTAGGGTTCTGTCAGTAAAAGATGGCCTCAGGGTCAGGTCAAAATCAAATGAGAAATGCAACTGTAAATCCTGTGACAGGACCTCAGAAGAGTTTAATGGGGTGCCTTATGAACTCAGGCCAAAAGACTTCTAAGAATCTGAAGGGCATTGTATCACAGCAGCCCAAAGTAGAGTGTGATTTCTCTTGAAGATATGTGAAGGTGTGGTTTTTGTCTGATGAAGTAAACACCGATATGACTCATAGAAAACTTACAAAGTTTGTAAATGTAATTATATTGATGGAAGCACTAGCAGCTTGAACTAAAAGGACCAAGGACAGTTCAAAATAATAACAGGCTTCTGGACACCTACAGACAGGCGGTAGGATGAGAAAACCACTTAGGTACAAAACACATGCCAATTTGATTTTAAAAGGATGATGCCAAGAGCACAGCCAACACACACACACACACAGACACACACACATTTTCCAAGGACTAAAACTGAGCCTTAATCAAGGAATATTTTTTCACCCTGGAATAAGAAAATTGATGATATGTGCCCTGGTAGATGACAGAATTTCTGCAAGCCAGTGACTGAAATGCATCTTTTTTATTTTTTAAATTACTTTTTGCATGGTCTTGTCCATTGCAGTTATTCTACTTCTATGTCTGCTTCTGTGTTATACCCTGGGGTGTGTAAGATCACTTTACTGGCCTTTAGATTGAGAAGATGTATACTCATTCGGTTGACTCTGAGGAAAAACAGACAATGAACCTCATCCACGTTGGGTCTGATTTAGAAGACAATATCCTAGACCTCAAACCCAAGCATAACATTAAAATGGGGTCTTACTTTTTGCTTTTGTGGGGTAGGGAGTGAGAATATTTTTCATCTGGGAAGAATGTGAATCATTATAAACCAGATTATGTTACATTGTCACCTTGATGGTCCCCAATAAATCCTGGCTGCTGAGATTCATGCCCTTTTCCATTTTTCTTCAGCAGGACCTGGACTAGAGTGAGACCAGGTAGGTGCCTATGGCACAGAATATAAGTGAGATCCATGTACACAGATCCACTTACTCAGAGATGTGTCCAAGGCACCTTATTTGCCTCACCCTAATCCTGACCCTTCTCTGGAATCTGTTCTCAGCCTGCGATTTGTTTTAACAAATAGAATGTGTTGGAAGTGACGCTGTGCTAGTTCTGGGTCTAAGTCTTATGAATGCCTGGAAGCCACTATTCTGTGCTCTTGGGAATCTTCAGTCTTCTAAGAAGTCCAGTCATACTACTGTTGAGAGCACATGGAGATACAGAGTGGACACTTCATGTGGAATGGGAGAAGCTCTGAGACTACAGGAGCAGAGGAAGATGCCCAGCCTTACTGGCATCCCAGCTCCCAAACGACCTGCCAGCTGAATGCAGTCATAGGAGTGATCACTGGCAAGACCAGCTGAGCCCAGCTCACAGACTAGAATCGTGGGCAAATTAAATGGTTGTTGTTTTAAGCCACTAAGTTTTAGTGTGTTTGTTAGGTAGCAATAGGAAACCAGAACAGAGACCAGCCCTGTCTGCTGTGGATGCTCTGATGGTTTAAGCAGCTGATATAAATCATGACAAGAAATAGCAGAGAAGGGAATAACACGAAACACAGCAGCAGGAAGCCTGGAAATATCTGTGAGATTTCCTTGCAGGTTCCTAGAGTCAGGTGGGCTAGAGGTCTGGATGCTTAAGAGTAGATGGAGTCAAAGACTAGAAATAGTGTCTTGTCACCAAGTCACTCTTTATCACTAATCAGGTTTGTCCTGGGGGCCACTTATCTAATAGTGCTATATACATGCACGTTGGTGTTACAACCACAAAAGAAAAAAAATGACAGGTCAGGGACCTGATTGATTGTTCAACAGAGAGCATTTATGGTGCTTGGCCTGTGCAAACAGACTTACGAGGAGACAGGCTCAGACCCATCAGAGATTGAGTACAATAGCTAGGATGCAAATCTCTCTATATAAAATGTCTCAGCCCATACATACATGGATATGGTGCTGAAAGCACTAGGACCCCTGAGCCAACATAAGCACAACCTAGGCATCTTGCAATATCTAAGCTTTGGGGACTCACTTCTCCCCTGCTGTGATTATATGCCTGGCTCTAGAAGCATTGTGCAAATTATAGGACCTGGAGAGTCTAAACTGTAAATGAATGCAAATGAATGTGGCCTCCCAGGAAATAAAAATACAGGCTCATTATTTTGTTTTTCAGTCCAGAAAAGAACACACTTTGAAATGGCAGCTTCTGGCAAGAATAAAATAATATTAATAATAATGATAGCTCTGCCCAAGTCAATTTTCTACAAATGGCAGTCTGATAGGCGCTGGCAAAGTAAGGAAACATCAGCTGATCTTAAGCACAGTGACCTCCAGGGAACTTGCCATGAATCTATCATCACTGAGCCTTTTACCAGCAGCATTTATTCAGCCCGTTTATTCCACAAGGTGGTGGGGACACAACTGTACCCCTGGTATAGGCACAGAATGCATTGTTAAAGGGTGGGTAATATATAAGGTGACGTAAACATGTTCCATTTTAAATACAACCAAATTGGCCAATTTCCTTGATCTTTAAAAATAATTTCAAAGCACCATGGTGATGGAAACATTTTGTTATCTTTAAAATGCATAGACCAGATTCATCTTGGAGATGGCTATACTATTAGAATATTTTATGGATGCCATTTCTGCAGGCTACTGGTACTAGGAGAACTTAACAAACGGTGCCAGGAATGTTTGCTGGGTTTGCTCAGCTATTCAGGTTGATTTCCTGGGGTCCTTGCTATAGGAGATTCCAGTTTAGAGGCGATCCTGCTGGGCCAAGGTCTCTTATGAGGTCTCTATCCCTTTAAATCTTTGTTCAAAGCTTACCTCTCTTAATTAGGTCCACCCAGACAACCCTATTCATACTCAAACCTGCTCCAGAATCCCTTGTATTACTGATCCTCCTATTTCTGCTGTATTGCTAAATCAATGAATTATTTTTTGTTAACTACTAGTGTAATGCAAGCTCTATAAGGACAGAGGTTTTGGTATTTTATTTCACTGATGTATCTAACACAGTGCCTGAAGCTCAGTAAATGTGTGGAATAAATAAAGGAATGGGTGCATCTTTGTTAAGGCACTTTATTTCACTGATATAGAAATCTCATCTTCTGAATGGGAATGATTATTTTTGTTTTCAGGACCTGTTACCTGCATAATCAAAAATGGTTCAGTGCAAGTCCAGTTCATGTTGGGTGAGACCCAAGGAGGTTTGCTTTATATATACAGGCATACTTTTGAGATGTTGTGGGTTTGTTTCCACACCAATGCAATAAAGTGAATATGGTAATGAAGCAAGTCGCAGGAAGTTTTTGGTTTCCCAGTACATATAAATGTAGCCTATTAAGTGTGCAATAGCATTATGCCTAAATAATGTACATTTCTTAATTAAAAATACTCTATTGCTAAAAAGTGCTAAAGATTATCTAAGCCTTCAGCAAGTTGTAATCTTTTTGCTGGTGGAGGGAGAGAGAAGGGGAAATGGCTGGTTGGTGGAGCCATCAGAACACACTCAACATTAATCGATTAAGTCTGCCATCTTATGTGGGCATGATTGATGGTGCCCCAAACCATAATAATAACAGCAGAGATCACGGATCACAGACCACCATAACAGTTATAATAGTAATAATAATAAATCTGAAATATTGCAAGAATTATCAAAATATGGCACAGACAAGAAGTGAGCTCATGCTGTTGGAAAAATGGTGCCAACAGAGTTGCTTGATGTGGGGTTGCCACAAACCTTCAGCTGGTAAAAATAAAAAAAGCAATATCTGTGAAGAACAATAAAGTGAAGCACAATAAAATGATATATGTTTTTAATCCCAATGAAAAACTTCATATAAAGTGTTACTGATATCGGAGTTCAGCTTCTTGATTTTCAACATGGAAATTTTCTCCATAGATGTTCTAAATGTTAGTTTGCATGTGTACCGACATAATAGGTTTGAACTAATAGAACTCATTCACATGTGTTGAATATACATTTATTAAGAGTCTACTGTGCATTAGACACTGGGTTCAGTCTGTAGATGCAGAAATAAATCAATTGTCATTATGTGTCCTTAAGGAGCTCACAATGTGGTACAAGGCAAAGACCTGTGCAAATATACACAGCAATGATGGAATGCAACTGTGCTTCAAAGGAGGCCAGGAGCAGAATGCTGAAGGAGCAAAGAGAAAGAAGCCACGTGCTCTGCTTGCTGCAGAATAGATGATAAATGAACTTCTTCTTGGAGGATGAACAGATACTTGCCAGGTAGTCTGTGCGATGATGAAAGAAAGACCAGCGGAAAACATTCTGGGCAGAGTAGATCTCATGGGAAAGGAAATGAGATGGTCAAGGGACACTGGCACTTTGATTAGAACACAATGTTTTATGGAATATTGAATAGCTTGATAAAGCTTAGTTATTGGGAAAGGTCTCTCTGAATCACTGGTCAAAGAAACCACATGCCTTCTCAGACGGCAAGACAACTCACTTAACTATGATGGAATCTTCTATAGAAGCACTTGCTTAGATGTGGTTATGTTATACCCATATGCATGTAATGCTTTTGCCCAGGTAGCTCCATGTTCTCAGCTTGATAGATGCTGTATCAAATAGGTGTAGCATCTGCAAATAGTAACAATTAGTGATATCTTCTAGAACAACCTCTTTGGTAAGCTTCCAATATATGTGTATGTGTTCATATATATATAAAAATATATATGAATGACTTAAACACACACATGCACAAACCCACACTTAAGAAGGTTCAAATTAGAAGTTTTTGTTTTATAAGAAAGTTGAGAGTGCTTGTTATATTAATGATACAAAAGATGGTTTAGCTGTAACACGTGTTATCGGAAGTCTCCTCAGGGCTCTCTGATTTAACCTAGCTGGCTAGCAGATGAAACCTTCCTCTCTTGTATTTCCAAATGCACCTTCTCACTGGGACTTGGACATGCCCAGGAGTTTGCAATGGCTGTTCCTTCTACCAGGAATGTTCTTTACCCTGATGTCCACATGCATTGCTCCCTTATTTCCTTTTAAGGCATTGCTCAAATGTCACCATCTCGTTGTGGTTTACCTTGACCATTTTATTTAAAATATAAATTATTTTCCTACATAATTGGTTGCCTCCCTGGGGCTCTGACACTCCCGATTGTCTTTTTTGTTCTTTATTTTTTTTTCTTTTTCATAGCAGTCATTCTCAAATTATGTGTTTGCAGGGTTGCTTCACGACCTGCTGAAGGGGAAGAGGTGGGGCAGTGGAACAGATAGGGTCTAGATCCCCAGCATTTATTTTAAATTAGCTCCTCTTTTATATTATTTGACTCAAGGGCCTATATCATGTAAAGTGTTCTGAGCCTTTAAAAAGTTAGAAAATGACTGTTGCAGATGAAAGTACACAGAACTAAATTCAGGAAACTTAGATTCCAGTCCTATATCTTTTACAGACAAACTGTGTGTGAACTTATGAATGTCATGCACTGACATTGTACCTGTAAGATGATGGACAAAATCATGGTCTCTTGGTTCTATTTGAATGTTTTTCTGTGATTCTGAATAGTTAAGCATACTCCCTGCTGCTACAAAACAAAGACATGGAGGCTCCTGAAAATGGTAATGAATATTAGAGCAAGAACTGACATTATCTAGTTATGAGGAGATGCATTCATAAATAATAAAAAGAATGTTCACATATGGACCAAGTGCCTAAATATAAATACAAATACAAATATAGTGATGGGAAATAGAGTGGAAACTGAATGCTAAAAGGTGAGAAGAAAGATCAGTTGTGACTACTTGGAAACAAATATAAGATAATATAGGATTTTTGGCAATCCAGAGAAAAGAACTGAGGGCCTGGCTTTTCACATATTAATCTGGTGAAGGCTAAAATCATGCTGTATGGCCAAAGCCATGCATGTTTTGAGACTCATCTCACAGATATATCCTCCCACACTAGTAAGACCTTAAGAAATTTGGACCATTTTTGCATTTGTGCTTTTAATATCAAAAACAACAGCAGCTTCTCTTCAGAATGTCCAGTTTCAAAGGAAACTGGATATCTTCTGACACATCCCAGGATCCCTGCTAGCAGCTGTCAGGGACATCCTATTCCAAGTCTAGAGCACATCGTAATGAACATGAGCCTTCTCTAATGGAAAGGACAAAAGAGAAATCAATAGAGAGTAACTTGAAACACTATAGACTTTCCTTGTGTTTGTGATATGTTCAAAAATTCCTGTCAGCCTCTGCTAAGCTTCATCTCCCCTTTTTGATTATTTACTTGTTTTGAAGGATTAAAGAACAGAACTCTTGTCAGAACTTATTTATCCTTATGATACCACATTATTAATTCTAGTCCAAATGGCTTGATATTTGAAAAGTTAATTGAATTATGGTTTACTTTTGCAGTAAGGAGAGCAAAAGATTTCTTTTTAAACAAGTGGAACCTTATGGGATCTTATTTAGAGTTTGGCCTCTAAATTCGGAAGCTGTTTAAAAATCCTAAATTTTCTCCTGAGTATCTTTATTTAGATACTAATATCATAAGCTGGATATCTCTCTTCTCAGATTATATCACACAAGAAATAACTCTGAAAACTCAGGATATGATTTTACTAATAAACATCATAACAGCAGCTAAGTAAAAGGAATATGGTATAATATTGGCAAACGAGAAGACAGATTTATTACAGAAGATGGGACTGACGTAACTCTATAATAAAAAACAAGTAATAATAAAATACTTACAAAATATAGATTCATTTTTAAATTGAAAAGAAAGAAGATAAAAACCGTATACTAAGTAGTTCCAGAATCAAAGTAATATGCCTAGTTACAGTCTTAGATATTAATGCCAATTAGAATAAAAACATGTGAAAACTTAAGGCAGAAAAACATGTCTTTAGAAGCATACTCATAGTCTCAAATATGTTAATTATTGAACTATAAAAAAGAAAATAAATTTTTCAAAAACAAACTGCCTCCTCTCCTGCAAAGATTTGATGATAATATGTATGATAAATCACAAAGATAACACTAGAAATTAATATATTAGAGAATTGAAAAAATGATAAATTTATGCAGGAACTAGTTTTGGGGGTAAACTCTAAAAATAGTCAAAGTTTTTTTAAAGGTAATCAAGCAAAATTCAGAATTCAAGCAAAATTCAGAATTCAGAAAACTAAAACTACAAAAATCCATACATAAACAAGAGGGCACAAATATGGGACAGATTTAAAAGAATACTCCTATACATTTCTACAGCTAACATTGGAAAATCTATATGAAAAGGGTTATTTTCTATGCTTTTCTTAAAATAGAAGAGATAATTTAATAAATGTATTAAACGGGGAAATAAATTGAGCATGCTATTAAGGATTTCCACTAAAACTGTGGGTCCGGAGAGCTTTAAATTCTATAAAATCAGTAAGAAACAGGTAACACTCATGCTCTCTACATTTTTCTGCATTGTGGAAAGGAGTACATTTCTTCTCAATTAAATTTATAAATCAAGTATAATTTTCATAATGAATCACAAAGATAGCTCAAGAAAATCGACTCATTTTTCAAGAATAGAAATGCAAAATGTTTTAATAAATGAAACCAGCATGTTAAAATAACAACATACAAGTGCATAAAGTATATAAAGGAATGTGAGGCCATTTCAACAAAAGGATATATTAACATAATTTGTCATTTTAATAAGCAAAGAAGAAAAAATATTAATAGATGTTAAAAATAATTTCAAAAAAATTTATAGTAATTTTCTACATTTAAGAACATAAAATGTAAGCTTTGAGCAAACTGTCAAGTGAAGTATACTGACTTTGCATGATGATTTCAAAACCATTAGCTGACGTCAATATGATTACATTCTAGAGGAACTATATATGCTATGACATAAAATGAAATGTTATGTATTATCTATATAATAAGTATTGTTAAACATATTACAATACTATACTTAAATTTTTTCTGGTAGTTACAACCAATACAATAAAAAAGAATAAAAATAATAATACTAATTAAAATAGAGAATATTTTAAAAGATAATTCTTCACAGATAATGGCAATTTTACCTAAATCAAAAGGATAAAACTGAAAGAAAATCTATTATAAATAGTGATAATTTTATAATTGGGTTACATACATAGTAAATATTTAAAATAACTAGTTTTTCTGTATAGCAACAATAACACGTCAGATCATTTGGCACTTAAAGAAAACCAACAGCACGCATGTGCATAAACACACACACACACACACACACACACACATACACAAGACCATTAGAAGTCAGCAGAACATCTGAACCTGCAAGTAAATAAATTATTCAGGTAACAGAAAAGACCTTTAAATAAAATTTTTAATCAGAAAGATCAAAGAGCTAATTATTTAAAAATATGATTTATGTAATTCCAGCACTTTGGGAGGCTGAGATGGGCAGATCACGAGGTCAGGAGATCGAGACCATCCTGGCTAATACAATGAAACCCTGTCTCTACTAAAAATACAAAAAATTAGCTGGGTGTGGTGGCAGGCACCTGTAATCCCAGCTACTCATGAGGCTGAGGCAGGAGAATGGCGTGAACCCAGGAGGCAGAGCTTGCAGTGAGCCAAGATCGCGCCACTGCACTCCGGCCTGGATGACAAAGTGAGACTCCATCCCCCCTGACCAAAAAAAAAAATGATTTAACATCATGTTATGGAAAGTAATAATCAGAGAAAAATAAAAATGTCATTATCTAAGGTAAACCTGGATGTAAAAATTCTCAACACAATACTGTCAAACCAAATCTAGCAGCACATCAAAAAGCTAATTGACCATGATCAAGTAAGCTTTATTCCTGGGATACAAGGTTGGTTCAACATATGCAAATCAATAAATGTGATTCATCACATAAACAGAACTAAAAACAAAAACCACATGATCATCTCTATAGATAAAGAGAAGGCTTGTAATAAAATTCAACAACCTTCATGTTAAAAGCCCTCAACAAACTAGGCATTGAAGGAACATACATCAAAATAATAAGAGCTGTCTATGACAAGCCCACAGGCAACATCATACTGAACAGGCAAAAGCTGGAAGCATTTCCCTTGAGAATTGGAACAAGATAAGGATGCCCACTCTCACCACTCCTATTCAACATAGTACTGGAGGTCCTGGCCAGAGCAATCAGTCAAGAGAAGGAAATGAAAGGCATCCAAATAGAAAGACAGGAAGCCAAACTATCTCTCTTTGCAGACTATATAATTCTATACCTAGAAAACACCATATTATTTGGCCAGAGGCTCCTAGATCTGATCAACAGCTTCAGCAAAATTTCAGGATATGAAATTAATGTACAAAACTCCACAGAATTTCTGTACACCAACAACATCCAAGCTGAGAGCCAAATCAAGAATGCAATCCCACTCACAATAGCCACAATAAGAAGAAAATACCAAGGAATACAGCCAACCAAGGAGGTGAATGATCTCTGCAATGAGAATTACGAAACATTGCTGAAAGAAATCAGAGATGACACAAACAAATGGAAAAATGTTCCATGCTCATGAATAGAAAGAATCAGTATTGTTAAAATAGCTATACTGCCCAAAGCAATTTACAGATTCAATGCTACCCCTATCAAACTACTAACATCATTTTTCATAGAATTTGAAAGAAAAAAACTATTGTAAAATTCATTTGGAACCAAAAGAGAGCCTGAATAGTCAAAGAAATCCTAAGCAAAAAGAATAAGGCTGGAGGCATCACACTACCTGACTTCAAACTATGCTATAAGACTACAGTAACTAAAATAGCATGGTACTGGTACAAAAACAGACCCATAGATCAACTGAACAGTTTACAGAACCCATAAGTAAAGCAGCACACCTACAGCCATCTAATCTTCATCAAAGCCAACAATAATAAGCAATGAAGAAAGGGCTCACTATTCAATAAATGGTGCTGGGATAACTGGCTAGCCATTTGCAGAAGATTGAAACTGAACCTCTACCTTTCACCATATAAAAAACCAACTCAAGACAGATTAATGACTTCAATGTAAAACCTAAAACTATAACAACTCTAGAAGAAAACCTAGGAAATACCATTCTAGACATTGGCCCCAGCAAAGACTTCATGACAAAGACTAAAGAAAAATTGACAAGTAGGACCTAATTAAAGTAAAGAGCATCTGCACAGCGAAGGAAACTATCGATAGAGTAAACAGACAACCTACAGAATGGAGGAAAATATTTGTGACTATGCATTCAACAAAGATCTAATATCCAGAATCTATAAGGAGCTCAAACTAACAAGCAAAAAACAACCCCATTTTAAAAATGGCAAAAGACATGACAGACATTTCTCAAAAGAACACATACATGTGGCCAACAAGCATACGAAAACATGTTCAATATCAGTAATAATTAAGGAAATGCAACTCAAAACCATGAGTTACCCTCTCACACCAGTCAGAATGTCTATTATTAAAAAGTAAAAAACAAGCAAACAAAACAAAACAAAACAAAAGAAAACAAAACAGATGTTGGTGACGTTGCAGAGAAAAGGGAAAACTTATACACTGCTAGTGGGAATGTAAATTAGTCCAGCCACTGTGGAAAGCAGTTTGGAGATTTCTCAAAGGACCCCAAATAGAACTACCATTCCACCCAGCAATTCCATTACTGAGTATATACTAAAAATAATATAAATCATTCTACCATAAAGGCATATGCACACAGATGTTCATTGTAGCACTGTTTACAGTCACAAAGACAGGGAATCTGCCTAGATTCCCATCAATGGTTGATTGGATAAAGAAAATACGGTACATGTGCACCACAGAATAATACACAGCCATAAAAAATACTGGGTCCTTTGCAGCAATATGGTTGGAGCTGGAGGCCATTATCCTAAGTGAATTAATGCAGGAAGAGAAAATCAAGTACTGTATGTTCTCATTTATAAGCAGAAGCTAAACATTGAATATAAATGGACATAAAGAAGGAAACAATATAAACCAAGGCTTACTTGTGGTAGAGGGTTGGGGGAGAGTAAGGATAAAAAAGCTACCTATTGGGTATTATGCTGATTACCTGGGTAACAAAATTATCTGTACACCAAACCCCTGTGACATGAAATTTACGTGTGTAACAAACCTGCACATGTACCCCTAGAAGCTAAAATAAAAGTTGGAAAGAAAAAGAAACAGGAAGCAAAACAAAACAAAATGGTATTCCTGACAAAGGAAAAAATGGCAAAGAACTTAGTCTTCTCTTCAGCAACACTCTATGTCAAATGACAATAAATTAATATTATTAATATTTTGAGAGAAGTAGATTTTGAGGGAAAATAATTTTGAAGTTAGGATGCTACATCTATTAAAATATAAATCAAATGTAAATGAAAATTTAAAATATGTTCAAATGTACTAGCGCTTAAAAAAAATTTCCATGTACTTATTTTTTGAGAAAAATATCTTGAGGTAACGCATTATCAAAGGAAAAAGGAATTCAAGAAAGAGAGAAAAAGAAGCAGACTTAGAATCAAAGCACAATGCACTTATACCACAAGTGAAATGAAAATAAATCATCGGACTTCAAATATAAAGCAGCCTTAAAACATAAAAATTAGCCCAACATAAAAGAGGAAATGAAATGGCCCTGAAAATAATGTTTGTTGTAAGAGATTGGATTTATTTTAAAGGCAGTTTGAAGATGCTAACTGTCAAAATGCTACAATAAAGACAACACATTTTGTCTATTCACCACTAGCACCACCACCACCACCACCACAACAAAAACCAAAATATATCTAGAGAGAAAAAACTAGAATACCATGAATCAATTGCAAAGAAAACTGAGATGTGGAACAGCTTTGAAGAATTGATAGACTTCTTTACTACAGAAGTCTACTAATGTACCAGTTTTGAATATTATTAAAAATATTTTTTAAAAAGCTAGTAGTACATATTTTCATTAATGTTACTCTATCTCTCTTTTTTCTGTACATGTATTACTTTTAGTTCTTATTATAATTGTTTTTAAATGTCTTCTAAAAATATCATTTGCCCTTTGTAGTAAGTTTGCAGAATAATACTATATTAATTGGGTGAGAAGTTTAGAGAAAATATTCCTCTTTACCTCTCAAGACTCTGGAAAGTCTCTCAATTTATATAACCCTTTCTTGATCTCAAAAATAAGAGAAGAAACATACTTTACAGGCACAAATAAGAAATAAGCTACAACTGATTCATTTTTGTGTGTTCAATCAGGCTTACATTCCCAGGATAAACCCTACTTCATCATATATTTTTGGACTTTATTTACTAATATTTTGTGGAGGACTTTGACATCTATGTTCATGAAGAATACTGCTTGTTAACTTTCTTTTCTTAGACTGTATTTGTACTGTTTTGGCCTCATGGTAGTACTGGCATAATAACTTGAGTTAGGACTTTTTTTTAACCTTTTCTGTTGTCTTGAAGTATTGGCGTACAACTGTTATTACTTCTTAATTAAATATTTGATACAGTTTGCCAATGAAGCTATCTGGAAAAAAACCTTTTTTTGTTAAATTTTTTCAAGTTCAATTTATTTAGCAGAAATCGATCTGTTCTGTTTATCTGTTGTTTGTGAGTGAGCTAGAAAGTTTATGTACTTGAAGGGATTGGTTCATTTCATATCAGTTGTCAATTTATGGGCATATATAAAGCTAGTTTTTCCTTATTATCCATTTAATGTCTGTAGTATTTATAGCAATGTTACTTATTTCATTCCTGATATTTGTAATTATTATTATTTTTTTAATTATTATTATTATTTTTTGAGACGGAGTCTCGCTCTGTCGCCCAGGCTGGGGTGCAGTGGCGCGATCTCAGTTCACTGCAAGCTCTACCTCCTGGGTTGATGCCATTCTCCTGCCTCAGTCTCCCAAGTAGCTAGGACTACAGGCATCTGCCACCACGTCCGGCTAATTTTTTTGTATTTTTAGTAGAGACGGGGTTTCACCATGTTAGCCAGGATGGTCTCCATCTCCTGACCTCGTGATCCACCCGCCTCAGCCTCCCAAAGTGCTGGGATTACAGGCGTGAGCCACCGTGCCCAGCTGATATTTGTAATTATTGTCTTCTCTCTTTTTGTCTTAGTTAGTGTATTAGTCCCTTTTCATGCTGCTGATTAAGACACACCCAAGACTGGGAAGAAAAAGAGGTTTAATTGGTCTTACAGTTACACATTGCTGGGGAGGCCTCAGAATCATGGTGGGAGGTGAAAGGCACTTCTTCTTACATGGCAATGGCAAGAGAAAATGAGAAGGAGACAAAAGTGAAACCCCTGATAAAGCCATCAGATCTCGTGAGACTTACTCACTACCATGAGAACAGTATGGGGGAAACGGCCCCCATGATTCAAATTATCTCCCACCAGGTCCCTCCCACAACATGTGGGAATTATGGGAGTACAATTCAAGACGAGATTTGGGTGGGGACACAGAGCCAAACCACATGATTCCTCCCCTAGACCCTCCAAATCTTATGTCCTTACATTTCAAAACCAATCGTGCCTTCCCAACAGTCCCCCAAAGTCTAAATTCGTTTCAGAAATAACCCAAAAGTCCACTTTCCAAAGTCTCATCTGAGACAAGGCAAGCCCCTTCTGCCTATGAGCCTGAAAAAATCAAATGCAAGTTACTTCCTAGTTACAATGGGAGTACGGGTATTCGGTAAATGAAGCCATTCCAAAGGGAAGAAATTGGCAAAACAAGGAGATTACCGGGCCCATGCAAGTAATACTCTTTCTTTGCTACTTATCACCAAAGTTTACAAATACTTGAGCTTTTGAAAAACTATTTGGGAAATGAAACACCATGGCTTACGATGTTATTGAACATTTTTAAAAATAAAATGTTCTTCTCAATTTAGTTGTATCTTGTGCAAATTTAGTTGGAAATCTTTATTTAAAGTAATTAACAAATGGAATGTCAAAATATTCCGTAGCTGATGCTCTTAATTAAATGTAGTTATTGAAAACAAAGTTTGAACACAAAAGGGGATATGAAAATTCATGCCCACAAAAGCAATGGGTGAGCATGACAATAGCAGCCACAACAAGACAATGAAAATTCTAACTTTGCACATAATATCATCTTAGAATCCAAGACATGCCACAGAATCAGGCAAATTATTTTACGAGTTTACATAGTTAGGCTGAAATATTTATACCTATAAACATGAAAAATATAGAAATTAGTATCTTCATTCTAGAACATTATTTTCTGAGCTCAATAGAAATACCAGTATCTACAGAGCAAACGTTCTCTCAACTAAAATACTAAGTTTTTTTTCTACTTATGAGTAAAACTTAAAACCTTCATTCATTAAAAGTCACTAGTAACAGAGGGAAAAGGCATGTCACACATCTGGGAAAAAAATTCTGACAAAGATTTGTATTCAATACAACAAAATAATTCCTACAAATCAATAACCAAAAGGCAGACCACCAGCAGAAGAATTGGCCAAAAAAAAACCTTGCAAACATCCAAACCAACAACAAAAAGTATGAACAAATATTTCATGAATGAATATCACCAAAATATTAACAAATGTATAAAGAGGTGCTTGACTTCAGTAGTTATGAGTGGTGTTGAAGTTTAAAATACAACACAATACCACTACTCACCACTGGAAAGGCTAAAGGTAACAATGACTGAAAACAGCAAGGGTTCATAAAAATGTGGACCAATTGGGATTCTCATAAAAGAGAACACATGCACACTCTGTAGAATAGAAGTACCAATCCTACCTGTATATCCAATAGAAATGTGTTTATAAGTTCTTCAAAAGATGTGTAGCCTGGTGTGGTGGAACATACCTGTAATTAACCCCAGCTACTCAGGAGGCTGAGGCAGAAGAATCGCTTGAGCTCGGGAGTTCAAGACCAGCCAGGGCAAAATAGAAAGACCCTATTTCAAAAAAAAAAAAAAAAAAAGATGCATAAGAGAAGGTATATAGCACCACTATTTACAATAGCTTGAAACTGAAAATCACTATAGTGCAGAATAAAATATAATCTATATATACAAAATAAAATGTTTAGCCATGAAAATAAATGAACTGTAACTATTCTCCAAAACATGATTGAATTTTACAAACAGTATCAAATAAAAGAAGCCAGACATGAAAAACTACATTCCGTATAATACCATTAATATAAAGTACACATGCAGGCCAAACTAATTCATGGTGTTAGCAATGAGGGCAGTGGTGTCTTTTGTGGAGGATGGGTGTAGTCACTGGAAGAGGGCACGATGGTGAGCAGCTTTTACAGCAGAGCGATTTTTTCCTTTTTAATATGATGCTAGTTACCGTAACTACACAATTGTGATTTTTAAACTCCTCTGTATGTGTGCCTTACATAAATAAACTTCATGCACCGCAAAGCCAAAAAGGTCTTAAATAAATTAAATAAAAAGAGTTAAAATGGCATACCAGATTAAATGTCAAATTTCTATAATTGTGTTTTCAAACATCTTGACTTGCATGAAAAATATTTTGGTGGAATGTCTATTTTTAAGTAGATACATTTATCCTACACTAAAATGAAATAACATTAAAGATGTATGATTTTGTGGTTTTTAAAATTGGTAAAAAAAAATTGAAAATAATCATATAGCAACTTACTGGATGAGTTTATAAAGATTTTTTCAAAGGAAGGGAAAATATACAGAATAGGTTTAAGGTGTCAGCAGTTTCAAGTTTATTATAAAATGCACTTGAGGCCAATTTATGAAAAATTGAAAATAATAAAGACATATCAAAAATTATTTAGAAAAATATCAGATCCTCTGTATTAGAGACAGAGCGAAAATTTGATGAAATATGTAAATGTATTAAGAATAATTATTCTGCTTATGTTATATTTTAATAATCAAGTGCACGAGATAATTTTTCATTTTGTCTTTTTTTACACAGTTACATGTTACTTTTTTTCTTTGGAAGAGCTTAATTTTTGAAACTAGTTTTTGAAGAGATTTATTTTATAATTTCACCAATATAATAATGTTTGTTAATACATAAACATTTCACATTGATACATATATATACTTATGATAATTCATATGGTCATTCTATGGATACAGAAACGATATAAAATATTGAATTTTTAAAAATTAATATAAAAACTTAAAGCATTTCAGCTCAAAATCTCAAACAAATTTTATAATGGAATTAGAAAGTGTATTCTAAAATATGCCTCAAAGAGCAGACGTCTTAAATGACCTCGTTAATTGAGAATAAAGAAAGACATATCATAACAAACACCAAGAACTATTAGAAGCTAGGGTAACTAAGACAACATAGTCTTGATGCAAGAATAGAAAAATAGAATGAAGAAACAGAATGAGATCTTAGATACAAATGTAAAATATCTATAGAAAATTGATACATGACAGATATTGCAAAAGAAGTCACACGCTTGTAATTGGCAATGTTGTGGCAATTATCTCTATAGGGAAAACACTCTACTTCTATGCTATAAAGAAAACTAGTTGCAGATGAAATATTGACCTCAAAGTGAACAGCCAAACTTTAACTTCAAAAAGAAGATCTAGACAGGCATCTTTTAATCAAAATTTTCATAAACCATAAGGGAAAAATTTAATCAGTATTATTAGGAAGAAATTAAAACTTCAGATAATGAAAATAGTAAAAAAAATTATATAAAACCTGCAAATATGTCAGTTGTATTGCATGTAGATAACAAAGAATTAGTGTGCAAATTGTTCAAAATTATCCCTAAAATAAGTTCAACAGAAATAGTTCAATTAAAATATTGGCCAAAGAAATAAACAGTTTAGAAGGGTAAACTAAAATGACCAATTAATATATATAAAAATATTCACCCTCACTTGTCAGGAAAGATTTGCAAATATAGGCCATGATGAAATTTCAGATTCCATAGCCATAGAATTGCTAAAAAGTGTAAAGCCTGATAATGCTAAGTATTGACAAAGATGTGTAGCAACATATACACTTGTAAATTGAAATTAAGAATTTTAATTGGTGTAACTACTTTAGAGAAACGTTTGGCAATATTTATTTAAGCTGAAATTGCATGAACCCTTTAACTAGCAGTTTTACTTTCAGGCTATAACTCTTACATAGGTACTTGAGAAAGCATGAATTAGAATGTTCATTTCACCCATTTGGGTGAAATGTGAAAAATTATAGAAAATAACCCTAAATGTTTAAGAAGACAGTGATAAAACCTATACTAAATAGTGGTATCCTATATTAAAGTTTTTTAAAAAACTAGATTTACATAATTCTCTAGAGATAAATCCTACAACTATAATTTTGAGAAGAAAAAAAGTGTCTCAGAAATGTGATTTTCTATAAAATTTACAAATACACTTAATTATACAACATGGACAGATGCATAAGTATTTAGTAAGTAAAGAAAATTCAAATAATGATGAACAGAAAAATCAGGATAATGGTTATCTTTGGGAATGCCTCACAGTTCAGGAAGGGAAAGGTAGGCACAAGAATACAGCAGAGAGAAGTATACGAAGTAAAAGGCAAATATTTTCATTTTTTTCTAAAACTTTGTGGGGGGTGGCTTATGTTGTCACTCCACGGACTACTATATATGTCTATAATAGTTCAAAATATAAGGGAAACAAGTAGAAAGTTATTCAAGATATTCTGATAGGATTTTTAAAAGCCAGTATATATGGTATAAAACTATTTACATTTGTAAAAATATCTATGAATAAGTGTTTGGAACTATAAGAGAATGTATGAAGGAATATAGCAGGAGGCATTACCTTGGTTAAATTCAGATGAAAAAAATAAGAAATGACTTTCATCTCCATTTTCTTTCTCTGTAGTTTCCTATTTTTTTCCATAATTCAGGCTTATGGTCTTTATCATCAAGGAGTAAGCGAACACAATCCCCAAACAATCAGTGTTCGAGTGGAAATGGGATTAGATAGTAAGTCCCACAAAGCCTAGGCCCTAGCTTCTGTGTTCCTTGCCGTGTCCTTAAGGAAGGGTGCTCATTCCCAACATGCATTGAGTTGCTAGAAAAAAAATAATAAATGAATAAATGAGTGAACAAAGGAAATTCTAAATTAAGTGTTAAGGGAGTCATTATGGTACAGAATTTAACCAACATTTCCTGAAAAATCGGCTTTGCAGAAGAAAAATGATGCCTTTTTTTTTGCCCTCAGGAAGCTTACCCTCTAGTGATGGAGTCAGACATGCAACAATACGATTTTGTTGTCCTAGAGCATTGTTAGGATTTAAATGTGTTGCCTATTTTCACCACAGAACACCCTCAAATCAAGCTCTTACCCTTTCCTAAATTGATGGATTTTGTTGGAGACTTGTGATTATATCATCTGCAGCTCCTTATTTCAGATTTAGGAAATCTGCCTTTGCATAAAAGGACACTCTGGATGAGCCCTTCTTTCCATCCAGTAGACAGGTATCTACGGTATCAATGTCAAGATCTCAGGTATGGGAACAATAGACATGTATAGTGTTCACAATTTCAGATGACTCTTATTCTCATATTTGCTGATTTCAAAATGAATCTGGGAGAGGTGTGGAGAGAGTTAGTAGTTGTCTTGCTTTAAAACTACTTCCTGAATTCTGCTTATGCCTATGATGTACTAGCACATAGCTGACCAATCCTCTCCATGAGAACAACTACAAAACTGGATAACATATATTTCAGAAAAAAATCTGTGTAAAGACCTTAAATATCTACCAAGGCAGGCAGGATATAAAATGCCAAAGTCCCCAAGGAAAGGTATTGAGGAGAGTATGATATTCTACTCTACTTTTTCACTTTAGTAACTTATTGAATCGTTAACAAGATTTGTGGAGAGTCTAAGAACCTAGTTAGAAACAGCTGCTCCAGCTGATAACCAAGTTAAAAACAAGGCAGAGCTTTTGGCAGTCTCACAGGGAAAAAAAAGAAGAAATTGGTCTGCATAGACCTTATTTCTTGTGTGCCCAAGATCCCAAATAGAAGGGAAGAGAGGTGAGACCAACTTTTCCTCTTGATAAATTCTCTGATGTGTATTTTGTGCTGTCAGAGAGGTGGAGAAGCCAAGTAGAAAGTAGGTCATAAGGGGCTAAGTGGAGCTGAGCTATCAGCCACCTTATGGTATGAGAGAGATAAACATTATAATTCAGAGCACTTGAAGGTGAAGAGACCCTGATAAACATCCCACAATTTTATGTAGGGACTCCTGGCAGTCTAGGGGAGTCAACTGGACATGGCCTATGTCTTACCAAGCCTAAAATCAGCCTTGAGTTGTCACAATACAAGACTGGTGGTCTACTACTAATCTAACTACAAATAATAACCTGAAGGAAATATTATCTAAAATAAGCAAATGTCATCCAGAGACTTTATATGCAGAGGGCATGGCATCTTTGCGTACTCAGCACGTGACATTCTTTTAAAAATTATCGGGAATTCCAAGAAAAAGGACAAAGATAAGAAATAAAATAAACCTATCTGCAGATGATGCACATATTTAAGTCATCAGACATGGACTTCAAATAATATATAATTTGCCAGCAATCCAAGCACTTTGAGAGGCCAAGGCTGGCAGATCACCTAAGGTCAAGAGTTTGAGACCAGCCTGGCCAACATGGTGAAACCCCGTCTCTACCAAAAACAAATAAACAAAAAATAGAAAAATTAGCCAGGCATGGTGGCGGGTGCTTGTCATCCCAGCTACTAGAGAGGCTGAGGCAGGAGAATCACTTGAACCCAGGAAGCAGAGGTTGCAGTGAGCCAAGTTCGCGTCATTGCACTCCAGCCTGGGTGACAAGAACAAAAAACTGCATCTCAAATAATAATACTAATAATAATGTATACTTTGTCTAAAAATAGATAGCAACGTAGAAAAGTTTACTAGAAGACACATATTTTCTTTGACAAATATGTATTTAGGTGTGTGTCTATTTTTTGAAAATCTCAATACCTAAAAATAGGAATGCCCTAGATGTGTTCTTCCTTTTTTCTCCCTTCCTTTTATTTTTTATTTTTTGGCTTCTTAAAAAAAATGATTCTATATCTCTCCTTTTCTTGGTCTTCTATTGCTATGGCTTTTCTTCTCTTCCCTAAGTGATCAGGTCCAGTGGAGGCCAACAAGTCTTCTTCAGAGATGGCCTGGACTGGCCAGGCTGGGGGCATCTAGAACAAAAAAGGCAGACAGGGCTGAAGGGACAGATGGGGGCTGGTAAGACTTGAGAGGTTGGGGCTACAGAGGTGATCAAAGATTGGATCAAGGAAGTAACCAAAAACTGCAGGGCCTGTGAAATCAAACACGAAATTACCCATACAATATTTTTCCATGCAGGTAAACTTACGTGCAAAAATAACTAATGGCAACAAATCAGCAGAGGGGTTCCTTGGGGAGAGAGGGAGTGACTATGGGTGTATAAACAGCGCTTTTGGCCTGCAGATTAATTTCTGTTCCCTCATCTGGATAGGGAGGTGTGATTTTGTGTGTCTGTGTGTAAAAATTCACCAAGCTGCACATTCAGGATTTGTAACTTTCTATGTTCAAGTTATACAGTCATAAATTTTTACTTGAAATATAAATTCTGACCTGAATGTTTATGAACAAATTAGAATTAGCATAAAATAGGGCAGGAAGAGTTAAGTGTTTGGCAATGTGGCTATAGGTCCGGGAACATAAAATTGTTTGATACATGTATAAACTATAGGCAGCTCCACAAACAAAATGAAAACTTGGAGGCAGGAATTGATGAGGGAGGAAGCTAGAAAAGCAGACAGAAACAAGTACATGGGGGGACTTGAATAAAATACTAAGAATTTTGGCTTCTGACCTGCAGAAAATGGGAAACATGGAAGGCTCAGGAGTGGAGAGAATTGGTTCAGAATGAGGAGTGAGTTTAACACTCCATCAAACAAATCATTAAACAAAATAAGAAGCTTAGGGTCAGAGAAGCTGTGAGGTGAAAGTTGGTGGCAAGTGTTAATTTTGTTAAACAAAATATACATTTTGTTTAAATGTATAACTGGACAAGTGTGACCATTTTAACAGCAAAATATAAATGTTTTTAATCTTGATAATTTAAAGATTATATCATAACTTACAAAAATGTGGTGGCATATGTAAGCAGATATTGAAAGAACATGTAAAAATATTGCTTTCCTATTATTTGATACGATTTGAAATTGATAGATTTATTAGACCTTATATATTTTAAGGGCAATGTTAGTAATAAAGGTAGCAGTAAAGCCAATGATATAAGAAATAGAGTCTATAAACATTACAGATTATCAAAACTAAAACCCAAATCATACATACAAAGCAAAAGAAAATACAAACCATCGAGCTAATGACAGATGCTATAGGAAACATTAAAAACAAATGGAATAACACAAATGACAGAATTCAGAACAAAAATATCTGTTACAGCAACAAATGTCAGTGGGATAAACTAACCTATTAAAGAAAAAGACTCAGATTATATCAAATAATAAAACCTAACTATATGCCATATATATGAGACATATCTGAAATTGACTCAGAAGTTTGAAAGTGAAAAGATAGAATAAAATCACATCAGACAAACACAAACGAAAAATAAATCACAGCCCACAACAATGGTATTTAAGTTAAATCCAAGACAAAAATTTAAATGACTAAAGGATCTGTATAATAATAAAATTTAGAGACGCATACACGTCTAAGTGTTCATGTGATCTTCATGCATCAAACAACAAAACATTAAAATGCATAACCAAGAATTGTGGGCAATAAAAGGAGAAAATATAGAAACATGGTAACTAGCAGAGTTTAACTTCTCTTGCATTGCATGACTAATCCAAGTTACAATAGAGATTTTTAAATGCAATTTAAAAAGTACACTCAATAATGTGTTCTTGAACTTTTCCCTGCTGTATACCCGGAAGGTAACTTGTTTTTAAATACCTATAGGGCATTTGGAAACATTGGCCATATATTAGGCGATAGAAATCTTCCAAGAATTCTCAAATGAAAGTAATATGGATCATATTTTTAAAATAATTTGTATAAAAACTATTAAATAATTCCCAGCATAGACATGAAAAATTAAAAAGCCTCCAATCTAGAAACTTTAAAAATCCCTCTATTGTGTTAAAAAAAATCGAAACCAACATTTTACAACATTAATCAGGAATTATGAAATAACTCCCAGGAAATCAATAGATTGTAACTAAAACTAAACTAAAAAAAATTATTCATGTTTACTAAACTAGAAAAAATGAAAATTATGGTTTCAAGGAAAACAAAATAAATTGAAGGTGAGTAGGGAGAACTTAAATAAAAGCAGAAATAAGTGAATTAAAAATTAGAAAAACTAGTGGAAACTCTAAAAATTACATTTAAACTAAAAAGTAAAAAAGGGAGGCTGGATGCGCTGGCTCATGCCTGTAATCCCAGCACTTTGGAAGGCCGAGGTCAGGAGTTCAAGTCCAGCCTGGGCAACATGGAGAAACCCTGTTTCACTAAAATTACAAAAAATAGACGGGCATAGGTGGCACATGCCTGTAATCTCAGATACTTGGGAGGCTGAGACATGAGAGTCGCTTGCACCCTGGAGACAGAGCTTTGGAGGTTGAAGTGAGCTGAGATCGCACCACAGCACTCCAGCTTGGGCAACAGAGCGAGACTCTGTCTCAGAAAAAAAAAAAAGATGGGAAGAGAAAGCATAAGTATCACAAATACCTCAAATTAGAAATGAAAATGAGGAAACAACCACAGATGAGGCCTGGGGAGTTTTTGCTCCAAGTCACAGCGACGCCAATGAGACTGGGAGATGCCGCGAGGCCCCTGTGGGCACTGTGGACTGTCACCCAGATCTGAGGAAGTGCGTTTCCCTGTGAGCACTTCAAAAGGGAGACCTGAGTGAGCAACTACTACATATTCTTGCTGGCATATAGTCTATGATGTAGATACCTAATATATTCAACCAATAATTGAAATTCACATTGTCTCCTCATTTTGTTACCACAAACAAGGCATCATAAAATATCTATATATACTTGTAGTAAGTTGGGTTTGTTGGGAAACGAATTCTGAGTTTCTGAGAGTTGCTGCAGGAGGCTTTTGGGGAGGCGTTCCCAGGAAGAACATCTGTGAGGGGTGAGAGGACCAGGATTGGGCAGAAGGAGCCACTGAATTGCAATACAGTTGTATCAGAGGCCTTGAGGAGTTTGGGTGGCTCTGAAATCAGGTGCTCGCAGTTGGTCCAATTGATGCAAGGAGGCTAAGCCTCTGTACCTCCATAGTGGTTGCTGTCCCCAAAGAGGGGTCAAAGCCTGGGATGGGGCAGCTTACTTTGACTGAGGGCAATTACTGGAGAGCAACTTGGCTGAGTGATTGCAGAGCTTTTTTCCTTATCATCTTAGCTAGGCTAGAACTACATTTCTCAGAATCCCCTTCCCTGTATTGCTCTAGGTTCCTTTTGGACAAAACAGAAAGTGGTGGGAGATAACCAAAGGCAGAGGTAAATGTGCTGCTGTTTTGCCATGTCTAGAAGTTGTTACAGTCCGGGTGGCATGGCTCACGCCTGTAATCCCAGCACTTTGGGAAGCCGAGGCGGGTGGATCACTTGAGGTCAGGAGTTCGAGACCAGCCTGGCCAACATGGTGAAACCCCATCTCTACTAAAAATAAAAAAATAATAATAAAAGAAAATAAAAAAATAGCTGGGTGTGGTGGCGCACACCTGTAATCCCAGCTACGCAAAAGGCTGAGAGACTGAACCCAGGAGACAGAGGTTGCAGTGAGCCAAGATCGTGCCATTGCGCTCCAGCGTGGGTGACAGAGCGAGACTTTGTCTCAAAAATAAATAGATAAATTAAAAAATAAAAGTCGGTACAGGATGCCAGACACAGACAGCTTGTGCACCTTTTTGCTAATCTACCAGCTTACCTGATTGATTAATGGATGGACCTATAATTTCCCCAACTCCCACCACATCTACTCTTTTGGCTTCTCTGACCCTGTGCAAGTGAGTATGCACATCTGTGATGAATGGTACCAGCTGCTCCTGAAAGTCTCCTGTGGCATTGAGGTTGGAGGTGGTGAGAGACTTGGACTCCAGTTCGTCTTCATGCACTGCAGATCACTGTCCCAGTTTCAGTGTGTTCTTCCTTTGTCCATGCCCAGCTTTCCTTTCTGACTGATGGTCTGGCTGACCTACAGTGACTTCAGGCCCAACACCAGATGTAGGGTCAGACATCTCCACTACTTCCCACCACTGTGTCACGTCTTGTCTTTATAATATATTCTTTATTTTATATCAACCATAGCAGGTCTGCTACTCTAATTGAAGATACGCTACAACACTCCTGACACCTGGGGCATTAGTGACTCAGTCCTGAGGGGAGATCTGGGTGGTACACCACAGCATCCAACTATAGTACTAGTGCTTTATTTTAATGAAAGTGATTTCCAGGATTAAAATGGCTAGAATGAAGAATACATGTGTTTTAAATGTGACGGATGCTGCCAGATTGCTTTCCTCAAAAACAGTAGCAATCCACCTCCCTACAGTGAACATAGCAAAGCCTATTACCCACATCCTACACAAGACACAATGCTGCTATTCCTTTTAAATTTTGTCAGTCTGATAGTTATAAATAGACATCTTACAATTTAAATTCACATTTCTCTCTTGTTATTAATTGGAGTCTGTCATGTTTGATGACAATCTGAGTTCGTTCTTTAGTAACTTGTTTGTAGCTTTTGCCTGGTATTTTCTATCGGAATATATATATTTTCCTAGGGAATTTGTAAATTTTCTTTGGACATTAGAGACACTAACCTTTTATGTGTTATCGGAATTGGAAAAAAGTTAGTAAAAATCTATTTTTATCATCTATTTGACCTTGTTAATGTCATATTTTATCATCAATATTGTATTTTTTTTAATTGGAATGTTTAGTTCCCTGGGAATTCCATTGGGAAATAGTATAAAATGGAAGCCCAGATAGGTTTTCTTCTGCTAGATAATAAATTCCACTAGGAGTATTTGTTAAATAATCCAACATTTTCCACAAACTTGACGAAGACATTTTGGTATATTAAATATATGCATTTCTTGATTTACTATTTAATTTTGCCAATAAAATTTGAATTAGAAATATATTTGTAAATTTTTAATCTGATAAATGCACATAAAATGAATGGCAAAGATCATGATTAGTAAAATAAAAAGAAGTGTTACCATTAAAAACCAGGAACAAACTTACTTGTACTTAAATTGTTTTGAAAGTACAAATCAATGCAGTAAGAAAATAAGTTAAAGTATCAAGTATATACAAATGGAGGCAAATTTATTATTATTTGCACATGATAAGACTGTATACATGGAAAGAGAATCAGCTGAAGAACTGTTTTAATGGTAAGAGAATTTTAGAGATCGGCTGGTTAAAAAATTAATATATAAAATTAAATAGCTTCCTAGACACAAACAGTAAAGTTAGAAAAATCAAATGCAGCAAAGATCTAATTTACAACAACAACAAAAGAGTTAAATTGTCTAGGAATGAACTGGAAAAATGTTCATTGTCTGTTGGAAGCAAATGATGAAACTCTACTGAGGCATAAATGAAGAAATTGAAAAAAGGAAAAGGCACATTTCTTATGGATACATAGGTATCTTGTTCACCAATTAGAGATGAAAAGTCACAAGCTCTCAGACAATTTGAACCAACCTGTGCCAGTCACTTCAGTAAGAGGGATGAGGTTTCACTATCTGGCTTCATGCTTTTGGTATTGGTAAAGGTGCTTAAAAATAGGATTAGTGAAAAAAGTATGGCTAAGATGGAACAGTGGTCCTCAGAGTTAAGAACGCATCATAATCAAGCAGGGCTTGTTAAGACACAGATTGCTTGGTTCCTCTTTCAGGGTTTTCAATCTTATAGGTCCTGGATGAGGCCTCAGGTTGTATATTTCTAACAAATTCCCAGGTGATGCTGGTGCTGCTGGTTCTATGCTTTGGAAGCCCCTGGCGTAGAGAAAGATTTATGCAAAAATCCCTTTCCAAGTCATACAGCATAGAGAGCCTGGAAAATGTGTAGAGTCACACTTATTTCAGAGAAAACATTCATATATTAGGTATAAGACTATTTAATCATTTCATTTTAAAGACAGTAAGCCTTGAGTTCTGGAGTGGATAAATGAGGGCTGAGTTATCTGGCTATTCTGACTTTGGATGTGGATCTTTAATTCTCATTGATGACAAATTTTAGCCACTGAGGTTTCCTCAAGGTCCCAGGTTTAAGAAAAGAAGAGAATTATCTAATCATTTTTGAGAAACAAAAAAAGCCCACAAAACCCTTAAGTATACACTGAGGGGATTTTAGCTCCCACTGGCCTGACAGCCTTAGAGAGCTGAGTCTAAGGATGGACTCAGGAATTAACCACAAGCAGCTAAGGGAATATTCAGTCCATTTGTCCATGTGCTCCAAGCTTCTGTTCCCAGGGTGACCTGAATGACATGGAGGCCAGAATTAATAATAACAAAAGCTACCACCTGCAGTGGGTTAGAAAGGGCAAAATCATTGTTGAATTGTGCCAGCCCCTGTTGCAGTCTGATGCTATTAACAAGGCCGGGGGGGCTTTGAATCAAGAGTGCTTGGACAGCAAGGCAGAATCCCACCAAGAGAAGTGCTAACTAAAGGAAAACTGCTCCTCTGGCTCAAGCCACACACTGTAGGTGACCATATAAAAGGACATTTGAACCTGATACACCAAGTAGCCATAGCTTCCTAGAAGTCACAAAAGTGACATCTTTTTATACGTGTTTCATTACATGGTGGCCCCTGACTGTCTTTTGTTATCCCAGGTTGCCATAAGAAAATGCCATAGATGACTGGGCATGGTGGCTCACGCCTGTAATCCCAGCACTTTGGGAGCCTGAGGCAGGCAGATCACCTGAGGTCAGGAGTTCAAGGCCAGCCTGGCCAACATGGCAAAACCCTGTCTCTACTAAAAATACAAAAATTAGCCGAGAATAGTGGAAGGGCCTGTAATCCCAGCTACTTGGGAGGCTGAGGCAGGAGAATCGCTTGAACGCTGGAGGCAGAGGTTGCAGTGAGCCGAGATTGTGTCACTGCATTCCAGCCTGGGTGACAGAGTGAGACTCCATCTCAAAAAAAAGAGAAAAAAAGAAAATAACATAGACTAGGTGGTTTAAGCAACAATTTATTTTGTACGGTTCTGTGGTCCAAGGTCAAAATGCCTGTTGATTCAGTTGTTGTTGAGGGCTCTCTTTTGGCTTGCAGACATCTGCTTTATGGCTGTTTCTCAAGTGGCTTTTCCTGGGTTCAGGATCATGGAGATCTCTCTCTCTCTTTCTCTCTCTCTGACATCTCTCCTTATAAGGGCACTAATCCCATCATGGGCCTACTTACTTCTTATGGGCCCCATCTCCAAAGACCATCATATTGGGGGTTAGTGTTTCTACACATGAATTTGCAGGGCAGGAAAGGGAGCAAAACCATTCAGTCCAAAATGCTGGCCCTTGGTTGAATTAAGCACCATGCTCCTTTCCCTTTAAAAATGGAATAAGAGAGAAAAAGCCTGACCCAGGCCTGAAAAATCCTACTTGTGCGAAGAAATGAGAATTGGTTATCTGGCTTTGCTCAGTTAAGCAGGTTTCATGATGGATAATTGTAATTGTGGGCAGCTTTCAGCACTGGTTGAAAAGCTTCCTCAAACCCCTTTCTGCAGCTCAGAGCAGATATTCTTCTCCCTTCCTTTTGCAGCTAGAGAACAGGAGCAAATGGAGAGGCAAGGCGTGAAGCCCAGGGAACGAGGCTGAAAAAGGCTCTCTTCCCTGGCTGTCAGTCAGGTGGCTGCTTTGGTCCCAGGAACTGGCAGTTGTGAATTACGGACTCCCTTTCTCCCTGCCAAAGCTGCTCCCCCGTGGACCTCTCTCGTTGTTTTCTGATTATTTCAGATTCCTGTTAAACATCCCCTGAGTTCAGAAGCCCTTGTTGTGAGGGGCGTGAAAACAAGCAGTTGACTAAACCACTGCACACAGGTGTCAGTGCAGAAGCAATGCCTGTTACCAAACAGCATGCACCCTAAGGCATTTCCAAAGTGCATTTCAGAGGCTTGAATGTCTTGGTAGAATAATAATAATATAACACAAAGATAATGTTTCATCTCATACAGCAGCAATTCAATGGAAATCATCTGACTGGATTTAAGGAGCAGCATAGTGAGTTTAGAATTGTAATGATTCCCCACTTTACAAACGCAGGCATTTGAATCCTGTAATTCTTCCTACCAGGGGATTTAGGGGTTATGGGGTTGTGAGGGCGTCAGACTCCACTATCATAAGAAAGTGCTGTTAAAGCTATGGTCTGAGACAGGAAAGGTGGCTGTTGCCCAGCACACACACACACACACACACACACACACACACACACACACTACACACACACACACACACAGAGCAGGCAGAGTAATCTTGCCAAAATGGAAATTTGAGTATGTCACACAGATGAACAATGAGTTAACAAAGGCTTGAAGGTGGTAAAATGCAATCCAGCCTCTGCCACAAGCTATGGGATGTTGGGCAAATCCCATCCTTCTCTAGATGCTGTTCTAAGATGAAGCTCTTGTAGTATAGGTTGTCAGAACGCTGAACATTTATGACATTCCAGGAACTTTGCTGGAAGCTTTTAAAATATATTATCTTACTTAATCCTTACAGAAAACCTGCATGGCTGGGAGTATTGTGATCCTCCTTTTACAGATAAGGAATACTGGAGTAGGAGAGTCAATTGCTTACTTAAAGTCCCATCAGCAGCAGTGAAGAAGTAGGGTATCAACAAAGGTCTGTTTGACTAGTTATTCACACATGCATTCCTTCACTTACTAAATTATTATTCCATGCTTACTTTGTCCTGGATACTGCTGTAAACAGAAGACATCCAAAGTAGCTTGGACTCAACCCTTACAGAATTTATTCTCTGTGGAGGAGAGGGAGGGTTATTAATTAAATATGTAAACCTATACCTGTAAAATAACAGTCCTTCTAAGCATCGTTAAGGAAATGAGAATACATAACAGGATATCCCCTAGTTTGGGAGTTATGGAAAAGAAGTAACATTTGAGATAAGACCCGATGACTGACTAGAAGTTAACTGAGTGAAAGAGAAGGGATGGAGATAAGACATTGGGTTATCAGCCTACAGATATGAAGTGAAGTAAGGGAAGTAGGTGAAATCATCCAGAGATAAGACAGTGGTTTTACCAGCCTTTGGACTTCCTGAATTATAAACATAGCACATGGTCTTGGACATATTTAGGTTTTGCCTGAACCCTCTACCTCACATGGCTACTGTGGGTATGAAATGATTATGTATTTAGTGTTTGGACCAATAGGCAAGCCACATCTTTACCAAATTTTATAAAGGATAGAGCATGAAGAGAAGCAAACCTAAGGTCAAATCTTGAGGGACATCAACACTTAATTTCTCAGTAGTGGAGGCTAAGCATGCAAACAGGAAGGGAAAGGAGCAGTGCGAACTCTGGACTGTCACAGAAATCGAGGCAGGAGAGTTTACACAAGAAGGAAGAGGGATCAACTGGAGTTAAGTGCTGCTGAAATAGCAGGAAAGACACTCTCCTTAATGTTGCTCACTGGATTTAGCAATGCAGAAATCCTTGGTGAGACTAGAAATACCTTTTTTAAAAAAAATCTTATAAATTTAAGGGGTACAAGTGCAGTTTGGTTACATGGATATATTACTTAGCTCTGAAGTGTAGGCTTTTAGTATAACCATCACACAAATAATGGACATTGTACCCATTAAGTAATTTCTCATCTCTCACCCTCTTACCACTCTCCCACTTTTCTGTCTTCAATGTCCAGTACTACACTCTCTCCATGCACATATACACATTATTTGGCTCCCACTTATAACTGAGAACATGCAGAATTTGACTTCCTGTTACTGAGTTATTTCACTTAAGATAAAGGCCTCAGTTCCACCCATGTTGCTGCAAAAGATATGATTCCATTCTTTTTGTGGCATAGAAATATTACACTGTGTGTGTATGTGTGGGGGGCATATTTGAAATCAAGTATTGGAGTCTTTCAATTATGTTCTTTGTTTTCAATATCGATTTGGGTATTTTGAGTCCCTTGCATTTCCATATAACTTGTATGATCATCTTGTCAATTCTAGAAGAAAATAAGGCTGCTGGGATTTTGATAGGCACTGCATTGAATTTGTAGATCAATTTAGGTGTTATCACTATTTTAACAACATTAAATCTTCTGATCCATGGCAAGGAGTAACTTTTCATTTATTTCTGTCTCCTTGAAATTGTAACAATTGCTTTGTAGTTTTCAGTATACAATTAATTATTACATGTCTTTGGTTAAATTTATCCCTAAGTATTTTATTTTGCATTATAATTTAGGGGAAATTTAAATGTAAGTAGAATTGCATCTTAGTTTTATTTTCAGATTCTTGATGGCTAAGGTATAAAAATACTGAATATTGTTAGCTTATCCTATAACCCTGCCGAAGTCACTTATTACTGCTAATAGTCTTTCTTTGGCTTGACAAAATTATGTACAAGATTTTTTATCTGCAAATAGTGATAGTTTTACTTCCTTGTTTTCAATCGGGATGCCTATTACTATTATTATTATTACTATTATTTGGCTTGTCTAATTACCCTGGTGAGAACCCTCCAGTACCATGTTTAATAGGAGTGGGTAGAGAAGATGTCTCTGCCTCATTTTCAAGCTTAAGGGAAAAGCATCCAATTTCTCACCATTAAGTATAATGTTTTCCTCTATTTCTAGTTTGTTGACTCTTTTTTTAATATCATGAAAGGGTATTGAATTTTGTGAAATAATTTTTCACCATCTATTGAGATGATGATGTAGTTTTTGCTCTTCATGCTATAAACATAGTATTGATTTTTGGGTATTAATCCAGTCTTGTAATCCTAGGATAAATCCTTCTTGGTCACAGTGCATAATCCTTTTCATCTGTTTCTGAATTCGTTTTGCTGGTATTTTGTTGAGGGTTTTGGGTCCGTATTCATAAGGGATATTTACTGTTGTTTTCTTGTGACATCTTTCTCTGGTTTTGGCATCAGTCTAATACTGGCCTCGTAGTATGAGTTGGGATCAAGTCCTATTTTGCCTGGCACATCTTCTCAGCAAATATTCACATGAGCCCTATTTCCCTCTCTTAGAATGGAATCCTATGGTGCTTCAAGTACATATATGTGATTCGTCATCGACCTAGTTCAGGATGATCTCTATTGATGCTTCTCTGGAACTACCGCTTTGGTCTGTAGATATTTTCTGCCCTCTTGATGATTTCCTACAATATTCCTTCAACAGCCTAGTCACTTATCACTACCACAACATCATATGGAAACGTATGCTAAATGTCCCTGGGAAGGCTGGCTATGGAAAATGACTGTTCTGAATTCCTCCAACCCTTTTAACTCAAGCTGACCAGCTGATCCAGACTAAACAGTGAGAACATAGGAAACAGCAAAGATTGAAGAATGACCTTTTTATTGTCATGACTTATGGAATAGTCAGATGTAATTAGCCTAGCATACTATTAAAAGGTACAATAGTGTATGGAATATACCTGATGCTACAGGAGGAAATGGAAAGAAGTAAGCTATACCTCTCCAGCAGAGGAATTAGAGAAAAGATTATCAGTCAGTGCTGAAGAATCTCATTGGCCCCACTTCCAAGGTAGTGGTTAGTTAGGAAGGAGTGGGTTAAGACAAGTATAGTTTGGCCTTAAGTGGCTACCTGTAATGCTAAGTAAAACCATCTCTAGTCATTGGTACCGAAGTACAGAAAAAAACACACAGACCTATAGGCAAGCATAGGGCTCTCATCTGGTAAGCTGAGATTAATGGTTCAGGTTTTGGCCACTCAGACTATACCAAATGAGGGGTTAAGAATCCTGAACACACCCACTTCAAAATGGATTGCTTTTCTGACTTTTTCTTTTTCTTTTTTTCTTCAACTTTTATTTTAAGTTCAGAGGTACATGTGCAGGATGTGCAGGTTTGTTACGTAGGTAAATGTGTGCCATGGTGGTTTACTGCACAGATCATCCCATCACCCAGGTATTGAGCCCAGTATCCATTAGCTATTCTTCCTGATGCTCTCCTTCCCACAACAGATGCTCAGTGTGTGTTAATCCCCCACTATGTGTCCATGTGTTCTCATCATTCAGCTTTCACTTATAAGTTCTCATCATTCACTTGTAAGTGAGAACATGTGGTGTTTGGTATTCTGTTCTTCAGGTTGCTGAGGATAATGGCTTCCAACTCCATCCATGTCCCTGCAAAGGACATGACCTCATTACCTTTTACAGCTGCATAGTATTCCATGGTGTATGTGTACCACATTTTTCTTTAGCCAGTCTCTCATTAAAGGGAATTTAGGCTGATTCCTTCAACTAGAAAATTCAATGAGAAATTTCCTTACCTGTCTTTGGGCTCTAGAAAGTGACTTTTTATTTGCCACATTTTCAACTATGCCTCTTATTTTTAGAGTTAAGACTTTAAAAATATATATAGTCATGCATCACATAAAGATGGCGATACATTTTAAGAAATGTCTCATTAGGCAATTCTGTTGTTGTCCAAACATTACAGAGTACAGTTACAGAAACGCAGATGATGTATACATTTTTATTTATACTGAATATTAATATTTATCCTCTTTGATCTGAAATGCCAATATCAAGTGCCATATATCAAGTTGTTAGATACGTTTCATTATGATCCAATGGTATCACTATCATATCTGTGCTCCATCATTCACCCACACGTTGTTACATGGTGCATGACTGTATATCATTTGTCCTGTCTTCCCACCTCCCTGTTTCTCATTGTGGTTGCTATTTATTGTTTTTCTCTGGGTAATGGAGTATGAGGAAAGAAATAAACATTTTAAAAAGGTCTTGATGCTCCTTTTGTCTGTGATCTCTTTATTATCTTTGGGGGTAGAACTGGATGTTTCAAAGGAAGTTTTTCCACCATCTTAATTAGGGTGTCTGAAGTTCAAAACCAACAATAATCTTATTACTTGTTATTTTTTAGTAACCACAGGAGAAAAAATTAGAGGATCCTTGGCTCTAAACTCACACTGTTAAGGCCATCAACATTTTGATCTTTTTCTTTTTATTTGTATAATAAAGTTATTAGACCAGGGTTTCTAAGAATGTCATATGTACAACAAAAAGGCAAACTGAATTCCCCTAGGGATACATTTGGATCCTCTGAGAAGCTGAGTTACTGCTTCAATAAATGAAAACTAGAAATACAGGCTAGTTAGTCTGTTTATTACTGTAGTAAAGGATAGATCACAGCTAAAAATGACATGGCTAGGAAAAATTTTAAATTCCCTATTGATAAGGAAAAAAATAGACATTGAAACAGTTGAAGCTTAATGAAGACCTTGACAAAGAGCTGTTGTTAAAAACATAGGCTAAAAAAATTAAATAGAAATTAATTATAAAAAAGCAGTATGTCTGAATGCCATTTATGGACTTTTCTAATCTATCAAATAATTTCCACTTAAATTTAAGGAGAATGAAAGATGAGAAAGATTTATGGTTATGATGAAGAAACATTATTATGTTTCTAGGTAGCAGTGACAAAAATTTATGCTCTTTCCAATCAGGAATTAAATTTCAAAGTACGGCAGAACAAGAACAATATAGTCAAGGAATATGGAATTTTTAAGATATGTTCCCAAGATGCAATTCTTTAAGGAATATGAGAAATTAAAATCATGTAAACTAGCCAGAATTGGACAGGAAAATTGTAATGGATCTCACTGGGGAGCTAGAGTTGCTAATTTTTTCAGTAATTCATCACTGTTTCTCTAATTACGCTGATGCATGATCTGAAGATAGCTCCAAAATGGTCACTAGACAATGTGACAACACACACAGCCTGTGCCACGATGCATTCCAGACAGTCTTCACTGAGCTGCAAAAGTAAGAAAAGTAAGGTTGCCAAGGCCAGGCTTGGGTTAGCACTGTGAGAGGCACTGGGGTGCAGTCGGTAAGGGAGCACACTCCCTGCCTGGGTTTGGATTCTGCCTCTCCTTCTTGCTCACTCTGTAGTTTTGGGGAATTCTCTCAACTGCTCTGCCTTTTATTTCCTCTTTATGGACCATGCATAATAGTAAAATCCAGCTCATAAGATTACATTTAGTATGATGCATGGGACATGCTGAGTTGCTCTCAGAATATTAGCAATCATCATTATGGTTGTTGGGGTAATGCTAATAAATGTGGAGTACTGTCCAGTGGGAGATGACCTTTGGCTCATTCTGAACTGCACTGTTATTCAAGGCTTGATTTTATTTCTTCTTATTAATCTCTAGGGAATAATACTCTATGATGGTGGCATTTTGGATCCAGGCACTATTTCTTAATGTGAATTCAGGCCCCAAACGGCAGCCAGTTGGATGGAGTCCAAACCCCAAAAAGAAGGGACTGGGATTGGTAAGGACCTGAAAAATTGTCAAGGCAGCAAACAGATGATTTGAAGTTACAAGAAGAGGCGCCATCTCATCAGGAAAAGCAGACAGCAAATCAGGAAATTAAATTCTACAGACCAGGTTAATATGGGAGCGGTAAGAGCAATGCCTTACTGCTACAGCCTATTAGATATTAGGTAGCCTTCCATGAACCCTCAGGTGGTCTAGATATTAGGATGTGCCTCCCAAGGCCTTCAGTTGATTGTCTTGTATTTCTGTAGCATTCCACTCCCCCCCGTAGTCATTATGTTTTCTGTTTCATCACCCAAACATGCAACAGCTGACAGACCACGAGTAGACACCTGACCTAAAGGCACACATGTGTAGTCTGGCCAGTGGCCCAGGTAGTCTCTGAGAAGTTTCCCAGAAACAATTATATTGTCAGTTTCAGGATGTGACAGCTAACCTGTTAGCAGAAAGGCGTGGGTAAGAACTCACTAAACAAGAAAAAAATATGATAGCAACCAGGGATCTGTGATGTACACACAAATGGTTATGTAATAATTAGATGACAATAAAATATAATAACTTGTGTTTATCCCAGTGACTAAGTGATCAGTGAACATTAATATCACATCATGTTGAGTATATTGGTATTTTAATAGTATAAAAAAGTATAATAGATGTTAACAAGATTTACATCTAAATTAGGATTTTGAAAATAAATTTTTGAAAATTATGAAAAATGTATGCTGAACTCTCCATAAAACTTAACTATCCAGATTATTATTTCTTTGGTGTTTCTGGATGGCTAAGATTTAGCTATTATTGAAAGTAGTGACTGATGAAATAAATGGATGGTTGTAAGTGTTTTCTCTTTCTGACGATATTTCAGACAAGTGAACTTTGGAAGGCAAATACAGACCTACAAAAATTGATCACAAATTTATAAATGATTAGAACTGGAAAGGAAGGGGAAGTGAGAATTATTAAGAATCTCCTCCTGCAGGTAATGTGCTAAGGGATTTACCTATTTATACTTAAGTTTCAGTATTCACAGGACATAGGCATAAGTATCTCTATTTTATAGATGAGAATACTGAGTTATTTGTTTGTACATTCTATGTTGCTGCTAAACAAATCATCCAAAACTTAGTGACTTAAAAAGAAATACTTTACTATGGCCTCTCATGGCTTTGTGGGTTGACTGGGCTCAACTAGATGGTGTTTGCTTGGGCTTTCTTTTGCATAGCTGGGGCTGTAGTCATTTGAAAGCTCTACTGAGCGGAACATCCAAAATGGCATCATTATTCTCACGTGTAGCACCTGAACTAAGATGGTTTAATTAGCAGAAGCCTAGCTGGGTCTCTCTCTCTCTCTCTGTCTTCCTCCTTCCACGTGGCCTGTCCACATGAAACCTGAGATTCCTTACAGCATGGCGGTGGGAGGCTTGTCAGACTCTTTATATGGTGGCTGTTATCCTCCAGACTGAGCTATAAGGTTTCTTATGTCCTGCCCTCAGAAGTCTCAGTATGTGGGCCAGGCGTGGTGGCTCATGCCTGTAATCTCAGAATTTTGGGAGGCTGAGGCGGGCAGATAACTTGAGGTCAGAAGTTTGAAACCAGCCTTACCAACCTAGTGAAACCCTGTCTCTACTAAAAATACAAAAAATTAGCTGGGCGTGGTGGCTCAGGCCCGTAATCCCAACTACTCGGGAGGCTGAGGCAGGAGAATCACTTGAACCTGGGAGACAGAAGTTGCAGTGAACTGAGATGGCACCACTGCACTCGAGCCTGGGTGACAGAGTGAGACAATGTCTCAAAAAAAAAAAAAAAAGTCTCAGTATGCCACTCACTCCTCTTGGTAAAGCAATTCACTCAGGCCAGCCCAGCACAGGAAGATAAATTAGACCCCATCTGACCCGGGGAGGAGTGTCACAGAATCTATGGCAATCTTTCAAAAGGTTACACCATAGTAACTCAATTAGTATAGGAACTAAATCTCAGTATATCATTTAACAACATCCATATCACATTTAGGAAAATTAACCCTGGAGCACATCTTATGTTGCTGATGCAGTAGCTGAGTCCCAAATAGACAAAGTCATGTAATTCAATTCACAACATTGTCTGGGAATTTTTCTACATGTAAGACTGTCCAGAATTGGTTTGTTCAAAAATAAGAAACAACCTCTAAGAAGGAGGTGCAAATTCAACTAATTTCAAGCAACTCAGCATAATGCACTATCAAAAATCCTACAGGGAGCTCTCCAGAGCAGGCTGTATATGCAGGGATTTGTAAGGCCCTAAAACCTAATGGCCATACCAGGACAAAAACCCGCATGCATTCTGCTCTTTCTGCATAATCACCAGGTGGTTGAGACTTAGAACAGATGGGCAAGTCCCAGAGAGTGGCTCATGTCATACATCTGGGATGTTAACATGTTGGGGTGGAAAGTCCTTGTGCTTGCAGTAGCAGAAAATCCTGTGCTTCTCTCTGCATTTAGAGCCATGAGGAAAATCACCACTGACCTGTGAATATTCAAGAGGAAATCCAATAGTGATGACCGTCCTATGAACCCAAAGGAAAGACAGAGGACGGAGACAATTCCAGAATTTTAGTGTTTTTCATATGTAATAGGCCATACATACATGAGCATGGTTGAAAATCACCAAGAGAGGTGAGTACAAGAGATATCCTTGAAAATGGGGAGAAAATTGTTATCAGGTTTTTTTAACCAATGGTGATAATGAGAAATTAGACCAGACATTGTTATAAAAATCCGTCCCTACAAAACCATTTTATATAAAAAATAATGAGAACAGAACAGAACTAATTTAGTTAGCTAATTATCACATGCATTTCACATCAGCCCAAAAGCAACCAGAAACCATTAGCAGTACACCCCGCCGTTCTCATCAAGCAGGGGATTAATGGGAACAAACCTGGAATTGGCTTCTGCAGAAATGAATCTACCATCTTCAAAAGGTAATAATCGCCACGGGCCTCCCCTTGTGATCTCCACTGTGCAATGAGGTTTCTCCTGGAGCCTCGAGGAGCAGGAGAGATCTTTTTCTTCCCCTCTTCCTGGTTGCCCCACTCCCACCCCAGAGTGCTGGAGGTATAAGGTGAATGAATCTCTTCACACAGATAGTCCTAGAGATTAATTCATCTCATTAGTGACAGAATAAAATCTCAATGTCTTTGGCCCCTCTTCTGAAACAGGCCTAGCAATCTACACACAGCCTTGATCATCTGTTCTTGTCAGAATATGAGGTTGGGAGGGTTTTTTCCCCCTTTGCATATATCTATACGTGGTTCATATAATTTGTGCCATTGCTCACCTGTCAAACATTAAGCTTCATTCATTTAGTCATCCATTCATTCAAGCAATCACTAATATCTGGTTTCAGCCACACACGATATTAGGTAATGAGAAAGGACACACGTAATCCCTGTATTTAATGAACTCATAATATGTTGCATAAGAAAAAAAAAGTTAGAGAGCAGCGTGATGCATTGACATGGCAACTGTATCAACCCCCCCCCTGTTTAGGACATGGATGAAGTAAGGGATCAGGAGAGCATGGCCTGAGGATTGACAACCACAAAGACAGAAACATGCAGCTAATCTGGGTAGCTCTTTTAGACAGAGGACAAACAACACAGAAAAAACATAATTTTAAAATTATGGGTATTTGGCAGGCTTGGAGTATAGGGTTCATATGAGTAAGTTGCAGATGAAATCAACATACTACTTTGTACTCAAAGTTTGGTCCATGAACCTGCACCATCAATAGCCCCTGGGATTTCTTTGGGAATGCATAGTCTCAGGCTTCTCTGCAGACCTGCTGAATCTGAATCGCATTTTGACCATATCCTAGGTGATTTGCACGTATGTTAGAGTTTGAGAAGCACTGGACTAGGGCACCCAATATCTGACATATTAGTTGGAAAATGATGAAAAAATTTTAAAAAGCTTCCAGTCCCTGACACACAAAAACCTGCCAGGAGGCAACTGCAGCTGAAGATCCTGATAATTCTTATTTATCTGTCCTGTGCAATAGAGATGATACCTATCAGCTCATAGTTCTCAGTTAGCAACACTGGTTTTTGATGAGTTTGACCACATGTTTCCCTCATTAGTTAAGGTGTCTAGTAAGATACTATTTTGACAGTAAGTTTTTAATCTTCGTAATTTTTTTAACCCATCGTTCTTCTCCATTCAAAAGAGACAATGAAGGATCTACTGCCTCAGGTTAGATTATTTACCACAGAGCCCAGTAAACAAGTCAGTTCTAGTCTTTTGAGTATCAAGATGGAATATGCTTTGGGAGTTAAGGAACGTAAACATTAATCTTCAAAATTCTGAGCCACAAAGAATTGGAGGCACAAACCTCAGGCTATTGGTGGTAGGTTGGGATGAAGAGATAAAAAGTCAAGCAACCTTGTTTCTAGATTAGGTAAAAAGTCATGGGTGGTATGGAGAAGAGAGTCAGGAGACCAAAGGGAGGACTTGGATGATTGTGAGTCCTGGATAAGATACCCTATATCCTGGATTCTAGACTGAGGCTTAGTACTCCATAGATTTGTGAGAGAAGCCCTGGTCCTTATCTCCTGGGTTGCTTCAGGTTTCCATGAGCTCTTAATAGGAAAGGAGAGTTCTTGGTGTCCCCAGGTACATAAGGGCAGTAGGATGCTCTGAAATTCCAAAAAGAGAAAAATGATAAAATGGATGAGGTATTAGTCAGAGTTCTCTAGAGAAATAGAACCAATAGAATAGCTATCTATCTATCTATCTATCCATCCGTCTTCTCTCCCTCATCTCTCTATCCATCCATCCATCTTCTCTCTCTCATCTATCTATCCATCCATCCATCTTCTCTCTCTTATCTATCTATCTATCTATCTATCTATCTATCTATCTATCTATCTATCTTTCTCTCCCTCTCATATATATATAAGAGAGAATTCTCAGTCCAAGTTTACAGACTCAAGAATTAGGAGCTTTGATGTCTGAGGGTAGGAAAATTTAGATGTCCCAGTTCAAGCAAAGAGCAAATTTGTCCTTCCTTGGTCTTTTGTTCTATTCTGACCCTCAGAATGGATGATGCTGGTCCACATGGTGGAGGGTATTGTCTTTATATAGTCTATTGATTCCAATGCTAATCTCTCCAGAGATCCTCACAGACACACCCAGAAGTAACATTTTACCAGCTATCTGGGCATTCCTTGGTCCAGTCAAACTGACATGTACAATTGAGCATCACAGATGAGGACAGCAGTGAACATGAAGGGGCCTTGATGCCTGCTTTCAGAATGAGGAGCCACGATGTGCACAGACGGATAATTGAACATCTATTTCACCTTCATATCCAGCAAAGCTTGGATATTACTGCTCCCCCATAATACCTAAGACATAGGCCAGCTGACCAAGTCTCCCTAAATCTATTGAGGTTAAATGTTTGTGCTTTTCAAAACGGGGGCTTATAGCATATCTTTATTTATACTTTAGGAAAAACAGAGATATTCTATCACTCTACATTTGTGATGTGAACATTAATACCTGCTGCAGACATGTGTGGCTCAAGAAGAGGATCAGTCCCAGCCCGGATGTACAGATCTCATGTGAGCAGCCCACTGGCTGAGCAGACCCACCCATCATGAACATGCACAAGGGTGGCTCATTCCCTTGGTGTATCTGGCAATTCTGGGCAAGCTAATTGTGACTCTATCCATTTTTATTCCACTTAAGAAAGAACATAAAAAAACAAAGAAGTTGTAGTGATGCTATTGTAAAGAAAACATTGAATTGTTATTTCTTTATAAAATTCCATCAGTCATATAAGACAGTACTTTAATGTAGGTAACAAATGCTAGAGGACACACCCCAAATTAGTCAACACCCACATGTATTATAACACTGAAATGGGAATCCACTAGGTAAGAGGGGGCCTTGGTTTGATACTCAGGCAGCCATAAAGTTGAGGTCAGGTGATATCTCACTCAGAATCTTTAGGGAGCTAATTTTCTCTCATGACAAATATCCCCTCTAAGAAAATAGAGGGAAATGAACATGTCCTGGTGTGTCATTAAATAAAGGACTGTAGTGATGGTGTACCAAAAGCAATGAATGTGGGAGCCAGGCCGATCTGGATTTTATTGTTAATTTGATTTCTTTTACTTCCTGCGTGATCTTAAAACAGGGACCTATTTTTTTTTTTCTGAACTTGAATTTTTGGATCTGTAAAGAATTGCTGTATGATATAACTATTGAATTGACTGCAGCCAAATAGATTTTCAATAACCGTAAGATCCTTCCACTATTATTATTATATAATTAGAATTGACATTTTTATGTTTCTCCAAACCAGTACACAGAGGGATAGCCAACATCCTTTTCCCTCCTTCTCCCTGTCTCTTAATCTCCTTACTAGGAGACTTCAGTTGGCTGGAGAAAAGAATGCTTAGTCACCCCAAACTGTGGGTAGAAGACATTCATTCATTCATTCATTCATTCAATAGCTATTTCTTGAGTGCCTTCTTAGTTCTTGGAATTCGTTATTCTTAAAAAAATAATTGACTTGTGTGTGTTTTAGTGGAGGGTGAAAGACAATAAACAAAGACCTAAACAGTAAATAAATTATAGAATATATTAGAAAGTGATAATTACTATAGAAAAACAGAAAAGGCATAGGTGGTAATAGGTGTAGGACTGGGGGGTGTAGTGGCTTGCAATTTTAAATAGGATGATCAGGGTAGGCTTCAGTGAGAGAATCTGAAGGAAGCTGCTATATGAATACTTGAAGATCTGAAGATCATGACAAACAGGGAGCGGCCACTGCAAAGGTCCTCGGACAGAACATGGTGCATGGCATGTCTGAGGAATGGGAAGGAGGCCACTGTTGAAGGGGAAGAGGTCAGAAAGAGGGGGAGGCACAGAGAAATAGACCGAAAGCCCAACTGTTTTTCAGCATGAGGAATCATCTTGGCCGGGGTTTTCCTCTTCCTTGGTGGGGAAGTAGAGTCCTCTGATGAGAACCATTTTTCCTACTCCACTTGTTCCAGAAGCCTGCAGATAAAAGGCCTCAGCTGGAATAGGATGGAGCCTTCTTATTCTTGTCCTGCAATTGGATCCAACAGAACTACATCTCAGGATGGGGAAGAAGGACTCATGTAGCCTCTGACCCTTACTCAGAATCCCCCTCTTTCAAGGCTAGTGTCTCTGTGGACTCAGGCTTGGGACACAATTAGCTAGGATTACTTCAAGGGAAGAAGGGGAAGTCCAGGGATGAGAAGGAGGAAAAAAAATAGTGATAACTTGCATAGTATCTCAAAAAGACCAGGAGGCTCCAAAGATGGAGGTGAACTTGCCTGCTATAGTCCCAGGCAGCTCACCTAACCCACCCAAGTCTCCCCCTATTCTATAAAATGAAGGTCAAGTAATTTCCAAGATTAGGTCAAGTTTAATCTCCAAGATTCTTCCCAACACGCAGAGTCTCTCTGCCCATGCATACCTTGTATTGCAAATGTGACTGGTTACCTGGTTCTCCAGGGACCCTTTTCATGTTCTGAGCTAAAGCACGACAACTGTTGTGGGGTGAATTGTGTTCTCTGCAAAATCCATATGTTGAAGCCTTAGACCCCAGTACCTCAGGATGTGACTGTATTTGGAGAGAGTCTTTAAAGAAGCACGTAACTTACAATGAGATCATTAGGGTGGTCCCTGATCCAATCTGCCTTGCATCCTTAACAGAGAAGGAGATTTGGACACAGACAAGTAAAGAGAAAAGACCACATGACGACATAGGGAGGGGAAGACAATTATCTACAAGCCAGGGAGAGAGGCCTCAGAGGAAGCCAACCCTGTTGAAATCTTGATCTTGGATGTCTAGCTACCAGAATTGTGTGAAAACAAAATTCTGTTTCTTAAGCAAAGTGTAGTTCTAGCAAACGAATATACCAACAACATAATAGGGTCAAAAGTGCACCCATAGAATCAGGCATGGCCTTGGAGCACATAGGGATATGGAGAAGAGAACAAGCATAGGAAAAGAGAACCAATCCCTTCTTTAGGCCATCCCAGCTAATGCTCAGCTCAGCTCGTCTCAGACTCTACTCAGTATATGTGAAAATGTACTTCTGCTGCTTTTCCCAGGCCTCAGGACATAACAAACCCGCAGAGGCATCCATACCTCTGATGCCTTCCAGGTGCAGCCGTCCTGTGGATCAACACTGCCTTCCAGACCTGAATTTGGACATCCGTTCTGGGTTTAGCTCATATTCCTGTGTCCAGCTTGGCATGCGCTTGTTGGGTTACCCTTTTTCTTTCCTATCACTGAACCTGATCTCCTTCTGTTTGGGGCTTGGTGATTAACCAGGGGGGCCCTATAATACAAATGAGATTCTTCTTTAATTGTCAGAGATATTCAAGGTGGCTTTATGTCAGAACCTCTGTGGATGCTGTCTTTTTCTGCTAAGTAATAAAACGGATGAGCAATATTTTCAAGTAGTCATTAAACATGCAGCAGTATTGTAATAATAATAGTATTAAATTTAAAAAATCATATCTCAGACTTGGAGTCAGTTATTCATTTTTCATGTCTTCTATACATAAATACTTTAAACTTGTAATCATAGAATAGATACAATTTTACACTCTGACTTTCTCTCATTACTGTGTGGCTACTTTTATTTGTTGCTGTATAACGTATACTATTGCTTTTAGAAGCTTCATAATATTACATCTAAATGAATGTACCTGGTCTTAAATGCCTTGTTGAACATTCAAGCCATCTTAAAATTCTTCACTACTGAAGTGAACATCTTGATCAAAGTAGTGTTTTCCATCGTTGGGGACGATTTCATTAGAAAATTTTCCAGGAGGAAAATGATTAAGTCAGAATATCTGAGCATTTTTATAATTTTAAAAACACATCAAATCTCCAAAAGAATTGTCAATTCACTTTGCCTATGGCAGTGTAAATGTACTAGTTTAATTTCAACCTCATCAGAAATTGGTGTTTTTTTTTTCATTTTTCTTTTTTAGCAAAAGCAAAATGTGACCTTATTTTTGTTCTGATCATAATTCCTCCACCAAAATGTTCTATTTTAGATTTACTCAAATGTGTGAATTTATATTGAAGTTAAGATATAAATAAAGTTATGGTGGTGAGAAATAAATATTCAATACCCACTACCTGCCAGACAGTTTACTAGAGATTTTATACTCACTACTATTTAATCCTCACAATAACCTGGGCTTATTTCACAGATGAGTCACCAGAGACTTTTCTTGGTCATGGAACTGATCCAGAGTCACAGGTCTAGTAGTTAAAACAGGTGAATTAAAACTCAAAGCTGCCTCCAGTTCTGAACTGACTGGTATTGTTAGAAAGTGGATTTACAGACATTAAGCACTGCCGCATAAGCTCATACTAGGTCAGAGGCTGAGACTCACCTGTGGGGAGGTGAAACAGCATTTGGGCTCAGAACTCAGAGATTCAGATACAGTGAGTCTGGAGTGTGGCCTGGAGGTCTGTATTTTATGTAACAGCCTAGGAGATTCTCACTGTCAGGTGTGATTTGCACTTTGCATTTGACACTAATTTTCCACTCTTAGCTATCGGAATCACGTGGAGAGCTTGATAAAACCTACAGATCCTGAAACCATGCTTCAGATCTGTTGAATAGAATCTTCCAAAACGGGGCAGAAGAATATGTCTCTTAGCAGGCTCTCCAGTGTGTTCTTTTTATTTTTTAGTTTTTTATTTTACGTTCTGGGATACATGTGCAGAACGTGTAGTTTTGTTACGTGGGTATACATGTGCCATGGTGGTTTGCTGAACCTATCGACCCGTCATCTAGGTTTTGAGAGCGTTCTTACAAAGCAGCTGCACAGGGCTCCTCAGTGGCATTTGGGAAGTCCTACCCTAGGATTTCACTGCTGCTGCCCGTTGGATCTGTGGGATGGGATCCTGAATTAAGTGATGGTCTTTTATACGGCTCTTTGGTCACATAAATAGAAGTCTCTGGAATATAAAGTGCCAGAAGTATCTGGTGTGCCCACTAACTGAGACTGCTTGCGATTTTATAATCTCTCTGCAGATCACTATATGAACTTTGAAGACCTTTAAAAACCTGTAATTTATCATATTTCTTAACTATATTCATGTCTTAGTTCTTACACTGCGTATGTTAAAAGTGTATTTCTTTCTTGCTGCCAAAAAAACACAATGTCTGCTCTCATGAAAAGGCATGATTCTAAAATCCTCCTCCTTTTTAGCCCCCCCCCCCATTAATTGTTATATTCACACTTTGGATAAAGAGCCTAAGATAAGGGTTTAATTTGGATTAATAGGATAATTACTATGTGACAAACGTATGCCAAATAATGTGAAGAACTGCTTTGTAAGGGAATTCTTGGTTTGACAAAGGTTTGCTTTCAGGTGTGTGGCCTGAATTCTAAACCTCAGAAATATTTCCCAGGCTTCTGATGAAATTTATATTTAAACATACCATGCAACCTTGCCATTTTCCTGCATACTTTTATGAGTCAATTTTAAACGCGGCAGTGGAATCTTTCTATTATTCTTCAGGCTTTGCTGAGACAGCTGAATTGTCACCTTGACCTTCTTGATACCCACAAGGGCAGTTTCCTGAAAATGAAGAGGCAGTCTCTAAATCTATGGGGGGGAGGAGTGCATTCTTTTCTCAAGATCATGCCTGTGTTCACCAGAGCAACCATTGTTTATGGGTTTGTCATTCCTGTTAAACTGTGAGCTCCATCATCTGCAAGGGATGCGCAGTAAGACTTTGGTAATAATGTCAAAATATCTTCAACACCTAACCACTTCTGAGCCATCACAATGCCATGAGTACTGTGCTAATTACTATTAGGCACAATTCAGAGAAAAGAGAAATGCAACTAAGAACATTTGCCAAAGGTCCAATGAACATTAAGTGACAGAAGTGGGATTCAAACTCAAAACTGCCCGACTCCAAACCCTAGTTTATAAGGCCCTCTTAAGTATCACCACTACCTAACCTGTAGTAGGTACTTAGTACATAGTAGGTATTGACAGCATACTGGGAATAAAGGGCTAACATGGATTGAGGGTCTACTCTTTGTTGTATACGGTGCTCAGCTCTGCAGAAGTTATCAACTCCTAGAACCTAACCACCACATTTCCGTGTGGTCCCGGCTATAAAGACAGTGGCCACTTCTGTGGATGCGCCTACGGTGGGCTGGCTCTGACCCCTGTGCAACGGGCTGGTATTTCAGTCCAGTTCAAGGCTTTGGCTACCTTAATTACTCATTTATTTTTCTTTCTTCTCTCCTGACTTCCCCATTCTTTCTGCCCCTTGTGCATTTTATGCTGGGCCCATTTTTCATCTACCTGCACATTTTACTCTACCGCTGTCAATCACCTGAATCCCCTCCGTGTACATACAACATATACTGGGCATGTCTTGCACTAAACACTGTCCCTGTTCACAGCCCCTCACTGCCCCACGGCTTCTGTGCACACCTCTAGGTTCATTCCCAGTCACTGTGACAAGCAGTGCTCAGGATCACACCATGGGCTACCTGGAGTCACAAACTCTTCTCATCTCTTACCATTTTATGACTTTGGGCAAGTTACTTAACCCATTTGTCCCTCAGCTTTCTCATCTTTGCAAATGTGATAATAATAACAGTACCTGCCTTCTCAGGTCAGGGGAGAATTAAATAACAGTTCTTGGATCATAATAAGAGCTCCCAGAGTGTCAGTCTTCCCATCGGCTTACTCTGACAGTTTCTCTCAATGCTTTTCAATTCTGGTTGCTCAACAGGCTGTGTCCTTTGACTGGCATTCCTCTCTGTTCCCCTTTATACTCACTCCTTGGCATTGTTCTTCCTTTACTTTTTAATTTTTTTCTGACTTTCCTTCCTGTTTCTTGTTAGTCTATTATCCCTGAAACCACACGTGGAGGTGTTTGTGCTTATATTGTATATGCAGTCATCAGACCAGTGGAAAAGTGAAAGGTTCAGTCAATTTTATGGCTTGTTTTTAACAAAATGAATTGATTTGTAAACTGAATTAATAGAATCAATTACATATAGGAACTGTTTCATTAAAAATTATAGTTTCATCCAAGTAATTTTGTTTGTAGTTGTGTGTGTGTGTGCATGCGTGTGTGTGTATGTGTGTGTGTGTGTGTGTTATAAGGGTGATGTCTACCCATACTGCAAATGGAGGCCGGGTCTACTGAGTCCTCAGTGAATAAGTGAGAAAGACCCCAAATTTCTCTAGGCCTCAGCTCCCATATCTGAACAGCAGGGATAGGTGGGCCTAATTCATAATGGTGTTTGGTGAAATACTTTGTTGATATTAAAACTCTAATGGAACTGAAGCAAAGTGCTAAAAAGAAAGCTTTATAATCTGTTTTTCCTCTCTTTCTCTCTTTGGTTCTAATCATGAATATGTACAAACTATCATCCTATCCCTAGATTTCATGTCTCCTGGCATACACGGTAACGTGTGTGTGTGTTTGTGTGTATGTGTATTTCTCCTTCTACATTAATTATTTACAGGATTGTATGCCTCTTGCCTCAAAAAAATCTTTGTAATTTGAAGTTTAATGGGTACCATTAGGCATTTTGGAGTACATCCAAACACGTAAAAAGTATGGCACAAGAATATTGGCACCAAATATTCTTCAATAGTTGGAGACTCAGGCTCAGGTTGGTGATGCTATAGATGGTGGAATGTCAAAGAAGAAGATGAGACACAGAAAATAAAACAGAAGAAGCTCTTTCCTGGTCTCCTTCTTTAATTATGGAATAATTGGGTAATTTAAACAATAGGAAAGAGTCAAATTGGGAAAAGACTGGTGAAGATATTGCAATATTGGATAGAGGTCCTTATATAAGTCTTCATGACTTTTTTTTTCTAAAAGATAAAAGCCTATGGATTGATATCCTGAGGCTAAAAATTCTCCTAATCCTTTCCATATAAACCAGTCCATGCCTCCTATATATTACCTGAGGAGCTGTTACTATATGAATGGGAAGATTCTAAGGCTGGTAATAAAATAAAATACTGTGTAAGTTAAATGTGTTCATTTAAGCCTCTCAGCATCTATTCAACCCACTTGCAGGTTGTGATTTAAGTGGAGCCCTGACACATGACTCCAGCATTGGAGCGTATGACCCAGACTTAAGCCAATCAATTGCAGCACATTCTCCCTGCCGAGATAAAATTCTGATTCAATCAAAGCATGTGAGATACAATCAAACTTTTGCTGAGACCTTAAAATCTCTCTATTTCCATCTGACTTGAATCTGGAAGAATTTGATGTCAAGAACTGCCACCATTATCTTTCAAATTTAGAACATGTTCACTCAAAGGAAGTAGATGTATGCTGGGGCAAGAGAGAAACTGGGTCTAATGCAGTAGGGTATATCCTGTCACAAACATCTGTACTGAATCAGCAATTCCTAGTACATGAGAAGGAAAAATAAGGAGAACATAAAGAGACAAAGAATAGAAGACAGGAAAATAACATTAAAAGAGAAAAAAGCAGGGAGGACTCTAATAATTCTTTAGTGCTTAATATGTACCAAACACCTACGCCAGGCACTGTGTATGACTAACGTCACTTATTCTCACAGTAACTAGGTACTATTAGTGTCATGTGTAGAGAAGAATTTACAAAAATTGAGTTGTCCAAACTGATGAGTGCATTGTTTGCCTTGTGGAACATGACCAGGCTTCTTCACCTCTATCTCATTCAGAGCTTTCCATAGTTCTGTGTACAGGTAACCTCAGAAATGTCAGAGAGTGCTATGGTTTCAATGTGTCCCCTCCAAAATCCTTGTTGAAATTTAATACTCATTGTGATGATATTAAGAGTTGGGGCCTTTGGGGAAGTGATGAATTCCTGAGGGCTCTGTCATTCATGAGGGATTACTGTCTTATAAAGGAACTGGAACGAACTATTGTGGGACCCTTTTTGCCCATCCATCCCTTCTACCAGGTGAGGACACAGCATTAGTCCCCTCCAGAGGATGTAGCAACAAGGTGCCATCTTGAAAGCAGAAACCAGGCTCTCACCAGACACTGAACTTACTGGTATCCTGATCTTGGACAAGCCAGCCTCTAGTACTGTGCCTCTAGTTTTACGAACATCTAATACTGTGAAAAATACATTTCTTTTTTTTTATTTTTTGAGACAGGAGCTCACACCTTTGCCCAGGTTGAAGTGCAGAGGCACAATCCCGGCTCACTGCAGCCTCAACCTACTAGACTCAAGCAATTCTCCCACCTCAGCCTCCCAAGTAGCTGAGGCTATGGGTACGCACCACCACACTTGGCTAGTTTTTAAATTTTTGCAGAGACAAAGTCTCACTATGTTGTCTAGGGACGTCTCAAACTTTTGGACTCAAGTGATCCTCCTGCTTGAGCCTCCTAAAGTGCTGGGATTACAGGTGTGAGGCACTGCACCTGGCCTATTCTTAAAAATTACCAAGACTAGGATATTTTGTGTCATAATAGTGCAAATGCACTAAGATAGCCTTCCTGAATCATACAGTAAGGAAGAGCTGAAATGTGGATTAAATCTGAAATTTGTACAAATACATCTGAAATTCATACAAATACATCTAAATGCACTATTTACTACATACATATCACTCTGAAATGAGGTGGTTTCTTTTGTCAGCATTAGCTAATATTTTCATTATTAAGGGAAGACTATATGATTATGATTGCTTGAGGTCCTAAGTTAAGATTATGATGAGACTCAAACTCAGATTACTCCTAGTAATAATGTGGACAAATTTCTGGATATGGAAAGATTTTGTTGTCAGTTCCTGCGTGAGTTGATTTATTTTATATGACATATAATATTGATCTAATCCCAAAGCTTTATACCAAACCTATTCATATTCATGCATCCATTTAAAGAAGACATCCACTATTCTGAAAGCCCTTGTTCTTTGGTGGCACAAGGATTTAAAGAATCTTGCCAATGTATTATTGAAGTCATTTACCCATGTTAAATGTATTTTTGTAACATAGAGGTTAACAAGTTTAGAAAAAAGACTACTGGGTTATGAATAAGAACAAAACCATGGTGACACTCACATAGATACAGTGTATGGAGTCATCTCTTATACACTAAAAAATAGGTTCAACCCCAGTTGCAGTTGGTCCTGCCTCCCACCTGGTCTCCTTGCCAAACAAGAGGAAGTGGACCAGAGTTTTTTGTGTTTTGCTTTACAATCTCTCAGCCACCTGACATTCATTCCATCATTGACTCAATCTTTCAACCACCCATTCATACACTCACCAAATAGACACTAAATGCCTGTTGTATCAGCAGTACTGTTTTGCAGAAAGTTTCACCCTGAATCAAGAAGGAAGAGTTGATACAAATTACAAATGATATACTGTGATGATGAAAACATTTATTGACACAAATAAACTATGTATCCTCATTCAGATTCTCATTCATTCAGATTTTACAAATACTGAGATGTGCAGACACTCTCTCAGATGTTTCCAGTCATGTTAGCATGCAGCGAGACCAGCTCGAAATTTGTAATATGGAAGGGAAATCTGCAGCTGTCTGGAATATTTAGTAATGTTAAATCTCTCCTTGTCCTTATTTGCATCTCTAAAATTTGGAAAAGAGAAGAGTATAAAGGTAGAAAAAAAAACTATTATTTCAACATTCTGAAATAACCACTTTTAATATTTTAGTCTTTAGTTTTTTAATCTTTTTATGCAAAAATTTAAATTTATATATAAATGTATAGATATACAGAGATAGAAATCTATATATATTTTCTACCAAAAAAGCATACTATACATAGCATTTGATAGCTATATATTCATTTATCAAGTATCTAATGGGACTTTCCAGGTCAGTGAATATTCTTCCATAACATTGTTTTTAGTAACTACATATCCATGGCATGCACATGCCATATTTCAGTCAATCCTATTATGGAATATTTAAGTTGTTTCTGAATTTTTGATATTGTAAATTATACTATGGTATCAGTCAGCTATTGTTAAAATAATGTTCAGTAACAAACCCCTACAAAACTCAGTGTCTTAAAATAATAATCTTTATATTTGTGGATCTACTGCTCAGCCATGGCAGCTGTGGTTCCCTGTATATATTGGCAATTCAGGATCTTCTCCATGTGGCTTTCTTCTTCCATGAAACATTAGGCTATCTGGGGTATGCTATTTTATGGCAACAGCAGGAACAAACTTGACTTTGCGAGCACATTCTGAATCCTTGGCGACATTACAGCTGCCCATAAAAAAATTGTCCAAAGCAAATCATAACCAAGCTCAAATTGTACTCCAACTTTTGTAAAGAAAAACCCCAACAGGACATAGTAAAAAGCTTGGATACCAAGAAGGGTGAAGAATTTGGGACAAGAGTGTATCTATCACAATTACAGTAAACATTTTTGTATATATCACTTAACACATATCTCTTTTTAAATGTTGTTTCTTTAGGATTACTTCCTAAAAGCTGGGTTGGACAATATGCTTTCATTAGTGTATATATATGTAACTAATCTTCCCAAATCACATGCTCTCAGGTATAGAAATCTGCTATATACTTAAGCTCCACTCCATGGATTTAAGCCAGCCTTCTCAAGCTTGCTGATACTCCCTTTATTTCCAAGATTCTTTTGTTTCTTAAATTTCAGCTTTTATTTTAGGTTCAGGCGGTACATGTGCAGGTTTTTACATGGGTATGTTGTGTGACTGAGGTTTGGGATATGAATGATCTTGTCACCCAGGTAGTCAGCATAGTACCCAGCAGGTAGTTTCACAGCCCTTTCCCTTCTTTTTCCATCCCACTTCTACTAGTCCCCAGTGTCTGTTGTTTGTTGTTCTTACTTTTTATTTATTTATTTTTTTGAGACAGAATCTTGCTCTGTCACCCAGGCTGGAGTGCAGTGGCCAATCTCAGCTCACTGCAACCTCCACCTCCCAGGTTCAGTGGATTCTCCTGCCTCAGCCTCCCAAGTAGCTGGGATTACAGGTATGCGCCAGCATGCCCAGCTAATTTTGTATTTTTCTTAGAGATGGGGTTTTGCCATGTTGGCCAGGCTGGCCTCGAACTCCTGACCTCAGGTGATCCACCCATCTTGGCCTCTCAAAGTGCTAGGATTACAGGCATGAGCCACTGTGCCCAGCCTGCTGTTCTTATCTTGATATCCATGTGTACCCAATGCTTAGCTCCCATTTACAAGTGAGAACAATGTGTTATTTGGTTTTCTGTTCCTGCATTGATATCCATGTGTACCCAATGCTTAGCTCCCATTTACAAGTGAGAACAATGTGTTATGTGGTTTTCTGTTACTGCATTAATTCACTTAGGATAATGGCCTCCTGCTGCATCCCTGTTGCTGCAAAGGACACAAATTCATTCTTTTCTATGGCTGCATAGTATTCCATAGTATATATGTACCACATTCTCTTTATCTAATCCACCACTGATGGGCACCTAGATTGATTCCATGCCCTTGCTATTGTGTATGCTGAAATGAACATACTAGTGCATGTATCTTTTTGGTAGAATGATTTCTTTTCCTTTGGGTATATTTGCAGTAATGAGATTGCTGGGTCAAATGGTAGTTCTGTTTTACGTTATTTGAGAAATCTTCAAACTGCTTTTCACAGTGGCTAAACTGATTTTCATTCCCACATACAGTGTATAAGTGTTTCCTTTTCTCTGCAGCCTTGCCAGCATCAGTTATATTTTGACTCTTTTACAATAGCCATATGAATTGATGTAAGATGGTATCTCATGGTGGGTTTGATTTTCATTTTTCTAATGATTTGTGATGTTGAGCATTTTTTCATGTTTGTTGGCTGCTGGTATATCTTCTTTTGAGAAGCGTCTGTTCATGTCTTTTACCAACTTTTTAATGGGGTTTGTTTCTTTTTGCTTGTTGAATTATTCAAATTTTGTATAGATTCTGGATATAGACCTTTGTCAGATGCATAGTTTGTGAATATTTTCCCCCATTCTGTAGGTTGTCTGCTTACTCTGTTGATAGTTTATTTTGCTGTGCAGAAGCTCTTTAGTTTAATTAGGTCCCATTTATCTATTTTTGTTTTTCTTGCAATTGCTTTTCAGGACTTAGCCGTAAATTCTTTCTCAGGGCCTGTGTCAGAATGCTGTTTCCTAGGTTTTCTTCCAGGATTTTTATGGTTTTGGGTCTTATATTTAAATCTTTTTTTTTTTTTTTTTTTTTTTTTTTTTTTTTTTTTTTTTTTTTGAGGTGGAGTCTCACACTGTGACTTGGGCTGGAATGCAGTGTTGTGATTTTGGCTCACTGCAACCTCCGCCTCCTAGGTTCAAGCGATTCTCCTGCCTCAACCTCCCTAGTAGCTGGGATTACAGGTGTCCACCACCACACCAGCTAATTTGTGGTATTTTTAGTAGAGATGGGATTTCACTATGTTGTCCAGGCTGGTCTCAAATACCTGACCTTGTGATGCACCCGCCTCGACCTCCCAAAGTGCTGGGATTACAGGTGTGAGCCACCATGCCTGGCCATATTTAAATCTTAAATCCATCTGCATATGGCTTGCCAGCTATCCCAACACCATTTATTAAATATTCCTCATTGCTTATTTTTGTCAACTTTGTCAAAGGATCAGATGACTATAGGTGTGTGGCTTTCTTTCTGGATCCTCTATTCTGTTCTATTGGTCTATGTGTCTGTTTTTGTATCAGTACCATGCTATTTTGATTACAATGGCCTAATATGGTTGAAAGTCAAGTAATGTGATGCCTATGGCTTTGTTCTTATTGCTTAGAATTTTTTTTCGCTGTTCAGTCTCTTTTGGTTCCATATGAATTTTAGAATAATTTTTTTCTAATTCTGTGGAAAATGACATTTGTAGTTTGATAGAAATACTGTTGAATCTGCAGATTGTTTTGGGTAGTATGGACATTTTAATAGCATTGATTCTTTCAATTCATGAGTATGGAATTTTTTTCCATTTGTTTGTGTCATCTTTTATTTCTTTTAGCAGTGTTTTGAGTTCATGTTTTAAAAATACCATTGCCTGAGTTCTGTCACAAAGATTTTTATTTAATTGGTCTTGGATGGGGCTTAAACAATGGTATCCTACCAAAATTCACCTCTAGTATTTTAGTATGTATACAGTTAAGAGTTATTGCTCCAAACCCTCAAAATTTTGCTGAGAGTCGATGGGTATTGCTATTTGGCTGCACCCAACCACTCACCCTCCCAGCCATCCTCCCCATTCCCTAACCCACACACACATACACCTACCCTCTGGACATTGTTTTCTTTATTTTTCTTTTTGTTTCCTTTTCCTCCAGGAAGAAGAGAAAGGCTTGTTTGTTGTTACCAAAACAACACTAGACTTCGGTAAAAACTTTCCCAAAGGAATTTGTGACATTGAAATTGCCCCTTGGGCTTTCTTATTTCAATTCTGACATATAAAGAACATAGAATTCATCACTGTCATTATTTCAACAAGAAATTCCTACAATAAAGAAAAGGCCATGACTTCTCTTGGACCTTTAAAAAAACTGACGTTGCAGGATAAGGATAAGTTACTACCCTGAAATCAGGTGAGACAGGCACATCTGGAGAGATATAGCCACTGAAATCTGAAGCAGAAGAGTCTGGAGCCATAAACTGGGAGAAACATGATGCGCATGACTCAACACAGCAGGACTGTACATGCTGTCCTTAGAAGGACTTGCCAGAGGGACATGGATGAAGCTGGAAGGCCATCATTCTCCACAAACTAACACAGGAACAGAAAATCAAACACCGCATGTTCTCACTTGTAAGTGGGAGTTGAACAATGAGAACACATGGACTCAGGGAGGGAAACATCACACACCGGGGCCTGTTGAGGGGTCAGGGGCTAGGGGAGGGAGAACATTAGGACAAATACCTAATGTATGTGGGCTTAGATGGCAGGTTGATAGGTGTAGCAAACCACCATGGTACATGTATACCTATGTAACAAACCTGCACGTTCTGCACATGTATCCCAGAACTTAAAGTAAAAAATAAAAATCAAAAAAAGATCTGCTGAAAGTTTGGCTCTTGGCTGGTGTTTGGAAACTTGGATTTCAGGGGAGTTACTACCATTCCCAGACCTAATAACAGGGCTCACTTTGCCTAAACTGTTTGTACAAACCAGGCAGTTTATTCTAAACACTATTTTTCTTCTGGGAGTCTGGAATTTTGGTATGTGCTATGCAGAGGATGACCTCAATAAAAATTTTGGGCACTGAGTCTCTAATAAGCTTTCCTGGTAGGTAACATTTAATATGCATTGTCACAACTCATTGCTGTAGGAATTAACAGCAGGCTGTGTGCTTCCTCTGGGAGAAGACTCTGGGGAGCTTGAGCCTGTTTTCCACCAGACTTCATCCTATACATCTTTTGCCCTTGATACTTTTGCTTTGTATCATTTTACTATAGAAAATTATAACTGTATGACTATGGGCTGAGTTCTATGTGTCCTCTTAGTAAATCATTAAAACTGGGGGTGGTCTTGACCCCCCCATAGAAATACATATTACATTTGATGAATTGCAGGAGACTAAGTGTAGACAAAGTGACAGGAACTATTGAAGATCATTGTTTTTTTGGGGGGTTCCCAAATTTTCATGGGCTTTATCCCCAGAAACTCCGACCAGTTTTTATGGTGAAGATTTGATGAATATCCTTACTTTTTATTAATGGAGAAAGGGGAAGAACAATCATTGTGAAGTATACTCATAACCTTCTATATAAGCAAATCCTACTCTCCAAGGGAAAGTCTTTGCCAGAAACTTCTACCAGAAAGAAAATTTCTTCCATTCAGTATCATTCAGTCTTCCCAATTCACCTAAAGGAACAGGATATCCAATAGAAGTCAGAGTATCAAGGAAAAGGATGGAGAACATTCTAGTCAAGGAAAGAATTAGAGACTATTGAGAACAAGCTGTACCACTGGAGAAACAACTTTGGAGAACACAGCTCCAATATGCAAGCCCACTAAAAGACTGTGATTTAATAGGAAGATTATAGAACACTCCCCATCCCATAGACATGACTGAAAAAAGACTACCTTATAAATATAATTGATTATGCCTGAAAGAAATGCAAGACATAAACTTTAACTAGAACTACTTAGGGACACCCAAGGGAATTAAAACAAGGATGCTATAGCAATTTGAAGCCTCTGATACCTATAGCTATAACAAACATCAAACAGAGGCCACATCCTAATCAGATAAACAAGTATCCTCATATTATAGTTCTATTTATTTCAGTTCCTATTACCTGATACAATATGTCTAGCCTCTAATGAAATTACAAGGCACACATAAAGGCAAGAATGAACACCATTTGAAGAAACAAAGCAATAATCAGAACCAGATTCGGATATGACAGAATGATAAAATTAGCAGCCAGGGAATTTAAAATGACTACAATTGAATTGTTAAGCGCTATACCAGACATAAAAGTAGATAATATTCAATAATAAATAGGTAATATAGAGAGATAAATGGAAAAACTAAAAAAAATAAAAAACAAATGCTGGAAACAAAAAAATGCTATAACAAATATGAACAGTGTCTTTGATGGGGTCATCCATTGACTATAAATGACTGAGGAAAGAATCAGAGCTGGAAGACTGGTGAATAAAAATTTCCCAAACTTAAATACAAAGAAAATGAGTGTATGTTGGGGGTGGGGGGAGACAGAATTTCAAGAACTCTGGACCAATTTTAAAAAATGTAACATGTATATAATTAGGATAAAAGGATAAAAAGAATAAGAGAAGAATAGGAGAAATATTTGGAATAATAATGGCTGACAACTCTCCAGAATTAATGAGATAGACTAAACAAAATCTTGGAGAATAACAAGCATGTAAATTACCGAAACATGCACACACACACACACACACACACACACACACACACACACACACAGAGAGAGAGAGAGACATACCATATTTAAATTTTAGGAACCAGAGACAATAGGAATATTTTGAGAAAGAGAGAAGGGGAGAGAGAGAGTAAGAGACTTTACTTATAGAGAAATAAGAATAGAATGAGAATTATGACAGATTTCTTATCAGAAATCATGTAAGCAAGAAGAGAGTTGGTAAAATATTTGAATAGCTGAAAGAAAAAAATCAACCTAGAATTATATGCAGTGAAATTCTTAAAAGACATTTTTCAGTCAGAGAAAAAATGTTATAGGTAAAAAATTTAGATATTTGTAAAGGAAAAAAGCATAAAAAGAGGAATAAATGAAATTAAAAGAAAATTAACATTTTTTATTCTTAGTTCATCTAAATGATTACTATACAAAGTAATAATAGAATCAACATATTGGGTGAATATAGCACATGAATAAATGAGGTAAATAAAAACAATGTCACAAGGTATGGAAGGGAGAATTTGGGAAGAATATGTTCTAAGGCACTACATATGAAAGCAATATAGTATTATTTGAAGTGAAATTATATTAATTATAACTGCATACAGAAAACTCTAGGCACCCAATATTTTAAAACATAAATATAACTGATATGTTAAGAGAGGAAATATAAAATGCTCCATTAAAACCAGAAAAGCAGAAAAATGAAGAAAAATAAGAAACAAAGAAAAATTCAATGAATAAAAACCAAGAATATTAATAATATCTTTAAATGTAAATAGTATAACTTTACAAATTTAAAGACAAAGACTTATCAGAATGAATAAAATTAAAACCAAACTATGTAATCTACAGAAAACTAACATAATAATCCTATAAGTTAAAAATGAAGAAATGGAGAAAGACATACCATGCGAACACTAATTAGAAGAAAGCTGAAGGAGCTTTGACAATTTCAGACAAAGCAGACTTCAAAGCTGGGATGATTGTCAGGAATAAAGAAGAAATGCTGTATAATGATAAATGTGTCAGTTCTTTAAGAAGAATAACAATGCTGAAAGTGTATATCCTAAACAAAATACATTAAGCAAAAACTGAAAAAACTTAATAGTCGGCAAATCCACTATTGTAGTCAGAGACTTCAACACAGTTTATTAGTAACTGACATTCCAACCAGGCAGAAAATCAGTAAAGATGTAGATGACCTAAACAGCACTATCAATCAACTTGATCCAATTGACATTTAAATAATTCACTCCATCTAACAACACCAGAATACACGTTTTTCACAAGCTCATATGAAACACTTACCAAAATAGACCACATTCTTGGCCATAAGATACAACTAACATATAAAATAATTGAAATCATGCAAAATATGTTCTCAGACCGTAATAGAATAAAACTAAAAATTAATAACAAAAAGAAAGCTGAAAAATTACCAAATATTCAAGAATGAAACAATATGCTTCCTAACACACAGATCAAAAAATATATTTCTCAAGAAAAATTAAAATGTATTTTGAACAGAATGAAAATAAAAATTCAGAAGGGGTTTCAAGATGGCTGACTAGGGACATTTGACACTTGCACCCTCTATGAAGAAGAATCAAAACGGTGAGTAGATAATCACACTTTGAATGAATGATTTAAGAGAGAACACTGAAATTCAACAGAAAAGTGACAGGAAACACCTAAGGCAAGGAAGGAGAGGGAAGCTAGGCAGTCTGCTCAGCCAAGATCAGCTGGGAGCCTGGAAAGGCTCCTCAATGTGGGGAAAGTGAAGTGAGAGACTCCCATTAGTCTAAATTCCCACCATGGACTCCTGCAATTCTAGCCATAGGAGAGCCCCTTGACCCTCGCAGGCCCTGAGACTAACACAGGCAGTTGCCTGGAAACATTGCTTCAGAGAGGAAGCTCATCTTGAGTCTTAAACACCTGGTGAGACCGAAGCAGCCACATTGCAGGGCCATTTTGAGAGCCCAGCCCACAACAGACTATATCCTGCCCTGGGCCCATCAGCCCCTGCATCTTTACATTCCTGAAGCCCAACTGACATCCTTTGCCTGCAGCCACCACTGCTGCTGGATGCTGCTGCTATAGATAAAGTGCAAGCTACTGGCACTGACACCAGCCCTGGTGACACTGCTGCCACTGACAGCAACCTTACCTTCCAGAGTAGCAGGTGCACAGTGCACTTGCATGTGCCCTGAGGAGAGGCTTCCCCATCTACCACCACCACTGCTGCCTCCATCCAAGGGGGAACCTAAAGATCACCTCATTCCTGCCCACCACAACCAATACCCATACATATCACTGGGGTTGCTGGGCTGGCCACAGATACTATACTAACCCACTCAGCCTGTTGAAACCATCACCAACACCAGTGCAGACAGCTTGGGAGCCAAATGGTTGCCCTGCCATTGCTGCTGTCATCAACAACACCAAGCCTATTTCCCAGGGATCTGAGAACCTGTCCACCAATATGACCTACTGATGTCACAGCTGACACTCAAGCAAGGTACCTGGAGGTCCAAGAACTGGCCAACCTACAACCACTAACACTGATACCAGCATATGCCACCCACAGACCAAAAGACAAGCATGCTTAGCCTGCCACTGCCACCACTGGGGCCTGAGCACTGGCTTACCTAGCTTCCCCATCCTCAGCAAAACTTCATCACAATCTCCACTGATAACTGCACCCTAAGCTACTGGGGAAATCACATATATCACTGACACTGTTTATAGCTGAAGAAAATATATGAAGACAATGTTACTGCTTGCACCCAGAACCAAAGCCAAAGTGCCCTAATCAACCAACACCATAGATATATCTTCAGGAAAATGTTTTCCCCTATGAAAGTAGATCCAAAAACATAGACATGACTGTTACATTAAATGCACAGATGTCAATGTAAGGATACAGGGAACATGAAAAGGCCAGGAAATATGACACCTGCAAGAAAATGCAATACTTCTGCAGCAACAGATTCTAATGAAAAAGCAGTTTATAAAATGCCACAAAAATTCAAAATAATGATATTTTAAAAGCTCATTTAGATAAAAACATAGATATACAATAAAAAGAAATCAGAAAAGTAATTCACAATATAAATGAGAAACTTACCAAAGAGATAGGATACCATAAAGAAGAACCAAACAGAAATCCTGGAATTAAAGAATTCAGTGAATGATATAAAATATACATTCAAGAGCTTTGACAATAAACTTGATCAATTAGAAGAAAAAAATTTCAGAACTTTAAGATAAGTCTTTTGAAATAAAAGTCAGACAAAAATAAAGAAAAATAATAAAAAAAAGAATGAACAAAACCAACATGACATATGGGACACCACAAAGTGCCCAAATATTTGAATTCTTAGTGTTCTAGAAAGTGCAGAAAAGACCAAAGGGGTAGAAAATCAATTTAAGAAAATAATAGCTGAAAATGTCCCAAGCATATCAAGAGATTTAGGCATACAGATACTGGGAGCTCAGAAATCCTCAAAATGATACAACCTGGAAAGGTCTTCCTCACTGCATGGAGTAGTCAAACAGTCAAAAATCAAAGACAAAGACAAAATTCTAAAACAGCAAAAAAAAAAAAGTATCTAGTCATTTATAAGATAAATCCCGAATGACAAACAACAAATTTCTCAACAGAAACCTCACAGGCCAAGAAAGAATGGGTTGATACATTCAAAATGCTCAAACAAACAAAACAATGCCAACCAAAAATACTATACCCAGCAAGGTTAACCTTTATAAATGAAGGGAAAATAAAGTATTTCTCAGATAAGCAATAGCTGAGGAAATCCATTACCACTATACCAGACCTACAAAAAATGCTTAAGAGGGTCCTATACCACAAAGATAAAAAGCAGTATCTATCATGCATTGTATCATGAAAACACACACAAGCATAAAACCCACTGGTCGAGCAACCACACAAATAAAAAAGAGAAAGGATTCAAATATTACCACTACAGAAAGCCACCAAACCACAATGACAATAAGATAGAAAAGAGGAACAAAGGATATACCAAACAATAATAAAACAATTAATGAAATGACAGGAATAAGCCTTAACATATCAATAATAATATTGAATATGAATGTATTAAAATTCCCACTTAAAAGATATAGAATGGCTGAATGAATATAAAAAGTGTGACCCAACTATATGCTGTTCACAAGAAACTGACCTCACTAATAAAGACTGAAGGTAAAAAGGACTGAGAAAGATATTCCATGCAAATGGAACCCACAAGTGACCAAAAGTCACTGCACGTATAATAGATAAAACATATTTAAAATCAAAAGCAGTGAAAAGAAACAAAGAATGTCATTATATAATGATAAATGGACCAATTCAGCAAGAAAGTATAACAATTCTCATATATGCATCTAGTACAGGAGCACCTAGATATATAAAGCAAATATTACTATTTCTAAAGGGAGAGATAGACTCCAATGCAATACAATTGGAGTCTTTAGCACTCCACTCTCAGCATTAGACAGAACATTTTGAAAAAAATTAACAAAGAATCATTGGATGTAAACTGCACTTTAGATCAAATGGATTTAACAGACGTTTAAAGAACATTTTATTAAACAGCTACAGAATACACATTCTTCTCATCAGCACATAGAAAATTATCTACAATAGACTATATGTTAGATTATAAAATAGGTCTCAACAATTTTTTTAAAAAATCAAAATTATATCAAGTATCTTCTCAGACTACGATGGAATAAAAGTAGAAATAAATAACAGTAAGACCATAGAAAACTGTACAAATTCATGGAAAGTAAACAACATGCTACAAAGTGACCAGTGGGTCAATGAAGCAAATCAAAAAAATTTTTGAAACAAAAACTAAAACACAACATTCCAAAATCTATGGGATACAGCAAAAACATTAAGAGGGAAGTTTATAGCAATAAATGCCTACAACAAAAAGTGGAAAGATTTCAAGTAAACAATCTCATGATCTACCTCAAAAAATAAGAAAAGCAATAATACACCAAATTCAAAATTAGTAGAAGAAAAGAAATAATAAAGATCAGAGAAGACCTAAACATAATAGAGACTAAAAATACAAAGGATTAGTGAAATGAGAAGTTGGAATAAAGTGATAAACTGCTAGCTAGACTAACCGAGGAAAAAGGAGAAGAAAACCAAAAAAATCAGAAATAAAAAAGGAGACAGTTCAACTGATAACATAGAAATACAAAAGATCAGAGACTATTAGCAACAGCTATATGCTAACTAACTGGAAAACCTAGAGGAACTAAACATATTCCTGGACACATTCGACCTACTAAGATTGAATCAGGAGGCAACAGAAAATCCAAAGAGACAAAAAACAAGTAATGATACTGAATCACTAATAAAAAATAAATCCCAACAAAGAAAAGCCCATGACTGGATGGCTTCATTGCTAAATTCTACTAAATTTATAGAAAAGAACTAATATCAATTCTTCTCAAACTATTCCCCCACCAAAAAAAAAAAAAAAAAAAAAAGGAATTCTCCTTAACTAAATCTGAGATGAGGTCATCATCATTCTGATACCAAAAGCAGACAAGAATGCAACAAATAAAGAAAAATATAGGCCAATATAAATGCAAATGAGCTTAACAAAACACTAGCAAACAGAACTCAACAGTTCATCCAAAAGATTATACACCATAATCCAGTGGGTTTTATACATGGGATGGAAGGATGGTCTCATGTACACAAATCAATAAATGTGATACATTACCTCAACAGAACGAAGAACAAAAAATGTAATCATCTCAAAAGATCCAGAAAAAGCATTTGATAAAATTTAAAATTCTTTCATGATAAAAACTCTTAACAAACTAGGCATGGAAGAAACATACCTCAACATAATATAGGCCATATATGACAAACCCACAACTAACATCATACTGAATGGGAAAAAGCTGGAAGTCTTAAAGAACTGGAAGAAGACAAGGATACTAACTTTCACCACTTCTACTCAAAATAGCAGTAGAAGTCCTAGTTAGAGAAATAAGGCAAGATAAAGAAATAAGAGGCATTTAAATTGGAAAAAAGGAAGTCAAATTGTCCCTCTTTACAGATAACATGATCTTGTATCTAGAAAAAGCTCCACCAGAAAAATAAAACATAGAGCTTATAGATTCAGTAAAGTTGCAAAATATAAAACCATATGAAAAAAATTTATTAACAGAAATTTTTATTTTTCATACAGTTTTATATTTTGCAACTTTACTGAATTTATTTTTCATTTCTACACACCAATAATAAACTAGCAGAGAAAAACAAATCAAGAAAACAATACCATTTAAAATAGCTACAAATATAAAATACCTTAAAATACATTTAACCAAGGAGGTGAAAGATTTCCACAAACAAAAATGCAAAACACTGATGAAAGAAATTGAAGAGGACACAAACAAAAAGACATCCCATGCTCATGGATTGGAAGAACTAATATTGCTAAAATAACCATAGTACCCAAAACAATCTAGAGTTTCAATGCAATCTCATCAAAATACCAATGTCATTTTTCCCAGAAATACAAAAAAAAAATTCTGAAATGTGTATGGAATAAAAAAAAGAGCCCAAAGAACCAAAGCAATCGTAAGTAAAAAGAGCAAAGCTGGAGTCATCACAGTATCTGACTTCAAAATATATTACAAGGGTTTGGTGTGGCAGCTCATGCCTGTAATCCCAGCACTTTGAGAGGCCAGTGTGGGGGGTTGCTTGAGCCCAGGAGTTCAAGACCAGCCTGAGTAACATAGTGAGACTCTGTTTCTACCAAAAGTAAATATATTTGGTCATGGTGGCACATGCCTGTAGTCCCAGCTACTCAGGGGGCTGAGGCTGAAGGATTGCTTGAGTTCAGGAATTTGACACTGCAGTGAGCTATGTATGACTGCACCACTGCACTCTTGCCAGAGTGATAGAGCAAGACCTCACACCCTTCTTAATATATATTACAAGGCTATAGTAACCAAAAAATGCTTGGTATTAGTATAAAAACAGTCACATAAAACATTGGAACTAAATAGAAAACCCAAAAATAAATTCACATATTTATAGCCAAGTGATTTTCAACAAAAGCCCCAGGAACATACACTGGAGAAAGGACAGCTTCTTTAATAAATGGTGCTTGGAACACCACACAGCAAAGGAAACAATCAATAGAGTGAAGAGACAAAGAGACAACTTTTGAATGACAGAAAATATTTGTAAGTTATTCATCTGGCAAGAGAATAATATTCACAGTATACAAGGAACTCAAACAACCTAACAGTAAAAAACAAAACAAAGCAAACAAACAAAAACCAATCTCATTAAAAGGTGGGCAACAGGCATGAATAGATAATGTCAGAAAATAAGAAATACAAATGGTCAACAAGTATATAAAAAATGCTCAACATATCTAATTATTAGGAAAATTCAAATCAAAACCATGATAAGATACAATCTTACCTCAGTTAGAATTGCTATTGCTAAAATGACAAAAAATAACAGATGCTGGAGAGGATGTAGAGAAAATGCAACTCTTGTATACTTTTGGTGGGAATGTAAATTAGTACAGCCACTATAGAAAAATGCTTGAAGATTTCTCAAAAAAGTAAAAATAGAACTAACATGTAATCCAGCAATCCCACTACTGGGTATTTATTCAAAGAAAAGGAAATCAGTATATCAAAGTGACATCTCCACCGCCATGTTTATTGCAGCACTATTCTCAATAGCAAAGATATAAAATCAGTCTAAGTGTTCATCAATGGACGAATGGACAAAGAAAACATGGCATATATACACAATGGAATACTATTTGGTCATAGTAAAGAATGAAATTATGTCATTTGCAGCAACATGGACAAAACTGGAGGCATTATGTTAAGTGAAATAAATCGGACACTGAAAGACAAATACTGCATGTTCTTATTCATCTGTGGGAGCTAAAATATTTGATCTCATAAAGGTAGAAAGTAGAATGTTAGGTATCAGAGGCTGGTGGGATATGTGGATTGGTGTGGTTATAAAGAGAAGTTTGTTAATGGGTACAAATATACAGTTAGATAGAAGAAATGAGTTCTAATGTTTGATAGCAGAGCATTGTGACTATAATTAACAATGTATTATGTATTTCAAAATACCTAGAAGAGAGGACTTGAGATATTGCCAACACAGAAATGGTAAATACTTGAAGTGATGGACAACCTAAATATCCTGACATGATTATTACCCATTCTATGCATGTAACAAAATATCACATGTATGCTATAAATAACTGCAAATATTATGTATCAATCAAAAAATTAAAATTGGAATTATCAAAGATTATGTGATCCAGGAAAAATATTGCTAACAAGGACGTTTACAGCATTAAATGCCTGTATTAGAACATATGGGAGCTCTAAAATCAATACCTCCAAGCTGCCACTTAGAGAAGAAAATTTAAGCATAAAGCAAGCAGAGAAAACAAATAGAACAGTAACCAATTAAATTGAAAACAGTAAAAGAATTGTGAAAATTTAAAAAACCTAACAGCTAATTTTTGAGAAGATAAATAAAATTGGTAAACGTCAGGCTGGGCTAACCAATGAAGAAAGAGAAGACACAAATTATTAATATTAAAAATTAAAGAGAGGTTATACAAACTGAGCTCACTGACACTGAAAGGATACTATAGAAATACCATAAATAAATCTATTAGCAAAAATGTTGATAACGCAGATGAAATAAACCAATTCCTTGAACAATGCGATTTATAAAAACTTGCACAGAAATGAAAGCGCTACATCCATCTTGTTTCACTGGGGAGTTTGTATCAACATATGGGAAAAATAATTCTAATTCTCCGCAATCCTTTGCAGAAAATAAAAGCAGAGAAAAATTTTTCTAACCCATTCTTGAGGCTAGCATCACCCTTAAACTGAAACCAGAAGGAGGAGGAGGAGGAAGAGAAGCTACAATATCTATCATAAACATAAACACAAAAACCTTTTAAAAAATTAGCAAATCAAATTCAACAATGCCTGAAAAGAGTTATGCACCATGGTGAGATGAAAGTTTTTCCAGATATGTAAGACTGATTCAACATTAGAAAATACAGGGATGTAATCTACCATATCAACAGGTTAAGGAAGAAATGTCATAGGATTCTATCAGTTGACATTGAAAAAGCATTTTAGAAAATTCAATACTCATTCATGATAAAAATTCTCAGCAAACTAGAAATAAAGTGAAACTACTTTAACTTGATGGACAAGTCAAAAACCAATTGCTAACCTCATACTTAGTAAGACACTAAGAGTTTTTGCCCTAAAATTGAGAACAAAGCAAAGAGGTCATCTCTTACCAATATTGTTCAGAATATTTGTGGAAATTCTAGTTAGTGCAATGATAGGAATAATAATTATAAAACGTATACCAATTGAAAAGGAAGGAATAAAAATGCCTTATTTACCAATGGCAACACTGTCAGTCTAGAAAATCTCAAAGAATCTACATTAATACTTTTGAAACCAATAAGTGGGAATAACAAGACTGCAGGCCTCAAGGTTAACATAAAATGTTAATTTTTTTCATAAGTACCATTTACAATAAACTCCTCCTCCCAAAATAAACATTTACATATAAATCTAACACATGTACAGAATCTATATGTAGAAAAATGATAAAATACAGATGTAAACAATCAAAGAGTATCTAAATAGAGAGTCCATATGCATGGATTGAAAGACCCAATATTAAAACATATAGTCCGTATTTTTTATTGATATCTTCAATGCAACCCTAGTCAAAATCTCAGCAAGTTATTTTGTAAGTATCAACAACCTGGTTCTAAAGTTTATATGGAGAAACAAAAGACACAGAATAACCAAATACTGAAGAAGAAAGGTGTAAAACTTTTATGAACCAGTTTTTCAAGACTTACTATAAAACTACAGTAATTAAGATAGTGTACTATTGGGAAAAAAAATTGCCAGGTAGTTTGGTTGAACAGAACAGAGAGGCCCAAAATAGATCTGTGTGAATATAGTAAACTGATCTTTGATGATGTAACAAAGTAAATTCAATGAAGAAAGTATAATATTTACAACAAAGGATGGTAGGACAATTGGATATCCCCATGCAAAAAGAAAGAAAAAAAAGAAAAAGAGAGAAAAAAGCAAATGAAAAAAGAAAGAACCTTACACCTTACAAAAAAGTGAATTCTAAAGGGATGATAGACCTAAATGTGAGATACAAAATTGTAAAATTTATTTAAGGAAACATAAGAGAAAACCTAAATTATGTTGGGTTTGGTGACAAGTGTTCAAATACAATGCGAATAGTATGATTCATGAAAAAATTGGTAAGTTGTACTTTAGTAAAATTGAAAACTTTTGCTCTAGGAAAGACACTGTTGAAAGAGTAAAAAGACAAGGTATAGACTAGGAGAAATATTTACATAACACACATCTGATAAATGACTTGTATCCAAAATATACAAAGACATAAAAACTATCAAAACTTAATAATAAGAAAAATAATTCTCATTTTAGGAAATAGGCTAAAGATCTGAATTAATACCTCACCACAGAAAATACACATATGGCAAATAAACACATGAAAAGCTGCTCAACATAATTTGTCCTTTGGGAAACACAGATTAAAAGAACAATAAGATACCATTGCATACCTAGCAGAATGGCTTAAAAAAAATGCAGTACCAAATACTAGAGAGGATGCAGAGCAGCAGGGACCATTGTTGATCCAAATGCAAAGTGGTACTGCTACTTTGGAAGACAGTTTAGCAGTTTCTTTCAAAGTTAAACATAGCCTTACCATATTATCCAGCAATTGTACACCTAGATATTTACCTAGTTTCTATAAATATAAGAAAACATATATTTATACAATACCTGCACATGAATGGGTATAAAAGCTGTACTCACAATGACAAAAAAAAACTGAAAAAAGACATTTTTCAATAGGTGAATGGATAACTAAATAGTGGTACATTTATAGACTGGAATACTAGTCAATAATATAGTGACGTGAGCTATCAAAACCTCAAAGGACTGAACTTCAAATGCACGTTGCTAAGTGAAAAAAGCCAGTCTGAACTACATATAATTTCAATTAGATGACATGCAAAAGGCCAATCAATAAATATGGTAATTGATCAATAGTTGCAAGAGACATAGCAATGACTGATTCTTAAAGTATGCAAAGTAAATTATATATATATTTGTGTCTATATATATAAAGACATTTAGGCACGTATACAAAGTCATTTAGGATGTTGCAGGATTCTAGAATGTAAGGCAGACTCTGGTAAAATAATCGAATTGTATTACAGATATGTGAACAACCTCACCAAATGAGGTTCAGGAAAAAGTGTTAATCTAAGTAACTTTGGAAATGTGCAGAGTCTGTAAAACTAAAGGCAAAATAAATTTTATACAGCAATTTAATCTAATTAATAAAGCTGTTTCTCATGGCAATATGGGTTAATAATTCTGAAACCACTATACAAAATACTGGCGTTGAACAATCACATAAATGGACGGCAGATGGTGTAAGGCAGGGTTCTCACTATCAGAATGGCAGTTACAAACAAGGGGATAAGACTAGAGTGACCCAGATGGTAATATATTTGAGTTGAACACCTCAGTATGAGTTCATAATTAGCTTAGCATAATAGAGATGGTAATGCATTGGAAAATTTATAGATATTTATATATATACACAGGTTAGCATACACATTTATGTTTCCTTGTTTTGCCTACTGAGAGGGCCTCACTCAGTGGCAACAAGGATACTTACCATCCAGAGATCTTGGTTTCTATGCCGTTCTCCAATCAAAGGAATGGGAGCCACTTGGAGAAATTGGCTAGTTCTGATACAGAAGGGCTGGGCTCCCAGCTAAACCCCACCCTTAAGCCTGGAACCGTGGCCCTAAGTGAAAACAGTTGACCTCGTTTTTCTGCCCAAATGTTGCCTTTTTGGCTCGCCCCTATCCTGTTCCCATAAAAGACTTCAGGTGGCGGAGCAACACGAGCAGCTGAACATCAAGGCTACAAGTGGCTGAGTGGTGAGCAGAGAAGCATCGGAGATTACGGATAAGACACTGCTAACTTCAGATGGTGCAGCTTCTGGGAGGGGCCCAGCCGGAGACCGCCAGGCTTCAGGGAACGATCACCTTCCCATCCCCTTTCCAGCCTCCCTTTTTGCTGAAAGCCACCCACTGCTCAATAAAATCTTCCAAATTCATTACCTTTCAAATGGTTCGTGTGACTTGATTCTTCCTGGACGCTAGACAAGAACCTGGGCGCTGAGAGGGCAGGGGCTGCCACTCTGACCCTCCACTGAGCAGGTTGGCACTTGGCTGTCCCCGGATGGCAGAGGTGAAAGAGCATTGGTTGTAACACATTTGGATGCTGCTCAGAAGCTTCTCTGCTCACCACTGAGCCACTTGTAGCCTTGATGCTCAGCTGCTCGTGTTGCTCCACCACCTGAAGTCTTTTATGGGCACAGGATAGGGGCGAGCCAAAAAGGCAACATTTGGACAGAAAAACGGGGTCAACTGTTTTCACTTAGGGCCACGGTTGCAGGCTTAAGGGTGGGGTTTAGCTGGGAGCCCAGCCCTTCTGTATCAGAATTAGCCAATTTCTCCAAGGAGCTCCCATTCCTTTGATTGGAGAATGGCATAGAAACCAAGATCTCTGGATGGTAAGTATCCTTGTTGCCACTGAGTGATGCTGCTTTGGGGCCCACACAAAGCCTGCTTCTGCCAGAGATGAGCAACAAGTCAGTCCCAGCGTTGGTTCATTCTGGTTCCCATATTAGCTCGCTCGCACAGTCCCTCCTATGAGAAGTGGCCAGTCATGGGCGGAATGAAATGAGCCACTCCAGTTCCCACCCGCGAATGGGGTCAAGGGAACAATCCCATCTCAGTTCTAGGGCCACGACTGGAAATATACAAAATGAACCTGGACCATTTTGTAGTACCAGAAAGTAAGAAACTGCTAAAAAAGTAATTAAATATGCATATGCAATGGAGGGAGATATCAAAGGTATATAGAGAAGAATGGAAAGAGCTCCCAATGCCCAAAGCTGGAACAATTTGAGTAAGAAAATAAAGTAGTATTGGATAACTGAAAGTATAAAGTAATTATACATGAGTTAATACTGATATAAATAAATGATCAAATACATAAATGATTAGATAAATAGTGGAGAACAGACGAATCTCTCCTGTGGAAGAATTCCAAATAATTTATGTAGATACTCCACCTTCAAGGAGGTGAATCATAACTCCTCACACTTTACATAGTAATTTTCTTCCAAAGAGTACTGTGTGGAAAGTGATACAACACAGTAACTTCACAGTGGAGAAACCTGGCAAACACTGTCCCAGCCAGGTGATTACGGTTAGCATCAACAATGTTAAGCCCTGCAGATAGTATATACCCTTGGTGTAATGGGAGGAAAATGGTACTTTGCCTCTGTGCGTCTTCTTTGCCAAACACATAACCTCAGCCTACAAAACGTTAGACAAATCCCAAATGAGGGACACTTTACCAAATACCTGACCATTAATTCTCAAAACTATCAAGGTCATCAAAAACATCTGAGAAACCGTCACAGCCAAGAGAGGACTATGAAGACATGATGAAGTGTATTGTGGTGTCCTGGGTGGATAGAAATAGGGCATTCGGTCAAAGCTAATTTGAATAAATATATGAACTTTAATTTTTAAAAATTGCTTTCAATCAACAGTCACTCACCACATCTGTTTATGTTTATTTAGTTGCATCATCAGCTGTGAATTAACCTCAGCCCACACCTCTTCTGCTGCCTTTGAATACTAGGAAAGAGATTGTCTGTACTTTGTTTTCAGTGCCTTTAACTAACACTAGTTACCTCACAGGAAAACCAGCCCTTTTAACCTGCCAGTTGAATTCTACACATCGAATTAGATCTACAAGCCCTTTTAACCTGCCAGTTGAATTCTACACATGAAATTCAATTTGATGCCTCTTGGAAACTAGTCCTCAATCCAACCTAGGAAAGGAGGCCAGAACTGCCTTCTGCAGTTGTCATGGTGAAACTATATTGTTCCTGATAGATATCTGTGATACAGGGTTTGAACCTAGCTGTAATCTGGTATATCTCTTCCAAAAAGCAACATTTGTTATTCAGAATGTTGAATTTATGAGCTTATGCTAGTTTTCTTTCCTGCATCTGGAATCTCACCTATCAGCTATGCAAGTTAATTTAACCAGAGCAATTAATCTCTTTTCCAGGAAGCATTTAAAAGCAAACAATTCATTCTGTAGTTGATAGCATGTTGCTTAGAATATTAATAAACATCATAGAAGTTTATGTTATGTCATCTTTACAAAATTAAAATCCATTAATTCACTTAACAAATATTTATTAAGCAGCTACTATATTCAAAACACTTCAATAGCCTAGGCAATACATCTCTACAAAAAATAAAAGTATAAAAATAAAAAATAAAATTTAGCCAGGTGTGGTGGTGAGCGCCTGTAGCCCTAGCTACTCGGGAGGTTGAGGCTGGAGAACTGCGTGAGCCCAGAAGTTCCAGGTTTCAGTGATCTGTGATAGTGCCATTTCATTTCAGCCTGGGCCACGGAATGAGACCCTGACTCTAAATAAAATAATAAAACAAAAGAACAAAGAAACACATACACTCCACTAAGCACTGGGACATTTCAAAATGAAAGATCTCTGCCTTCCTAGAGTTTTCAATATACCTGGGGAGATCAAAGAACTGACCAAATGTTTCTAACTCAAGGCATTATACCGTGATCATTCCTATAGCACTGAAAACTTTCTGAGAAGATCAAGGCATTGCAGGAGGGGAAGATAAGACTTCTTTGAAGTGGTCTTTGGAGGCCTCTAGGATGGTAATAAGTAAAATCAGTATTAGAGGGTGCTGTGGGAGGAATAAATGGAAAAGGCAGGTGGTAAAGTAGGGCAAGCACTTTGGAGGATAGAATTTGGAGAAAGCTGTGTTGAGTAGAGTGACGAAGATAAGAACGCATTACTGAGATGGTGAAAGCAAAGCAAAAGAGTTAAACTTTTATTTGATAGGCAATGAAAAGCCACTGAAGGAAGCCATTTGTGATCATAAAAGTGCCATGATCAGATTGGAATCATTCTGGCATCAATGTAAAGGACACATGGAAAGAGGTACATGTGCAGATTTTTTTCAGGCTCGACATTTGCAATCAGTGCTCATGATCAACTGCAGCATACTTCACTAAATATTCCATTGCCACCAAAGGAATTTATTCCTCTGAGCACAGTAGCCAGCACTGGTTCCACAAACCATGAGTTTGTTGGATGTCCAAGAGATATTCCTCTGATTCCACTTGGGATTTTATCTGTCCATGACAAAATTCCAATTCTGAATGAACGCCTTCCTTGAAGACCGGAAGCATCACATGACTTTTGTACTGCAGATACTTAAAGGGAAAGCAATGAGATGAAATGAGAAGTTATTTGCTTTTCTAAGCCTGATAGACCAGCCAGTGCTTTTATAGAAGGCTGCTCCTCCTGTATCTGTCTGCGACAATTTCCCAGGTGGAATAATGACAGAAGAGACTGAAAAAATATTCCCAGGGATCTGGAGGTGTAAAGAGGCCTACTAAAAGCCTTGATATTTCTTTAAAGTTTTATGTTTGATTTCCAGAATTATTGTGAATTTTGGTCTTCTTTTTAATATATGTGTTCACTGCAGATCACTGTGCATTCCTGGAGTGCTCACACCCCTGTGGAAGCATGGGTAGTGTAGTTTTTTGTGTGTTTTTCAGAAGCAGGCAGTGTGAAAGACAGCAGATCTCACATCTACCATGCTTACTCTAAGGACAAGTGAGAATTAAAAGACCAGCTGGACCTGTACATGCTGAACCTCTAAACGGAACTGAGATACACAGACCCTTCAATATGGTCAGCTTTTCCCCATGTTCTGGCAGAGAGAAATACCAAGGCCTTTGGAGATTGAATGGTCAATCTTGAACTAATCAAAGCCTAGCTGTTTAAAACAAGGGATCTAAACTTTCCCTAACTTGATTAACATTTCTCTCTATCCAAATATGAAAAATGGGCCCATTTATTATTTATGGTCTTCCCATCTGATATTTCACCTGCTGCCAACACAGCTACGCCCAGCCAAGTTTCGTCCGTGGCTGGCCTGCAGGCAGATGATCCCAGCAAAGCAGAATTACACCCAGGGAAGCAGATGGGTGACCTTTCTCTCGCCTGCTCTCCAGACTAGAGAACAGATAGCCAAACTCTTTGGGTGGCCCAGGCCCTTTGCTTCTATAAATTAAAATACATATTTTCTGACTGATGGTCTGTTTCTCAGAAACATCGATCACACATTCATCAAATACCATCTTTCATGCATTATGGCAGAGCAGCCAGTTTTTCTATCTGAAATCCCTAACGTGATACCCGTTCCCTCCTAGCCGACCTTCCCTAAAAATAACTTGGTGTGAACTTTTTTCATTGCTTCTTTTTCCTCCTTCTTTGCAGCCATGTGTTTGAAATGTGTTTAAGATATTGTCACATTTCACATTTTAAATATCATGAGGACAGGCCAATTCTATGATATTTTAAGTGCCCTCATTATGAAACATATGGCCAGAGGGGTGGAGACGGGGAGGTGGGGAAAGAAATATGGCAAATGTAATATTTTCCCAAGGGGGGGTGGGGAACATGACCTGCAAGATGCAAGAATCTGTGTGTGCCACTACTGAAATACCATCTGTTTCCATTCAAATTATCATCTTGAAATTATGACTTTTTTGCATATGCCATAATGTATAGGATTCAAGGGCCAAAACACATCATAGTGTTTGCAATCAACTGATCCAGTTGCTGTTAAAGCTGTGGCAATTCAAAAAAATTTAAAAACCAAGAAAAACAAAAAATGTTATACGTGTTGTGTTCTCATTTATATTTTTTTTAAAAAAATATAGATATTGTTATTATAGAAACAATGAAAGAGATAGTCATTGATGACATCATTGATTTATTTGTCAGTTAATTCATTTATTCTTTTGTTCATTCAGTACTACTTAAGGCATCATATGAATTACACATACAGTATATGGATATGGGGTGCAGAGATGAGAAGACAATGGTCAAACTGTTAAAATATAAACAATAAGGCCGATTGTAGAAGTTAACACAGATGTCACAGAAATACCCCAATTTTTGAGGGGAAGGGGACTATGACATTGCTCAGTGATGGAAAAATCTTTTTAAAGCAGGCCACTTTTAAGCTGATTTAAAAATTAAGCAGGATTTAGCTATACAAAGTAGATGCTGACGTTCCCAGGCTTTGGAACAAGAACATGCGATAATGTGGAAGTGCCAGTGAGCACCGGCTGCAAATAATTCATTATGACTGGAACATAAAGGGACAGAAACACAAGAGATGGAGGTAGAGGGGGTGGTTGGAGCCACTCCCAGAGAGCCTACCTCTATGGAAATCCGACAAGTACTTTGATAGATAACACCTGATTTCCTACGAGGATGAGACAATGGCCTTGATTGAAACAATATCTTGATGAACACTTGGTATAGAAACAGATTGCAAAAGCCTCTATGTAGGATGTGGCAAGAGTCACAGAGAAGCAGGCAAGCTACTTTAAGTAAGATGCAGAAAGTAAGTTCGTTTGTTACCCTGGAAGCGTGTGGAAGAGTAGAGGATAGAGAGAAAGAAGAGTAAGCGATCAGTCGGTGGTAGGATAGTGGACCTTGAGGGCAAAGGGCTAAGAGAGGAACTCCAAATGACAGAGAAAACAAAAAGGACTTTTGGAGAAAAAGACTCTAAAATTCTACTGTTTTGATTGCTTTGCCTGGGCAAATATTTCTCCCCATGCCCCCTACTCCTCTCTAAACTCTCTTTTCAGCTCCTTCAAAAAGTCTTCTGCAGTCTTGTGTATTTATATGGGAGGGTAGATCTTCTTTTGGGAAAATTAGTAAAGATATGGGTTTCTTGTTTGAAACAATATGGCTTACTGAAGGGATCACAAGCAAGCAAACAAGCAGTATTTAATTTAAGCTTTCCAGGAATTAAAATAGTAAAATAATGAGATGGATGGGCTTTGAACCTCAAAAGGATGTGTAAATGGGGTTTCAAGCCAATCTCACTAAACTTTTAGGCATAAGGAGGCATCCTAGTTGACATTTAGTTTGTGTCAGTAAAGATTTAACTGTGATAAACATGAACAGTAATAAACACATGAAGATCTGGTGCTTTTACTAAAGGTTTTATGGTGGACTTGGGAAGAAGTTCATACATGTAAAAGAGTAGTGAGGAAACTGAATAGTCAGCACATTCATCCTTAGGAGGGCCATCTGACCATTTCCTCTCTGACACCCTGAGAACCATTTGGAAAACACAAGAAAGCACTGACCCTTAGACTTTGGGCAATGATCTCTGCCAGCTAAAAATAACCATTAACAGATGAGGACTTTCCATCATTCTGGACTAGGTTTAGACAATCCCCTTTCTACCCATACATTTTTTTTCTATCTCACACTATACTCCAAGACATCAGAGACTCCTGATAATATGTGTCCCTTTGGATCCTCAATGCTCTGCCCTGTGTCCTCATGAGTTAGTCAAAATATCAATTATCTTGTATTTGTATAATGTTTAAAAATACTTATTGAATTAATAAATGTATGAATGAATTTATATGGATTAATGAATAGATTTTCCAAAGAAACGTCCAAGCTACATTTATCAAGGGTACATATGTTTTTAGAAGATTCAGAATTCTGAGTAACTTATATACTTCTGTTCTTCATGGATAGACTAGTAATATTTAGAACAAATTGAAGGTTATATGATGAAATAATATCATCAATAAAACTGACATCTAACAAACTCATCAAAATTTTTATTTACCCAGTGCTTGTTCTTAGCTATTTCACAATTCATTATTTCATCTGTACTACATCACTCAGAAATGGATAATATTCCCCTTTGCGATGAGGACATTGAAGACAACTGATGATAATCTCTGGGATTTAAGCTCAGGCCCTTTGATTTTTTTCCCAGGGCTGACTCCCTTTCCTTGGGTTGATGGTGAGGGGGTGAGAGTTCTGTAACCACTCGTCATTTATTTACTCTATGACGTAATCTTAGGCAAGTCATCCTTGAATGATACAGTCTCTGCCCTCTTTCCCATCTCTGCATCTCTTCTCTTAAAGATCTGGTAATACTTGACTTGCATTTCAGACTCAGCCTGGTTATGGGGACCAATACTTCCTGCATGCAGAAAAAGATGTTTGTTGTTGTTGTTGTTGTTGTTTAACCCACTGAATCTAATACATGAGAACTTCATTTGTTTATTCAGCCATTTGTGTACTCAGACACATTTTTAGATGCCTGTTATTTGCCAAGAACTATTCTAGATTTAGGAGATAGAACAGTAGCCTAGACTAGAGTCCTGTGCTTACGACCCATTGTGGTGCCTGGTAACATGAGCATCTAAGCTCCCCAGGCTAGAGATAGTGAGATATAATGGGGACAACATGAACTTCAGATGTGACTCCTAGGTTCAAATCCTGTTTCTACTCCCTATTATTAGATGGGATGAAAAACAAGTCACTTTATTTCTTTGAGTTCCCATCTATAAAATGGGGGTCCCAACCTCACAGAGCCTAGTAGGCACCAAGTAAAGTAGCATTGTTAGAGTGCACAGCCAATGGCCAATGTGAAATAGGCATGTACAGTAGCTGCTTAGTCCTAGCTCCTCTAGGCTGTGGAGACACCTCCTTTGTAATCCACCTGTTTTGTTTTGAGTGCCAGACTTTATATATCTTTTGCCTGGCTCAATAGCCAGTCCCATTCCCCCATTTTCTACACATTCTCTCTTGTCCCTATTTGATGTATTATCCATTCAGCATTTAGAGGTATATGTTGAAAACATGAGCCTGATCCCGCCACCTTTTTGATTAGGACCCTTCAATAGTTTCCCATTTTCTTGGAATAAAATGTAAGCAAGTCCACACGGCCTGTGATTTGCCCTCCTGCCTGCTCCTATTGCCTTGCCTCGGTCCTCCACACCTTTTGCTCAGCCCTTCTTGTCTTGTTGCTGTCCCTCAGAATGCCAAGTTCATTTCCACCTTAGGGTCTTTCCATGGCTTTGCCTTCTGCCAGGAATACCACTTCCCCCAGTGTTGGTGTTTAGCTTCATTCTTCAGCTATTTCATATTTATCAACTGACTCTTGGCAAAAACACCACCTACTCTCAGAGTTGTTTACTTACCACACAATAGAAAATACCCACACCCCTTAATCACTCACATTGTTTTTTACTATCTAAAATATTTATTCACTTATTTATTTTCCACATTCATACAAGAATGTAAATGACCCAGGAGTACCTGCTTGCTTGACTGCTGTGTCCCAGCATCTAGGACAGTGCCCAGGGCATAAGAGGTCTTCAGCAAATATTTTTGAATGACCTTGTGAAGGAAGTTTCTCATTTTCAATAACTTGCCCTGGCTGGTGGACAAGACTACGCAGGCTTTCTTGAATTTAACACACACTTATCTTTAACTCTCTTGAAAGAGACACCATTAAGTTAGTTAAAAGCAATAGGCAGCTATAACTGTCCCCAAAAACACCCATAAGAAGCAAGTGCACTCTCCTTATTAAAAGGGACCCCTTTGGGCCTTGCTTGGGTAACTGTTTCATAAGGATGAGTGGGCGGATGGCCTGATTATAGAGGCCATTCTCTGTAAGCAAGTTTCCAAAAAAAAAAAAAAAAACACAAGATGTTCAGGCACAATTGCAGATTTGCTAATTACCGTCCACCTTCCTCCCTCTCCTCCTCCCCTCTCTCCTAGTCACCTACGCCGAGGTGGTTGGGGGCTGTCATCCCATCGCCAAAAAATTGCTTCCTTTGCCTCCCCCTCGTTGCTCTTCATCTTTTCCCAACATAATTACCATCTTGCTAATAAGTCAAATGAGTGGGTACAGCAAAGTGGGCAGCTCCACTTGGCTGCCTCACTGAGCCGCTGGCTTGGAGTGAATGCGAAATACCGTAATAGAGCTGCAGCTGCCCCGGCACGCCAAGGGAGTCCTGCTAACAGGATTTCTCTTCCTTGGTTGTTGCTTGCAGGGATGCACAGAAAACCATCTGGAGGAAGGAGGAGTTATGGCCCCATCTCGGTTCCCAAGCTGTGCTCCTTTTGCCAAAGCTGTACCTTCCCGAACACCACAGAAAAGTCACAGCCTAATCCTTCTAGTCCGAAAAAGGACTCGGCTTACCCGGTGCTGACTCCCGCCCACCCCACCCAAGCATATTCCTTTCTGACATATTTTCGTGTGAGTGTGGTCTTTCCCATAGGTCTGTGCTGCCCTGCAATCCAGACTCTCAGTTGCGTTTATCAGCCGGTAACTCCTGCCCTGCCAATCACATTCTAGGCTGGAAGAAGGATTCTGGGTCAGGAAGGCAGTAGCGTATTTAGACTCGCCAGACTGGAGAGCCAAGCAGCAAGGCGATTCTGGAGGACTACACGACTTTGAGCAACCTGCAAGTCGTCACTAATTTATGTGCTTTTGTAACACATTACCATGGGCATCTCAGGAACAGTATAAGGAGTGCCAAGTGCTTAAAATGCAACAGTGGGGCTATGTTGCAGAGATTCGTAATTTCATTTTAAACTCAATGGAGCCCGGACGATGGGAAAGAATAGGGTGGAGCCAGAGTGGAGAGGGCGTGGCCTTGCGCCCGCCTGCCATAGCAAGACTGCAGAGGAAATCGCCGTGGCAGGAAAGCGCCTCGCCTGGACACCAGCTCCGCATTAATCACCAAAGCACGCTTTCTGTCCTTCTGTCTGCTTTTTCTTCTCCCGCACAGTTGAGCTCTGCACAACTCTTCGAAAGGGGTAGGAACAAGGCAAACCTCGTCTCATCCCACGAATGACTCCCTGGTGCACTTTTAATTATTCATCTGAGCCAGGTTATTCATCATTAGGAAGGCAGCAAGCGGTACGGCCCTCACAGGCGCCATCTTTTATCACACAAATCCCAGAATACTAAAAGAGCCGATGAAGAATTACTGGAGACCCCGAAGATGCCTTTCCCTTGCCGGCTTTCTGCCCTGGGACCAGCGGGGGCTGTGCTCACGCTCTCCCTAGCTCTAGCATGCGACAGAAAAAGAGGACGTGGGATGCTTTGAACACAGTGAAGCCCCACTGATTTGAAATGAAGGGGTGAAGGTCAGTGTAGATGTGTGGAAAGCTCAAATTCAGAATATTCTTAAAGAAATATACGCTTATCTCTTTCAAGTATATAGAATAACATATAATTATAGTTAATTAAGTGTTACCAAAAAGGAACCCTAAGGGGGGATTGGATTGAACATCGTTTTTTAGAAGCTTCTTGTTACATCAACGGCTGGTAAAAATTTGGCTTCAGGAGGGCTTTTGAAAACAATTCTCTTACATAATTTTTAATTCATTCTTTTAGTCATTCAGGCTTGAAATCATAGCGATCTTTGATTTTTCCATTTTCATGATTCCCCCCCCCCAATTTTTCTTTTGTAAGAGCTATCATTAGTTGAGTTACCATGATGTGCCAGCTGACTATTATTTGTAGTTTTGATCTTTACTAAACACTGCAAAGTAGATCATTTTAGGTCCCCTTGGCAGATAAGAAAACTAAAGCTCATAGAAATTCAATGGCTTATTTTGGGTCACAAAGTTCATTGAAAAAAAATAAATAAAGTAAAACTAATATTATGCCACCTTCTTCCACCCCTCCTTAATAAAATTGCTAAGTTTGTAGATCAGAGCTATGATAAGTAAGTTATATATATATAGGTTTATATATTATATATAAACATGTAAATATACATTTATATAGGTTTGTATATTATATATAAACATGTAAATATACATTTATATGTTTATATATATAGGTTTCACTAGGTTCCTTATAATTTTTTTATATTAAAATATATAGAAAATGTGGGATTATATGTTAATTAAGTGTAGAGTATTTGTTTCTGATTGAGCTGTCCTTTTGGTGGCTGCCCCAGCTGTTCACATCTGTATCTAATGGATCCCAACTATAGGTCCAACTGCAACTTTATCCCTAGGGACAAGAGATATATTCAGCCACATCATCTGGTGGTAATTGACACTGTACTGCCTTCTGGATTCAGGAGCCACAGTGCCAAAGATTAATCCTGAGTATTATATAGACTCTTCAGGATTGCCAATATGGGCTTTATCTATCCCTCTTTCTTTATAATTTCTATATTTATTTTAACCAATCTCCATCAATAACTGTAGTTCCTCTCCCACTCTAATTTGCTACACTGAATCCTTATTCTTGCCAGTTACCATTCCTCAAAAAGCTGAAACCTGACCTATATTACGAATTATCATTAGAGGGCCCTCTCTTAAACAAACAAACAACAACAATATATCTTAAACGCATGACATAGATTTGCTTTGTTTCATGTTATCGATGGTTCCAAGGAAATTCTCATTTAGGATCACTGCCATCCAATCTCAGGATGCCTCACGTTCAAATCCACTTTTACTGACAAGACCCAAAGACTTATAACTAATGAATAGGTTCTACCTTAAAAGAATTTCACTCTTGAATCCTGGCTTTGGCCTAAGGTTAATCAACATTTTTGTTCTTAACTTGGATGTTGCATATGGCCAAATCAACCTGTGCGTGACACAGAGCTGGGAAAAAGAGCTAAAAATGAGTCCAAAAAAATGTTCCAAAAGCTGCAACAATGGGCTCAATGTAACATGATGAAATTTAACAGGCACAAATGTAGATTTAAAAATGAAAACCACTAACAGTTGCAGACATGAATAATTGGGGGGGGGGATTTATCAATAACACATGTGAAAAAGATGCAGGGGTTTTAATTGACTTTAAGCTCAGTATGAGTCAACTATGTGATATAGATGCCAAAATATTAATGCAATCTTAGGCAAAAAGAATAGAAATAGCATAGACTTTTCAGAACAAGAGACAGTCATCCCGCTCATTCTGAGCCAGTGAAATCACACCTGGAATGTTGTGTTGGGGTCTGGAGAGCACTCAGGTAGTTGGGGGGGCCTGGATCCATGTTATGTGAGAAGTGATTGAAGGAACTCAGTGTCTGGTAGAAGAAAGCCACAATGAGTATCTTAAAATATCCAACAATTTTGGAATATAAGGAGAATCAGAGTTCTCCTATCCTCAAGCCTATCATCTCAGCACTTTGGGAAGCTGAGGTGGGTAGGTGGCTTGAGCCCAGGAGTTCGAGACCAGCCTGGACAATGTGGGGAAACCCTGTCTCACCAAAAAACAGAAAAATTAGCTGGGTGTGGTGGTGCACACCTGTATTCCCAGCCACTTGGGAGGCTGAGGTGGGAAAATCACCTGAGTCCTGAGAAGTCAAGGCTGAAGTGAGCTGTGATTATGCCGCTGCACCCTAGCCTGGGAGACAAAGACGCTGTCTCAAAAAAAAAGAAAAAAGAAAAAGAAAGAAAGAAAATGGAAAGGAGTCTACAGTAAATATAAATGGGACATTTTTATCATTTAGAATGTTCTTTTTAACTTTCTATAATTGACAGAAAAACTTGTATACATTTATCATGTACAATTTGATGTTTTGAATTATGCACACTTTGTGGAATGATTGGAATGTTCTTAAATGGAATGAACTTCATTGGGAAAAGGAGTTGGCAGTCAACAAATTTAACAGATATTGGATGAGTACCTCTAGATCTTTATAGAAGAGATTAATGCCTTCAAAAAATCTGGGCTGGACAAGAGAAACTGTAGCATAGATATGAATGCTATACAGTCTACATACTGCTGGATAATCCTGAATCATTATATTTTTCTGTGATTTCCTCATCTTCCCAATCAAAGTGAAAGTTCTCTGAAGCCAGAGACCATGTCCTTATCCTGGGCTTCTCCTAACTTCCTTCTCTTCCTTCTAGTGTGGCTCAGAGAAAAACCCTTAATAACTATGATGACTGATAGCTGGAATTGTTAACTTACGTAGCTAATATTTTACCCCATTGGCTAAAGTATGGGCCAGCCTAACTTATGTCATAATTGTCACATTTCTGACCTGTGGAATTAGCAATAATATTCTGCATTTCTTGTGCATCGCTGTTTGCTCATCTCATTTGAAAGTACCAAGGTTCTTTCCCCCGAAGATATCCAGTTCTGAGTAACACGGACATGCTGGGAAATCTCTCTATGCCTTAGTGTTCCTTTTGTGAAAGGGAGGGATGAGATTTCCAAGGTCTGTTTCAATTTTGTCATTCTATGACTCTAGTCCTGTGGACTGCCTTAGGAGTTTTGATTATTTTGTCTTTTTCGTATATTTCCTTCATCTCTCTCTATGTTCCTTCAATGACTTTGATAGTATCAGCACTGAGCTGGGTATGTTAGCATCAGATTCTGAACATAGCATCTCAAGAACTCTTAAAGATTAAATATGTAGAGAATTATAAATATTTGAAATACCCTGGGGCTGGTGTATGTACTGTCTTTAAAAAGATCTTTTTGATCTAGTATCTTTTATTTGCTTGCTTGCAAGCTGGCTTTTTTACCCTCTGCTAGAGCATCAAACTGGTTGGCAGGCTTTCAGGATGGTGAAGGGCCCTGCAGACAGTCGCAGCACCCTCACTCCCTGCTCTCCATACTTATTCCATACTCAAGGTTGAGGGAAAGGATGGGACATTCACAAGCTCTGATACCACAGCAGAGTACAATACTAAGAATTCCTTTTGCTGAGCCTGAAAAGTCTTAACTAACTATTGAAAGGTCTAAGCTCTGAAGCTTTGCTATTCACTCACTTAGGAAAGATGCATAGCCTTGCTGAAAATCCATTTTCCATGATAATGACCCTTACATTCTGCAAATAATGTCTTTCTTGAATATCTATTTCCTAATTCTTGATCGATTATAATCAAAATATTTTTATTACAGCTCTGCCACATATATGACTTTAGTAGACACAGTTTCTACATGATACTTACCTTGAAGGGTTTATTTGTTTATTATTTATTTGTTGGCTTTTGTCTGTTTATTAACATATTCCATGCTTTTCTTTCTTGTCTTGCTTCATTCCTTCCGTATTTCTGCCCTCTCTTTCTTTCTTCTTTCTTCACAATATTTCTTCTGAAAATGCTTTCAGATGCTTTACATAAAGGCACAGAAAAAAAGTGTAATTTAAATAAAGAGGTTATGGCAAAAGGAAAAGTGGGATGATCCTAGGATAAATATACAATGGAGTCTATGCCTAGATGATATGAGGAATATGAGGATATAGGATATATAAAGTGATAGAGTACATTCATAAAGGATATGAGGAATAGAGGATGGAGGTAAATAAAATGCTTAGCAAATGCCTAACACTCTTTCTAGAATGTTGCAGTGTGTTTCATAATAGCAAGAAAAAGAGGAAAAATAAGGAATTATATGCCTCAGCATTTCTACAAGCTAAAAGGAAACCTGCTGATCAGGAGAAGCATGACTGCTACTGGTCCTGGGGCTGGAGAGAAATAAAGAGAACATCATGGATTGTTGTAGACATGGTTTTCAACAAACTTTTGCAAAAAACACAACTTTTATAAGAATGCTTCTTTCAATATTCCTCCACATGAGCATTTGTCATAATGCCAAATAGTGCTTCATTTAAAGGCATTTTGGCCAGGCACAGTGCCTCACACCTGTAATCTCAAGGCTTTAGGAGTCCAAGGCAGGAGGATCGCTTAAAGCCGGGAGTTTGAGACAAGCTGGGCAAGACAGGGAGATCCTGTCTCAAAAAAAAAAAAAAAAAAAAAAAAGGAGAAAAATTAGCCAGGCATGGTTGTGCATGCCTGTAGTCCTAACTACTCTCTTTGGGAGGCTTAGGAGGGAGGGTCACTTGAGCTCAGGAGTTCAAGGTGGTAGTAGGCTATGATAATGCCACTGCACTCCAGCCTGGGCAACAGAATAAGACTAAGCTGGCTCATAAAAAGAAAAATAAAAGCATCCTATGTGGTAAAGACAGATGGTGGGGAATCAAAAGGGTGAGGGAGAGGAAGAGACAAAATGCTTCTCTGTTGTCCAGCTTAACAAAAGGATGAATTTTCAAAAACTAGATGCATAAACTGCATATCTTTCAGATAACTTTCCATAAAATAAGAGACCTAAACTCTCTCATAAGTCCAACAAAAGTTTTGATAATTGTTGATGGTTCATAGGTTTGAGATTATAATACCCCATGACTACCAGAATATCACTATTTCCTATTTCCAGCAAAATCCAGTCCAAAGCACAAAACATTCAGGTTCGCATTCAAAGTCCTTTGATAAAAATAATTATGATTCAGTACTCTGTCTGTTGGGTATGTTGCATACAGCATTTTTATTATTTATAACAACCCCTCAAAGTAAGTATGATGTAGAAACTAAGGCATAAATGCATTTAAGTAACTTTTCCAAAGTCACAAAGTGTCTAAGAGGGTCAGATTTCAAACTCATGTTTCTCTGACTGTGTAAGTCAATAAGATGTATGCTGGTTGCTCAGTGGGCCATGCTGAGGATCCACCTTGGCTCACTTCCTGACAAGTGCTTATTATACCTCTGGATTTTTAAAAAACTAGTATTGTTTGTTAAAATATTTGAACAGTCTTCCAAAACCTCTATGACTCCTTTTGGTCTTAAAGTGGAGCAACAATTACAAAAGGAGATTCTCTCTTTCTCAGTCTCTCTCTCCCTCCCTCCCTCCATCTCCCTTTCCTCTAGTTTTACAAAGTCTGTCCAAGACCCCAGAAAAACATAACACATAATCCTGATTTTTTAAATCCAGTTTCAGAGGAGAGGAGGTTTCACATTTGATAGGGTCATGGTTTATTGGATCATAGGGCTAAGAGAAGCAAATGCAGAGTTTGGCCCAAAGCAGAAAAGAACCAAGTGGTAGTCTCCAGCTTTCTTTTTACTTGACATGTTTTCAATGGCCAGTCATTTTTACATGCTCAGGATGGCCCTAGAGAAGGTTTCCTGGTGGCATTATCAAAATGTGTGCTGGATGGAGATCAGAACAACAACCACACTCCTGACACAGCATTTGCACTTGCCCAGCCTGCCATGAGATCCCACCATCCTTCTTACCCGAATGTGAATAAGTCAGAAGGACTTTCTGTCACCATTCTTTCCAGATCTAACGTATATGTCACTGATCTCTTAAAACATTGTTTTACATTTTAGAGTTTCAATGTTAATGCCTAGAACAGCTAAAGCAATACCATATGTAACGTACAAAATATAGAAAACAAAAATGTGAAGAAGAGAAATATCCACTATGATTTCACCTCCAAGACATTTCTATTTATATACTTGTGAATATATGTCTAGGCTTTTTATCTGTGTGTAGAAATGCACAAACACATATAAAAACATACATATTTGTTTGATTTTAAGAAAATTAAGGTTTCATAGAAAACATAATTATGTATTATTATTTTTCCTTCTTACTTTATAAGCATATTTTGTGTTAAGTGAAGTAAGCCAGACACAGAAAGAAAAATATTGCATAATGATCTCACTTATATTTGGAATCTTAAAAAACGGTCAAATATATGCAGATAGAGAATAAAAATGGGTAGTAGGGGCAGGGGCTGGGGCAGGGTGGGATGTAGGTCAGAGAATACTAAGAGGCAGGTATATAGGATAAAGTCTAGAGATCTAATGTGCAAGATGATTACTATAGTTAATAAAATTATATTGTATTATGGATTTTTGTTAAGTAAGCAGATTTTAAATGCTCTTGTCCCTAGAAAAGTAAATATGTAAGATGGTAGATATGTTCATTTGCTTCATTGTAGTAACCATTTTACTGTCTATATGTATCCCATGACATCATGATGTAAATCTCAAATATACACAATAAACTTTATTTAGAAAAACAAGTTTATTGAAATTTTAAAAGCATGTTTAAAGTGATGCATGATACTCCAACATAGGTTATACTATAACTTCTTTAATTATTCCAATATGAGTACATATTTATGTTTTCCATTTTTTACTATGTAATATAGTGCTGTAATGATCATCATTGTTCATAATATACATAACATTATGATGTACATTAAATCACTTTTCATCTACAAGAAGCGAGGAAGTAAGTAAGGTCTTTAGTTAGCTAAAACAAGAGAACATAGAAAAAATTTAAACATAAAAAGGAATGGCACGTACAAAGGTCCTGTGGCTGAAAAGAGCACAACAACAGGAAAAAGAAACCCGAACAATGAAACAATGAAACAAAACATAATGTAAAGAGTACAAGGGATGGGGGGAGGGCAAATAATAAAACAAAACTGGAGACAGAGGCAGGGAGTAGAATATGCTTTGGTCTTTATTTTAAAAGCAAAAAAAATTTTTTTTTAGGGAGGGTTTGGAGTTTCTGAAGTTTTATTTTTAAAGTAGAGTTGAGAGATGAGACATAAAGCAATTTGTGCCTAAAAATTTGTGTTTAAGAGGGTCCCTTTGGCCTACCAAAGAGACACCTGCATTTGCATGTTTATTGCAGCACTATTTATAATAGCAAAAACATGGAATCAACCCAAGTGCCCATCAACAGTGGGCTGGATAAAGAAAATGTGGTACATACACACCATGGAGTACTACATGGCCATAAAAAACCCTGAAGTGATGTCCTTTGCGGCAACATGGATGCAGCTGGAGGCCATTATCCTAAGTGAAAACCAACAGAAAACCAAATACTGCATGCTCTCACCTGTAAGTGGGAACTAAACATTGGGTACACATGGACATAAAGATAGGAACAATAGAATACCAGGGGCCCCAAAAGAGGGGAGAGAAGAAAGTGCACAAAGGTCAAAAAGCTACCTATTGGGTACTATGTTCACTATTTGGGTGACACATTCACACGATATATCCCTCTGACAAACCTGCATATGTACCCCATGAAACTAATTTTAAAAAAAAGATCCCTTTTACTATAGCACAGAGGATACACTGAAAGGGAGAGTAGAATGGCCATGGATGGAGGAGTTAGGAGCTTATTGCCATAGTCTAGGTGGGAGACAATCACAGCTTTGTGTAGGATGCTAAGAAAGAGATGGTGACAAACGGATGGGTTCAAGAAGCATTTAGATGGCAAAACTGACAGGACTTCCTTGTAGATGGGATATGGGTGGGGAGGGAGGGAAAATACATTTACAAGGATGAGCCCTTGATATCTGACTTACAAAACTGTTGTTGTCATTTACCAAGATAAGGAATCCTGGAGGAGGATCATGGTTGCCGGGTAGATATTTTGTGTTCAGTACTGGAACTCTTGTGGCATTTAGATACATGTACTTGTAGGCCAGGAACTTTTAGAAACAGTCCAAGCTTTGGAGGGTACCTCTGACTGTCACTGGCACATAACTGGCCATAAAAGAATGATGTGGATAAAATTTCAAAAGAACTGGTGTGGAATGAGAAAGGTAGAGAGCCTGGAACAAGAATTAAAGTGTAAAAGAAGCAAAGTTGAAGGGAAACTAGCATGATCACTAAAAGCGTTTTGGAACGGGAGGAGGATTAATTTATGAATGGAATACTTGGTTCTATCTTACTCTTAAATATGGGGTTTTTTGACTTGAATGCTTGAATTCCAAGTCAGCTACATAGCACACTAAACTGACTTTATAACATAGGGAAACTCAGGCACCAGCTTTTAGGCAGGTTATCTTAAAATAGTTTTATTGTTAATTCTAACTTGTCAGAGGGATTCTTAACATGGCACAAAACATTCACTTCTGAAGACATGGGAAGTTGGGTGGTGAGTCAGGAGATGGGGGTCATTCAGCCTGGAGGTCTCCACAAATGTAAAATACAAGTCAGGCCAGGTAAGTGAATGACAGTGCTCACCTGCTGCTTCATTCTAATTGCACTTTGGGGACTATGCTAGAAAGAGGACACTTGATAAAAAGAGTTATACTATATAAGCTTGACTCCAAGCTGTAGAGGACAGTGCAGGGTCTCAAGGAGAAGAGAGGTTTGGCAAAAGCCACCTGAGATACAAGGATGATTGGAAGCCACTGGAATATTGAGATCCCATCTGAGAAAGGGAGTCAAAGACTGCTGAGAAGATGAACACCATTTCCCTCTACATGTGTTTGTTACTCTGTTCCTCTGATTCCCATGCTGATTAACAAATGACTCCCCACAGCCAAAGGCTTTTCTGTGGATGTTCTTGAATGTAGCTGAAGAAGGTGGTTGCTGAGGAGGGGAAAGCTGTCCCTCAAAATGCTTTGAAAGGATATAGCAAGGTGGCCCTTATAAAACAGAAAGTCAACCAGACTCAGGAAATGAGCCCATAGACTTACACCAGAATGATCAGCTCCTAGGAAGAAAATGGAGATGGAGGTGAATATTCACTCATAGAATGCTTATGAAGATGCTAATGTGGGCCAAGTCTATGAGTTACCCAGCAAGATGTTAGCCTAAGGATCAGCCTCTTATAAAAAACTATAGTTCTATTTTCTGGCATATTTTAAATTAATTAATGTCTTCATTCTTTTGACCCAGTTGTCCTGAATATCTGTTTTGTGTTAGGCATTGAGAATATAACCATGAACAAAAGCAGACATGGTCCTTAACTTTATGACTTAGCTTGGTGACATTTTACTATTCTTTTTATTTCTTTTCTTTCTTTCTTTTTTCTTTTTTTTTTCTTTTGAGAGAGAGTCTCACTCTGTCACCCATGCTGGAGTGCAGTGGCACCATCTTGGCTCACTGCAAACTCCGCCTCCTGGGTTCAAGTGATTCTCCTGCCTCAACCTCCCAAGTAGCTGGGTTTACATTCATGTGCCACCACACCCAGCTAATTTTTTTGTATTTTTAGTAGAGATGGGGTTTCGCCCTTTTGACCAGGCTGGTCTCGAAATTCTGACCTTAGGGAATCCTCATGCCTCAGCCTCCCAAAGTGCTAGCATTACAGGCGTGAGCCACCACGCCTGGCCCACTCTTTTGATTTCTTAAGAGGTTATTTTTTTCCATGGGATCTGTGGATCTATTTCAATGTTGCTGCTTAAGACACTTTTCAGTGTAGTCTTAGGCCAGTAACTCTCCTGAATAGTATCTATAAAATATCTCTGAAATAGGTCACATTTCCTTAATATACCCCCAGGACATGGGTCTGAGAAAAATCCGTCTGCATGGTCTTCATTCCCTAATCTCTCTCCTGCCCTCCAAACCTGCTCTTTCCCAAAGACTCATGTTCTTCACATACGTTCCATCAGCCTGAAGTCTTCAGGGCACCTGGGGGACAAAGTACTCATTTCTGCAGTTCCTGCTTCAATTATCTTCTTGTTGAATAAATTAACATAAAAATATAGGATATCTAAAACCCAATTATATTTTAGTTACTCTGGATAGAGACAAACAATTATTTTGTATACACACATTAATTGGAAACAGAAGATGCATTTTGTTTATCATTTTGCGAGTGGTTGTTTTAAACTGTCTCTCAGCTTAACTTTCTTTGACCTCATTTTCCCAAGAAGTATGGTTTCTCTTCACAGATCCATACTTTTACCTCCAGTTAAACTAGATATCTGATTTTATTGCTTCTCCATGTGCAAACCTTCCATTTCAAGCCAATATCTTTCCACACCCTACCTACCTTAATTAACCCATACATTTTGAGATACAACTTATCTTTTATTTAATGTTTTCTTATTTCCACATATGAACCTTTAAAATATACAATGGTGCATTTGAAATATGCAAAATGATTTATGGTCTGGTTTCAAAGGATGACCTAAAGAATAAATAATGCCCAAGGGTAAGTGAGGTCATTCATTATAGTAATTTTTAGTGTGCTTGTCAAATGCCAAGGGAAATCATATGATGCAGTAATCTCACTTCTAGGAATCTACTTCAAACATACTGATAGATAAGAATATTAAATAACATAAGATAGGACTATTCATTGAAACACTGTGATATATCAAATGATTGAATTGAAAACTACCCAGATTTTGATTATGGAAACTGGTGAAGTAAACTATGATATCTTCCCCAAATGGAATTGTAAGCAACTAAACAACAACAAAAAGAATATGCATATATATGTATGCATCTCTCTCTCTCTCTCTCTCTCTCTCTCTCTCTCTCTATATATATATATATATATATTTACACACAGAGAGAAAGAGATTTAAAACAATTGCAATTGGATCATGTGATTGTGGGGTCTGGCAAGTTTGAAGTCTGCAGGGCAGGCTGGCAGGCTGGAGACCCAGGCAAAAGTATGTGTTATAGTCTTGAGTTGAAGGCAACCTGGTGGCAGAATTCCTTCCTCTTTGTAGGGTGGATGTGTGGAGCTCAGTCTTTTCTCTGAAGGCACTGAACTGATTGGATGATAACAACCAGCATTATGGTGGGTAATGAGCTTTACTGAAAGTCTACTTGTTTAAAGGTTAATCACATCTTTAAAAAAAATACCTTCACAGCAACATCTAAACTGGTGTTTGAATAGACAGCTGGTTACCATAGCCTAGGCATTTGAAATATAAAATTAACCATCACAAATATAAAGTACTAAGGTAAGAAACTCAGCTTAATATATGTAGAGATATATTTGCAACAACAAAACAAAAATAAAAATTTGTGCCCTACTGTGCAGAAAAGAATTAATGTAGCAAACCTGAGAATGCAATCTTTAGAAATGCCGCCATCCAAGTTTTGCCCTTGGCTGGTGTCTGAGAACCTGGCTGGTAAATAGTTCTCTATACTGAAATGAAATTTTCCCTAACTGATAAAAGTGGTTCATTGTTTATAGACTGTGCAGACAATATGGTTTATGATGAATACTTGCTTTCCTTATGGGTGTCTGAAATGTTGGTACATGCTAGGCAGAGGGTAACTGCATAAGCAATCCCCAGAAAACACCTTGAGCACTGAGTAAGCTACTCCGGACACAACAATAACACACATGTTGATGCACTTTTGTGCAGCAACACAAAAGAAAGCTCTGTGGGACAAAAGAAAGCTTTATGTGGAAGAGAGAAAGCACGAGGAAGTCTGCCCCTGGACTCCTCCAGACTCCACTTGTGTCTTTTTCCTTCATGATCCAGGTATATTATTACTTTATCACTGCAATAAATCTTAGCTGTGAGTACAATTATATGTTGAGTATACTTTGTTCTTCTACAGGATCTCTGAACATGGAGGTTGTCTTGAGGGCCTCCAACATACCTATCCTACAGATAGAGAATATATATATATTCTGTGTATATATATACACACACACACACACACACATACACACACACACATACACATAATAATTATTTACTAAAATATAATTTTAATTTTAGCATAATTTTAGATTTATAGAAAAGATTCAAATATAGTACAGGGAGATCTCATAGACACTTCACCCACTTTCCCATATTCATAATATCTTACTTTATCATGGTACATTAGTCACAACTAATGAACAAACTTTGATACATTGCTCAACTAAACCTTCACACTTTATTTTGATTTACAGTAATTAGTTTTCCCACAATGCTCTTTTTCTGTTTCAGGATTCTATCCAGGATATATTGAGTTTAATCGTCTCATCTCCTCAGTTCCCTCTGCTCTGTAAACATTTACAGACCTTTCCTTGTTTTCCAGGAAGTATTGTTTTTCTGTTGCTTTGTTTTAGTTTTTTTGTAAACAATTTTGGGTTTCTTAATTATCTCTATGGTTTCTCTGTGTTTTACTTTGCAAATGCCTGTTTTTTAACTTTATTATAGCTTTCCTTTTATAATTTTCTTTGTGTTTACTCTGGTTTTATTTTCTAGCTTCCCCAATAGAAGTTTTAGCTCACTATTTCTGATTTTTTCTTGCTTTCTAAAATAAAAATTTAAGGATATAAATGCTCTTTTTTTATATCTACCATCCATATGGTATGTTTGGATAACTTCCTCGTATTTCTTTTCTAATTCAGTAATATTTTCTTCAACTGCTTGTAGTGTATGAGATATAGATAGATACAGATGAAGATAATTTAATAAGAATTATTATTTATGGGAGAAGGGACAGAAAAGAGTAAAGAGGATGGAATAAAAGCTGGAGTTATCTCACTCTACCTTGTGTGACAGGTTTTTCTTTAGAAATATGTAAATGATTCCAAAATTATAAACTAAACTTAAATCAAAATAAAATAAAAGTGATGCCTAAAACTCAAAAACAAAATAAAGCAAATGATTCTAACTTTATATAAATTTGCTGGCCTAAAAATATTATTTGATTATCCAAGCTTTATGAGTAACAAGTATTTAGTAATATTAAATACTAATTATAGAACTCTAGTATTTTTTGTAACAATGTTATTGTTTCTATAGCTAGATACATATAGATACATAATTTTAAGATAAAGGAACTGTGTAATTACTTAAAAATATTTCAACTTAAGATTTCTAATGCAAAGAAAGAGGAGAAACTATAAAATCAAATAAGTTAATACTATCTTAAATTCAAATAGGAAATTTTCTTATGAACATATAATGTATTTTGGCTTTACAAAAATAAATTACTTTTTACTACCTTTGTCCGGTGAAATGGTCTACAATGATAACAATATCCAATAGCAATAATAATAAGATTTCAAAATTGAAAATTAATTTCAGAATACTATTTTTCACTAAAAGGAACCAATAATTTTTGGTGAAATCATTTATTCCAGATCTGGGACAGGAAATGAGCTTTACTTGATTTGTAAATCAATGTCTACATGATGTCCACATCATGGACATCTTTACAAAAAGAACCATAAAAGATCATATTTACCAGAAAATAAGAAAGTTTTAATGCATATTGGGGTTATGCTGTAAAAGGACATAGGCATCATTCTGAAAGACCTCCACTGGAAAAGAATAAACAATTTGAGCATCAAAAAGAAGTTTGGTTATAAAAGATTCAAGATCATCATTTTTGAATTCATAGTGACACAAAAATACATCTCACTGATCACTTGAGGAAATTTTTAAGGCACAAATTCAGTATTTAAAAAACTGGTAGCAAAAAAATGGGGGCAGGGGAACACATGCATTTATCCTGCCTTTCCCATGCCAATTAGGTTTCAGAGTAATTTAATAGTAGAGAAATACAAGCTTTTCTTTATAGAAAAATTCCACAGCTGACAAGAGCAGAAATAATGGAAGGATATCATCATTCTGCCATCCATTAATATAATTATAAATCTAGACAATAATCCTTGGTGGCTACTAAAACTAGTAGATGAAACACTAATGGAGAATTTAAAAATGGACAAATTGAATTGACAACTCCTGAACCTATTGATAAATATTAACATCATAAAAGAGAGACAACAAGATAATACGTGACTATTAAAGCAATGAAGTGTAGGCAAGTATTTTTGAGAAAAAAAATCAAACATGAATCTCATTAAGTCTCCATCAAGGCCCAGTGTTTACAAAGGATAGAACGTGCTATATGACACCATATGGCCAAATTCAGAATGTGAGAAACGTGACAGGAAAAAGGACTTGGTTTTTTCAACAAATAAATGTTCGAGGATAGTGGGGAAAGGAGTGAGAGAGAGAAAAAAAAAAGAATGAAAGAGAGAGACAGAGACTGAGAGGGGGAATTTTATAGGTTAAAATACACTCAAGAGACTTAGCAGTCAGATGTAGTATGTGGACATGATGTAGATATTGATTTACAAACCAAATGAAGTAATTGATGGCACAATTGATATAATTTTACACTATATATTTTCAGTGTTGACATAAATGATTTATTTTTAAGTTGAATACAGGTGTTATGATTAATTTTTAAAAGTTTCTTCATGTCTGTCACTTGAATGTGAAATGGCTTTTAAAAATGCAGCCTTAGAATTATTAAGTTTGTGAAATTCTTCCACATACTCCTTGGATCCCCAAAACTAATGGGTTATGCAGGGAAGGTATTATTAGCCTTTTTTCTTCTTTTTTTTTTCTCCTTTTCCTTTCCTTTCTTCCTTTCTTTTCTTTTCTTTCCTTCCTTCCTTTCTTTCATTTTCTTTTTTCTCTTCCTTCCTTCCTTCCTTTCTTTTCTTTTCTTTCTTTCTTTTTTTTTTTTTTTTTGACGGAGTCTCGCTCTGTCACCCAGGCTGGAGTGTAGTGGTGCAATCTCAGCTCACCGTAACCTCCACCTCCTGAGATCAAGCGATTCTCCTACTTCAGCCTCCCGGGTAGCTGGGACTACAGGCACACACCACCACGCCCAGCCAATTTTTTGTATTTTTAGTAGAGACGGGGTTTCACCATGTTGGTCAGGCTGGTCTCAAACTCCTGACCTCAGGTGATCCATCTGCCTCCGCCTCCCAAAGCGCTGGAATTACAACCATGAGCCACTGCACCTGGCCTAGCCTTTATTTTTCTAAAGACAAAAGGAAACTTAAAAAATATTAAATATCATACCTCAACACCTTCTAGAAAGTGGAAGAGCCAAGTCCTCTAGTGATAGGTATCATGCCCCAGCAGTTTACTATTTCAGGCTGCCCATGCTTACACATTAGCAAAAAGCAGAAGAAAATAGTCACAGCTTAGGATTCTCTAAGCTCTTTTTTTAATCAAATGTGCACAATTTCATTTAACACAATCAGATAAAACACAGACACACACACCACACCAGATACACACACACACACACACACACACACACATATACTGGGAGATGACATAAATTCCATGTCCTCTTACTACTTAATCTATGCCCAATATCAAAAATTTTCCCTTACACATTTTTTGGACACAATTTAGGAAAAAGCGCAAACACCAAATAACTCGATTGCTTAGCTACCTTGATTTTAACATTAACAAAGAGGCATTCAGTAATTCAAGCAAATAATAAGGTGTTTAACATTAAGGTACTTGATGTTCTCTATTACATAGATTATAGTGTCCCCATAATCTAACAAACGAATCAAATTTTACTAGCTCATCTTTGAATTCCACATATTTTTTTCAATTTTGCCTGGTTCACTACCCATTTTTATGCAAACATAATCTTAAGGGTTAAATATTATTTCAAAAAAATTTCTAAATATTCTCACTTGGCAAATATTTATTTCCTATATTTTTGTATTATGGATAAGCTTTGATCTATATTCATGCACATAAGATTTTATGTGAATTGTGAGCTAATTCTTCAGGATTGCTTTCCAAAGTGGATTTAATGGATCAAAGGAGTTTTAAGGCTCTTGATAATATTGCCAAAATGCTTTCCAAAAATGTTGTACCAAGTTGCATGACTGCCAGCAATGCACCTCTCCACACCCTCTGCAGCAGAGACCCTGCAGATTGCTAAACTTAAGTGAACTTGACTAGCATCTCTTCTGGGCTTTCATCCTGAAACATATCTGGTCTTGCATTGTGTGTTGAGCAAGAGTGAAAGGAGGGGACAAACTTGAAGTATTTCTTCCCCTTGGGCTGCTTTCCACAGTCCATTTTTATGCAGTGGCATTGCCCAGAAATGGTTTCATTCAACACTACCCCCGTTTTGATGCATAAAGTCATGAGTTCCTCTGCTTTTTAATCCCCTTAATTCTTCTGATTTGCTGGCTGGTTGAAAACAAAAGGAATAAATAGCTGGCACACAGGAAGCAATGTGTGTTTCAAATGAAGCTTCTTCTTTGTAAAGCTAGGTGATTACAGGCTTGGCTCAACCTACCTTCATTCCAAATGGTTCCGTGCATGGCTGCAGTGGTGTCTGGTTCAATGACCACCTTGTCTGGGCTGCTGGTGAGAATCAAGCTTAGTTCTGAGCTGCTATTTCAGGCATTATTTAGAATTTGATAATCAAAGAATTGAAACAATGTGCAAATCAAAGACCTCTTTCCTTTAGAAAGCCAAGAGCTGATTTGCATTTTCTCCTGCCTCTTTCCTATTTCTAACGACTTGGAAAGTTGAAACATGCTCAGTGCTTTGAAAAAGAGGCATGGATCTTGAAAACATAGTGTAACCTGAGAGAAATAGGATAGCATGTATTTTAACCTTTCATCTCCTTTTTCTATTTTTTTTTAACCTTTGCTAAGAATCTTTGAAGACCTTACTAAAAATTTAAAGCAGGGATACAAGACACAGAACTTCCATTGAGGCTAGATCTATAGCAGTAACCAACAAACTTCAAGGCTTGGGTCACCACATGGAGTCATGCATCCAATCATTCATTCATTTATGCAGTAGCCATCTATTTTTCGTTATTTGTCATCACTATGCTAGTTATTAATGATTCAAGACTACAAACAGTACAATTCTTGTTCCCCAAAATGTCAAAGTCAAGGAAAAGACTGACCCATTTATAATTAACTCTAATATAGAACCTTCCAGCAGGACAAACAGCTTTGACTCCTGCCACTTGTGAAAAACATAATAAAAATCAAACAACATAAAAATGTCCAGCATATTACAAACCACCATTAGCATCTTAGCTATATATTTGCAATGCCAATTTTTGTGTATTTTATCAAAAATGGCCTTGAACTGTTATAGGACCACCAGGTTTGATGGCTTACAGCATGATAACAGACCAATACACTGAAACAGCAAGAGTTGCAGTAGAGAAATAGTTTAATAATCATAGGGCAACCAAAGAAGGGAACTGAAGGGAACCTCAAATCTGCTTCCCTGAGGGGTTTTGGATGGGCATATTTAAGGAAATTTTGGAGAATAGTGGGCTGAGGAATTGGGATCACTGATTGGTTAGAGCATGGGGAATGAAATGATAAGAATGTAGAACCTACATTCTTGTGCTGAGTCTGTTCCTACATGGGGTATTCAGCCCTACTGGCTTCAGTGGAACCACTGGAATGCAGAATCCAGAAGATTTCTCAAATGGAAAACTTGAGATTTCTTAATGTTAAAGATGTTATCTGTAAAAGCAATTAAGGGAAGTTAAGACCTTGTGACAGGGACTATGTGACTTTTAAGCAGTAAGCAGCTATTTTAAAAAGTGGGTTCATAGGGCAAGCTAGATAATGCTTAGCTATGGTTCTACTCAAAGCTCATGCTTTTGATAAAAACCCAGCAGTTTCTTTTTATTAATTTTATAAGGAATGTTTCACCATCTGCAGTAAATAATTTTTTTAATGAGCTTTTTTTCTTTTTTTTTTCTTCTATGTTATTCCCAGGACAGACCATTAAAATTTTCTGAGTCCTCTTTTTTGGTAAATGTCACAAAAGTACCTAATACAGGTTTGTTTATCATGATGACTCTGAATATCAGGACATCATGACTCACAGATGGTGAAAGGTGTCATATCCCTTTGACTTACTCAGTTTGGGCATGGTCATATAAACACCTTGGCCTCATTTTTCTGTGTTAGAAATTAGGTTGTCAATCGTTGGCCTTGGAAACTGAGCAGCAGGAGCATCTCCAGCCATGGAGATTTTTCTTTCTGTGAGGGGTAGGGCTGGTATGGCCACAGTTCTCTCCTACTTACTGTTTTACTGGGTAACAACTTTTGAATAATTTTATTCCCTTGTTAGATCTTTGCTATGGCCCAAGAACTCTAGGGATATTTACAAAAATAAAGGATCTTTCTTACCTTTCAAAAATGATCCATGGTGCAGTTTGAAGAGTTGTGCCTAGAATGAGCTTCATGATGTCCCTTACCATTTTTATTCATCATAATATGTTCAAGGCTTAATGAGATCTGGCACATGGTAGATATATAATCAGTGTTTTAAAAATGAGTAATGAGGGTCAGGCACGGCTGTAATCTCAACACTTTGGGAGGCCAAGGTGGGCGGATCATGAGGTCAAGAGATCAAGACCATCCTGGCCAATATGGTGAAATCCTACCTGTACCAAAAATACAAAAATTAGCTGGGCCTGGTGGCACATGCCTGTAGTCCCAGCTACTTGGGAGTCTGAGGCAGGAGAACCGCTTGAACCTGGGAGGCTGAGGTTGCAGTGAGCCGAGATCATGCCACTGCATTCCAGCCTGGCGACAGGTGAGACTGTGTCTCAAAAAAAAAAAAAAAAAAAAAAAAAAAAAAAAAAGAGTAATGATAAGATGTAGGCATACTTTTTCCTGATTAGCACAGACTTTTAAAAGTGCCCCATCCACTGCTTTGTGCAGTCCATCACATTGGTGGTACTTTCCATGTTGACACAAGGAGCTCACCAGGGAAAGCAGCTGCCCTCAAAAAAGCAAAGACTTTTTAAATATCTCACTCTCCTTGACCAAGGCCCTAATAAATATTTGGAATAATACATTCTCTTTTCACAGTGGCCTTTTGTTTTAGATAGTCCTGGTTTTTAGTGTCTTGGTAAAAATAAATTCTTTATATTTTTAAATGATAAAAAAAAAACTAGAATCATCATGGAATAAACATTTCCAGGCATGTTGATCTATCTGTTCTTGACAAAACCAAGCTCTTTCTTGACTTTGAGACTTATCTTTATATTTCTCTCCATTTGGAATATGTCCCTTTTTTATTAATGTGGTTGGCTCCTGCTGTTCATGCAAGTCTCTACTCAACTGTAATGTCTTCCCAGAAAGTAGCTATTTAATCAGGTATCCACCCAATTTATAGCCCAATCATTTCCCAAATCTGTATCGTTAATGTGAATTATTCATATAAGTCACCTCTTTCATTTATTGCTAAATTCCCAGTCCCTGGCACAGTACATGACAAATAGCAGAAAACAATAATTATTTAACAAATCAATGAATGAATGAATAATTTAAAATATACATTAGATGACTTAAATATCTCTTTCTACTTTTAGATTTCTTGACAACCTGGTGTACCAGGTACTACCATTTGACTTTTCTACTTAAAAATGTCACAGTGTGTGGACATCAACATTTATGGACTTTATGTGAAAGCCAAAAGGTAGTGGCCTGTGATAATCAAAAGGAGATTGCTTACTTATAGGCTGGGAACCAGAGAAGGAACATGAATTGCTGCCCATTTTACCAAATCTGAGAAAGATGATTGGTGAAAAATTGCCCTCATTCAGAAGACTGCACTGATCAGCAAGATTTACTGACTGCTGTTAGGAGTCTGAAGTGGAAATTCTTACAAACAATAACAGATTGATAATGAAATATTGATCGGGGATGCACATTGCAGAGCAATTTTGTCCATTTCCTTATGGAAGCTCAAGCCTTCACAGGCTTCAGGGAGGTCCCTGGCTGGCATCTTCAGCCCTAGCATTTCCTTCTTTAGAGGTTGATTATGATGCTTATTTTGTGCTGGACAGAAGGTATGACTATTTCTAATTTTCTTGGGGCCTTTAGGACATCTCTTTTTTTCCTCCACTTTCTCATCCTCTTTTCTTATATAGGCTTTGAAAATGAAATAGCATGGCTTAGAAAAACCTTGTGCAGAGCAAACTTTGAAATCAATCAATCAGGCTGGCCCAGCAGCAGTGGCTGTAGTTCAGGGATGACTCTGCCAGACAGCTCAGCCATTACTTACATCTGAGATAACTTCCTCTGCTTCCTCTCCCACTCCATGCCTATCCAAACATTGGACAGATGGAGTATGTTTGCACAATGTCAGATGGTACTGCCTTTTGGCTAGAGTGCTAATCAGAAAGCCCTGGTGTTGCAAATCCTGCTTCTTTTTTTTTCTTTCTTAGAACTGATAATTCACAGGCATCAGAAATAGATGCTATCAATAACCATCTTCTTCACTTTTTTTTCAGTCTTTTGCCTCTGTTGACACCTGGAAAATTTGTCATCTAAGAATAATGAGATGCATTCTTAGGAGTCAGTGCAAGATGGAATAAAGTATTCTGGTCTTAGAGTCACAAAATGTGCTATCGGAACCTGATTTTGTCTCTTGGTAGCTTAAAAACCTCTCCTAGCATAATAGAAAGAGCAAGGATTGGGGTCTTATAGTCCTGGTTTTAAATAGTACTGGTACTTACTAACTGAGATAAATTTCCTATCTCTGAGATAATTTTCTAGACTTAAAAATAAAGTTATAATTTCCACATAAAAATATTTCTTTAAAAAAATTAGATTCCAGTGGAATATTATTTGAGGACTTTCACTGTGTCTCAATTTTCTAATCTGTAAAAGAGGGAACAGTGGTTGACTACAACCTTCCACATCCTACCTGAAAGGAGAAGTCACTTTCCTACTCCACAGAACCACCTATTAGAACACAAGCCTGTGCTATGCCCTAAGAAGGTATACCCACACAAAGGATAGTGATTGTCTTTGCCAGGTGGTTTTTAAAACTGAGAAATTAGCCATGTTTCAAGCTATTATTTATGTAGACAAAGAGTGTCAAACTGGTGAAATGAACCAGCCATATGAACAAAGTTGAAAACCAACTATAAATTAAACTGGAGCTCTTCCTGAATTGAGAAAATCTAAATATGTGACTCATAGGGCTGCATCTCCACAAAGCTCAGAAAGGAATGGTTTTGGAGGCAAAGTGGATAGTGCAAAAGGCAGGACTGACAGGGAGATGGAATCTGAAACGCTTAATGGGGATGAGACTAGCTCACCAAAAATGTGTAGCAGCACCCACCATTAAATGAACGTGGTGTTAGAGCTAAGCTAATCCTTACTTGCTCTGTTTGAAAAATGCATTCTCCCAATTCCCTGAAGTCTATAGGGTCATATCATAAGCATACTGTTATAATTACTCTTTATGTTCTTCCTAAGATTGCCCACCCCAAAGCTTTGACATTTCTGTCTAAAAATTGCATTTTTAGCTCCTTTCGGGTAACATGCAATAGGTCACAACAGACCAATGTTTCTACTGCAATGACCAAGGGGAAAAAAGATAAATTGCAAGACATATTTTAAAATGCATTGGAGAGCTATTGAAGCAACAGAAATTAGATCAACTAAAATTCAAGAAAGGGAAGTGTTCTGTTTTGGTGAGCAGATCACCAAATGTTTACCTCCCCAGGGTCATTTTCTGATTCTGTGTATAAGCCAGATCAGGATAAACAGATGCTACTGGGAGGAAAGAAACTAGTGGGAATCATGGTGGTTGTATGGCACTGGTTTAATGGATTGAAAGCCAGAAGGGTCCCAAAACATGGTCAGTTTTTCTTATGGGTAAGTCATTGAATTTTGGTGGGAAGGGATACTAGAAATATCATCTGTCTTCTAAAAGATAGAATGAAATCACCCACATAATCAAAAAGGCGTACAATATTATGTCTTCTAAGATGAAGAAGATATTATAAGATTGTGGCTGCCTAGGTAAGTTACACAAACACATGGTCCCCACCTCAAGATATTTGCTAATTTAACAACTGTGAGATGCCAATCCAGATGAAAGTGTAGGAAAACAGACTCAATTTCTTGAAAAAAGAAACTTCAGATTTGCATTGCAAAGGATATAAATGCATGGAACAGTGGCAACTTGAGACCATGTTTGCATTCAATCTACCACAGATCAGTTTAACATCTCCTGGATACAATAGAAGACAGCATCAGTGAACACGAAGGCAGACCAATTGAAAATATTAAAAGTGTAGTAGAGATAGAAGAAAACATAGGTGAAATGCTTCAGGACACTGGTCTGGAAAAATATTTTATAACTAAAACCTCAAAAGCACAGGCAACAAAAGCAAAAATAAACAAAAGGGATTATGTTAAACTACAAAGCTTCTACACAGAAATGGAGACTATCAACAGAGTGAAAAGCTAACCTACAGAGTCGCAGAAAATATTTGCAAACTACTCATCTGACTGAGAATTAATATGCAGAATGTACCAGGAGCTCAAACATCAAAACAGCAAGAAAACAAAGAATCTGATTTAAATATAGGCAAATGATCTGAACAGACATTTCCCAAAAGAAGACATATAAATGGCTAACAAATACATGAAAAAATTCTTAACATTACTAATCATCAGAGAAATGCAAATTAAAACCAAAATGAAGTATCATCTCATCCCAGTAAGGATGGCTACTATAAGAAAGACAAAAAAATAACAAATGCTGGCAAGGATGCAGGGAAAAGGAAACTCTTATTTACATTGGTGGGGATGTAAACTAAAACTAGTACAGCTACTATGAAGAACATGATAGAAGTTCTTCAATAAAGTATTAATAAATGTACTGCATGATCCAGTAATCCCATTACTAAGAATTTATCCAGAGGAAAGGAAATCAGTATATCAAAGAGACATCTGCACCCTTATATTCAGTGCAGCATTATTCATAATAGTCATGATTTGGAATCAATCTAAGTGTACAACAGATGAATGGATTTTAAATTGTGGTATATACACATAGTGGAAGACTATTCAGCCATAATAAAGATGGAAGCCCTGTCATTTGCAGCAACATGAATGGAACCGGAGGACATTAAGTGAGGTAAACCAGGGACAGAAAGTTGAACAGCACATGTTCTCATTCATATGTGGAAGCTAAAAAATGGTTGATTTCATAAAAGTAAAAAGTAGAACAGAGGATAATAGCGGCTGGGAAGGGGAAGGGGAAGGGAGGGATAGGGAGAGACCTGTTCAAACCCAAGACTTAGTTACGAAAAAAGCTATCACCTGAGGTATGCAATACTATGTAATGAACCATAGTGTCCTAACACCATTCTGTAGTATAAAATTAGTTACTGAGTTTATAATCTCTGAATCTCCTGGCATTGGTGTGGTATATAGAAGAGTCACTTTGCATTTCTATCGATATGAGATTTTGAGATTTTATCACAGGATAAATACTGCTGAAGTAATTACATCTTGAAGGGAATCACTTCTTAATCGAGGACACTTCTGATATTTTTTTGCTTAGGAGTTTAGAATTCATTCTAATGAGGTTTGGTCTATTGGACAGCATATTAAGTTAAAAGTTCCTAGCTCAATAATCAATTTGATGCATGGTGATCAGCATACTGGTTACATTTCTCACTCCTCAGTGTCCTCACCTGTAAAAAAGGAGTAATGACATCTACCTTTTCACCCTTCAAAATTGATATAAGGAGCAAACGTGATAATATATTAAAATAATTTGAAAAGAAAAACAAAGCGCAGTACAGAAAAAAATGAATAAAAAAAAGAACAGAGTAGAAGACATATGTGGGACACACTGAAACGGTCTGACTGTGTATTTTAGAGTCTCAGAAGGGGAAGAAAGAGAGCAGAATAATATTTAAGCAGACAATTATTAATAATTTTTTAATTATGAAAGTTATACTTATTCTCAAAAAAACAACAAATATCAAGCAGAATAAAGGTAAAGAACATCATATCAAATAATTTTATTGTCAAACTGCTGAACACCAAAGGCAAAGAGAAAGTGCCTTTGTGTACACTAGCAATGAACTAGTTATAACATATACATATTTTTTATTTTACTTTAAGTTCTGGGATACACGTGCAGAACGTGTACGTTTGTTACGTAGGTATCATGTGCCGTGGTGGTTTGCTGCACCTATCAACCCATCATCTAGGTGTTAAGCTCCGCACCCTCATGCATTAGGTATTTGTCCTAATGCTCTCCCTCCCCTTTCCTCCCACCCCTGAGAGGCCCCGGCGTGTGATGTTCCCCTTCCTGTGTCCATGTGTTCTCATTGTTCAACTCCCACTTATGAGTGAGAACATGAGAGGTGTTTGGTTTTCTGTAGGACATATTTTAATACCATTTACTATAGCATCAAATTTTAAATATCTAGAAGTAAATCCAACAAAATATGGGCAAGATATTTAAATTAACATTTAAAAATATTGCTGTGATAAATTAAAAAGGCAAAGAGATAAATTGTTTTTATGGATTGGAAGCCTAAATGTTGTTAAGATTTCTATTTTCCCCAAATAGATCTCTAAAATTAATACAATTCCAATCAATATCTCAGACCATATATGCATGGAGGTGTATAAATTGACAAGTTAATTCTAAAGGTATATAAAAATGTAAACGACGTAGGATAAATGGACAATTATAAAGAAGAAAACAAAGCTTATGGACTGAGACTGTCAAATACTACTTAAATACTGTAACTATTAACACAGTGATGTATTAGTGCAAATAAAGACAAATCTCCCAATGGAACAGAAAGTCTAGAAGCAGACTCACACATATTCAGTCACCTGCTTTGCAGTAGATGTACCAGTGCAATTTTGTGAATAAATGGTGGTCTTTTCAATAAATAATAGGGAGCAGTTAGACTCCATATTGGACAACTAATAAGAAAAAAATAATGAAACTTGACCACTACATTATACAATAGAGAAATTTTATAATCAACTGTTCAAGATAAATTATAGACCTAAATATTGAAGAAAACATAGAAGATTCTTTGTGTGTCAAGTAGAGAAATTTTCTTAAACACAGCAGAAAAAGCACTAACCTTAAGCCAATAATTGATTAATTGCTCTTCAATAATATTAAAAACTTCGAATTATCCAAAGACACCATTAAAAATTTAAAAAGGCAAGCCGTAAACTGGATGAAGATATTTCCAGTACATATCTTCCACAAAAGACTAGAATAAAGAATATAATAACAAGATAAAATGCCCATTTAAAAAAATGGACAAAATAATTTAATGGGCAATTAACAAAATAAAGTATTCAAATGGTCAATGAGCATATATAGAGGAGTTCAAACCAGCAGCCTTTAAGGAAATGCAAATCAAAACTACATTGCAAGCCAGGTTTGGTGGCTCACACCTCTAATCCCAGCACTTTGAGAGGCTATGGCAGGAGGATTGCTTGAGCCCAGAAGTTCAAAACCAGCCTGGGCAACATAAGTGAGACCTCATCTCTGTATTAAAAAAAAAAAATTAGCTGGGTATGTTGATGCATGCTTGTACTCCCAGCTACTCAGGAGGCTGAGATAGGAGGATCACTTGAGCCCAGGTTGTCGAGGCTGCAGTGAGCTATGCTTGCACCACTGCACTCCGGTCTGGGTGACAGAGTGAGAAACTGTCTCAAAAAAAAAATAAAAATAAAAACAAAACTACAATGCAGAAAGCTGGGCACCATGGTGTGTACATGTAGTTCCAGCCACTCTGGAGGCTGAGGCAGGAGGATTGTTTGAGCCCAGGAGTTCCAGCGTGTCAGTGCATTATGAGCACAAAGATCATGCCTGTGAATAAACCCTGCACTCCAGCCTGGGTAATATAATGAGACCCAGTTTATAAAAAAATAAAAATAAAAAACCTACAATGCAAAATGAAAATACATATTGAAAAGGATGTGGTTAAATGTAAAATGGTTAAAATACTTTGGAAAACTATTAGGCAGTATCTACTCAAGTCAAACAGTAGCTTAAACTATGATCATTAATTTTACTTTTAGGCATATTCCCAAGAACCAATGAGTGCATAAGCCCACCAAAACATACATTTAAGAATGTCCATAACAACTTGATTTGTAATAGCCCAAAACTAGAAACAACTTACATGCCCATCAACAGGAAGATGGAAAAACAAATTATGTTTTAATCATTCAGTGGAAAGTTACCTATTCAGCAATAATAGAAAGAGACAGTTTATTGATACATACAATAACATAGATACATTTCAAAGAGATAGTGATGAATGAAAAAAGACAGACACAACAGAGTACATATTACATGATTCTATTAATCTAATAACAGGTAAAATAAATGTGTGATGATAGAAATAAAAAATTGGTTACTTCATAGCAGAGGACAGTTATTGACTCTGAAGCAGCACTGAAAACCTGGGTGCTGGGGATGATCTTATTTTTATTTGGGTTGTTGGTTACATAATTACATTTATATGTAAACATTTACTGAGCTGTATGCTAAAATCTGTGAACTTTGTGTTTGCATATTATACCTCAATAAAAATAATAACTAAATGCAATAACACTGGCATTTTAAATTAGTTCAAACATGCATGATCAGAATTGGTCCTTAGGGCTTTCTCTGTGATATCCCAAAGCAACCAATCAGAACAGCCTAGGCAGAAGCATCAGTCTGTCCCTTTGCCTGAGATAGAATAAATCAAAGAAGCATACACAATGTGAACAACAATGACCAAGAGAAAAAATGATTTTTGTAGCAGTTCCTCTGAAAATGAGAGGATTGAACAAATTCTTTCAGCAGCAGGATGGGTCTCAATCAATACTGTATGATCAAATACTGTATGAGTTCAGGTCTTTTCCAAGAAGCCAGCTTCAATTGGTCAAAGACAGTCTCTGTAGATTTGCAGTATGACATGAAGTGTCATTGTTTAGGGATGCTGTAGAAAGCTGATTTTAATATTTGATGCAATACTGAAAAATATTATGTTAAATTTTAGGAAGTATTTTAAATACTGAAAAATAAACCTTTTTATATGTGGAATTAGCACTGACATGGGCGTATGAAGATCTATTGTCTAAATTTCACTCTCATATTCAAGGCAACCTAATTTTTTTTAACTATTTACAGCTTCTTTGAGCCTAAGACTGTTCTCCCATAAAATACAAAAGTAACTTTTTTCCTTCTTTATTTTTTATTTTCTAAATAGAATAACTACTTTTTTCCAAATGATTTCCTAATAAAATATAAATTAAGGTGTTTTGGTTGATGCTTAGGTGGCATTATGGCCTAAGCATTGCCCTTCGGCCTCCAATTTTGTCTTTTGTGGTCCCCTAAGATTCAAGGAAAACAGCTGGAAAACAACTGGAAGTTGATAATTCCCAGCTCTAGTGTTGAAAGATGAAAGGGAAATCTCAAAAGCCTTGCCAAGATAGGCTCACTTATCACTTTGAATTTTAGTCAGTAATTCTGTTTCAGCCACTGTGCTCAGAAGAGGCAATATTATTCTTTTTCATGTTCATAGAGATTCCTGGTTGCAGTGTGCTACTACCTTTAGCTTCACAGGAGACACTGCACAGAAAGAGAAAGCCAATAATAGAAGATGGAAATTGGTCTTAGAAGTCTTCCATTTTCCTACCTTTCCACTTCCTTATGCCCTCTCCTCTAAAATTTTATGCACTACTTCCTCATGGTTCCCTTGAGACCCCAATTACAGCTCTCTCCATTGTTCAATTCCCTCTCAGGAACATAATTACTTTTCTGCTAACAGGACTTTGCCAGCAATATTGACACTGATACCAGCTATAAGAAGTATAGTGGAAGAAACTGTGGAGGCAGGCATCCTGGGTCTTGGCTTTGCAATCTGGTCTTGGCAAATCCAATAGATTTTTCTGAGCCACTTTTTTTTTTTTTTCATTTTCAAAACAGGGTCTTGCTCTGTTGCCCAGGCTGAAGTACAGTGGCACAATCACCACTTGACCTACAGCTCACTACAGCCTTGACCTCCCAGACCCAAGCACTTCTTCTGGGTTCAAGCAGTCCTCCCACCTCAACCTCCCAAAGTGCTGGGGTTACAGGCATGAGCCACCAAGCCCAGCCTTTGGAGCCATTTCCATCATTTGTAAAATGTGAATAATAAACCCCTTGTAGAATGCTTCATGGAATAAAGTTAGTATACATGACATATTTAATATCATGCCTGGTATATAGCATGTGTTTAAAAAATGATATCCATAATGATTGAATCACAGGCCTCAATTGATTACAATTAAGAAATACCAAGTTGTGCAGTTGGATCCTCTAAACCTTTCCGTGGTACTTTTATGTTAGAGGAAATCGTGAAACTTCCCAATCATAGTTTTACAACAGTATAGTAAAATCATTTCATGGGGGCTGGGGGTGTACCAATAGACCCCTTAACCTTAAGAACACCTTAGTTTTGGGGTTTTTTTTAGGGGAGGAAACTCATAAATACCAGATTGTCATCAGGCAGCTTTACCAAAAGCTCCCATGGAAAATATGACTATGGAAGTCAATTTCATGTGTACCTCTTACCTCTGTGATTCCCCTCGATCTTTCTTTTTACTTTATTTTATTTTTCCATAAGTTATTGGGATACAGGTGGTATTTGGTTACATGAGTAAGTTCTTTAGTGGTGATCTGTGAGATTTTGGTGCATCCATCACCCCAGTATTATACACTGTATCATATTTGTAGTCTTTTATCCCTCACTCCCCTCCCATTCTTCCCCTCAAGTCCCCAGACTCCATTGTATCATTCTTATGCCTTTGCATCCTCATAGCTTAGCTCCTACGTACCAGTGAGAACATACAATGTTTGGTTTTCCATTCCTGAGTTATTTCACTTAGAATAATAGTCTCCAATCTCATCCAGGTCAGTACAAATGCTGTCGATTCATTCCTTTTTATGGCTGAGTAGTAGTCCATCATATATGCATACCACAGTTTCTTTATCCACTCATTGATTGATGGGCATTTAGGTTAGTTCCACAATTTTGCAATTGTGAATTGTGCTGCTGTAAACGTGCATGTGCAAGTATCTTTTTCAAATAATGACTTCTTTTCCTCTGGGTAGATACCCAGCAGTGGGATTGCTGGATCAAATGGTAGTTCTACTTTTAATTATCCACACTGTTTTCCATAGTGGCTGTACTAGTTTACATTCCCACTAGCAGTATAAAAGTGTTCCCTGTTCACCGCATCCACGCCAACATCTACTGTTTTTTGATTTTTTTTTTATTATGGCCATTCTTGCAGGAGTAAGGTGGTATCGCATTGTGGTTTTGATTTGCATTTCCCTGATCATTAGTGATGCTGAGCATTTTTTCATATATTTATTGGCCATTTGTATATCTTCCTATGAATATTGTCTATTCAATTTTCTACACTACTCTATTTCCAGAATACTATAAATGGGGCATAATTGAAAGACTGAGGGTCATGAAATCCTTAGCTCACTTTCTGATGGGATTGTTTGCTTTTTTCTTACTGATTTGTTTGAGTTCGTTGTAGAGTCTGGATATCAGTCCCTTGTCAGATGTATAGATTGTAAGGATTTTCTCCCACTCTGTGGGTTGTCTGTTTACTCTGCTGACTGTTCCTTTTGCCATGCAAAAGTTCTTTAGTTTAATTTTGTCCCAGCTATTTATCTTTGTTTTTATTGCATTTTCTTTTGGGTTCTTGGTCACGAAATCCAGACTGGTGGAATGGAATAAAGAACCCAGAAATAAACCTAAATACTTACAGCTGGCTGATCTTTGACAAAACAAACAAAAACATAAAGTAGGGAAAGGACACCTTTTTCAACAAATGGTGCTGGGTTAATTGGCTAGCCACATGTAGGAGAATGGAATTGGATCCTCATCTCTCACTTTATACAAAAATCAACTCAAGGTGGATTAAAGACTTAAACCTAAGATCTGAAACTATAAAAATTCTAGAAGATAAAATTGGAAAAACCCTTCTAGACATTGGCTTAGGCAAGGATTTCATGATAATCTTTCAATTATGCCCCATTTATAGTATTCTGGAAACAGAGTAGTGTAGATTCTTCTTGGCTGCTGAATTTTTCTTCAAGCATTCTTGGAATCTATTACCAATTCCTGTTCTTTAGAACCCAGTAAGGGGAAAGTGACGCAATGCAGACTATATTTTCTTGACCTCATCTTTTCTTTGCCATTAAGGTGAACTAAAGGAAGCAACACAATTTCATGTTTAGTCACCACAGAGTCAGACAAGCTCTCTGCAGTGAGAAACTGGACAAGTTAACCAATCATGATTAGCCTGTTTCTATATGGAGATGATAATGTTGTTTGCTTTCTGCCTAGGGTTATTGTGAAAATTAAATGAATTAGTTACTCAGCACATGGTAGTATTACTCATCAATTGTAGTTCTTAATCTTACAAGAGAGAGAACTGGCCTCAGATCTGGATGTATGGGATATACTCTTGACTTTTTTCACTAAGGTTTCTTAGCCTTTTTCTTTTTGATTTGTCTGCTAAGATCCTTTCTTAATTCTAAGAGTTTAAGAGTTCCTCAAAACCAAAGAAGCCTCCATGTTACAGAAGAATTCTACTCTGTGGAAGACAGAGTTGCCAAAAGCAAGGCCCTGATTAGCCAGTTTACTCATCAACAAATATATCTTTGATATCTACTATGTAAATATGACCTGAGTATCTAAATTACTAACCTAGAAAAGTGTGATGCTTGATGAAGTAGAGGAGGTAAAGATTGCTTCTGGAGAAGAAATGGGGCTCCAACTAGAAAATTAAAAAACATCCTATAAGGATATGTAAATGAAAGAATCATGTGAGGAAGTTGAAAACTTAAAATGAAAAACACCCAAGTTGCATTTAGTGCTACGATAAAAACCTTCAGATAAGTTAGAGACAATGTAGGTAATCTTTAAGAACACAGGAAGAATGTGAGAAATGCTAAAAGACTAAAGAAATCGGTAACAAGGGTCCAGCTTGGTGGTTCATGCCTGTAATCCCAGCATTTTGGGAGGCTGAGGAGGGTGGATCACCGAGGTCAGGGGTTTGAGACTAGCTTGGCCCACATGGCGAAACCTCATCTCTACTAAAAGTACAACAACAACAACAAAAAAAAATTAGCCGGGCGTGGTGGTGGGCACATGTAATCCCAGCTACTACAGAGGCTGAGGCAGAAGAATCACTTGAATCTGGGAGGTGGAGGTTGCAGTGAGCTGAGATTGCATCACTGCACACCAGCCTGGATGACAGAGCAAGGCTGTGTCCAGAGAGAAAGAAAGTGAGAGAGAGAGAGAGAGAGAAGAAAACTAGCGTTCAGTAAGAACTTACAGCATAGCAGGCATTTCCATATTCTTGATCTCAGAACAATCCTTTTTATAGGAGGAGGAATTTCTGAGGCTAAGTGATTTTCCAAAAGGAATATAGCTAGTAAATGGTTATGCTAGAATTTTAACTCAGGTCTGCCTACTTATAAAACTCAAGTTTTAATTGATATCTTATTCTTACATTCACATGATCCTTCATTTATTCATTCATTCATTCGACCATACCAGGAAATGGGGTTCCAGCGGCAACCTAAGTAGGCACCAGCCAACCCTATTGAAGCTTACTGTTTTGTAGAAGAGAGAGCCAAAATCAAATAAACAAATATATGTCATTATTAATTATGGTATATTCTATAAAGGAAACCAGTAGGATGTTTGGAGAAAGAATGAAAAGATATTGTAAATGGGGCTTACTTTAGACAGAGGGATCAGATGTGTCATCTTCGAGGAGGTGAGATCAACGCTGAAAGCTGAAAGATAAAAATGAATCAGTCCTGCAATGATCAGGGAGAAGAACATGAATATTCTACTTCTTCAGCAAAAACAGGTAAGGCAATGTCCACCACGTCAAAATTCTGCAGCCTGTTATGATGCAGGTAGCTTGGGGGCATTGAAAACAAGATTACATAAAACAACACAGGTGACTAGGTAGATCGTTGTGTCAAATTTAGTCAAGGTTTCCTTCCTTCCTTCCTTCTTTCCTTTTCTCCTTCTTCCTTTCCTTTCCTTCCTCTCCTTTCCTTTCATTTCCTTTCCTTCTCTTTCTTTTTCCCTCCATCTCTCTTTCTTCCATCCATCCCTTCCTTCCTCCAACTATCTTTCTTTCTTTTCTTTTTGTTTATTTTTCCTTTCTTTCAGTTTAGTTACTTAGTTAATAAAATAGTGCTAAAGCTATTTTATCTCAACTTCATGAATGGATTGGACATAATCTCTCATGACATACAAAAACATGCTGAATTAAGACTAAGATATTACATTATTTATGTGAAAATAAAATTGGTTCTATATCCATCCTATGATGCATTGGTGGTTCTGAACATGGAGAAAACGTTTTCTGGAGGACAGCTGTGGGGGCTCAACCTTCAGTCCTGTTTCGGTGAACATCTTCATGTAAGGGTTTAATAGAAGCACATACAATGTGTTTAACAAATTACTGTTGGATGGCTAGATTACAGTGGTGACCAAAACAGAATTGAAAATGCCTTAAGGTTGTTACACTCTATGTAAACCAAAATAGAATGAAACAAAATGAAAAATATGAGAATTCTACATTTACATTAAAATATTAGATTTTATAAATACAGGTGTGAGGAGATGGTCCCAAAGCATAGGTAGGGGAGTTCTCAATATCAAAGTTGTCAGAAGCTTAAATAAGTCTGCAGTGTCATAGGTTACTAAATGCAGCCTTGATAGTTGACACTATGGAGACATCTGTGATGTGCACTGGTCAGAGCCCACCTACTCCATTTTTTCCAGTTCTGAGCCCCAACATTTAAGAGCAATATGGAGAAAGTAGAATTGGTCCAGAGGAAGGTTTGTGTGCCCCCAGCCATCCAATTATGTTTATGCTATTTCTGCTTAGGGCATTTTTATCTCTACTCCTTTTAATTGTAAGGTTCTGCCTTATACATTTGGTAGTTTTGGAATCTACCCTTTTGGGTGGATTCCTTTTGGAATTTATATTTAAACATAAATGAGACTTCCTCAGAGCACTCTTCTAACAACATTATCAAAATTAACCACCTGACTTCCCATTCCCCATCACCCTCTATTATCCCTATTATCTTACCCTATTTTACTTCCTTCCCGTGTGTGTTTTTTTTTTTTTTTTTTTTTAGACAGAGTCTCGCTTTGTCACCTAGGCTGGAGTGCAATGGCATGATCTCGGCTCACTGCAACCTCTGCCTCCCGGGTTCAAGCGATTCTCCTGCCTCAGCCTCCTGAGTAGCTGGAATTACAGGTGCGTGCCATCATGCCAGGCTGATTTTTTTGTATTTTTAGTAGAGATGGGGTTTCACCACATTGTTTAGGCTGGTCTTCATTTTACATTTCTCTCTCTGAAATTATCTTATTTACCTATTTGTTTAGGTGTTAGAAGTGGAAGAATTTCTAATTTCCACTAAAAATTGAAGGATGAGAGCAGGGTTTTGGTTCTCTTGCCTCTCCCATGCTACCCCATAGAAGCACTAAAAAATTGTTTGAAAATGAATCATGTAAAGAATGAATGAAGGAAGCTGCTACATTTACAGCAGACTAAAGGGCTATAGCAGAGTTTCCTGCAGATGTGTGAAGAACCATCCTGGAACACATCAAGGGAACTGTGGTATATGACTTACTCCAGACATAAGAGTAATCCTTACACTTAGGATTAGCAAGTGGAATTTAAGGAGTCTCAATTTGGCTCAAAATAAGCAGGAGCTTTTTGCTAATTTGGCCAGTCTGACAATAGTACAAATAGCACAAAGTCGTAATAGAGTTGTACTGAAAGCGAATAACCAAACAATGCATAATTGTGAATTGGGGAAATTATACAACACAGCCTTTATAAATAGAAAGCTGAACTAAATAAAGGCTAAAGTCATCTACATCTGAAGAACCTCTCCATGCATAGTACCTAATATGGTTTAGATATATCGCCACCCAAATCTCTTGTTGAATTGTAGGTCCCATAATCCCCATGTGTCATGGGAGGGACCTAGTGGGAGGTAACTGAGTCGGGGGCTGGGTTTTTCCCAGGCTGTTATCATGATAGTGAATACGTACCATGAGATATGATAGTTTTATAAAGCATAGTTCCCCTGCACACACTCTCTTGCCTGCCTCCACGTAAGATGTGACTTTTCTCCTCCTTTGCCTTCTGCCATGATTGTGAGTCCACATGGAACTGTGAGTCCATTAAACCTTTTTTTCTTTATGAATTACCCAATCTTGGGTATTTCTTCATATCAGTGTGAAAATGGACTAATACAGTAAATTGTTACTGGGAGTGTGGTACCACTATAAGGATATTCAAAAATGTGGAAGCAACTTTGTAACAGGCAGAGATTGAAACAGTTTGGAGGGTTCAGAAGACAGGAAAATGTGAGAAAGTTTGGAACTTCCTAGAGAGTTGTTGAATGGCTTTGGCCAAAATGCTTATAGTGACATGGACAATAAAGTCCAGGCTGAGATGGTCTCAGATAGAGATGAAGGACTTATTGGGAACTGGAGTAAAGTAAAGACTGGGAGCATTTTGCCCCTGCCCTATAGATCTGTGAAATTTGAACTTGAGAGAGATGATTTAGGGTGTCTGGCAGAAGGAATTTCTAAGTGGCAAAGTATCCAAGAGGAAGCAGAGCATAAAAGTTTGGAAAATCTGCAGCCTGACAATGTGATAGAAAAGTTAACCACATTTCTGGGGAGAAATTCAACCTGGCTGCAAAAATTTACATAAGTAACAAGGAGCTGAATGTTAGTCACCAAGAAAATGGGGAAAATGTCTCCAGGGCATGTCAGAGACCTTCACAACAGCCTCTCCCATCACAGACCCAGAGGCCTAGGAGGAAAGACTGGCTTCATGGAACAGGGTCTAGGGCTCCCCTGCTGTATGCAGCCTAGGGACTTGGTGCCCTGCTTCCCAGCTGCTCCAGCCATGGCTGAAATGGGCCAAAGTACAACTCAGGCAGTTGCTTCAGAGGGTGCAAGCCCCAAGCCTTCGCAGCTTCCATGTGGTGTTGAGCCTGCAGGTGCCCAGAAGTCAAGAATTGAGGTTTGGGAACCTCCATCTAGATTTCAGAGGATGTACGGAAATGCCTGGATGTTCAGGCAGAAGTTTGCTTCAGGGGTGTGGCCCTCATGGAGAACCTGTGCTAGGGCAGTGCAGAAGGGAAATGTGGAGCTGGAGCCCCCACACAGTCCCCACTGGGACACTGCCTAGTGGAACTGTGAGAAAAAGGACACTGTTCTCCAGACCCCCGAATGGCAGATCCACTGACAGCTTGGACTGTGCACCTGGAAAAGCCACAGGCACTCAATGCTAGCTGTGAAAGCAGTTGGGAGGGGTGCTATACCCTGCAAAGCCATAGAGGTGGAGCTGCCCAAGGCCATGGGAGCCTACTTCTTGCATCAATGTGCCCTGGATATGAGACATGGAGTCAAAGGAGATCATTTTGGAACTTTAAGGTTTAATGACTGCCCTATTGGACTTTGGACTTGCATGGAGACTGTGGCCCCTTTGTTTTTGCCAGTTTCTCCCATTTTGAAAAGGTGTATTTACCCAATGCCTGTACCCTCATTGTATCTAGGAAATAACTAACTTGTTTTTGATTTTACAGGCTCCTAGGTGGAAGAGACTTGCCTTGTCTCAGATAAGACTTTGGACTTGGACTTTTGAGTTAATGCTGGAAGGAGTTAAGACTTTGGGGGACTGTTGGAAGGGCATAGTTATGTTTTGAATTGTGAGAACATTAGATTTGGGAGGGGCTGGGGCAGAATGATATGGTTTGGTTGTGTCTCCATCCAAATCTCATCTTGAATTGTAGCTTCCATAATCCCCATGTGTCATCGGAGGGACCCACTGGGAGGGAATTGAATCATGGGGGTGGTTTTATCCCATGCTATTCTCATGATAATGAATATACCTCAAGAGATCTGATGATTTTATAAAGGGCAGTTCTCCTGCACACACTCTCTTGCCTGCTGCCATGTAAGACGTGACTTTGCTCCTCCTTTGCCTTCCACCATGATTGTGAGGCCTCCCTAGCCAAGTGGAACTGCGAGTCCATTAAATCTCTTTTTCTTTATAAATTACCCAGTCTCAGGTATTTCTTCATAGCAGTATGAAAATAAACTAATACAGTAAGTACCAATAAAGATCCAGGCTGGGCATGGTGGCTCCTGCCTATAATCATAACATTTTGGGAGGCTAAGAAGGCAGAATCACTTGAGGCCAGGAGTTTCAGAACAGCCTGGGCAACATAGTGAGGCCCTGCCACTTCAAAAAAATTTTTAAAAAATTATCTAGGAGTGGTAGTGCACACCTGTAGTCCCAGCTACTTGGGAGGCTGAGGTGGCAGTATCGCCTGAGCCCAGGAGGTCTAGATTACAGTGTGGTATGATGCTGCCATTGCATTCCAGCATAGATTCCAGAAAGAGACCTCATCTCTAAAAGTAATAAAAATAAAAATATCTGAAGAAGTTTTTGCTTTGTTCTGCCATTACACCAAGGAGGAACTCAAACTGCAAAGATAACTACCAGAGCAAAGCTTAGAACCAAGAAGAATTCACTTCATTCATGGGATTTATTTTTGTTATTCTCTTACATTACTAGTTTTATAGGTATACAGAAAAAAAATAAAAGAATGAATGGCATAGGGGGTCTCATTTATGAAACTAGGATTCTAATGTTCCGTTGAGCAAGGGCTCTAATTATTATTTAATAAGACAATTTCCCTAAGACACATTATTTACCAGATTGGCTGTGTTAATGAGGATGCTTTGCAACTAATTTAAAGCACTGCAATAAGCATTTTTATCACAAAAAGGACAAACCTTCTCTAAATAATCAAAGCTCTTATTAGGGGAAAACCTTTCGTAAATAATTATTTATTCCTAAATGGAAGTCAAATGCACCACTAAATATCTTCCAGGGAAATGTGAAGCTTTAAATAGTGCATTTAACATGAGACAGTCCCTTGGAAAACACTCTGAGGATGCCACATTTCCATCTTCCAATAACTTCCAAGGTCCACATAACAGAATCTGTTAAAGCCATCAACCTGAACTGACCCCAGTTGGTTACTGATTTGTTTGCATAAGATCCTGTTACTCAGGCTGGGCATAGTGTCTCACACCTGTAATCTCACCACTTTGGGAGGCCAAGGTGGGAGGATTGCTTGAGTCCACGAGTTTGAGACCAGCCTGGGCAACATGGAAGACCTTGTCTCTGCAACAAATAATAAAAAAATAAAAAATAAATAGCCAGACAGACATAGTTGGGTGAGCTTGTGGTCCCAGCTACTAAGGAGGCAGAGGTGGGAGGATTGCTTGAACCTGAGAGGTCAATGCTGCAGTGAGTGTTGCAGTTTGCACCAACCAGCACCCTCCAGCTTGGGTGATAATATGAGACCCTGTCTCAAAAACAAAACAAAAACTGTTACTTGGGTGCTTCCAAAGTGACACTCAATTGTAAATTTCTCCTGTAAATTTCACACCAATTCCTTCTACTCACTATTAAAATCAGTAAATGGAGCCAGTAATCTAATCCAAGAGTTTCAAAACATCAGGGTTTACCATGAGGCATCAATTTCCACCCACTCCTCTTCCCCATTATTGACATGTCACTTTTGTCTAACATCAGTCTCTCATCCAGTAACAAAGATATCCCAAATTACAGGCTTCAAAAGCTCAACCACCTTGTCTGTCTTTTACAATCCCTTCAGTAAAGACACGCTCAAGGATGTGTGATGCAAACTCAGTGAATTGGAAACCTAATTATGGAGTTCTTCTGTTCCTCCCTTCAATTTACCTTTCTTTGGCACACACAGGTATATTGCCCTAAAATATTCCTCCTTGTGCTCGGCTGGCATTGCCCCTTTTCTTTTCCATTTTCTCAATTCAGATATTAAGATTATATTTTAAAATTTTAATTTAACAAATGACTTTTTCTCTACCCCTGATTCTAAGCCAAAGCCTTCTCCTAGAATCTCCTTTCTATTCCCTCTTATTCAAAGTGGAAATGAATCACAGCATTGCAAGAGAGGCACATTTCTTATCATTTTCTTTGGGTGTGGCAGGCAACTGCTTTATGCAGTAGAGAAGAGGGGCAATCTTTTATGAAGGGCATGAACTATAACGTCCTACAGACCTATGTTTAGTGCCCAGTTCTTCTGCTTACCTGATGCTAATACTTGAGCAAGTTACTTAGCATCATGAAGCATCAAAATCCTTACCTACAAAGCAGGATAATAATAGGCCTGCTTGGGAGAGTTGTTGAGAAGTTTATTCATTCTATAAGTTAATAAATATAAAGAATTCAGTATGATGCCAGACACAAAGTACTCAGTAATTACTAGCTATTATTTTTATTACTATTTATATTTTATTGATAATGTCAGCAGCAGTGCAGGGAACCTGGCATCTATTTCTAGTATTGCGTGTCAAGGTTGCTGTAAATCTAGAGAATGGCAGCATCTATGCTCTCTTTTCATTGCAATGCCCCCAGTACAGCTAATTTTTTATTGTCTCACCTGGATCAGATTACAGCTGCTAGCATGGCCTCCACTTGCAAGGGCTTCCAGTTTACCATCCAGTTCATTCTCTTTAAATGTTGCAACTATCTTCCTTAAGGACATCTTTGGTTATTTAACACTTCCTTCTGCGATGGTTTCTAAGGGCTCACCAAATAACAGTGAATGCCCTTACCATAACATTTGAGGTCCTCTAAAGTCTAGCCTCAAACTATAGTTAGCCTTTAGTTTCCATCATAGGGCTAAAGAGTGGATATAAAGATGCAGCCTCATGTTGGTGGCATAACAAGTCAGGGAAAGAAGGAAGGGTTTTCCACTTAGCTGAGCGGGGTGATAGGACTACTACTAATGAAGAAAGCAACACTTCTATCATCAACAAAACTTCATTTTTTAAAAGTTAAAAATAATAACTATAAAGAGACTCCTAACACTGTTACCCACTTCTATATTCTAAATGTTTCACTTAACATTCAATAAAAGATATGTCAGAAGCATCCATTTTAGAGAGGCTTTGAAATGTCCAATGAGAAGGTTTATCTTCTCCTCAGTCTCCTTATTCGCTGTGATCTGAGTGTTACAGGTCATTTTTCTCTACCTACCTGATGTGGCACAAGCCACCTCCTCTCTTGATGACCACAAGCACTCCTTGAAATGGTGTGTAGGTCATGCACATGTATTAAAACAAACAAACAGAAAATCTGTAATAATAATGTGCTAAAGGATTGTGGGTGGTATCTGGCACTGGGTTAGCAGGCACTCCCCTCCTTACTTCCTGTAATTAAATTCTAATAAAAAATGAAACCTTGTCTGAGTCTGGAGCCTCAAAAGTAAGGGACTGACTATAAGGATAAGTGTGGAGGAAGTGCTTTTGGTCAGACCACTCCTGCAGTTTGGGGCCACCTGTGAGCTCACAGTCTCTGAGGCTCATTTTGATCGCACTTCCTTCTTTTTAGTTTGGTGGGCTTTCTACCCACACATGGCTTTGGTAAGAAGTAAGGGTCATGTTGGTACGAGGAGGAGGTCATAGGAAAGCAGGAGCTGGAACACCCCCACCTACCTGCCACCTTTCCTACCTAATTTCATAAACTTCACATCGAAGCTTTGAAGGGTCTGCTTTTTTTTTTTTCTAATACCTTTGCTCATGTTATTCCCCCATCTTTGTGCCCTTTCATTCAGCTCTCTCTGCTACATTCATCTTCAGCCTTCAGGGTAAGGTTTCTCAAACTTCTGCACCAGTCCTCTCTTCAACTAGTCTATACGTAGGTAGTTATTTGCACAATGGTATCTCATCTCTAATCGTCTGCCGACTCCTTCAATGCAGAGACCCTGCCTCTCTTCAGTTCTCCCATCTCCTGCCCTAGCCCCTAACAATTTTTGAATAGCCAGGTGATTGCACTCTACTCAGCTCTTTTCCTGAAAACAGTAGGAAAATAAATTGTCAGGAAATATAACAAAAGTCCCTTTCTCAAGTCTCAGAGGTGTTTAGACCAAGTAGTGAAAGAGCTCACAGGTTGTGATAGGCACTGGTTTGATCATTTGTGACAAGCAGCTCTTCTTTAATATCTACTGGTTGTACCCAAGCTGTTATCAGCTCCTCTTCTCCTTGGGGGCTTCTTAGTGTCTATGTGTCCACACAGAACATTACTTTTTATGAGGGAATTTTGCCTGAAACACCAACTCTTTGCAGAGGTGCCTGTTAACTCATAATTCACAGGGATTTGGTCTTCGTCCATGCTCACCTTACCTTTGCCTGACTTTGAAATACTGAGAACTACCCTCAGGCTTGAGTGCTGAATTTGCTGTGGTTGTGGGCACACAACTTGGGTTGTCTTGCTCCTCTTGTGAGGTGTAAGGCTTTTTCCCACTTCCCATTTCCTGTAGCTTTCCACTGCCTCCGATTTCCAGATGACAGAGCCTCTGCAACTTCTAATAATCCCTTCACTAGGACCAAGCTTGAAAACAAACAGCCCTTTGCACATATTAAGTGCTCAAATAGTTTGTGAAATAGAGTTGAGTTGAAAACCATGTTATCAGTGCTGAAAGAATTTAGTGTTTGGTTCAGGGAAAATAGCCTTACTGGTTGCATAATTAATCAATAGTCTGTTTTTTCATGTGATAAAATGAATTTGAAGAGAAGTCCTTTGACTTTGCAGGATGCAATGAAATCATCTAATTTATTACAAAAATAAATGCATCTGCATCTTCCCTAAGGAAATGATAATGGCACTGGCCCTTGATTTCTCTGGAGTGGAAATGACGTTCAAATCACCTGGTCTTCAGGAAGTATTTTACACCTCCCACCATCTGTGTACTTTCTCACACTTGCTATATTCCCATGTGGCATCAAGCCCAACATGTATAACGTGCTTTCTAAACCAGAACATAAAAGTGCTAGATTCCAGACAATGGACAGACTCCTAAGCTTCTTCCAAAGAAAGTGCCCTCTAGTTCTGCACCATTGCTGACATAGAACTCTGATAGTGATAGCCTGTTGTCTTATGTCTTTAAAGTACCTTGTTTGGCCAGTCTAGCCTCTAGTCTATATAAACCATACAGGGTTTATAACAGACTCAGATTTAGAAGAAACCTAACATGTAAATTAATTGAGGGATTTTTCAGATATCTTAAAATAATATGCATTGTCTAAATGAAATACAGGTTAAGTATCCCTTATCTGAAATATGTGGAACCAGAAGTGTTATCAATTTTGGATGTTTTTGAATTTAGAAATATTTGCATATACATAATGAGATATCTTGGGGATGAGACACAAATCTAAACATGAAATTCATTTATGTTTCATACATATCCCATACACATACCTTAACAGTAATTATATACAATATTTTCAATAATTGTATTTATGAAACAGAGTTTATGTACATTGAACCATCAGAAAGCAAAGGTGTCAGGTCATGGAAGTTTCCATTTATGGCATCATAGGGCGCACTACAGCCTCAAACTTTTGGGCTCACAGGATCCTTCTGGCTCAGCCTCCTGAGTAGCTGAGTCTATAGGTGTGGACCATCACGTCTGGCTCTATATTATGTTTTAAATCATCTCTTCAAACAGAAACAATTCTAGGTAAACAGTAATTCTCCAGGTAGTGTTTCTTGACTTGACCAATTGGCATGATGCCTTCATCTGTTGAGAGCTTTCCATGAACTCAGTATTAGACGGGATCCTACTGTACTGGACGGGACTTCACAGTAATGTCACTTTGTTAGGCTCATTAGAGTCTAAACCACTCTAATTTTGACTCTGAGAACAACATCTTCCATTACTAAAATTATTCATATAAAGTATTCTCCAGAATCAAACAGCTTGTCCCCCACACCCACTAAATTGTTTCAATTATATCCTAAGGGTCCATTCCTTCTCTTCTACATATATACAGTGGGTAGTGACTCACTGTGGAAACAATGACAAATGCTCTGCAAACTGCTTTAGATAGGAAGATACAAGCCTCCCTTTGCAGAGACTGATAAATGACAGAGGCCAAAGAAGGAGACATGTAGTTGCACAGAGACTGGGGAGATAAGAGTATAAGGACAAGATAAACCTCCATCTCTGAGGTAAAGAATGACAATGATTAGGAAGCTGCCTCACTACAGATGGTTCCCCTCATTGCCCTCCAGAGGAACTTATCCACCAACAGTGGGAAGCCCATTACTCATGAAGTGTCCAGTTTGAAATGATGTTCAACTCTGCTCCTGGGGATGTAACAAACCACCAACCCCAGCAAAACTTTCTTCCACGAATAACCACAAATATGACGGTTTGGACCAATGTAAGCCCTCACCTACTCACGCAGAAACATAAACTTTGCCTTGAATATCTTCTTTGGAGATGGAAGCACTAGTGGACTGCCCAAGACTTCCTTTAACACCAAAATGGAACTAAGAAGAATTAGCCTAAAATTTTCTGCTGAGCAAGGAGGTTGGAAGAACACACTATCAAGTTATATATAAATTAGTTCTATGTCATCACTGAGCACACTAATGGTGTAGATGTCAGTCAATACCACGGGAAAATACTCATTCAAATGAATCATTCCATATAGTACCCAGTGTAGAAAGAGCTCAGGCGTAACAACAGGGAGGCAGTTCAACTGCCCTGCTTCCTGCTTGACTCTCAGCTGCAGGTAAACACATGCCTGCCTTCCTCTGAGCTGAATCAGAGAATAGATTGAAGGTTTGGCCTGGGAATGAAAAAAGTGAAGAACAAAGATTGGCTGAATGGATGCTCTGAGGTGACTCCTTTCTCTATAGTATCATTGTGAAAATAAGTATTCAGCAGCAGCAGAGGAGGAATTTGTTGAAGAAAGAGGATAAAATGAGATTATGTCTGAGAATGGCTGCCAAAATAAAATGGTGCAAAAGTCAAGTTTTTCTACTGAATTTTATTCTTCAGCTTGGGAATTGGCTCACTTAATTATGGAGGCCAAGAAGTCCCACGATCTGCCATCCCCAAGTGGAGAACCAGGAAAGCCAGTGCCATAATTCAGCCTAAGTCCAAAGGTCCAAAAACAAGGGGAGCTAATGTTGTAAGCCCTGCTGGTTTGGCTTCAAAGGCCTGAGAACCAGGAGCACCAGTGTCCCCAAGCTGGAGGAGACAGAGTGTCCAAGTCAAACAGAAAGAGTAAATTTGCTGTGGTTTCTTTTGTTGTTGTTGTTGTTGTCGTCCTATTCTAGCCCTCAAGGGATTAGATGATGGTCACCCACATTGGTGAAGGTGGATCTTCTGTGCTCTGTCTAGTCATTCAAATGCTAATGTCTTCCAGAAACACTCTCACAAACATAACCAGAAACAATGTTTTACCAGCTATCTAGACATCCCTTTGCCCTGTCAAGTTGATACACAAAAAACCATCATAAGTAGGAATACTTGTGAAGTATATGTAAATATCTCTGAAAACATGGTAACTTGAGTCAAAGTGAAAGTTAAATGAAGGAGTGAGCCAAGCAGTACTCAGGGAGGAGAGTGGCCTTGGCAGAGATACCAGGAATGTCAAGCAAAGCTCAAGAGAAGGGAAGGGTAAGAGAGGCATTAGAGGGAGATCCTGCAGGTCAGAGAGGTCATGGAAGATCTTTAGATTGTATTATGAGTAAGGTGAGCATCTCTATACTTACAAGCAAAAAAGTGACTGCTGAGAATAACTGAAAAAATGGGATAAGGTCAGAGACAGGATCCACATTCTGGACATCTTGCCCTGTACATCTGGGTGGCAGAAGACCCCAGAATGTCCATACATTCAGCTTTCCCTGTTAGATGATTCTTTAGACCTCTAGAGCTGACTCCTTACATCCCATTCTCACCGGCTTGCTCAGGCAGGTGAGGTGAGATCTAAAGATAAGTCCTGGGTGTCCTTGCTCCTTGGATCAGTCAGATGAGCCCTGTCTCTTCTGTTGTTCCATCAAAGACCTGTGCACAGATGATGAAGTACAAAGAGTGTTCACTAAAGACAAGAGGTTCCCATGCATGTCACTAACATTACCAGAGCTTCTTGTATCCGATAGTTGTTTTTGTCTTCCTAAAATGGACCTGCACACAGCAAGGAAGCTGCTTGAACTGGGACAGTCCTTTAGCCTTCCTGTGACTCACAGTGGCATCCTCAATGTCTTGTACTCTACAAATGTTAATTAAAAGAAACTTGGTGAGAAAAACAAGAGTAATCCTAATGTATCCATTTATTCATCCATCATTTTCCTACATGTGCTTATTAAGCACCTGCTGTGTCCTAAGCAGGGATTTGTACAGTGATGCAGCAGTGAACAGAACAGACAGGTTCTATCTTAATGGAGGAAGAGAGAAACAGTAAAGAATTATATAAACAGTAAGATAATTTCAAACGCTATTATGAAAAAACATAGAGCATCAAAGACTTAGGACATTGTTTGGGCTGCAGGGTGAAGGCAGCATTAGGTAGCATCATCAGGATCAGTCTCTTCTACTAGTGTTTGGGATCAACCTCGAGTACCAAGAAGAAACCGGACTGGCAAAGATCTGCAGTGATTGCAGCTAGCGCAGTTACTGTAGTACCCCAAGTAGCCACTGGTGGTTAATAATGCCAGAAACAAGGTTGTTGTGGGTAGGCATACTGAAGTTAATGCAACCACAAAAAGCAAGCAGAAGAGCAAAAATACCCAGTAAGTCCTCTTTTGAGCAAGCCCAAGTGGGAAGTCACGGTTTGTGGCAGTCAACCTCAGGACTGCACTCTCTGAATTGCCCTGATGGCTGCCAGCCTCCTAAGGGCCTTGGCTGTCATGCAGTGACCCTCTGAACTGCTCCTTCCTTCTGCCTTATGCCCCTAGCCTCCAGGCTGTCTGCTCTTCCAGGACCAGCTGCCAAAGTCAGCCTCTGCTCTGGGAAATACTACAGACCATGACCAATCTGTATTTGGGCATAAAGCACCAGATGTGTGCACTGTGACAGTGATGGTTCCAGCTCTGACAGGAGGGCAAAGTTCTCAGGCTCTCTGATTCCATCTCTTTGTATCCTGGGAGATAAGGTAGCCTTTGAGAATATAGAAGAGAACAGATACTAATGCCTTATTTATCTGCTATTGCAGGCAAAGGATGTTTTCCACTTAGGGGGCAATTCCAGGTAACAGAAGTTTATTCCTCTGCCTCCTAATTAAAAAGCAACAACAGCAAAAGACACACTGATTTTATTTGCTTATACTCCATAAAGCATCAAACACACACACATGCGCACGCACACACACACAAACATATTTGTTTTGGTTTAGTCTTGAGCAAGTGGGATTGAAACATTTCTATGATGGGTGACAATCTACCTCCCTGCATTTTCTTAATCTTAATGAACTTAAATGAAACTGCTCTTAATGGCTCGGGGTTATCTGTAAGATTGGAGGATCTAACAAGGTTCAGAAAATGGAACCGGGCTACTAGGTATTTGGAGAGCAACTACCTTCTTTCAGTTTCGTTTTCTTCCCAAATTTTTCAAATTCTCCCCCTTGCTGTTACCTTCCCAGCTATCACTTCTTACTGTTACCACAGTCATTGCTGCAGTATAATCACTCCACCCACCTTTTCCCACTCCCATCCTCCATTCAATCCTAGTCTGTTCTAGGTTTGGCAACTGATTAGAAATGTGCCCAGAATTATTAAATAGTCATATTATGAATGAGAACTTGAGATAAACTTCTATGGAAAAAATAGTACATGATTATGAATGTGAACCCTTTGACGCATATTGATGGATTTTTACCTTGAGCCCAATGTTGAAAATGCCCCAGATAAGTAGGAAGTGAAGTTTAGAAACGTATTTCTAAATAACAAAAGGAGATTTTGTTATTATTGTAATTATGACTTTAATGACCTCTTCTGGGAACCTGCATTTAAATATTTAGGCTGGTAGGTATTACTCAGATATTAGAGCAGATATTATGCCTTTGTATCATAGAAAGAACATTGGACTGGAAGCCATGAAAACTGGTCCTAGTCATTGCTTGGTTACTAAATGCTTGTGTGATTCTGTGAATGCTACCTAACTGATGAACTCTAAAATGGGTCACGTCATAATAGTCAATCTGCCTCATAAAGTTTCTTTGAAAATGAACTGAGGAAATGAGAGTGGAAAATTCCTTGAAAAACAAAAATACCATAAGCATGAATGTGTATTTGCAGTTAATTATTCTTTCAGTCTCTGTCCTAATTTCTTTCACGGTAATGACTAGTAGAAACCAGAATATTAAAGAAAAAGACGGCCAAGTCAAAAACATAAATGTGAAGCAGTCAAATCAACAATAACGAATAGAAATCATCAGGAAAAAAAAACACGTTCCTCATAAACAAAGTGATTATTTGATTGTAAATGAGTAGTATGAAAACTGGCATAATTGTGCCATTTTTTTCCAACAAAATTTTAGATAATTTCAACTCTGTTTAAAATGCCACTGATTAGCACACTGGACTAGAAGCTGGGAAAACTGGGTCTCTGCATTGACTTGTGTAAAATAAAGTAGCTGCGCAATCTTGGGAAGATTACTTCCCCTCTGTGGATCTAATTTTTCTGAAGAATGAAGGCATTGCAACACCATTCTTCAACTCTCCCTTTCTTGCTCCTTCTAGGATGTAAAATAAGAGGAGTAGCAAGATCCCCTTTGTCTGGGACATGGGCCATCTGTTGAACGGAGACTGGGAATTCTGGGGACCAGAGTAGCATGATTTCCCCATCTCTCTGCATGTAGAACAAGGACATCATCCACAGGTTATGAGCTGCTGGAGGGCAGGTACTGTGTCCTGTGTTGGTCAAGCAGTAATGACTTGACACTTCATCAATGACTATCATTAATCAATGCAACAACACCTTTATGGCCCTTTCTTCTATGCTCCAATGGTCATAGTTCAATTAGGAGCACACCAGGTAAACAGTGGGAGGCGGCTAATTTAGTGTGCCCTCAACTGGGTACCCAGAATGGCTGGCACATATATACCCCAATGTATGAGGGGGTCATTCCTACTGGTTTGTTAAATACTTTGGGAGTCATGTTGTCACACATAAGAAGCATCCATGGCTGCCTCATTTTAGATAACCTGGGAGCCATGTACAGGGCACTGCCTTAACCAGGTCTCTAGCTAAAATTATTCCTTTAACTTTAATCTTTTTGTGTATGTTTTATAATTGTACATTAGAAAAATGCAAACACTCAAGGTTAATGTATTTAATTAATCTAAAGTACACAGGTGATAAAATGGATCACCCCTAATTTGTTGGCTAGTGCCAAGGGGTTGTCATGCCAACAGGTACTTACTAATTTAAAGAATGATTTGGCCCCGTTCTTTGATCTCCAAATCTAATCTCCAGTTCAGATGGAAATCTCAGATGTCCAGCTTATATCAAACACAATCTCTTCTCCCAGAAGAAGACTTGCCTCAATGCTTCTCAGCTAAGTGGTACTAGAAAAAATGCACACCCATAGAAAAAGCTATGACCTTCAAAGATCAAGATAATAAAATTAGTAGAGGAGTGATAACCATCTCAGATCACTGTCTCCTGGGTATGACATGACCAATGGTCATGTCAGGCTGCTGCAGAAACTAGTTGTTCAGTACTGATTCAGAGACAGGGTTGGATACAGTATAGGAATCCAGAGTTGTTGACAACATTAATTGAGGTGAAGCAGGTCATTTCATTTAATCCTGTTGGGCTTTAGTATCTCTACATGCATAATAAGGCCATTGTTTTAAAAAAGAAAGAATTACACACTTTTGCTTCCACTCTGGACTCTAACATCTAAGTCAGATATTGCTATCTGATGCTAGTACACTTTGATATCTCAGATTCCTTCCCAAGACAGTGCTCTAAGACATTGCTTACCAGTCAAGCAGAATAGACATGTGAGATGTGTATTTGAGATCTTTGATCTAGAGGAGGAGTTGCTTAGATGCAAAAAAGTGGAGGCCACTAGTGGCATTGGTGTTACAGGAAATGTTTAGCAAACAATTTTCCAGAAAAAGAAGCACTAGGCAGAGTTGATTTGGTAGCATTCGCCAATTTCCACTGTGTCAGCATTCCCACTGTGGCCATTTGGAGCTAGCAACACATCAATTGTCTTGCAAAATTCTTAACAATTTTACAAAAGACTCCTGTTGTCCACTCTAAGTCAGCTCCACCACACTTCTGGTAGTGGCCTCCTGGCTGAGTTGTAGTAGAATCTGTAAACTCAATGAAATTCAATGCAAAAGTTGTATATAATCATCTACATTTTTCTGTGTAGCTGGCCCGTAATTTTCATGAGACGTATCATGAGTTCATGGTCCCAAATGGGTTAAAAAACACTACCTAGAAGATATCTAAGGACGATATTACAATTAACAGCTGGTTCAATTCTCCTTCTTACTTGCCCCCCTTGTAGTTAAGAAGGCCATGTAACTAATTCTGGGAGGTGATCCATGAGCACATGTGACATCTGTCACTTCCAAGGCTAAGCTGTGCATTTTGAATCTGTTTGCCTGGGTTTCTGGGTAACTACATGGAACAGAGGCCCTGCTAATCCACAATAGGTAATAACATAGAAAGAAATAAATCTTAAGCCAGAATAGATGAATGACAAGCAGATTGAAGTAGTAATTTAAAAACCTTCCAACAAAGAAAAACCCAGGACCAGATGGCTTTACAGCTGAATTCTACCACACTTTCAAAAAATAATTAATATTAATACTTCTTAAACTCTTTCAAAAAATAAAGCTGTAAGGAATACTTTCTAACACATTTTGTGAGGAACAAATCACCTTGACATTTTAGGTCCAGGCAAAGGTACCAGAAGAAAACTGCAGGCCAATATCTCTGATGAATATTGTTGCAAAAGTCCTCAACAAAAAATTTGCAAATTGAATTCAACAACAGATTAAAAAAAGATTATACATCATGATCATGTAGAATGTAGCCCTTTCATGCAAGACTGGCTTAACATACATAAATCAATCACGTTAATAGACTAAAAAACATAAATCAAATAATGATATCAAATTGATTTAGAAAAACATTTGACAAAACTCCACATACTTTCTTGTGAAAACTCTTAAAATGTTGGGTATAGATAGTTTCTGCTATAGTTTGGATGTCTGTTCTCCCAAACCTCATGCTGAATTTGATTCCAATGTTGGAGGTGGGGCCCTAATGGGAGGTGTTTGGGTCACGGGGTCAGATTCCTCAAAAATAGATTAATGTCCTCCTTTGGGGAGGGGGTGAATGAGTTCTCACTCTGTAAATTCCTCTATGAGGTGGTTTTTATAAACAACCTGGCATCTTCCCCTTCTCTCTCTTTCTTCCTCTGTTGTCATGTGATCTCTGCACACACTGGCTCCGCTTCCCTTCTACCATGATTGGAAACAGCTTGAGGCCCTCACCAGATGAAGATACTGGCACCATGCTTCTTGTCCAGCCTGCAGACCCATGAGACAAATAAATCTCTGTTCTTCATAAATACCCAGCCTTAGGTATTCCTCTATAGTGACACTAGATGGACCAAGACAGTTTGTTAACATAATATAGACCATTTATGAAAAACTCACAGCTAACATGATAATCATAGAGAAAACTGAAAGCTTGTCCTGTAAGGTCTGAAACAAGACAGGAAGGCCTATTCTTGAACTTCTATTCCACAGAGTACTAAAATACCATCAAGGGTAATTAGACAAGAAAAATAAATAAAAGGTATCCAAAACAGAAAGGAAGAGGTAAAATTATCTTTCTCAGATAATATTACATGATCCTCTATCTAGAAAACCCCAAAGCCTCCACCAAAAAAACTGCTATGTTAGATCTGATAAATGAATGCACTAACATTGCAGAATATAAAGTCAACATACAAAAATCCATGGCATTTCTATATACAAATGACAATGTAGCCAAAAAATCAAGAAACAATCCCATTCACAACAGCATCAAAAAATAATATACTTAGGAATAAATTTAACCAAGGAGGTGAAAGACCTGTACACTGAAAACTAGAGAATATGGGTGAAATAAATTAAAAAGGACAAATATAAATGAAAATATATTCCATGCTTGTGTATTGAAAGAATATTGTTAAAATGTCCATAGTACCTGAAATAATACATAGATTCCATGCAATGCCTATCAAAATTCCAATGGCATTCTTCATAGAAATAGAAAAAATAATCCTAAAATTCATATGGAACCACAAAAGACTCCAAATGGCTAATGAAATTCTGAAGGAAAACAGAAACGATACAAAGTTTAAGAAATCACACTTCCTAATTAAAATTATATCACAAAGCTATAGTAATCAAAACAGTAGCAAAAACAGATACATAGACCATGGAAGAGAATAGAGATCCCAGAAGTACATTTAAACATATATGGCCAATTAATTTTTGATAAGGGCACAGAAAGACACAATGAGGAAAACATAATCTATTCAATAAATGTTGCTGGGAAAACTAGATTTTTATATGCAAAATGTAAATGGAAACTTTCTCTTACACTATACGTAAAACTCAACTCAGGTTGGATAAAAGACTTAAACATAAAACCTGGAACCATAAAACTCCTTGAAGAAAACATAGGGGAAAATCTCCTTGACATTGGCCTTAGCAATGATTTTCTGGCTACAACACCAAAAGCTCAGGCTATAAAAGCAAAAATAAATAAATGGAACTACATCAAACTAAAAAACTTCTACACAACAAAGTAAAGAATGAAATGAAAAGGCAACCTATGTATTGGAAAACAATATTTGCAAACCATATATCAGATAAGGGATTAATATCCAGGATTTATAAAAACTCATACAACTCAATATTAAGAAAACATATAACCCGATTAAAAAGTAGCCAATGGACTTGAATATGTATTTCTCTAAAGACACCATTAAATGGGCAATGGGTACATGAGAAGGTTTTCAACCTCACTAATTATCAGAGAAATGCAAATCAAAACCACTATGAGCTACAACATCACACTTGTTAGAATAGCTATTGTCAAACAAAGAATAGATAACAAGTTTTGGCGAGGATGTAGAGAAAAGGAAACCCTTGTACACTGTTTGAAATGTAGCTTGGTGTGGCCAATGGAAAAGTGTGTGGAGATTTCTAAAAAAATTAAGAGTAGAACTACCTATGATTCAGCAATTCGTCTTCTGGGTACATATCCAAAAGAAATGAAATCACCATCTCATAAACTTATCCACAATGCATCAAAATTCACAATAGTCAAGATATGGAAAGAACCTAGTTGTCTATCGATGAATGAATGGATAAAGAAACTATGGTACAGATACACAATGGAATATTATGCAGCCTTAAAAAGGGTGGAGATGCTGACATCTGCCCCAACGTAAATGGACCTGAAGGACACTGTGCTAATTTAAATAAGCAGATCACAGAAAGAAAAAATATTGCATGACTTCACTTATATGTGGTATCTAAAAAAAAAAAAGAAAAAAAAAGAAAGAACAGAAAATGAAAGGGATAAAAAAAGTCAAACATACAGAGATAGAGAATATAGAAAATCATGACTGTGGCCACAGTTGGGGGAGAAAATGGGGAGATGCAGTTCAAAGGATAAAAGGCAGCAAATATATAGAATAAACAAGCTGAAAAATCTAACTTATAACATGATGACTATAGTTAATAACAGTGTATTGTGTTGGATTTTTGCTCAATGACTAGATTATTGCTGCTTTTGACATGGAAGGCAGTGATGGGTAAATGTATGAGATAATGGACATATTAATTTGTTCCACTGTAGTATATGTGTAGCTTAAAACAACATGTCATATACCTTAAATATAAACAAAAGTAACTTTATTTAAAGAAAAAACAGCTGATACTATTAAGTCACCTAGATTGGAGGGTGAATGTGATACCACAGCAAAGTCTAGATGATTGTAAACAATACAATTAATAATGTGCTTTCCAGACCTTAAATTACATAAACTTGAATAAATTATCTGAGATGTTTCAGTTGGAATCCTAAATGAATTATTATTCCACGAATAATCCTCTCTTGGAAAAGCTCTGCCCTCAGCTGTCATGTGAGGCCCATAGTCTAACCTTAGATAATTTTACTTTCCTTACGAGTTATAACTTTCTTCAAGTTTACTTTTCAAGCAGCCGGACCAGACAGTGGGACCACTGTGCCCCATGAAGGACATGGGTTATTATTTATTGAGAACTCCTATCACATGCCTTGCACTTTATCTATTTAGGAAACATTCGCAGTGTACATCAGAACGTATCAATAGCACCTTTGGTGAGTGCTATGTACCACATGTTCAGAGGTTGATCAACCAAGCAGACTTGGCCTTAGATACTTATGAGAAAGGCAGTTATTTGTGATTTAATTTGAGAGACTGTATGTATGCTCCCAGGACATAGACAACTTCCCAATGAGTTTATAACCCACCGTAAAGTTCTACCATTGAAATTATATCCCTTTGTCCAATTTAAAAATATAAATTACCCTGGGAAGGACGTAAATCAATCACCAGTCACTCCCATCACTGAGGGAAAGTGACACTTGAGAGAATTATTTTTTGTAAGTTGGGTGAGGGCAATGTATTAAAAACCTGGAGCTTTTGTGAGAGAAGAGAAAAAGGTGAGGGAAAAAGGGGGTCACTTGGGAGTGAGAACATGCCTGGAAAACCCACCTTTAAATCCCTCAGAAATGCATGAATTAGTAAAAGAAGGTACAATTATCACTGACATTTTACATGTGAGAAAAAGAATGGAAGTTGGAGCAGCTAAATGTCTTGTCTTAGGTAACACAGCTTATAAGTGATAAAGAATTGATTTAAACCCAGGGCGAATATGATACTACCATTGTTGCTATCATTGTTTATTCCTAATACACAATATTTTTCCTTTTTCATTTATTCTACCTCTAACATGTAGAAACAATCTTCTTTTTCCAGATTTCATTTCATCTAGAATTCATGGACCATAAGGGCTCCTGAAGAAAAGTCAGAAGCAACATTGCTTAGTATATGGCAGAGATCAAATTATGGCCGAGGACTAGCTTGGGACTGCCTGTGCTTCTCATTCCTTTCTGAGGAAAGGTGGGGAGGGCTCAGAAGTGCACAGAGAGAAGGTGTTCGATATTGTATAACGTTTGACCTGCAGCCATCTGTTCACTCAACTTATGCATTTACTTTTGTTCAAGCAACAAATATCTCTGGCTTCCCTACTATGCCAGACACTCTCCTATATACAGAGGTGGAGAAAATAAACTCTGTTCTCATGGAGTTAACAGTGTGAAGGGAGAGAAACAACAAGGAATAAATGAATAAATAAAATGCATTTGTGGCAAATGCTATGAAAGGAAAAATAGTACCTTGTGAAATACAGCTCTTCGACGAAAACTTCTAATGCAGGGGTGGATGGTACTGGCGTGTAATCCCCACATTTTTTTTTTTTTTTTTGGTTGAGAACAATATTTCTACCCACTGGCTCAGCAACAACCCTGAACTCCAACAAACCCTGTAGAAACAAAACAAGAAGAGGGCAAAATCAAGTTTGTCACAGGGATACACAAAGACGTCTCACAGCGGGAATTTAAAACCCTGGTTTCTCAGGGGACTGCCTTTATATTCATCACCAGAGCACCTGATGGGGTAAAACAAAGTAGGTGATAACTATCATGGATTTGGCAAAACTGGGGACAGTGATAGAGTCTGCACTTGTCAACAAGATAGACAAGAAAACTGGGCACGATTTTGACCAAAGAGAGCTAAGAAGGGCGAGTTACAGGGATACGAAAAACAGGGTAATGATGACCAAGTGCACGTGTCTGTAATGTTTTCTTATTCCCTGGTAAGCTTATGACATAGTTCTAATTCAACCACAAATATAACAGAGGAGCATGAGCTTATAATATGTCAGGTATTTTATTATGTTTTATTATATGCCACATTAAGTCTGTATTTGTGGCCAAAAACATAAAATAGCACTGCTTTTAGACACAGCAAGATTATATACTCCTACAGGAAAAGAGCTTTGGAAAGTTCATCTAATCTTCTTTGTTTTCCAATTTGAAGCAGAGATGAATAACTGAAAGCTTTCAATGCGGACATCAGTGAGGACATTTCTCCAGGACCTTTGCCTGAAAGACTTACCTGGGATTCCTAGAGTTTTAATTATTCATTCTTAGTAGGCCATAGGGGTCAGCCTGTATAGAGAATCTGAAAACCAGAACAAGATTAGAAGGTGGTATCAGACTACTGTATATAGCAGAGTTTCCACAGTCAAACATAAGGCTTGAAATCCAAGCTTAACTAATTACTATGTGAACTTTGGCCAATTACTCAAGCACTATATTAGTCAGGACCTAACTGGGATTCAGATGCCACATGAATATTTAAGCAGAATGACTTTAATGCAGAATTTGCACAGGTGATGAACCAGCTTAGAAGCCTAATAGAAGATAGCAATTCTGACATTAGCAATAGCACGAGCCACCACTCCCTTAGACCAGAGGGAAAAGAGGGAGGGAGTGGTGATGCTACAGCTAGAAGACTAGGATTATTTCAGGAGCTGGCTCCATGGCAGATCTCATTGTCAGAAGCTGAAACCAAAGAAGAGATGTAGACGCTGCAAGGGACACAGACAGAAACAAGGGGGTAGAAAGATCTGCCTCCCTTCTATTGGCTACCCCAATCTCTCTTCAGTGTCTGCAAATGACCAAATCAAGCCAGAAATTCACTGACACAGAAGCCTGGAGAACACAGGCTGAAGGTGTCAGCTGTCCTGCAATATAGAGCTCAGCTCAATGTGGGCACGTGATCCTGAGGTTGTTATTCTTAAAACCGTCATTGTCAAGAAATATTTAAAATGTAGTCAGTGGTATGCTGATAAATGTTTAACAATTGACTTTCCTTGGGGAGAGCCCTGACTTGTGTAGCTGGTTCCTATGGTGTGGATACTTTCATCATGTCTAATTTCCAACTGCCTATGTGAAGGCACTGAACATGGCACTGTGAAGATTGGCTCATACAAGTGGGTATAAGTTGGCTCTAGAACAACACTGAAAGTAGGCATATAAAGAAAATAGCAGAAATACTCTACAGATCCAGAAGAAAAAAAAAATGCCACTACTAGTGGTTGAAAATTGCAGGGAAATAGGGTTTGGGGCTCTCTTTAACAAAAACTACTAAAATTTGGACTATCCCCTTTTGAGTCCATATATTCTTCACAATTGGGGCCACATTCACTAGATACCTGGTAATTCTTTACAGATATTTTTTACGAACTCTGTATTGCACAGCCTTGATGGTTCATGTGTTTGCTATCCAGAGAGGAATCCCAAACTTCTATATTGTTTTGGAGCCAGGTTGTAATCCCTTGTCTATATAACTTTTCCTGACATTGGAGAGGTGACTCTCAATAGGAATTGTTTTGCATCTCATTTTTGATGCTATCTTGATGCTTCCTCTTTTCCTTCCTTCAGTTTATATCAGACTGTTTCTCCCTACATGTCTCATTACCTTTGTCATCTTGTCATTGAACAAAGCAAGGGGAAACTAACATAGCTCTTCAGAGTGTTTATGCTTGGGTTTCTGATTTCTGACTCTATGGTTATGTGAAAGCCCTACAGCCATCAATAGACTAGTCAATTCTTCTAAGGAGCAATCCACAGACTTGTTGAATCACTATTGCTTTCGACAATTTAGGAGGCAATCTCTTGGGCACACATCAATCCTTGTACCTTAGTGTGGGATTGGCAAGTCTGAAAACATGCTAGAGAATGCACACCTGGTATCTGGAAATACAAATATTCTAATATATGGTCAAATTTATATGAGTAAAATATCCTTAGCAAAATGTGTCTCTTTTATTTTCTCTGTTTTACATATTGTGTTGGAATCAATCAAGAGTTAGCCCATTTATTTATTTGCACTTTTAAAAATATTGAAGAATATATGCAAAGTTCAGTTCAAGGACCAGAGGATGTAATGGTGAAAAGAAAGTAATTCTCATTCTCATTATGCCTTCAAGATGTCCTTAGTCTAGTAGAATAGAAGATACTAAGAACTGACAATTATATTCAATAGTATTGGCATTAAGGAGGGGTAAGCCTCAGGTGCTCTAGGAGCACTAAGAAAAGGTAGCCTGGGAGATCACCCAGGAGAAGAAATGACTAAGTAAAGATCCAAAATATGTGTAAATGATAGCAAGAATGGAGGAAAGACTATTTCAGGTAAAGCTAATAGATTGTGCAAAAGGCAGACATGAAAGAGAATCAGAGGGGGACTTCCACTTCTGGCTAGGTGCTAGATATACTTCCTACCTGAAACAACCAAAAAACCTGGAAAAATATATGAAATTATGATTTGCGAGACACTGGCCCTCAAGCAACAAAGGACAGTGATCCCTGAGAAATGGGAAACAAATGAGAAAAACTATGCAATTGCCTCAGTTTATGGTCTTGAACCATTTTAGCAAAGGGAGGGGAAAACAAGGCAGAGACACGTAGACTAGATATTGAGGAGTAACAGTTGAGGGTCCAGGGCTGCTAATGTGGTTTGAGTTCACTGGAAAGTGTACTAGAGAGGAGAGTGATGCCCAGAAAGAAAGAACTACAGAGATATGCAGAGTGTCTCCTTGAGGAAGCAGCAGAGTACTGGTTAGCACATGTGTGTAAAAAAACTAACCAAGGCCAGGAATATCACTACCTAAATAAATTACAGGGAGCAGTACTGACTGCTCCAACAGAGCCAAAAACATGCAGACTGGAAAGCCTTTTATTTCATGGAGCATTATTTAGAATACTCAGAAGAATCTTGCATTAGTAGTGGGAAATAGTTATCTCTACACTAAATTCCATTCTGGCCACTATCAACAAATCTTAAAAACAAGCTCTAAAGGACCAAATTATGTCCAAGTAACTTTATCTCTTCTGAAGAAAACTGAAGAATATTTATAGGAACATAAAAATATCCAGCAGCCAATAAAGCAAAATCCACAATGTCTTGCACCCAAACAAATACTAATCAAGCATAATGCAGGAAAATATGATGCATAATGGGGAGAAAAATCAATGAATCAAAACTGATGCCAAACAGAAACAAGTGTTAGACTGGGAACACAAATAGTCATAATAATTATATTCCATATAAGCTAAAACTTAAACATAAAAATATATTTTTAAAACTATTTAAACTAGATTTCTAGATATGAAAACTAAAATGCATGAAATGAAAAATACACTGGATAAGAAGTGGCAGAAATAAGATAAGACATCATGATAAAAGTGGTTATTGAACAATTGGACAGGTTTACATGGCTTAATACAGTGCAATTGGAGTCCCTAACAGAGCAGACTGGGGGAGGTATTTAAAGAAAATGGGCGAAAACTCTTCAAACTTGGTAAAACCTATAAACCACAGACCCAAGAAATTCAACAAACTAGAAGCACAAGAAAAATAAAGAAAAGTACACATGCATCATAGTCAAATTGCTCAAAAGCAATGTAAAGAGAAAAGTTTCGTAGCAGGCAGAGACAACAAAGAGGAACAAGGAAAAGAATGAGAGCTAATTTATCTTCAAAAACACTGCAGAGGAGAATGAAGCAATATTGTTTAAAGTATAAAAAGAAATAAAAAACTGTCAGCCTAGAATTTTATATCCAATGAAAATAGCTTTCAAAACTGAAGGCAAATACTTTTTCAGACATACAAAAGCTAAGAGAATTCAACACCAACTGACTCTCAATATAATAAATGTTAAAGAGATTTCTTCAAGCAGAAGAGAAATAATAGCAGATTAAATATGGATCTCTGCAAAAAATGAAGAACACTAGAAATGGTAACTACATGGTAAAGAGAAAAAATTTTTTAAAAATGTTAATATATGTTTTAAATTGTCTGCTCAAATTAAAATAATAATATGGTATTTAAAATACAAACACACACACACACATGTCCACACACATATATGTAAAATGCTAGACAACAATATCCCAAGGTCAGGAGGGATAAAATGGAAGTATGCCACTGTAAGGTTATTTTATTATATGTTAAGTGGTACAATATCACTTGAAAGTAGGAAGTTATAAGTTAAATATATATGTGTGTATATATATACATATAGTATATTCTAAAGAAATAATTAAAATCACAAAATCAAGAGTTGTAGCCATGAATTAACCAAAAAACCTAATAATAGAAAATAATACAAAAAAAGACCAAAACAGAACAAGGAACAGATAAGGCAAACAGAATTCGAATAGCAAGATGATAAAATTAAACTTATCAATGATCACATTAAGTGTGAATAGGGTAAATATCCCAATTAAAAGGTGGAGATTATCAGATTTTATTTTTATATAAAAGAATGTATCAACTATATGCTTCTTAAAAGGAATACACTTTAAATATAAAAACTCAAATCGATGAAAAACAAAAGGATGATAAAACATATATAATGCTAATTCTAGTCCAGAAAAATGGAATGTCTATATTATATCAGACGAAGTCAATTTTTAATTTTTCTTTTTTGAGACAGGGTCTTGCTCTGTTGCTCTGAAGTGTGTGGGTCACTGCAGCCTTGAACTCTTGGGCTCAAGTGATCCTCCCACCTCAGCTTCCCAAGTAGCTAGGACAAAAGGCAAGAGCCACCACGCTCTGCTATTTTTTTATTTATTAGAAACAGGGTCTCACTATGTTGCCCAGGCTGGTCTTAAACTCCCAGGCTCAAGTGATCCTCCCACCTTGGCCTCCCAAAGTTCTGAGATTACAAGCATGAGCCACTGCACCTGGCCTAGAGAAAGTCGATTTTATAGCACTGAATATTATCATAGACCAAGGAGTCACTCTTAATGATGACTGTATTAATTCATCAAGAGCATATAATCATCCTAAATCTTTTTAGAATTTCCAAGAAAAAAAGCAAATCTACAGTTTATTGTCAAAGATTTCAACATCCTCTCTTAATATTTAATAGACCGATAGAAACCTAAGTAAGGATACAGAAGATTTGAATAACACTATCAACTAACTAATCTAATTGTCATTTATAGAACATTACACCCAACAACAGCAGAATACATATTATTTTGAAGCAAACAGAGAGCACTTATAGATCATACTCTAGATCATAAAATATCTTAATACACTGAAAAGAATTTAGTATACACACTGTAATAGAATTTAATTAGATATAATTAACATACAAGTTTCTGAGAAATTCTCAAATATATGAAAACCAAATAAAATATTTATTAATAACTCTTGGGCTAAAGACAGCAAAAGAGAAAATAAAGTATTTTTTACAAATAAAAACTGAAAACACAACAGTGCTTATGGAAAATGTATAGCACTACATGCCTTTGTTAGTAAAAAAGAAAATATTCCCAATCAATTATCTCAGTTTCTATTTTAAGAAATCAGAAAAATAGAAGCAAGTTAATTCCAAATAAGTGTAAAAAAGGAAATAATTTAAAAAAACAGAAATAAGTGAAATAGAAAACAGAAAAAAAAAAAAAACAGAGGAAATCAATGCAGCCAAATGACATATTTAAAAAGAGAGAAAGAGATCAGTATATTGATATAACTGTGGCCAGCCTGTTCAGGAAAATAAGAGAGAACACAAATTAACAATATCACAAATGAGAGTGCTGGTGTCACTGAAGTTTCTACAGATATTAAAAGGATAATAAGAAAATATTTTATAATCTTATGAATTAATTTAACAACTTAGATGACATGGCTGGATTCCATAAAAGACAAATTACTTGAGCACATTCAAGAAAAAGTAAATAACATAAATTGCCTTATATCATTTAAAAACAATTGGATGTGTAGTTAAATACATCTTTTCTCTCCTTTCTCTCATTCTTCCCTTGAGGAATATCCCAGTCTCGGGTGGCTTCAATGATAAATTCTACCAAATATTTGAAGATAAAATAATACAAATTCTATGTAAGCTCTTCCAGAAAACTGAAGAAATCCTTACCAACTAATTCCATGAGGACAGTATTGCTCTGATACTCAAACCAGACAAAAATATTACAAGAAGATAACACTACAGATTAGTATTTCTCATCTTCGCAAATAAAAAATGTTTTAAAGAAAATTTCAGTAGATCAACACAACAATATATAAAAATAATAGTATATCATGATCAAGTGAGGATGTATGCCAAGAATGCAAGGTCTGGTTAACATTCAAATATTAATCAATGCAATTTGCCATAAACTAAAAAACAGAAGAGCAACTGATTATCTCAGTAAATTCTGGGGAAAAAAGAATATGGGAAATTAAGAGAAAAGAAAATGAGAAATTCCTGATTTTAAAAAACACAACAACAACTCTCAGAAAACCAGAAATAGAAAGAAACTTCCTCAATATGATAATGGACATTTAAAAAACAAACAAACAAATACATAGGTAGCATCACACAAAATAGTGCAAGACTGAATATTTTATTGAAAACCAGACAAGAATGGTTGCTCTCCAACTTTCTACTCAATATTTAATTGGAGGTAACATATAGTATAATAAGGCAAGAAAAATAAATAAAATGTCCCCAGACTGGAAAGAAACATGAAATTTTCTTTACTTACAGATAACATGATTGTCTATGTAGAAAATCTGGTAGAACCTTCAAAATCACTCTTAGAACCCATATTTGAGTTGAGCAAGGCTGCATAATACAAGATCAATGTACAAAAGCCAATCATGTTTCAATAAAACACAAAAAATATGAAATTGAAATTTTTAAAAATACCATTCACATTGTTTAAAAATATAAAATATTTAGGGATAAATCTGACAAAAATGTACAGGCATATACACTAAAATTATGACATTGCTGACAGACATCAGAGACAACTTAAATACATTGTGATATATATAGCGTTTATGAGTCAGAACCATTACCCCAGTAGTGTTTTACTTTGGTGTGGGAGGAGTAGAAATTGAAAGTCTTCTTCTGAATGTATGGGTATGCATAGATTTTAAAATAGCTAAAATAACTTTGAAAAAGAACAAATTTGAAGGACTAGTATGACCAGATTTCAAGAGTTATAAAACTATATAAACAGAGTGTGGTATCAATATGAAGCTAGAGAAATCAGTTTATGAAACAGAAATAAAGCCACACGTATATGGACAACTAATTTAAAACAAAGTTGCCAAAGGCAATTCAATGAGGAAGGAATACTCTTTCATAAATGATGCTGGCACAATTAGATATCCATATATAAAAGCGAACTTCAATACATACCTCACAGAGATATGAAAATTAAATCAAAATGGATCATAGACCTAAATGTAAAATCTAAAATAATAAAATACAGAAGGAAACTTTTGTGACCTTGGGTTAGGAAATAATTTTTTAAATAGGACACCAAAAGAACAATCTACAAAATTTAAAAAAAAAAAAAAAAACTAGTGTTGTAGACTGAGAGTTTTTGCCTCTCAAAATTCATCTGTAGAATCCTTAACCCTCAGTGTGGCTGTATTTGGAGATGAGACTTATATGGAAGTAATTTAGTTTAAATGAGATTGTAAGGGTGCAACACTGATCCAATAGGATTGGTGTCTTTATTAGAAGAGACGCCAGAGCACTCTCTCACTCCTTCTCCCTGCCTCCGCCCCCTGCCATACACAGACATTCACTGAGGAATGGCCCTGAGACCACACAGGGATATTGTGGACATCTGCAACCCAAGAGGACAGCCTTCACCCTGCACCTACTCTACTACCACCTCGATCTTGGACTTCTGACCTCCAGAACTGTGAGAAAAATTCTGTTGGATAAACCTCTCAGTCTGTGGTATTTTGTTACAGTAACCCCAGCCGACTAAGATACTTGATAATTCAGTCTTCATCAAAATTAAAAACTGCTCTTCACAAGGCACTGCTAAGAAAATGAAAGATAAGTTACAGAATGAGAAAAAAATATTTTCTAATTGTACATCTAATAAAAAACTGGTATCTAGAATATGTGAAGAATTCCTACAACTGAATTATATGACATAAACAACCTAATAAGTAAATGGACAAAACATTTGAAAAGATACTTCACCAGAAAGAGATAGGTGGCAAATAAGTGCATGAAATACAATTCATCATTAGAGAAATGCAAATGAAATACACAATATGATATCAATACACTACTATCAGAATAGGTAATTTTTTTTTTTTTTTTTTTTTTTTTTTTTGAGACAGAGTTTTGCTCTGTCGCCCAGGCTGGAGTGCAGTGGCATGATGTCGGCTCACTACAAGCTCTGCCTCCCGGGTTCACGCTATTCTCCTGCCTCAGCCTCCCAAGTAGCTGGGACTACAGGCACCTGCTACCAAGCCCGGCTAATGTTTTTTTTTTTTTTTTTAGTAGAGACAGGGTTTCGCTGTGTTAGCCAGGATGCTCTTGATCTCCTGACCTCGTGATCCGCCTGCCTCGGCCTCCCAAACTACTGGGATTACTGGCGTGAGCCACCGCGCCCTGCCCAGAATATGTAAAATTTTAAAAAATGATGGACTCTATCAGATGTTCACTTGGCAAGGATGTGGAGGAACTAGAAATCTCAAAAAACTACTGCTAGGAATGAAAAATGGTACAACCACTCTGGAAAACAGTTCGGCAGTTTCTTGAAACATCAAACACATAAGATGAGATAATACTGGAGTGGGGCGGGCCCCTAATCCAACATGACTGGTGTCTTTATAAAGAAGAAAAAATGTGGGCCAGGCGTGGTGGCTCATGCCTGCAATCCCAACACTTTGAGAGGCGGAGGCGGGCGCATCACGAAGTCAGGAGTGAGAGATGAACCTGGCCAACATGGGGAAACCCCGTCTCTACTAAAAATACAAAAATTAGCTGGGCATGGTGGTGGGCTCCTGTAATTCCAGCTACTGGGGAAGCTGAAGCAAGAGAATTGTTTGAACCCGGGAGGCGGAGGTTGCTGTGAGCTGAGATCGCGCCATTGTACTCCAGCCTGGGCAACAAGAGCGAATCTCTGTCTCAAAAAAAAAAAAAAAAAAAAAAAAAAAAGGAAAAATGTGGACACACACAGAGGGAGAAAGGCAATTGAAAATGAAGGTAGCGATGGGGACGATCCTTCTACAGGCCAAAAAATGGCTAAGATTGCAAGTAAACTATAACAAGCCAGAAAAGAGGCAAGAACAGATTCTCACTCATAGCCTTCAGAAGGAATCAATCCTCCTGACACCTTGATCTTTAAACTTTTAGCCTCCAAAACTGAGACAATGTATTTCTGTTCTTTAACCCAGAAAAAAAATGAACATAAATCTATATACATCTACCATATGATCCAGTGATTCCACTCCTAGATGTTGAGTCAAGAGAAATGAAAGAATGTGTCCATACAGAGACGTGTAAACAAATGATCCTAAGCAGCCTCATCTGTAATTTCCCAGAAGTGGAAGCAACTGGGGAATGGATTAATAAATAATAGTATATCTATACAAGGGAATACTATCAGCAATAAAAACGGATGATACACTGATAATACAAAATAACATGGATGAATCCAAAACTAATTATGCTGAGTGAAAGGAGCCAGACAACGAAGGTGTGCAAATGCATAATTTATATAAAACTCTAGGAAACTCAAACTAATCTATAGTGACAATGAGCAGACCAGTGGTTTCTCGGTGTGGGGAAGAAGGACAGGCAGGGGGCAAGAATATGGAACAGGAGGAGACTTTTCAGGATAATTGGTATGTTCACTCTCTGTGGTGGTTTCACAGGGGTATACAGATGTCAAAACTTATCAAATTGTCTGTTTTAAACAGGTATACTTTATTATAAATTATACCTCAATAAAGCTGTTCTCAAAGAGAGGCACAGAGAGAGAAAGAGGATTGGATGAACTGCAAGTCAAGCTGTTTAGCTGAGCATATGCTGCAGAAGAGAAATAGCTGAAGGGGAATTGGGGCCAGGAAGTGAAAAGTCCTTGCAAGCTGTGAGGAGAAGTTTGCACTTATACTGCTAAAAACAAAAGAAGTCTTGTAACATTTAAAAGCATGTGTGTGGCTGGGCGCGGTGGCTCATGCCTGTAATCCCAGCACTTTGGGAGGCCAAGGCGGGCAGATCACGAGGTCAGGAGATCAAGACCATCCTGGCCAACATGGTGAAACCCCATCTGTATTAAAAATAAAAAAAAGTAGCCGAGCATGGTGGCGTGCGCCTGTAGTCCCAGCTACTTGGGAGGCTGAGGCAGGAGAATTGCTTGAACCTGGGAGGCAGAGGCTGCAGTGAGCCGAGATCGCACCACTGCACTCCAGCCTGGGTGATAGAGCAAGACTCGGTCTCAAAACAAAGAAAAAAAGAAGTATGTGTGTGTGTGTTTCTGTAATGTTAATTCGTTTCTGTTAATGTTCATATACTTTTTAGCAAAACTACCAAGCCAAACCAAACAATAATAAATGACCCTTTTGAAAATACTTATATTCTAAACACTCACCAGAGTTGGCCTGAGTCTTCCTCATTTCAGACCATCCTCAAATGCCCTGGTCTCACCATAGCACACTGATGAAGATGGACATGCTCAGTGGGTTCCTCCCATAATGAGAGGTATTTCTGGGGATATTCATGGAAGATGTTCTCTTCATAATCCGTTTTCTACAGAGACAGCTAAATCAGTTTGGTTTTTCCTGGCCTGTTTTCACTTACCAGTGGAAAGACCTTCAGCTTTTAAGAACTCAGCAGTGGTTTTAAAATCCTGAGCTCTGTCAATTTTGCGTAACAGTGGGCTGACCAAAATCTCTTTTTGGAAACAGCTTTCTCCTATGTGAAAGGGGCTAATAACACAGGCCTCGTAGTGTTGTAGTGAGGATATTAAGCTTCCACATATGTAAAGCCCCCAGCGGAGAAACTCAGACATAGTTGAGGTTAATTCCCTCTAGTTGGCTTTTCATCTCTTCCCATCTTCCTCTTTCTTAGAAATATTTCCACCAGATGATGAGATCATAATATCACATTTTCTTCCTCAGTTACAAATTTAGTTTGGTGTAAATCCATGATCCATTCATAGGAAGCATTGTTTAAATTTAACAAAAATGCATAAAACTGAGGATGTCATTATGAGAAAGACAGATTCAAACCTGGCCTGGGTAGAAGTTTTTGGCCTGGATTTTAATCAACACAACCAGTGTTTTCAAGTCAAGGCCAAATTCTTGTGACACATAATACAAAATTTATGAACTTACTGAAACTGATTTATAAGCTGATAAAGGATAATATAACCCTACAGAGCTGGTTGCAAAATAACCAGAGGGTAAAACTGAAGTTTTATTAAAATGACCTCAATCTTTTTATCTCATACCTGTGCTGGATAGTCACTTTAGTAGGATCTGTAAGCACCAGATGCTTCCACCCCATGTTTCTAATGCATGATGTACTAGGTTTAGAAGAAAATCATGCGAGAAAGTGGGGCTCATATCAAAATGAATTCAAATAACTTTTATTAAGTGTCTTCTCTGTGCCAGGCTCTAGGACACATAGATGTGGAAAACACATTCCCTATTAAGGGGCCTTCAGTATAATGAAGAAGACACAAATGTCAAGAAAGAAAGGAGCTAAGGTACAGGTACTGAATGAGCATGAAAGTGTGGGCAGGGGAAGCAAGCTCATGTTTACGCTTCAACAATAAGCAAATTTTCTGACCTCAAGATTCATTCATCCATTCATTCAGCAAATTCTGAATTTCTTCTGTACACCAGGCATAGTTCTGACCTTAAGTTTCATCCATTCATTCATTCAGCAAATATTGAATTTCTTCTGTATACCAGGCTTAGTTCCGACCTCAGGATTCATTCATTCATTCATTCAGCAAATATCAAATTTCTGCTGTACACCAGGCATAGTTCTAGGCACTAAACAGTAGGAGCCTATTTTTTTTCACTTGAATTGACTCATTACATGTTTACTTTTTGTTCTCCTCAATTAAACCAAGTTTCTGCAGGACAGAGACTCTCTCTTCTTCCCCAGCAATAAAATACGTATTTTTGTTACTGTTCAATATTTACTGAAATTATATAAGATCAATTCTGATAAACTTTTTTTTGAAGAAAAAGAGAATAAAAAAGGAAGCTGTTCAGGTGGTGATGGAAAATATTTTTCAAACTTTGCTGCAGGTGGTCCTTTAGTCTTTCCACCATCCTCTGGGTGGACACGTTCGTCATTGCTAGTGCTGCAAGGAATATGACTTTTGTATATCTTCAATATGTAGGCTTCTACCCAAAGACTTTGGCCAAATATATTAAGAGTCTACTATAGGAAATGGGGTGGGGTTTGGGTAGGATCTAGTGGTTTATTAGAAGTTGAACACTAAATAGCAATATTCACACATCTTTTAAATTCCCAGTTCAGAAATATTTCTGAAACTGTGAATCTGGTCACACCAGTATCTCTGAGCACATCTTGGCATCTGCCACAATAAGAAAAAAATCATGGGGTGAGAAACAGATCTTTGTTAGAAATCTCGTTTAGGCTGTGTCCTCTGCTAGTGATGTTGCGTATGTCACCCTGTTCTGCCACAACAATCCTCTGATGTGTGATTTTTTTCATGCTTTCAGATTAGAAATTTGAAATTAAAAAAAAAAAAAAACAGAAAATTGCACAAGGCCTGCAGTAGAAAAATTAGGGTTTATGGCCAAGTCTGGTTTACTTCAGAGCCCACAAGCTTCCACGACCCCACACAAGGTTCAGAAAAATCTCCTCACCCAGTCTTCTTTGTAAAGGAAATCTGGACAACTGGCCACCCAAACTCTGCTCAATCTCTTCCCTTATCTGGGTTGTTACAGGCCAAGGGGGCACTGTGCAGACCGTAACAGAGTAACTCTAATTCTGAGCTTCCAAAAGTCTAAGTGTTTACATTCTACCCTCAGGATTATTTATTATTATGTAATATTTAAGTTCATTTAACACTTATTTTTACTTAAATAACTTTGTTCCAAAAAGGCATTTTATGTCATTACCAGAAGCAATAATAGTGACTAAGAGCACATACTGGGTTCAAATCCCATGTCCATTACTTACTAGCTATGTGATCTCAGGTAACTTACTTTGCCTCTCTATGCCTCAGTTTCCTCATCTGTAAAAGGAATAATAATAGCACCCAACTAAAAGGATTGCCATGAAGATTAGATCCAAACACAACAAACACATCAGTGCCCTGTATATGATGAACATTCAAGAACTGTTACCTATTGTTATCATTAGTACATTAGTGGAAAACCAAAATTGCCTTCTCTAAATGAAAGGTAATCATGTAAGTCAAGACTATACAAATAAGCCATTATTATTAAATTCTGGCCAGACGGTGGTGATCTCAAAGGCTGCAGATCTCAGGCTTAGTCCAGTTTTGTTAAAAGGCATTATTAGTAAGTGTGTGATGATATTCACATCTAGCACCAAATTGAGTCTTTCTCTGTGTTATAGTCAGAAGGATTAAAGACAATTGAAAGGGAAGTAGTTATCTGTACATGATTCCATAGTGTTTAATTTCTTGCCTAGGCACCAGCTGAAAACTAAAGGACTGCCAGCTTGATGTGAACCACATGTTTAGAAAGCTGTATTAGGAAGAACTTCAGTGCCCACAATCAAGTGGTCTTCTGTCTTAGTTCAGGCTACTACAACAAAAATACCATACACTGTGTATCTTCAACAACAAACATTTATTTCTCACAGTTCTGGAGGCTGGGAAGTCTGAGATCATGGTTCCAGCATGGTTGGGTTCTAGTAAGAGCCCTCTTCCTGGTTTGTAGACCTTCTTGTATCCTCACATGGTGGAAAGCAGAGAGAAGAAGGAAGCTCTCTCTCGTCTCTTTTCTTATTAGGGCACTAATCTGATTCACGAGGACCCCACCTCATTACCTAATTACCTCCCCAACACATTATCTCCTAACATCATCATATTGGGCTTTGGAATTTCAGGATATGAACTTTGGGAGACACACACATTTGGTCCATAACAGCTCCTTTGTCTCTTTGCTGGTCCAGCATATGCTCCTGAGATTAAACTGTCATTGCCATGTGTCCATCCTGAAAGATCTTGACAGCTGTTGGATATGTACTCTGTAGTGCATATCCTAAAAGGTAGGGATAACATCTTAGACACAGAGTTCTCCCACACTTGATCCAGATTCATATAGGAGGTGGCCCTTATTATAGGTAGAACAAATGTTGATGCAAGGAGGGAAGAAGCCTTGCATGACAACAAGGATGTGTCCAAAGAGTCAGGGTCGGCGGGAAAGTGGGCCTGCTCTAAAGGGAATCAAACTGTTGAAATATACATGCAAATAGGGTCTGGTGTCCATTTTAAGTTACAATAATGAGTGTCAGGACACTAATGATTCCTGCCAGCACACGCTTCATCCAGGAACTCATGGAAGGAAGCACCAGCTAGAATTGGAAAGACTGCAGGCTGAGTCTATCAGCAAGTCTGAAATCAACAACAGCTGACATTCCAAGGATCCACAGAGGATTGAGGAACTGGAGGAAAAGAAACCTTAGTAATGGCTATGAAGGGAAAAAAGCCATTAACCTTCCTGTTTCCTCTTCTCATTCACACATTAAACACAAAACAAACAAAAATAAGACAGTGAGCACCTACTATGTGGATAGCTCTCTATTAATCACTGCACTAGACAGAAAGGCTTATGACTCTAAAGTCTAACGGTTTAGATTAGATTGTACAAATAACTGTACAAATAACTCTGGTCCAATATATGAAATAGTAAAGTTAATAAAACAATATAAATCAGCTATAAAGGAGATTTACATAATGGAGAAGACATTTCCAACCATTGCACCTGTATCTTTAAGAATAACACTCAGGCAATAAAAGCAGGAAGAAAGGACAGAATAGAGTGGGATGTGGAAACCAATGCATACAGGAAGCACAGGCATGTTCCAGGAATGGTTAGTAGTCCAGTAAGGCTAGAATCTGGCAGAAAGCTTAACAAAGTGAATGCAATGGGTTGGAGCCAGTTAATGCAGAGGCTCTGAATGACAAACTAAAGAGTGTTGGGTGCCAAAGGCAAATTCTATCTTTCCCTAAACTTTGCTGAGCAGTGTGGTCTGTGGGACAACAGGGAGACTTCTGGGCTGCCTGTTGCAATGTGCCACGAACTCTACCGTCACCACCAGCTCCAGACAGAAGCTTACGTGCAGGGCATTCATTGCACCGATTCATTGCCTGCACCCTCGCCACACTCAGGTGTTTGGAGATCACAGGTGTTTCTGCTGGAGAATTGGAAGCCAAATACAGCTCTGAGGGCTCAAATGGTTCGGTTTGGTGAATCAAGGCGCCCTTCCCCGCAGCCAGAGGTAGGGGCTTGCTGATTGGAGTAGAGGTTGGGAGTGACTCGCTGAGAGCCTCTGAGATCTCTATTGACGGCATGGCTGAGTTTCCCTGCTCTGCAGTGAAACGTTGTTGTGCATGTTTCTCTCTTCTCGTATTTGCCCAGACCCACATGATAAACACTGGGATGAGATGCCCCCTTGCCAAGTGACGAGGCAGTGGCAGCAGCTGTGGCTCTCTCATCAGCAAGGTAATGAGAATTCATTTCCATTTTATCACTTCTGGCACGTCTGGTTTTTCCCCTCTGCGTTATCTTATTATTACGGCTGAAATTGATTGTCACCACAGAGTGGGCGTCTAAATCCTATCCCTTTATGCTCCCTCCAGCTCCGCTGAGCCCTTTCCTCTCAACTGTCTCTCTCTGCTCAACATCTTTCCCCTGACCCCTTCCTTCTGCCGTGGTACATTAACAGGAGAGAAAAACTCATTTGAAACAATATGATGTGACTCGGTAGTCTGTGTGCTCCTCACCGCGAGGCAAGGCTGGGGCAGGAAAGCAGCCCCTGGTTTGTGTGCTCTGTCATGAGGCAGAGCTTCCTCATCCTGCCAGTTTATTTAACTGCTCTCTGGAGTCCTTCCTGTCCCAAGAGATGAGGGAGTGGAGGGAGGGCCCTGAGAAGGTTCCCACACTGGGTCAACAAAGAAGGTGCCTGATCGGGCAAATCCCAGGTGGTTGGGGAAGGCAGGCAGAGAAGAGGAGGAAAAGTGGCAGACACTATGTGGGGCATTATCTTGTTGTGTTTCATTGTCTGCGAGCGTGTGCTGGACAAATTGGCTTCTGGAGGTGCTGTGTAGTGTAAGACGGGATTCCCACTGAACCTTGAAGCCTCGCTTCTCTGAGCTCTGTTACAATTTCTTGAGCCTTGCCTTCAGGTATGCACTGTGAACTAGGAAGGGCCAGGTGGGGGTGGTTGGGGAAAGGAGCCTATCACATATCCTGGCCAGGTGCAGTGGTTCACACCTATAATCCTAGTACTTTAGGAGGCTGAGGCAGGTGTATTGCTTAAACCCAGGAGTTCCAGGCAGCCTGGGCAACATGACAAAACCCCACCTTTACAAAAAAAAAATACAAAAAAATTAGCGAAGTATGGTGGTGCATGCCTGTAGTCCCAGCTACCCTTTAGGCTGAGGTCGGAGGATCACCTGAGCCTGGGGAGTTTGAGGCTGCAGTGAGCCATGATAGCGCCACTGCACTCCAGCCTGGGCGATAGAGTGAGACTCTGCCTCAAAAACAAACAAACAAACCCAAAGATTAACATCCTCCTTGGAGAGAGAGATGGAGTGAAGAGGCAACCCAAATGGAGTATGAAGTTAAAGGAGGGAGATTTAAATTTAGTGGGTACCACCATGGATCAGACATGATAGTAGGTACTTATTGCTTGGTGGACCAGAGATTATTCCAACTCAGCTATCTCTGAGCACTGGACTTGTGGTCTTTCTATTTGACCAACACTGCTGGGACCCTGGCCAGATGCAGAAGCAGCCACCATCCCAATTAGCTTAAGCTGAAGGGACATGTACTTGCATTTATTTATAATTTGTATTAATTTGACAGGAGCTGTAAGCTTTGTGTAATTCCTAGAATATAGTGAAATTTTTACTTGCAACTGACACACAGAAATGCTCCTAATTTTCAAACCCTGGATAAGAATGAATAGGTGAAAAGTCATTCTCTCTGGCCTGGTAAATTTTAAAAATAAACCTTCAAGGTTGGGGTTTTAAATCTTTACGTTTTGCCCCTTGTGAAAATGGACAGTCGGACTTTTACTTTTCAAAAGAAAGCTGGTCCCAATGGGAAGTGTTTGAGTTTAGGATGTGTTAGCAGGAAGGATTTTTCAGCAGGGCTTACCTCGTGCAATATAAACCTGTTAATCTTTTTGATCCCTAGTATGGATTAGACCAGACTTCACAAACCCTGGTGTGTCGGTTTGGATGTTGTGGGATGGTGTAACTGCATTTCACCATGCAAGAGAACAATGAGTTTGCACCTTCCAAAGCCCAAGCTGCCTACAGAGCTGCTAAAACTGTTTGGCTCACTGCTCCTTTCTCTTTCCCACCCTACATCTCTCAGGAGACTGTACTTGTCTTCGCCTATGAGATCCGCTTTGCATATGTACTGAGAAATGTGTGGGTCCTGGGCCAGAAATATGTGAAGAATCCAGCCTTTGGGCTTCAGAAAGTCTGCAGCTCAGACTCTAGCCCTTTCTTGCCTCTACACCTCAAGCTCATTATTGGCTTCTCACTGCCCCCGCCCCGACCATTGTGTCTCCTTTGCATTCCTGATTCTCTTTGGGTATCCTACCAGGCCCTGAATCTGCCCAACTGCCTGGACGGACTTGCCTTCCTATTGCCCCACTTCCCACTTCCTCAGCCTAAGCTCAACAGTCTTATGATATTAGCCCCTGACCAGCTTTATGGAACTTCTGGGCTTGCAGTAGAATGGAGATTTTGGCTGCGTTTAGCTCTGTTTTACGAACCTGCCAAAACAAATATTGGTTGAATGAACGAAAATATGATTGAATGAATGTCCCCTCCTCTGATGATTCCCCTTACCTGCGCCTGTATGTCCAATTCCAGATGTCACTTCAGGGCCTGGAAAACTTGCCCATTCAGAGTGAGGTGGGCGCTGGATGACTGCTGAGTCTGCTCTCTCCATGTAGTGAGAACTTTGAAACTTTGCTCATCTGTGTTTCCTATATCATGGAAGCATGAGCTTCCAAATGCAGCCTTGGAGAAATGAGAAACTACTTTTTTTTTTTTTTTTTTTTGGTTGGCAGCAAGACCTTTCTTCTCCCTGAACCCCAGGAAAAGAAGGATTTAATGTTTCTTAACTTCATAAATCTGGCCTCATTCTACTTGAATCACTGAAACCTGATTCAGATGTATTTTGTGAAACTACTAAAGGCTGCTACTCAGGCTCCCAAACCACATCAACAGAGACACTCAGGGGCCCCTTCGGCAGGCTGGAGCTCTTGGAGAAGGCAAGAGAAGACACGGTCTCCTGAAAGAGATCCTGGTGGGATTGAGTAGGAGAAAGATATTGGTGCCCTGAAGGGCTGGGATCCAATCCTGGATCTGCCTTCTTTTAGCGATGTGAGAGTCTGGGTAAATTACCAAATCTTTTGGATCATCCATTCTCTCAACCGAATGTTGTGATGCACATCCCTGCCTCTAACCTTGTTGAGTAAAGATTAAATGGCCTGGCAGATGGAAACATTTCTAGAATAATGCCTGACATTCAAGACAGGTTCATTCTCTCCTGATACCTCCCAGAGCTGTTATATTTAGTTCTGCAGAGACTTCAACAGATGTAAACTCTCTGGTCCAATACTTCAAATTTTGAGCTTTCTTTTCCCCCAATTCCCTACAACCCATATGTCAGAATTATAGACTCCAGATTCTTTTATATTCCCTGCCCTCTTGGCACTGGCATCAGCATCTTCTGCCATTTCGATTGCCATATAACTCTTCAGTTAAAGAAGTGCATTTTAAAAATCCCAATGCATCTGATGAGTTCAAGTTTATTGCTCACCAAGTTTCAAAAAATTTGGCTTCAAGGAAGAGTTAATTTATACTTCAAGCTATGCTAGACCCTTATATCAAAAATAGCCTGATCCCAAATTTCATACATTGGAATATATAATGACACCATACATCAAATGTAAGATCCAGTTTCTACTGCCAAATTCCCTGACACACTGCAAATTTTCACAATTTCTCGGTTCTTAGAGAAGATTCCATCTACTGGAGGGCTCGGAGTTGGACCAGGGTATATGGAGTCAGATCTCATGACATGGTTCTGGAGATGTCACATCCAATTGCCATTTTAAGAACAGACTAAGTGGGCTCTTACTGCCAAGACAACTTGTCAGGATCACTCACCTGACTCTTCCCTGCACTTCGATTGGAGTCATGACTCTTACTCTTAACCTTGCATACCACCCCATTTCCATCTCTCTGACTCTGCAGTCCATTGCACCTATTAATGTGACCTCTCTTGGCACTGGTATCACATTTTCACAACTTGTTCTCCTAGAAATTTCACTTAACCCCATTTGCTCCTCACTTCACCTTAACTTGCATGATCCTTGACTTTTTTCTCCCCGTATCCCGTTTCTCAGATATGCTCGTCTCTAGGAAGCCTTCCCTACATCCTCAAAGCCAATTTGAGTGATTTCATGACATTCTTTCCTGGTCTGGGCTTTGTAATTGAGGAGTTTATATTTGTTTTTATCTACTACCAGACTGGGAGATCTTGCGTTGTTTTCTTGGCACTGGGTGCATGGCTGGACGCAGAAGTTGAATGAGTGAATAAGCAGTGAAACTACCAGCTACTTTTATTGTAATTTGTTCTCAGTTCAATTGTCAGGATGATAGAATATATGCTGCACTCAGAGCCCATCCTCTCAGTGAACTGACTACAACATGCTTTATTCCCTAAGTCAATGATTCTCAATTAAAAAAAAAAATTAATTGGCACATAATAATTGCACATATTTATGGGATGCAGTATAATGTTCCAATACTTTCATACAGTGTATAATGGTCAAATCAGGGTAATTAGCATATCCATCACTTCAAACAATTCTCATTTCTTCTTCATGTTGGGAACATTCAAAATCCTCTCTGCTAGCTATTTGAAAATATATAATAGATTGTTGTTAATTCTAGTCAGCCTACAGTGCTGTATGACACCAGAATGTATTCCTCCTGTCTAGCTATAATTTTGTACTCCTTAACCTCTGTGAAACCTGAACCCTCTGTCCTTAAATTTTGGCAAGTGTCAGAATCACCTGGTGGGCTTGTTAAAGAACAGATTGCTGGGCCCCAGCCCTAGAGTTTGATTCTGCAGCTCTAGGGTGGGGCCAGATAATTTGCTTTTCTAACAAGTTCTATGAGAATGCTGATGCTGCTGGTCCTGGGACCACCCTTAATAACCTGTTCTCTAAAATGTATCTGCACATGGTATGTATCTTCCTTGATAATGCCTCTTCCACTTTATCATGCTCTCTGGTTTCCAAGGTCTTACAAATCATTGCTCCATTTGATTGATGTAGTGACTATTGCTGTAATGGAAAGAGGAACTTGAAGACCACTGCCAGGTATTTACCCCAAGCTTGGGAAACCTTTCCTCTCATGCGCTTGAAGTAGAAAGGTTGAGAAAACAGATACAGTATGACCTTGAGAATGAAACACAATAAACAGAAAAACAAAAGAGAAAGAAGGAAAGAAAAAGAAGAAAGAGGAAGGAAGGAACTCAGTATCTAGATGGCAATTATGACACAGTGTTTGGCTTTTCCTACCTTCCTTTCAAAATCAATATGACAAAAACCTAAATCACAACATCCTAAGGCGCTAAGACAGTAATCAGAAAATGGTCACACTACAGCAGAAGTTACTCCTGTTTACAGTACCAGAGCACAGATTAGTTCAAAAATTCCTGCTTATGCCCAGTCCATTTAAACAGCCACACAGCCAGTGACACGAGAGGTAAGCCACGGTTTGCACCTACTCTTCCTGGAACCGCAGTCTCAGATAACCTGGTATCTGTGCCAGCAAACAGGAGCCCTGGAAGTCACACTCCCACCATGTCATCATCCTCCACATAAAGTTGCCATTACCAGGTCTACCTCTATGTCCAGTTGGTATGAAAGACATAGGGTGTTCACGGGAATAGGCAAGGGCACATTGCCCTGCATAGGTCAGGACAGAGGAAAGGAGAGCAGCAGGAGTAGGGAGCTGTGGAATGTAACTTTATACACCTTGTTTTGCAAATGAACAGATGGAGATGGCTGCAGATTGCCCTGCCTTACTCCAATAGTACTGTTAGATTAATGTCTCTAAGATTTTAGTAGTCTGTTTAGGTGACACACACATATGCTCGTACTTGTACTTGCAAGGACATTCAGGAAATCCTTAGATTGACAGGAAAAATGGATCAAAATGAATAAATGCACACTGTTATTGGAAAGCTCCAGATCTAAAGAGATCTCTCTTTAATGAAAACAGGTAAACTGAAACAAAATAAAATTTAGGCAAAGATTCTGTAACATTACGAGGGTAAATGTCCTGAAAAATTTGGAGCAAAATCGTATTTATAAAAAAATTATGTAAAACTTTTTAAGAATGCATTTGTTGGTGCTTTTGATAAAGGCCAAAAATCATGAATTCTGTGATAGCAGCATGAAGATGGATTTGGTTGAGATACAATTTGCAAGAAAAAAGAAGTTTACAGGAAGGTTTTAAATAGTAAGTGAAAATTTTAAAAATATAATTAAAAGATATATTGAAGTGTAGAACTGTAAAGAATAAAATTAACACAGTAGAAAATTAAAGCAGTAATGTAGATGATAAACTAGAGATTTAAGAATGAAGGGGGGAAATAACAAAAACTAAAAACACATAAAAGAAAATAAATGGCTGTAGGACTAAACAGTAAACATATTTATGTTTATTTCATTAATTTATTTTTTTCTTAGATTGTATGTGCCGAAAGTTAGAAATCCTTTGTATGTTGTTCACTATTGTTTTTCGAGCATCTACTACTCACTTACTATTTTTTTAAAGAAATGTTAAGAATGACAGGATATAAATAGTTACATATTAATGAATGACATCCTCAGGAAGGACCCAGAACAACTGAGCAAAAGTAATCACCAAAAAGCTAGCAGAAGAAAATATTATTAAACAAAAAACTGCTTCATGGTCTAAAATTACTGAAAAACAAAATAAGAAAATTTAAAGCATCAGTTAAAAAATATTGCAAGGATAAAGCAGTGAAATATTATTTTTAAAAAGAAAAAATAAAACCAGCCTTTGACTTTTGTTTATAGCCATGTCAGCTGATAATAAATATCTAGTAAACTTTAAGAGAGAAATTGTTGCTATTGAAGAATTCTGTTCCCAGCTAACATTTCTTTTCATGTGTGATTACAAGAAGAAGCTATTTTCAGATATGTATGGGTCCAGAAAATACTTCATATATTAAAAAAAAAAAATGCTGTAAGGCCTCCATCAGCTAGCTGTGAGATGAATCAAAAATAAAAATAGTGCAGTGGTTTTTTGATTCCATTTCATTTTTTCAAAGAAAATATTTATTTGTTTTTTCTAAATTACCAATTTCTACAATTACCTTTATGAATTTCTTAACTTTTTTATTATGTATATTTTTTAACTTCTTTAGTTGAAAGTGTGACATTCATTTAATTTTTGTCATGTTTTTGGTAGTAATGAAAATCTTTGAAGCCGTGAACTTATCCCTGTCTATAGGTTTCAGTGAACTCCATACATTTTAATATGTAATTATTTCATTATTGATACACTCTTAATATTCAGGAATTGTAGGTCTTTATTGCCTATGCAGATTCAAGAAAACAAGTTAAAAACTAGTTGAGTACATGTTGTTGTTTAATAGCTTTTTTGGAAAAACAGACTTCTTGTTTGTGTACTTTTAGGTTGATGCAACATGGAACAGAAGGTACAGAGCTTTCCCATAGCCCCTCTGCCCCTACACAAGCACCATCCCCCTCACGCTCAACATTTCCCACCACAATGGAACATTCGTTACAACTGATGAAACCACATTGACTTTTCATTCTCACACAAAATCTGTAGTTTACATTAGGGTTCATTCTCAGCATTGTACTCTGGCTTTGTTTTTAAGTACTATTTTCTTTTATTGTGGTCTCAGATGATTCTGTATATATATTTTTAGCTTTAAAGTCATCTTTGGGGCAGGGTACGGTGGCTCATTCCTATAATCCTAGCACTTTGGGAGGCCGAGGTCAGGAGATTGAGACCAGCCTGGCTAACATGGGGAAACTCCTGAGGTAAGGAGTTCGAGACCACCCTGGCCAACATGGGGAAACCCCATCTCTACTAAAGATACAAAAATTAGGCGTGGTGGTGCATGCCTGTAATCCCAGCTACTTGGGAGGCTGAGGCAGGAGAACTGCTTGAACCTGGGAAGCAGAGGTTTCAGTGAGCCCAGATCGTGCCACTGTACCCCAGCCTGGGCGACAGAACAAGACTTCGTCTCAAAATAATAATAATTATAGTAATAATAATAATAAAGCCATCTTTATAATGCCATATATGAACCTTTTAAATAAAATTTAAAAGTGTGCTTGATGGTCACGGCCATTCTAGGTTCACATCATAATATATCCATGACCAGAAAGAAAAGAGTTGACGTGTGAAGAAAGCAAAGACAGAAATGATAAAATCTTCCTTGATTGTAGTGGCTCTGTTTCTCATTGTTGTCCATGAGAAATTATCTAAACACCTCTGAAATCATTCTGATTAGCCTCTCTGGAGGAAAACAGATGTAAGTGCCAATAAAAATGGATTAAGGGATCTAAGTACAATATCTAAGCACAGGCTGTTTCTGCCCTCAATGGTCACTACAATACGCCAGTAGATGAGGTCATCTGTTTTTACCACGTGTGCAGGGTTTCTCCGTTTTCTCAATTTTATAGGTATTCTGTTTAATCTGATATTCACAGATAAGTCATCTTATTAACATTCTTCATAACACACTTATTTTTTAATAACTCCTGTAAATCTTCATTAAGTTTTAAGTTATCTGTTTCTATGGGATTCGCCTGTGGTAGTGGAGAAAGGTGGGGAAAATAGAGGATAGCTACAGGGTTTGCTGCCCCTCTTAAAGTCTAAACACTCCTGTCTTGGAAAAGCTATGCCTCACACATTTCCCAGAGTCACACCATGTGAGTCTTTGCCAGAGACAACTTCAAGTCAGCTTCATTGAAAAATGCACTCTTGTAAGATATGTGTTATATGCCCTTTAAGCTCTTGGAACTGTACCACCCACCATCACTGCTATTCCAGGTCCCCCCCAACCACACACTTTTTTTGCAGAGCTTGGGATTCTCACATCTTCCCCTTGATAGTTTGACACTATCAGCTCCCTTATGTGAAGCCTCCTTCCTCTAGAGGGGTTGAGTGTGAACTCTACTAATGATTGAGCCTGCCATTTTGGAACAGGACTGCCTTATGCTGCGGAGCTAGTTCCCCTTTCACTGGAAGAACCCAGGATAAATGCTTCACGTTCCTGTGATGGGCACCAGATAGGGTCTGAGAAGGGCTAAGCCTGCCTGAAAGACCTAGAGGTCCTACTATGACTTATATAGGCTTACCTACACTTGCTCTGATTTCTTCCTTGCTAGATTTTTTGGGGAACAGAGAAGCTGAATCTCTTCTCTATCTCTCACTCTCTCTAAACCCCTTTCAACTTTAACTTATTTAAATTTGCTTCACAAAAGGTAGAGTGTCATAGAAACTCAAGATGTTTCTAATAAGGTCTTTGAAAGCAGAGTAAGCTTGCACAAATATCTGCCCAAACAGAAGGCTACAGCATAGAGACTAAACATGCCTGGTAACTTCCAGAATGTGCTGGACTTTCTTTCTGGCACATCAAAGCCTACAAAGGCTCTCTGTCATATTAACCTGATATGACACCTGCTGCCAACACCAGGGACTTTGATGACACTGATCTAGCAAGACTACTAATTATTTAGGAGATGGGCTGTATCCCACATTTACAGAGTATTAGAGCTGAAATGGGGGAATCTGTATGTTTTAAGGAAGAGGACTATAATCTAGTATGTTCTAGCAAGATTTCTTCTATAACATACAACCACACACAGGCATAAATAAAATGCTTTAGGTTTGAAGTATGGTGAAATACTTTAGAGGTAGCATGATATACAAAAAGTATTCATTAAGAAGTTTGAATATTGGCTCTTCTACATATGATCTTGGTGATCTTGAACTATTTACATAATCTGATGGGGGTCACATTTTTTACCCTTACAGTATACATAAAAATACATTTTTGGTGGCTGTGAAGATTAGAAATGCATGCATAAATTATCTAGCACCAGAGGAGACTACCATGCTATTGGCACTTGTCAGATGTCCAATAATGGTAGGTCATGTTGTGCCCAAATGGAAGTGAAGTCCTAGTGCATGTCAAACAATATTCATGTTGAATCTTTGGTGCTATTGTTTCCCTTCCAGATCTAGCACTTATATTTAAGCACAACTACACCTTAAAATTATGACTTTAAAATTTGTTTAAGCAAAGTGTAGAGACAAGTTTTGAAGACAAATGTCATGCTTTTTCTTTCTTAATTTTCATTCTTTGGCCAGGTTTATGCATCTTTTTATGGCTACCTGGGGCCTTAAGAAGGTCTTAATAAAATATATAGAAGAAAATATGCGTGTGTCCTGAGCTCTGCTGTTTTGCTCAACCAGCATCCATTTATTCTTCTATTAATAACAGTTCCCTGGTTTTCTTCAGGGAATTAATTTTCTCACTTTCTTATTCTAGGATGTTCGTGTAGCAGGCAAGGGGTTAGCACATGTGATTCCTCTGGCCAATTAAAGTCTTTCAGTTCCCTGGCATTTGTTCATGGATAGACTTATTAGCTGGTCCAAACTGATGAGATTCAACACAGGACTTTGGTCAAAAGTGTTGGGAGCACTGTGAGGATGAGGAGAGTCTATCACTGCTGGATTGAGCATGGAACTAACATAGAAGGGGAAAAAAGAAAGATAAGCAAGTAAAAGTATAAGACTGCATTCTATTAATAATAGCATGATTTGAGATGCTGGATCTAGCCATGCTTGATTTTTCGTATTTTTTTTTCTATGTTGAGTTGGGGTTTTATCAACTTTGAACTGGTGGATCCAGGTTTCATGTAGCCTGAGGCTCATACAATTTGGGATGTGCTTTTTAAGAAATGAGTACAAAATTATAAAAAGAAGAAGAGATAGAAAGTAATTATTTATTAAGAAATTGAAAATAAATAACAAGTAATAATTGTAAAGGACTGACAGATGTCACAGACCTTACAAAAACTAAATATAAAAAATATACTTTTAAATTAATATTTTATATAATGCTTTTTATTGCAAATTCATTTGACTTGTCCTGAGACACTGTTTTGGTATCATTTTATTCTAAAGATGGAATAGAATTGACATATCATCTGGTAGTTGATCACAATTTTTGTTTTAAATTTTTTATAGTCCAGAATTTTTTTTTTGAGACTTACAAACCATTACTGGTAAGGACATTATTGTTAAAATGTAGATTATTGTCAAACTTGAGAAAACTGTCAGGATTCTGTCACATACAAACTATAAGATTTTAGGGAATTTCAAGTTTTCCTATATAATAAATCATCTGAAATATTTTTTCAATTGCTGCAAATCACTATCCATTTTGTCCTAACTATTGTTGACATTCTAATTATAATGGTATAATATAAGTTTTATATTATTTTGTCCATGTCAGTATTTCATGTCATATTAACAAGAAAATTGTTTATTTTCCAATGTGTTCAAATGATTATTTTTGTTAATTGAATTATCAAGCAATCACAAAATTTATTTCTGATGAATTTATAAATTTATATGCTATATTATTAAGTATGTTCTTGACAAGAGCAAACTTTTGCTTTGACTAAGTATGGAAAAGAGCCTCATTTCAACCATGGCTTTATATATATGATGATTGGAAGAATTTTCCACAGAGTAGCTTCTGATTCTCTATATATCTAACCATGTTTCTCTGTCTTTACCATATATTTTGGTATTGAACACTTTGGGATTATATTTTAATATAATCCCTGGTCCCACAACTTTCTGCCATAATATTGGGTGAGTCAACATAGTGAACAGGAGAGGGGTTCCCAGAAGCCATTCCTATTAGGAGCTGGCTAACAGTCACCTGACTATAGACATAACCACAGATCACGTAAATATATCTCATTAAACTCAACCTAAATTTAGCTGACTCCCAACATGCCTGCAGCCACTCCAGTGCTATACAACAAGAGAGAAAGTATTGTGGAGGGTGGCATCAAGTAGAACTATGATAGTTTTAATTGATTGTGGTTAGATTGTTTAATTTTACAAATTTTTAAAAAATATATAATCAAGTTAAAGCATCACAGGCCCCCTCCTGTGATGGGGTTTCAGAAGTGACTCATGCAGGTGAGGATGCTGAAATTTATCCTTCATTAACTTCACTTAAAATTTACCTTTGCTGACATAGTATATAACTTGGGCACTCTGGGAAACTATTTGAGTTTTTGAGCCATGTTGACTCATGTTGATCAAAAACCAGAAAAACCTTTTGCTCTCTAACTGGGAGAGCTCAGGAAAAATCCAGAGCAATGACACTGTGAACATGAGGCACGGTCAATGTCTGTAATGTCCTGATGGCCTCATGACTCCTTAAACATTGATGCAATAATTTTTGACTTTTGTGAGGTTGTAATGGAGGAAATATCTCCCTACCTCAAATCAAAGACTGCTTAATGCTGTTTCTTTGACAGCAGCCCTAAGAGTCATTTTTTTGGGAAAGCAAGAGAATTTCCTTCTTTGTCAACTTCAAAAGATTAGGCTTCCTTGTCTAAATATCCCTGATATCCCATTATTGTCCTTCCAGACCCTGGATTGTGTTCTTAGGGACTGAGTGACTTACATCTGCCACCCTGAAAATTAATAAAAGACCTTGGATCATATAAGATCAAGGCTAATAACAGGGGATTTAAAGGAGCTTTTTCCTAGGTCAGAGTAGGTCACATGCCAAGAGAGATTTATGCTGGTTTAACCAGTGAAGAGAAATTGAGGATTAGATTTTCAATTTGAGAAGTCAAACAAAGCTGGGGGAATTTAATTGGCCATTCGACATGTGCTTCATTGGTTACCAGCAATCTCTAGATCTGTCTGTTTTGTGGAAATATGGAGAGGGAGTGAATCTTGATATCCCAATTCACCTAATCAGATTATCATCCTTGTCTGAATGCATACTGACAGGTGGAGGACAGACCTGTAACTGGAGTGCATTTAGTCAGGGCTCCAAGTCTTCCCACTGGCTTGTTCTCCAAATGGCTCTTTGGATAAGTTAATGAGCATAGAGTTGAAAGGCTGGAGGTCTGCATATGGCAGGGCCCTGGCATCGGCTTGGCATGGTTCTGTAGAGGAACCTTGTCAGTGCAATCACCTGTAGCAGAGGCATAGAAATCACCATCTGCCCAAGCCTCACTCAGTTCACTGGGAAAGATTAGAAGATATGACTTCTGGAGTCCCAGATGGATCCTTCAACACTCAGGTGCAAAGCTGCTTCCAGAGAAACTGCAGGAGACATGGAGCAGATGGGCCCTGGACCTACCACTACAGTTTCCTGGCTTAAGCATTCTAATTATTGCCTTGTTCTGCCTTGAGTATAAACCAAGTTAGAACAAACTTCAGCATCAAACAGACCTAAGTTCAATTTTTCTAGTGATGGGAGTTTAGGCAACTTACTTAATCACTATCAGCCTAATTTCCTCATCTCAAAAATGGAGGATTACAAGTATGCTCTTATTTGTATTGTTCTGAGGATTAAGTATGGTAAAGTGGATGAATGTGTCATTTACTAGGCTGGGCTTAGAGTGGCACTCAGAAAATGTTTCTTTGTGGAATCATATTACTCATATCCATTAGTACTTGGAGGAAAATAGGCCTGACTCACTTTCTGAGCCTGTTCATGACAAACATCCTATAATCCATGGTAACACTATGCTAAATATTAAAATATTTTCTACTTTTAAAGAATGTGAAGGCAGTCTTTGTAGGGATCTGATTCAACGTTCCATCTTCAATCAGTTTCATGAGATGAGACTAAGAGATATCAGAGCCTCTCTCAAACCCAGCCATGATGCAACATTGACTGACATTTGTAAGATTAGAATCATTTACAAAGCTGATAACACAGGGCTTCCAGCAGTTTGTTCCTTGGGCAACTGATTTCATGTATTCATAGTCCTAAAAATGAGTTGCTGTGGAATACCAGTAGAGAAAAATGGGGCCAGTTCTTTGGGCTGGGCACAGAACACTAGAGGAGTCTACATAAGAGCCATCCCTCCTAGGGTAGCCCCTAGTATTATGCTATTTAATTAGAAAACTCATTATTTGGAATAAAAGTACTCCCTAAAGTGGGTTAAACATGTCAATCATTTTAACTTTTAATCTCATTCTTTTAATTGGGATGATACCTTAAGATCCATTTACTCACAAAAGTCAGCCTATTCCCTCTTTTTTTTTTTTTTTTTTTGATGGAGTCTTGCTCTGTTGCCCAGGCTGGAGTGCAGTGGTACTGTCTCCTCTCACCACAATCCCTGCCTCCTGGTTTCAAACGATTCTCCTGTGTCAGCCTCCTGAGTGGCTGGGATTACAGGCACATATCATCACACCCAGCCAATTTTTCTATTTTCAGTAGAGATGGGGTTTCACCATGTTGGCCAGGCTGGTCTTGAACTCCTGACCTCAGGTGATCTACCTACCTGGGCCTCCTAGAGTGCTGGGATTACAGGCGTGAGCCACTGCTCCCAGCCAGAAGTCAGACTATTCTTACTCAAACCTCATACCTTTGCTGTTTTTACCTGAATTGAGTTTAAGTCAGTTACCCTTAACAAATATTTGCTAAGCACACACTGTATTCCAGATAATATGCTAAGAAAGAATGGTAAAATGAAAACTAAGAACTTGGCCTTTTACTCAAGGAAATACCCACTTCATATCTAGTTTGTGACAGATTGAAATAATTAATTGTGATACAATGAAGTAAGTGCCAGAGTAGAAGTATTTTATTAATAATTTATTAGGAATGTTTCTAAAATCTGAGATTATTCAATGTTTCTCCATGATAGAGTTGGATAAACTTCTGGAGGAGACATGTTTTCTGTTTTTCTTTTTAAAGTAAATAGCAGTTACCTGTAATCCCATCACTTTGGGAGGCCAAGGTGGGAGGATCACTTAAGGTCAGGAGTTCAAGACCAGCCTGGCCAACACGGCAAAAACCCCATCTCTACTAAAAATACAAAAATTAGCTGGGCGCGGAGGCGGGTGCCTGTAATCCCAGCTACTCGGGAGGCTGAGGCAGGAGAATCGCTTGAGCCTGGGAGACGGAGGTTGCAGTGAGCTGAGACTGTGCCACTGCACTCCAGCGTGGGTGACAGAGCGAGATCCTATCTCCAAAAAAAAAAAGGTAAATAGAAGTTTTCCATGGGAGTAGAGGATGGTTATTAGCAGGGTTTTCGTGATTGATAAGGTATTGCAGCAAAAGAGAAGAAACAAACCAAGTTTTTGTGTTTACCTGATTGATGAGGGTACAATAGGGATGAGAGTGATAAAGCTAGGGAATGCTGCAGAAGAAATGGAGAGAGAATTTGGAGCTGCACAGAGAGCGGGGTGCCAGTTGGGTTGGACATCAGCACAGAGATCAGGGCAAAAGACAGACAGTTTTTCATGAACTGTAGTAAGGTAATATTTCAAGCCAGGTGTTTTTCTTTGGAGCCAGAAAAACGTGAATTTGAGTTTCCAGTCCATTTTATGGAATACCAAGCTGCTTTAAAGCCTCAGGCTAAATGTGAATCACAAAACCATCCTCATAGTTTTGCTATGAGGATGCAATAAGGTAGTTAACACAAAGTGTGCTGTACCTTATCTGGCACATAGCAAGAACTTGTCACATCAAAGCCATCCTTCAACATAAGCTGGCAGAAGGAGACATATTTCAGGAGTTCCCTGGAAGGGTTGCAGGGGGATCCATGACATGTAATGTGTATTTGCACTTGTCTGAGGAGATGGAGCACACTTTTTATTACATTCTCCAAAGTCTGTCACTCAAAGAAAAGATAAGTACTAATTCCAAAGAGTGCAAAGAAAAGACAGCAAAGAATGAATGTTGAAGGATCTCAACATTTTAAAAGCAGGACGAGGAGCAGGAAAGCTATGAGAACACAAAGACAATTCATCAGCATTGTCAGTTCTGCTTTCAGGTGATGGATATATGCCTACAAATCACTGTGTGTAATAGACAGAAATCTGGCCCCATGACCTTCACCCCTGGTATGAATATGTCATGTTACATGGCAAAAAAAAAGACTTTGCAGACACAATTAAGGAGGGATTTATCTTGGATTTTGTGGATGGGCTGAAAGTCCTTACATAGCTCCTAAAGCAGAATTTTCTTCCAGCTGAGGTCAGAAGAGGAAATCAGGGAGACAGAGCGAAAGGAGAGAATAGAGAGATTCCAAGCAAAATAAGAACTCTGCATGTTGTTGCTGGCTTTGAAAATGGAGCTGGCTTATGAGCCAAGGCATATGGGTGGAGCCACTAAGAAAACAACCAAGGGAATAGGGAGGACAGCCTGCAATTATCCCACAACCTGAATAAGCCTGGAAGTGGATTCTCCTCCAGTACCCTCTAGATAAGAGCCCTGCTTGACCAACAGCTTGATTTTGGCTTTGTGAGAACTTAAGCAGAGAACCCAGTTGAATCCAGTCAAGTCACACTGTGAGTGGGCATTTGACTCACAGAAACTATGAGAGAATATATATATGTATTTTTAGACACAGTATCTCACTCTGCCCAGGCTGCAGTGAAGTGGCCCGATCACGGCTCACTGCAACCTTGACCTCCTGAGCTCAAGCAATCCTTCTCTTTCAGCCTCTCGAGCAGCTGGGACTACAGGTGCATGCCACCATGCGAGGCTAATTTATTTTTATTATTTTTTAGAAATGGGGTCTCACTAGGTTGCCCAAGTTGGTCTCAAACTCCTGGTATCAAGTGATCCTCTCACCTTGGCCTCCTAAATTGCTGGGATTACAGATGTGAGTCACCATACCTGGCCAATTTGTGTTGTTTTAAGCAGCCACTTTTGAGGTTCAGCAGTAACAGAAAACTGATACACTCCAGCATGCAAAATTGTGCAACAAAAACTGCAGGGACCAAGAGGAAAACACTCAAAAACTTGACACTGACATATAAACAAAGAAATTGAGAGAAATCTAATAAAAATGGTAGCAGTTTTACATATATGAAGTGATTAAGAAACACATAAATACTGCAATAAATACTGCAATAAATACAGCATTTTACCTTGAAAAAGTCCTGAAGTTTGCTTGTGGAAGAAGGTGTCAGAAGGATTCCAGCTCATGAGTTACTGTGAAGTGGTGGAAGGATGATTATCTGATGTCAGGCAACACCAGGTGTGGGTGACTGTGGCTCATAACGTGTGATGAACTGAGGTCACTGGTAGATGTTTAAGGTGTACATATGTGTGTGTGACTCAGTACAGTTTTCAGTGTTCACTGAACACTTTAAATGTGAACAAAATCATGCATAAGCAAATGGAAAATTTGAATTAGGCTCAAATTACTCATTGATATGTCAATTATATTGGGACTAATTCCTATTTTCAAAATAAATGTTATAGCAGAACTGACTCTATAGGAATAATGGCAACGAAAAACTCTACACAACTGGGTGGCAGCCCATGCCAAACATATGTCAATCTTTTTGACAACTAGACTAGCTGGATTGTTGTAGGTATGAGGAGATAATGCCACTCTAAGCAAGACCCTGTGCAGTCACAGGCAACTCAGCAAGTCTATTGTAGCAACAGACTTCTGAAAGTCAGCAACAGCAAAATATTTAATCAGCATATCTGAGTTTCTCAAAAGGCAGGCAATATGAAACCAAACCCTTTTGGGGATGTCTGCTTCAATACTGTGAGTCAATTTCTCATTTTGCAATGACCTGGCTGGTATAAATCTCTTTGTAAATCTTTTAAACAGGGTCTCACTCTGGTGTGTTTTTAGCCCTCAAATAATTAGTATTTCTCCTTGGTTGTTTTTATGCGTGATTGCCTTTGCAGAGTCAAAAGGAAGCTTGTCGTTTGGGGAATGCACGAAGTACTGTTCTCTGGCCAAGGGCAATGATAGAGGGAAAACAATAACCCAAGAATTTAGGTTAATGAGAAAGATACAGACTAGTGTAAAATATAAATTGCAACACTGAGCTTTATTTTATAATCTCATAACCTTTATCATTTGGAAAATTCCTGTGACTTCAGTCCAAATCATTCATGGAGGCACTTGAAGCCTGGCAAATGGGGTGCTTTGTCCAAGATCAAATAGCAATTTGGTGTTATTCCCTAACATCTTTCAGTGGTAGTTACCATATACGATTTGAAAATCTTATGAAACTCCAAGAACTTTTGCACAAGAGTAGCCTCTTGTTTGTTTGTTCCTTTTCCTAGTTCTCCTTTAGAGTGGCCAAAAGAAAATATGAAGGTCCCACACTGCTTTCATGAGAATGTCTTATGATTCATTAATTCTATCATGTTTCAATCATTCATTATTGTCTTCCCTATTTCTACCTGAAATGAACAAGAAGCCAAATGTACCCTAACTTTGGCTGATATAAAAGAGGCACAGAAAACGAGAAACAAGACAGAGAATGAGGAACAGGACAACCAGACTTTTATCATTTAAATTCTCTTTATTTACAAGGAGAATTTACCATTACCTTTTAATTGGAATCAAGTCATCCCCTCAAGGAAACATATCCTGAAGTACGTTCATTCTACAACTACTTTGTTTCCAAGCACTGAACTCCTGTGTCATAAAGACCGTAGAGTCACTGTTTATTTGAAAGAAAAGTGAATGTGTGGGTGTTGTAAAAAAGAAACATAAGAGGCTGCCCCGTCGTCTTTTGTTTGGAAACTCAATTCTAGGCCCTGTGCTATCTGTGCCATAAAAAGGATCAAGTGTCCTCCCGGTCTCAAGTTCTTTCCAGAAGATGTGCCATCATTAAAAACTAAATGGTTTCCACGGCAACCTCCTCCTCCAACCCATCAATTTTTCTGGCAAAGCCATTTCATTCTGTCCCAGGAACCATATTAGAGTTAAAAATAATAATAATACCACTCAAAAAATGAAGTTAGGAAAATATCAACAGACAAAAATAAAACGAATGTGAGCCCAACAATATTTTGAGCATAATAAGATTGAGAGAACAAAACTTTCCCCAGTAGTACTGGGTTCAGGATGTTAATGAAGATTTGACATAAAGAATCACAGTATAAAAGGGGATAGAAGAATGGAAGCAGGGAAGAGCCAGCTGCAAAGAGTGAAGAGTGCACAATGGTTTGGGGACAGCCAGCTCCTTCTCCTTGCTTTTCTTTTCTTCTCTGATAAGCGTACGGTCACTGGCATTGAAACAGAATTAAACTAAAGGAGCAGATGAAGTTTCCACCGGGAAAAGTTGTCTCTTGCAGAGTTCCGAGTGGAGCTGGGAGCAGTGCCAAGGGCTCATGAAGCAATTTTGGATGGTTCTGCCAGAAAGGCAGGAATGTCTGTCCTTCCATCACTCACAGCCCTTTACAACATCTGGCATATCAGGGTATCAGGATCTTATGGTGCAAGTCAGAATTTGAAGCGGCTTGGGCAGTATCCATCTGTCTTATTCCACATGGTTACATTTGTGTTACCATCTTAACTTTAGCCAGTGTTATTTATAATAAAAGCTATTTCTTTCTTTCTCTCTCTCTCTCTCTTTAATTTTGAGACAGGATCTCATTCTGTCACCCAGGCAGGAATGCAGTGGTGCAATCATGGCTCACTGCAGGCTCAACCTCCCCAGGGCTCAAGTGATCCTCCCACCTTAGCCTCCTGAGTATCTGGGACTACCAGCATGTGTCATACCCAGCTAGTTTTTCTGTATTTCTTGTAGAGAAGGGGTGTCACCACATTGCCCAGGCTGATCTTGAACTCCTGAGCTCAAAAGATCTGCCTACAACAGCCTCTCCAAGTGCTGGGATTACAGTCATGAGGCATCGTACCCAGATGCTTTTCTTCTCTAAAGCCTTGGCTCAGAAAAGATTCATTGCTCATTTTCTGAATCCCAATCCTAATTTAGTCAGTATGTTACCACTTTCCTAATAATGGCTTTTTGTTATATTTGTGATTGCCAGTCTTACCATGTTATATAAACTCTTGGGAGGGAGGGAGGGAGGGAGGGAGGAAGGAAGAAAGGAAGGAAGGAAGGAAGGAAGGAAGGAAGGAAGGAAGGTTGTTTCTCATGTCACCTGTAGCATATACTGTAACAGATAATTTTGTGGATTCCTAGGGACTGAGTTTGTGTGCTCTGCACACACGGGTAGGAATAGGTTCTAGTGTTCAGATGAAGTTCCCGCCTGTCTTTAATCAATCCAGCAGTCAGTGGTCATGAAGAGTAGTAGCAAAAAGACATGGGCACAGGTGCTTTGATCTCTGCCAGAAACTTGATTCCTTTGCTCTGAACTCAGGAATTGTAAAGAAAGAGGATCAGATTCCTGGGGAAGATTTTCTTCCTGTGGCATTGCCAGAAAAGAAAGGTTTTAATATTCAAATGAAGAGCTTCCTTAAATAAATAAACACGTTTCTCTCTAAAAGAGAAGTAAAAGAAACAAAGAGCTGTGGGAGAAAGAAATCGAATTTTCAGGGCACAACAGAAAGCATGTGTTGACAATTTTGATAAACTATCCCCAGGATGGTATCGGTCAGGATAGGTTCGATTCTGCTGTGGTAGCAAACAACTCCAAAATGTTATGGCTTAAAACAACAACATTTATTTCCTGTCATGCTACATACCCAACTGTATTGGCTGGGGGTTCTGCTCAGCATCACCCTAATGCAAGGTCAAGGATGACAACACAGCCACTCTCTGGAACCCTGTGGGTCACTGGGGCAGAGGGAAAAGAAAGCCCTAGAGTGTTGTACACTGGCAAAGAGATGCTCCAGCCCCAAAGGGTCACATTTTCCTTCAGCACACAGCTTATTGGCTGGAACTAATCACATGATCCCATATAAATCCAGTAACTCCAGCAAGAGCTTTTTTCCCTGCTGCTTGGTAGGTAGAGACCTGGGAATTTTTGGTGAATTACAGTAATGACTATCACAAGGGTTAAACCTTCACACTTACAAGGTGTTTTCGGTTGGATTTTTTTTCAGAAGCAGCAGCTCTAAGAAGAAAACTCCCAAGTAAAAACATAGTGTTTTTTCTACTTTTCTCTGGCCACTTCCCACAACAGTGTTAACGAGTTCATGATCATTCCTGATCTGGGATTATCCCATCATTATAACCTGCCCTGTATTTCCAAATAAAAGCTACTAGGTGCCAATCTGGCCTAGGTTAATAGAATTTATAACTGTACTGCCCGAGACATGATGTGTTGAGCTACTGTACCCTGTCTAGAAGGATCCATCATCTTTATTCTGGCTAACTTGTGTCACTTTTATGCCACATTACCCATACTACTCTTAGCTTGTTCTTATTTCCTCACTTTGGAACATGGCTGACAACTACTTAAGTCAATTTGCACCTGATTCCATTGGCTGTCTGACATTACTCTCTGAGGTGGTTGACCAGTCAGTCAGAATGGATCATTCTTCCCTCTTTTTTTGAGATGGAGTTTCACTCTTGTCACCCAGGTTGGAGTGCAATGGTGCGATCTCAGCTCACTGCAACCTCCACCTCCTGGGTTCAAGTGATTCTCCTGCCTCAGCCTCCCTAGTAGCTGGGATTATAAGCACCCACCACCATGCCCAGCTGATTTTTTTGTATTATTAGTAGAGGTGGGGTTTCACCATTGATGCTCTTTTTATAAGGGTCTATCCTGTGAATTCTTTGCAAATACCTGTGAACATAGTTCTTGAATCCTGATTTATCTGATATCTCAAATAGTCAGAAATCATAATTATGACAATTGTTTCTCTAGCCCTAATATATGCTATGGCTAGAAATAGAATACTAACAACTCAAATATTTAAATGTTAAACTTTAAATTAAGAGATTAATATTTATTGAAGGAATATTCTCTTTCTTAATCAGAAGTATTCCTATAGGAAAGGCAGAATGATTTCACTTTCATATGTAAGAAGTGAGTCTTGATAAATTCAACGCACTTTGAAATGCAAATCTAATTCATTCACTAATAGTCTTTAGGGAGTACAATCGAGGCACAGTTGAAGTGCACTTAACAGAGACTCCGAGTCGCCTAATGCAAATCTATTTTTTCTGTCCACCTTAAAAACAAGACTCCATATCTGAGGTGGAAGCAATGAACCAAGATAAAAGACCACATTTTCTAACCACTTACAACGAGGTATAGCCATATTTTAGCCAAAGTATTCAGTACCCCACCTATATTCCCCTGAACTCTTCAATGTGCTTCAATAGCCAAAGATCAACACTTCTTTGCTGGCAACATCTTTTCCCAACACAGTTGAAGGCCACTGCCTGCATGTGACAAACTAGAGATTCTAGTTAACACAGTCAAGAGCAACCCTCAATTAATGACTCCCCAGAATTGGTGTACAAACACTCAGCTTTCTCACCCCTTGGGTGGGAGAATTTAAAGCTGTATATTTTGTTCCACTGCCCAGAATTTATTTGCCAATTATGCTCCAATTGTCTGCTTTGATTGCTGGCAGAATAGTAAAGCATTTTTTTTTGGCTACTTTCTGTTTACTATACAATTCCTTATTTCTCCACCAGTGTTTGCTACACCTCCCACATAAACTACTTAGAAGCACTTGAATCCCTGTCTCGGGGTCTGATTCTGGGATAAACGTGCCTAAGACAGAAATGTAAGAAGTACATGAAACTTCCAACAATTCTCATTAAAATGAAAGGCTACACCCTTTGTCATCCTTCTCTTTATCCTATGCTCTAGAACAGAGATGTAACTTTTGGAGCTCTATAAACATCTTCGGCCATCAGGATGAGGGTCACATCTGTGTAAGGAAAGAGCTGAGAAGTAGAAGAAGCCCCAAGCCGTGACAACCATTGATCCTCTTTGCTGGGTCTTGACTTCTCACCTCCAGAACCATTCCATGTGAAAGAGAACTAAAAGTCTATCTTATTCAAATCACAATTATTTCATTTCTAAAATTAACCCGAACTCATATAGAGAGAAAAAAAAAGCTTACTTCTTTCAATTGTATTTGGGGAGTCTTTTATGAGTTTGAAAATAACCACTAGAGTATGAAAGAATGGTTCATTCAGGGTCAGAATTCACCAGGCTGTGATCACATAGACAGACTCAGGCTTTATGAACTATAAAAATCTCAAAGGAACCCACCTCCTGGGACAGAGCTCAGCTCTCCCTGCATACCCAACCCACCTAGATTCCAATCCTGCCTATCCCAGATACATCCATTGCTCTTCCAGGTAGAGGGCAATGGTCTAGGTCTGGTCTCCCTGTGGAATCCTCCATTCTGGTCCATTGTTGACTTTTCTGTCTTTGCTCATGCCTTAGCATAAAAATCAGATAGTATTAGAAAAAATTATGGCACAAACATTTGTATTTCTTCTTCATGTATCTTCAGTGTTGTGCCTGTTTCTGTATTGTTATTTTCTTAGGATCAGCCCCTTGGGATAAAGTTTGTGCTTTGCATTTGTTCTGAAAACCAGTTGTAGGAGAGCAACTAATGAGAACAATGCTCTGCTGGGACCTGCACTGCCTAGAGTGTGGAAAGAGAATTGTGCATTTGTGCATGCAACCTCTGCCTGGGGAGGAAGAACCACTGCTCCTAATATGTCACCTAGGTCTCCCAGCACAAGGCTTACACAGCTCCAAAGGATAATGACCCATGGAAAGCCTATGGACCACTTCCCCATTGGACCAAATGCTCATCAGATTATCTATCCCAGCTCTTCACCTCAGGGTCCTGGACACATACACAGAGCAAGACATTCATTCACAGGACATGGGAAGTGGAAAGGGTGTTGCCTCTGAGCCAGCCCCACCAGGGCCTCAGGATAGATTTTTTTTTTTTCATTGTAGTTTTCCAGTTCTAGAAACAGGGAGCTTCTATTTCCTGAAGGGCACAGAGGTTGCCTCCAGGTCAGAGAAACCTTCTGACCAATTGTAGTTCTGGAACTTTCTGATGCTTATCCTATAGGGAATATAAACTTGTTTTTAAGAATATTCAGGATATTACAAAAGAATGAGAAAAAATAGTGTAGAAACAATTATATAAGGTCCTTACCAGGTACCTTACATATACCAAGTACTAGCCTAATTACTTTATTTGTTATTTCATCTAATGAGTTTGAAAAGAGGTGTGTATTATTATCCTCACTTCCTAGTCAGGATAGACCATAACTGCCAAGTGCGAAAACTAGGATTTGAACCAAGGTTTGCATGATCCAACACAGATGATATATTTATCCTCACTATGAATTCAGGGTCCCCAATTTGAAATTGGTCAGTACTAATTCTAATAAGAAGATATGGCTCCCAGTGTCTGATACAAGGACCCATGGAACACTTCCTAGTCCATCCTGGGATTGGGCAAATACAACAAGAACTACAAACAGGTAAAAGGTACTTGTTCCAAGCAGCTGATTAGGTTAAGGAAAACAAACAAACAAACAAACAAAAAACAGAGATGAGTTTTAGAGTTTGCGACCGAGCAGAAAACCTAAGCCTTTGAGGAAAATGTCAAGTATTCAATAGTAAAAGCCTTACTTTACTTTTAGATTACAAGGCTGTGGAAACATTTGCTTCAGTATTTTAGCCAGGTTCCTCATCTTGCCAGCCAGCTGAATTACCCAACAACTCACTTAAGCCATGAGATATACCTGCCCACTCCTGTCCTCATCTGGCTTCAGAGAGACCTTGGCTCATTATGTGGTGACTTAGATTTGTCTTGATTCCTTACCTACCAATGATAAATGTGAGCATAAGACCAATTTTAATGGTGTGACTCTAGACCAGCTATTCTGACAGGCTGAGGTATAGTATGTAGCAGGGTAATAAGCAAACTTGTCCCACGGATGTGAGGATCTTAAAGTCAAGTAACTATAGAGCTACAGTTATAGAAAGTGGACTTAGGGTCAGAAAACCTGGCAGTAACTTCTGATGTTACTATGGGCGGTTCTGTAATCTTTGACAAGTCACATAGATTTTATGATGATCATTTTTTTAAAGATATAAAAATGAGGATAGGAACAAGCCAAATACAATAATTTTTTGTGAATTAGATGAGGTGATGTCGATGGATGAGTTTTATAAACTTTGGAGCATGATATAACTGTATAGTATTATTTGTAAAATTACTAGGCATGAGTGGCTCAGTCAGTGGCAGTCCCAGGAGCCTGCAGCCAGAATCCCTTCCCGCTACTCTAGCTGGGGAAGCCAGGGTTCTGGTACTATTAGAGAGTGTGCCAAAGATGAGGTCAGAAGAATATTTCTAAATGAGGATCATGCAATCGGTATAATCTACCACAGGATCCGAACGTGCACCTAAGTCTACAAGATCCAAGAGCATTGAGAGCCAAAGACAAGGAATTGCCATGTGATTCTCGCAGAAAGCTGTTCAGCAGAAGGAAGCAATTGCATTTTTGTGTTTTCAGCAGAGTATCACATGTAGGTGACTGACTCATTTAAAGGGTGAATTGGAGTCTATATGTGGATTATTTCTATTTTGTAATGGAAAACGAAACCCAAATCAATCTGAAGCCAGAAGGTGTAAGGTAATGTCCAAAATTATATAAAGATCAGGGAAAAGATATTCAGATAATGGCAACTTTAAGTACCAAACACAGCCCTGAGTGCTGTATGAACAGGATAGTATGACAAAATCCTGCTGTTTCTGGAATGTACAATTAGGGGAATATGACAAGTCTACAAATAATCATCACGTGAAACAACAAATGTCAGAAAAAAGATGCCAAGTGCTCCAAGGAGCAGGGTGAGAAAGTCACTTTGGTGGTTTGAAGACTGATCAAAAAAGTGTCTATAAAGGAAACCACATTTGAAATGTGTTAGAATTGGACAGATATAGCTAAGGGCAAAGTGGCAAGCCCTCCAGGAAGACAGAATTATCAGGACTAAATATCAAAGCTAGGGATCTGGAAGGAAGGAGCAGCCTGACTCATCTGGTTTCTGTGGGAGAAGTGCAAGACAAGTCATGAAAGATTACTCAGGATCAGAACTTTGAAGACCAAGTTCTGAACATGGCCCGCGATTTGGCAAATATTTAGTCATTGAATGCTGAAGAGCAGGGATATCTTCAGATCACTTATCTCCAAAAATGTGTGACTATTAACATTCTTGGCAATATTACTTCCATTATTTAGATTACTTTTATTGGTCACTACTGATGGTAGCCAACCTCTAAGATGGTCTTCAGTGATCTCTTACTCCTAGTATTTATGCCCTTGTGTGAACTCTCCCATATTGTATCAGGGTTGGTCTGCATAGCCAGCAGGATATGGCAGTAGTGATGGTTTGTCACTTCTGAGTTCAGGTTATAAAAGACTTTGTACACTTTTGTACACTCGTGTGTGAGTATCTCCCTGTTCTGTTCTTCTATTTCTGTGTGTGTGTGTGTGTGTGTGTGTGTGTGTGTGTTTGCGTGTTTACATGGGTCTTTCTCATCATTTGCTTTAGAGGAAACCCTCTAAAGCCATGTATGAGCTGCCCTGCGGTGGAGCCTGTAGGTCATGAGGAACTGAGGCCTCCAGCCAACATCCAGAGAGAAACCCAGGCCTTGTGGCCACAGTCACATGAGTGATCTTGGGACAAGGTCCTTCAGGGCAGGGCAGTATTCAGATGAGGTGGCCCTGGCCAACTTCTTGACTACAACTCATGAGAGAACTTGAGCCAGAACCACCCAGTGGAGCAACTGCTGGATACCTCACCCTCAGAAACTGTGGGAGATAATAAATGATTGTTGGTTTTATCCACTACATTTTAGAATAATTTGCTACACAGCAATAGATAACTAATATACTCCATCATTCAACAAATATTTACTTATTCAGTATCTACCTGTTTCAAGAATTATATAGTTAGTTGAATAATTATTACAACTCAAGGCTTCTTGTTTTCAGATAGGATCATATTGAACTACTTTAACTTTTTTTGTTTGTTTCTTTGTTTGTTTGAGATGGAGTTTCGCTCTTTTGGCCAGGCTGGAGTGCGGTGGCGTGATCTTGGATTGCTGCAACCTCTGCCTCCCGGGTTCAAGCGATTCTCCTGCCTCAGCCTTCCGAGTAGCTGGGATTACAGGCACATGCCACCATGTCCGGTTAATTTTTGTATTTTTAGTAGACATGGGGTTTCGCCATGTTGGCCAGGCTGGTCTGGAGCTCCTGACCTCAGGTGATCCGCCCACCTCGGCCTCCCAAAGTGCAGGGATTACAGGCGTGAGCCACTGCGCCGGGCCACTCCTTTTAATTTTTAAAATAAATTATTTTCCTAGTTTCCAGCCTTCCCATGTTTTCAGCCATCTCTCATTTTGGCACATTTCCTTCCTGTATCCTACCCTCTTTCTACTGGCTAACCCCAAAGTATCCATTGCTTAAATTTAATTTCTTTTTAGAGAACTTTCCTGATATCTACAAAGAGGGACTCTCTGGAATGATTCCTTTTAGCATATACTGTATCAAATTCTCTTGCTAATTGTCATCTTCCCTGTTAGTTTATAAGCTCCATGACTGTGGTTGTCCTGTCCACTGATGTATCCCTAGTATCCAGCATAGTGCCTGGCACAAGATAGCAATCCTCATACACATTTATGTATACACACACACGCACACAGAGAGAGAGAGAGAGATAAATTCAGCAAGTGTAATGGATGGTCACAAATTATCTGGAGTGAGCCTCACCTTGCCCAGTCCTTCCAGCTATGCTTGAGAATAGAAGATATTTCTCATGCGGTTCTCTGACGTTCTGATCCATAGTAATCCAAAGATGTCTTGGTCACATAAAGGTCCAGTTTAGTGGCCTCATGGTGATATGGACAAAGACATTATCAAGAATAGAATTCTTGACTAGGAAGCATTGAAAGATAGTTTGGGAGCAAGAGATCCAACCTTAGAGGAAACAGGCAAGCCACTGATTTCACCTGGTTTGCTTTTGTTATTTTAAAGGGCAAGAGTTTCGTAAGAATGGAACTCTAGAGGAAATTTTCATAAACTGTGAGATGGCTTTCGGCACTCAATAGCACTTCATGAGTTTTTCAGGATTTCAGCATGAAAGGGAGGAGCTTTGCCCAGAGGGTCCCAATTGCCTGTAGACACATCTTTCCATGACCCTGAGGCTGCACTAGGATTTATATAGCCACACAAAACTGCTCTTAATGGATTTTCTTCCCCATCTTTAAGTTTTATTCTCCCTTAAGTATCAACATAGGTGTGGTGTTTCAAAGCAGTTTGTCCAGAAAGATAAACTTCTGTTGATGTGTTGAGCAAGTGATATTTGTATGTGCAGGGTTGTGTAGTGTGTGGCGGTGGTAAATAAACACAAGACTCATTTATATCCACTATGGTTTTAAACTGATGCAGGGGCTGAGGTGACCTCTGATTGTACTTCTTTCTTGCTGCTATGAGAGCAATGGAGGAAAAAGGAAGACAGACACCATATCTCAAGCTTGCACTCAGCCCTGAGTTATGCTAATTACCACCTAGAGTTACTGGTTAAGAAAAACACATATTGTCAAGTTGGGGCTTTGAAAGAGAAAACAATGAATGTTTCTTTGGCCTTCTCTTTTTGCCTCAACTAATTGGTTCACTTCTCTAATACAATCACTGGAAAGATAGATTTTTCTCCCCACTTTGTAGAATACACTAAAATCTATTTTTCTTTGTGTCCAATATAGCCAGCTACTCTCTAATTGTGCCTATATATGAGTAGACAGTTAAAACATTACGTTGGGAAAGAAGTTTGTTTTTGTTTCTTTTTTTTTTTCCTCACAGCATTTTGTGGAAGACTTTTTCTCTCCCCTTTTCTTTTCGTTAGGAAATGAAGCACTACTTAGAACCTTTCACATTTCAAGTAAAAGCTTTCAAAATGAAAGGAAAAAATATTTCAAACCTCGGCATTTAAAGTCCATATGGTCTCTATTCATAGTGAACAATTAACGTGTGGTTGGCAACTGTGCTATAGAAACAGACTACCCAGCTTCTACAAACGTGGGTGGATGTCTGATGGCAGATCTAACATTTACGGCCTTCGGTGCATCATTGCCAGAAAGGTGACATGAACAAGAGCTGAGCGTTGAAGGTGCTTGGATATTTTCAGCCAATGAAACAGGTGGAGGTGTACATGAAACACAGCTACGCAGGTGACATGTAAATTATGAGTATATATTAACATGTGCTGACTTAATCCCTATAATCACGTTTTGACTTTTTGAGTAATCATCAATGCAACAAGTTAGGCATCTTATTTTGAATAAAAGTAATGATATTCCAACAGTAACTCTAATTCCAAGTTAACCCATTCACTTTAACACATAAAGTGAGAGTACCAAAAGCCAGCCTAATTTACATAGGCCCTGGAAATTCAACCAGATCTAAGCTGGCCTGGAACATTTGTATGCTGGCTCCACCAACAGTCTATTCACATAAGGAACTGGGCACTCCCATGGTCATCACAATATAAAGGAAGAAAAAAATCCAAGGCACACAATACTTGCTGCAAAATAAATAAGAGTTTACTATGTGCCAGGCATTGCTTAAAGAGCTGAGGATATTGAAATAATGGATTATTCTCCCTGGCCACCCTGAAGTCACTCAGTGTAGAAACATGCAGTTATTCTTCAGTGTGTTAAGGTCTCTGATGGAGAAAAACATGAGGTAGAAGGTGAATCCAATCCCAAGGGGGTTAGGTGGGATTATGCTGGAGGTTTTAAACAGAGCCCTGAATATGAGTGGATGTAGAGAAGTAAATAATAGGGAGAAGACGTCCCTGCAAGGTTTTTCCCTTTTGTCACTCTAGGTTATCCAGTCATGTCTGTGCCTCATCCTTCATATAACAATAACTGCATCACAGGTATAGACTGAGAACTCTGTTTTCCACAGTTATATGGACTCCTGCAGACTGCTTTTGCAACCCTGAAAGAGAAAATGAGGACTTGGCTTTGTTTCTTCTTAGTCCTATGCCATAAGGCAACGTGCCTAATTTTGCCCTCTATAGGGTGAAGCGCTGTAAGAAAGGAGTCAGCTGACACAGGGACACTCACAGCAGAAGCATCTTTGCTCAGTCCAGTGGGAACCGTGGTTTGGCTGCAGTGTGGGAGGTAATGTTCATAGCATTGCTCACATGGAAACCAGCCCTGCTTTTTAATAGCTTCCTCTTGGATTTAAATTTGGTCTAGACCTTGTTATCCATTTCCAAGTGTTCACACCTGTTTTTACTCTTAGACAATGTCTTTATTCCTCCTTTATTCTGTAACCTACAAGTGCAGCCAGGCATCCCTACTCTATCACATGTCCCACCTGGGTCAGTGACATTGGCCATGGCTGCCCTAACAAATTACCACAAACTTAGTGGCTTAAAGCAAGACTCATTTATTATCTCACAGTTGTGTATGTTAGAACAGAAAGAGGACACGCTGGACTAAAATCAAGGTGTCAGCAGGGCTGTGTTCCGTACTAGAGGCTTTGGGTACAAATCCACTTCCTAACTCTTTCAGGTCGTTGGCAGAATTTAGTTCCATGTTGCAGAACTAAGGTCCCTGTTCCCTTGCTAGCTGTTGGCTCAGGGTCATTCTCAGCATCTAGAGTCTGCCTAAATCCCTGGATTATGGCCCCATCCATCTCCTAAACTGGGACTCATTGGCCCAGTCCTTCTGATGTGTCAAATCTTTCTGATCTTTTCTTTATGCTTTTTCTTTCCTGATACTCTTCTGCTGTATCTCTGTTTGCAGCCAAAGACGTTTCTATGCTTTCAAGGGTCCATGTGATTAGATTCAATTTACTCATATAATCCAGGATAATCTTCCTATTTTAAGGTCAGTAACCTTGATTTTATCTGCAGAGAACTCTTTTGCTTTGTAAAGTAACCTATTTACAAGATCAAGAGATTAGGGTATGGACACCTTTGAGAGACATTCTTATGCCTAACACATCCCCAATTTTGGAAATCAGACAGTTGGAACATCCAAGCTCCTAGGTCCTGCTGGAATTACTAAAAATGTCCTGAACAAAATGTGTATGACTTTTTCTCTGGTAATATTTCAAGTTTGCAACATGCTTTGGCAAACTATTATGAAGATGAGCAAGATATGTTTGAAAAGCCGCTAGCCTAGAGCCTGGCACAAACTCAGTTCTCAGAATATATTAATTTCCTTTTCCCATTCTTGCACTTGGCATTCCCAGAGAGAGTACCATGGTGTGACTTCGAAGTTATAAAACTGATCCTACAAGCTGCACTCACAAATCAGCCTCAAGATTATTATAGCGTGGCACAGACAGAAGAGTATAACAAATTCAAGCTGAGCATCAAGATTCTATCAATCCTATTAGTTACTTGGCTGAAAGTAATGTTTTTCTCCTTAAGTTCTGAAAACCCATATATTATCTATCTATAAGGTTATAGGATGTAAATAGTGACTTGATGGACTCAGAGAAGAAGGAAGACCCAAGTTAATTGGCTTCTTACCAAATAATACCTCCTTGCCCTTAAGTCCCACATAAATCAGATATATTAGGAGAAGAAAGAATTTCTTCTTTCCTCATCCCTAATATACCCATGTAAGCCTGGAATTCCCCTTTCTTTTGTTTTGGCCTAAGTCATACCTATTCTTAACTCTATACCTACATTTTGGAAAAATAAAACACACACAAACACTCATATACACATACCCTTTCTCTGATAGATTCTGAAATGAATACTTCTTCTGTAAAAGCTCCTTTCCTGTAGATACTACAGTTTATAGTTTATATGTTGATATCAAGTTAGAGGTTCCAGGGTCCATGTTAGAGATTCCAGATTTCTCTCCTTCATAATCTATCCCTAAACCCAGCACACAATATATGCTCAATGAATTTCAGATGATGGCATGGTTTGTTGCTGAAACTTTATGCATTCATCATTTGAACCTCCTAAATGTAATGTAAAAAATTACAATTTATTTTTTTCTAATTAACTTATATCTTAAAATCAAGATCAGGCATTTGTGCTACCATTTTCTCTTGTATTCAAAGGGCGGACATCATTCTTGATCTACATTCTACATACTACACATATTACACAGATACAGAGTCATCTGCAACACAGCCCTCAAAGCAAATCTCCAATCAAACAAAATTGGCAATGCAATAAAACCTATTTGCCAAACCTTACCCAGCATAACACCTAAGATTTTACAAGAATGGTAAATATGTATTAAAATGAATGAGTAAACTGTCAGGGCTAAGAGCGTAAGAAAACATGACTACTAAGTGGAATGTGAGATCCTAGACAGGATTTTGGAAGAGAAAGAAGGACTTAGATAACTAAAGAAATCCAAATAAAGCAGACTTCAGTAAATAATAAGGTATAATTATAATAATAATAAATGTACCATACTACAATGGTAAACATAATATAATATGTTACTAATAAGAGAAGCTGTGTGTGCGTATATGGGGATTGTCTACTGTCTTCACAATAATTCTCTAAGTCTGGAGCTCTTCAGAACTAAAAAGCTAACTTAGAAAATTTAAAAGGAAAGAAAATACATTCTGAAAAAAAAATGAGTCAGTATGAATCTAGAAGCCTTAATCAATATTGTGACTATGAAATGAAAGCAAAACTGAAATTTTTACTAATGGTTTTCATTTTGGTAATTGCCTGTGAGTATTTTCTGAACCTTCTTTTTTTTTTTTTTTTTTTTTTTTTTTTTACTTAACAACAAAAGATAAAACAATACAAAGACATTAAAATGTATTCACTATGAAAAGGGATTTGATTAGGCAGTAGTAGTCTAAAGTTAAAGTTTCTGGTGAAAAAACTATATTCGTATAGATGTTTAAATTTCCTTATGCTTTCCTATAAGTTGCATTTTTCAGTATGTATGAGCTGATAATCAATAAATGGCAACTATTGCAATGCATAAAGCATGGAACTGTATCACATATATTTTTACTCTGTTATCCTTCTTCCAGTGATTCTGGAGCACCCAACATGTGCCTGCCAAATATTCTCGTTGATGGGAATCCTTGTCCTTTAATTCAAGCACAGCTATTCACTTAGCCAAAGGTAACTGAATTTTAAACATACAGAAAGAAATAAACAAACTGAAACTACTAGGAGACAAAACATTTATATAAACTTTGAACTTGTTTTTTTTAAACTAAAAATGCAAAATGAAACTTATTTAATTTTACAACAAAAGTCCAAATTGTGGAATCTGTGCTTATTAAGGACCAAAGTAGGAAAGACACAGAAAGAAGACATCACCCCATTAGTTAACCCCACTACAGATAGTGCTGTCTTTCATTATATGGTTAGCATCTTTGTCTGAGCAGGGACATTCTAGACATAGCCTCTCAAGAGGTCCCTGAAGATAAATTGCACACAGGCTTGTGGAAGGGATCTTCACAAGCAGGTGTTAGGAAATTTTGGTGGATAAGAACCAAAACTCTGGGAAAAGGCTGTTCTTGCATTAGTCAGGGACAGTCGGAAATGCCTGAAAACTCGTGAGGAAAGTGATTCTCTTCACTTCCCTACATGCTAGAAGCTTGGATGATTCACAAAAGATTCTGATAAGCATCCAGTCATCTGGCTTCAGGTCCAAGCCAGACTTTCCTGAAGTTCCCGAGGTGCATTCATTCATGCTCATTATGTTGTAAACAAGCGTAGATGAAAGGCACTTACCAAACTGTTTTAAGAACATATCTTGGTGCTTATTGTCAGTCACTAATAAATAAACAGTGGCATTCCTTTCTTTGGATAAACGAGGGCTTTGCATCCACTAGCTCAAGCCAGGAATCTAAAGTGATCCTCATTCTTTCTATTATAGAAAGAAAAAAAAATGAGCCAAGAAATATAGGCGAGGCACCCATCCTTGAATATGGGGACATGTCCACCAGATTTGAAATTCTCTCTCGTTTACAATGCATCTGCAAGAAAAACCATGCAAGGGATTGAACTTGGGTTTTAACTTCTCTCTCACCTATGGGGCAGTATAGTCTGGCCTCATTATCACCATTAAATCAGCCACAAATCCTGTCCCCAAAGTCCCAAAATTATCTGTTTACATCCGGGGAGAAAATCACAGTGTTTTGTCAGTAGTCATAACAGAATGCTAAGCAGAGATTTGGGGCTCCCCTAGGCAAACAGGACAAGGAGAGAGGTATTGGCCTCTTGCCTACAAACACAAACGTAAATAGCATCACATGGGAGCAGCGCCGTCCTCTGGAGCTGATCACTAATTCATCCAAGGTGGCTGCAATTGTCACTCAGAAAGAAAATGGATTTCTTTTCTTCCCGTTCCTTCAGACATGATCCACATTTGACATCTGTGATCTCCTGTGTTTTAATTTTTATAAGCTGCTTGGCACTAGCAGAAATGTTAATCCTTTAAAAAGAAAACTTCAGGCTTTTTATTTCCAGCAACCCAAGTGAATAGTAATAAAACATCTTCGGAGCACAGACACTGAGCCCCAGCACTCCCACCTACCCTTGATTTTGACCTCCAGGGTTCACAATGCCATGCAAGACAGGAGGGAAAAGGTGCTGGGGCAGGGGAATGGCGGAGAAGTGGGGAGATCAATGTTCTATATCCTTCCATTGAGGAAAGAAAAGAGAAAATGATGAGAAAAGAACATTTAAGATAGAATCGCATATATTTATACATCTACGTGAGGCTCTGGAGGTACAGAAATGAATGAAGTATCATCAGTACCATACAGGAATTCAGTCTAGTGAAAGGAAGAAAAACATGCAAACCAGTGATCTCAACCTGCTTCTCAAAGTGCTATGAGATGCCAGAGAAATGGCTTAGCTTTGCCTGAGGATCTCAGGACAGGTTTTCCAGAAGACGGTCAGGTGAAGCAGGAGAGAAGGGTCTGAGAAAGGCTAGCAAGGACAAAGAAAGGCAAGATAAACACAAAAATCATGTGTTCTCACTCATATGTGAGAGCTAAAACAAAAGTGGAAGTGGAGGTAGAGAGTAGAATGTTGATTACCAGAGGCTGGGAAACGAAGCAGGGAGGGGTTGATGGAGAAAAGTTGGTTCATGGCTACAAAAGTACAATTAAATAGAAATAATAAATTCTAGCATTTGATAGTATGGTAGGAAAATTATAGTTAACCATAATTTATTGTATATTTCAAAAATAGAAGAAAAGAATTATGATGTTCCCAACACAAAAGATAAATACTAAAGATGGAGGATATCCCAATTAACCTTAGTTTGATTACTTATTGTATATATGTATCAAAATATCACATGTACCCCCAAAGTATGTACAACTAAGATATATCAATAAAAAATGTTTTGTTTTTGTTTAATTATACGTTAAGTTTTAGGGTACATGTGTACAACGTGCTGGTTATTTACATATGTATACATGTGCCACGTTGGTGTACTGCACCCAGTAATTCCTCATTTAACATTAGGTATATCTCCAAATGCTATCCCTCCCACCCTCCCCCCACCCCACAACAGGCCCCGGTGTGTGTTGTTCCCCTTCCTGTGTCCAAGTGTTCTCATTGTTCACTTCCCACCTATGAGTGAGAACATGCGGTGTTTGGTTTTTTGTCCTTGTGATAGTTTGCTGAGAATGATGGTTTCTAGCTTCATCCACATCCCTACAAAGGACATGAACTCATCGTTTTTTATGGCTGCATAGTATTCCATGGTGTATATATGCCACATTTTCTTAATCCAATCTGTCATTGTTGGACATTTGGTTTGGTTCCAAGTCTTTGCTACTGTGAATAGTGCCTCAATAAACATACGTGTGCATGTGTCTTTATAGCAACATGATTTATAATCCTTTAGGTATATACCCAGTAATCGGATTGCTGGATCAAATGGTATTTCTAGTTCTAGATCCCTGAGGAATCGCCACACTGACTTCCAAAATGGTTGAACTAGTTTACGGTCCCACCAACAGTGTAAAAGTGTTCCTATTTCTCCTCATCCTCTCCAGCACCTGTTGTTTCTTGACTTTTTAATGATCGCCATTCTAACTGGTGTGAGATGGTATCTCATTGTGGTTTTGATTTGCATTTCTCTGATGGCCAGTGATGATGAGCATTTTTTCATGTCTTTTGCCTGCATAAATGTCTTCTTTTGAGAAATGTCTGTTCATATCCTTCGCCCACTTTTTGAGGGGGTTGTTTGTTTCTTTCTTGTAAATTTGTTTGAGTTCTTTGTAGATTCTGAATATTAGCCCTTTGTCAGATGAGTAGATTGCAAAAATTTTCTCCCATTCTGTAGGTTGCCTGTTCACTCTGATGGTAGTTTCTTCTGCTGTGCAGAAGCTCTTTAGCTTAATTAGATCCCATTTGTCAATTTTGGCTTTTGTTGCCATTGCTTTTGGTGTTTTAGACATGAAGTCCTTGCCCATGCCTATGTCCTGAATGGTAATGCCTAGGTTTTCTTCTAGGGTTTTAATGGTTTTAGGTCTAACATTTAAGTCCTTAATCCATCTTGAATTAATTTTTGTAGAAGGTGTAAGGAAGGGATCCAGTTTCAGCTTTCTACATATGGCTAGCCAGTTTTCCCAGATCCTTTCCCCATTTCTCGTTTTTGTCAGCTTTGTCAAAAATCAGAAGGTTGTAGATATGCAGCATTATTTCTGAGGGTTTTGTTCTGTTCCGTTGGTCTATATCTCTTTTTTTGTACCAGTAACGTGCTGTTTTGGTTACTGTAGCCTTGTAGTATAGTTTGAAGTCTGGTAGCATGATGCCTATAGCTTTGTTCTTTTGGCTTAGGATTGACTTGGCAATGCAGGCTCTTTTTCGGTTCCATATGAACTTTAAAGTAGTTTTTTCCAATTCTGTGAAGAAAGTCATTGGTAGCTTGATGGGGATGGCACTGAGTGTATAAATTACCTTGGGCAGTATGGCCATTTTCATGATATTGATTCTTCCTACCCGTGAACATGGAATGTTCTTCCATTTATTTGTATCCTCTTTTATTTCATTGAGCAGTGGTTTGTAGTTCTCCTTGAAGAGGTCCTTCACATCCCTTGTTGGATTCCTAGGTATTTTATTCTCTTTGAAGCAACTGTGAATGGGAGTTCTCTCATGATTCGGCTCTCTGTTTGTCTGTTTTTGGTGTAGAAGAATGCTTGTGATTTTTGCACATTGATTTTGTATCCTGAGACTTTGCTGAAGTTGCTTATCAGCTTAAGGAGATTTTGGGCTGAGACGATGGAGTTTTCTAGATACACAATCATGTCATCTGCAAACAGGGACAATTTAACTTCCTCTTTTCCTAACTGAATACCCTTTATTTCCTTCTCCTGCCTGATTGCCCTGGCCAGGACTTCCAACACTATGTTGAATAGGAGTGGTGAGAGAGGGCATCCCTGTCTTGTGCCAGTTTTTAAAGGGAATGCTTCCAGTTTTTGTCCATTCAGTATGATATTGGCTGTGGGTTTGTCATAGATAGCTCTTATTATTTTGAGATACATGCCATCAATACCTAATTTATTGAGAGTTTTTAGCATGAAGTGTTGTTAAATTTTAACAAAGGCCTTTTCTGCATCTATTGAGATAATCATGTGGTTTTTGTTGTTGGTTCTGTTTATATGCTGGATTATGACTTTTGATTTGCATATGTTGAACCAGCCTTGCATCCCAGGGATGAAGCCCACTTGATCATGGTGGATAAGCTTTTTGATGTGCTGCTGGATTCGGTTTGCCAGTATTTTACTGAGGATTTTTGCAACGATGTTCATCAGGGATATTGGTCTAAAGTTCTCTTTTTTTGTTGTGTCTCTGCCAGGCTTTGGTGTCAGGATGATGCTGGCCTCATATAATGAGTTAGGGAGGATTCCCTCTGTTTCTATTGATTGGAATAGTTTCAGAAGGAATGGTAGCAGCTCCTCCTTGTACCTCTAGTAGAATTCAGCTGTGAATCCGTCTGGTCCTGGACTTTTTTTGGTTGGTAAGCTATTAATTATTGCCTCAATTTCAGAGCCTGTTATTGGTCTGTTCAGAGATTCAACTTCTTCCTGGTTTAATCCTGGAAAGGTGTATGTATGGGTCGAGGAATTTATCCATTTCTTCTAGATTTTCTAGTTTATTTGCATAGAGGTGTTTATAGTATTCTCTGATGGTAGTTTGTCTTTCTGTGGTGTCAGTGGTGATATCCCGTTTATCATTTTTTATTGTGTCTCTTTGATTCTTCTCTCTCTTCTTCTTTATTAGTCTTGCTGGTGGTCTATCAATTTTGTAGATCTTTTCAAAAAAACAGCTCCTGGATTCATTGATTTTTTGAAGGGTTTTTTGTGTCTTGATCTCCTTCAGCTCTGCTCTGATCTTAGTTATTTCTTGCCTTCTACTAGCTTTTGAATGTGATTGCTCTTGCTTCTCTCGTTCTTTTAATTGTGATCTTAGGGTGTCAATTTTATATCTTTCCTACTTTCTCTTGTGGGCATTTAGTGCTATAAATTTCCCTCTACACACTGCTTTGAATGTGTCTCAGAGATTCTGGTATGTTGTGTCTTTGTTCTCGTTGGTTTCAAAGAACATCTTTATTTCTGCCTTCATTTCATTACGTACCCAGTTGTCATTCAGGAGCAGGTTGATCAGTTTCCATGTAGTTGAGCAGTTTTGAGTGAGTTTCTTAATCCTGAGTTCTAGTTTGATTACACTGTGGTCTGAGAGACAGTTTGTTATAATTTCTGTTCTTTTACATTTGCTGAGGAGTGCTTTACTTCCAACTGTGTGGTCAAATGTGGAATAAGTGTGGTGTGGTACTGAGAAGAATGTATATTCTGCTGATTTGGGGTGGAGAGTTCTGTAGATGTCTATTAGGTCCACTTGGTGCAGAGCTGAGTTCAATTCCTGGATATCCTTGTTAACTTTCTGTCTCATTGATCTGTCTAATGTTGACAGTGGGGTGTCAAAGTCTCCCATGATTATTGTGTGGGAGTCTAAGTCTCTTTGTAGGTTTCTAAGGACTTGCTTTATGAATCTGGGTGCTCCTGTATTGGGTGCATATATATTTAGGACAGTTAGCTCTTCCTGTTGAATTGATCCCTTTGCCACTATGTAATGGCCTTGTCTCTTTTGATCTTTGTTGGTTTAAAGTCTGTTTTATCAGAGACTAGGATTGCAACCCCTGCCTTTTTTTGCTGTCCATTTGCTTGGTAGATCTTCCTCCATCCCTTTATTTTGAGCCTATGTGTGTCTCTGCACATGAGATGGGTTTCCTGAATACAGCACATTGATGGGTCTTGACTCTTTATCCAATTTGCCAGTCTGTGTCTTTTAATTGGAACATTTAGCCCATATACATTTAAGGTTAATATTGTTATGTGTGAATTTGATCCTGTCATTATGATGTTAGCTGGTTATTTTGCTCGTTAGTTGATGTAGTTTCTTCCTAGCCTCGATAGTCTTTACAATTTGGCATGCTTTTGCAGTGGCTGGTACCAGTTGTTCCTTTCAATGTTTAGTGCTTCCTTCAGGAGCTCTTGTAAGGCAGGCCTGGTGGTGATGAAATCTCTCAGCATTTGCTTGTCTGTAAAGTATTTTATTTCTCCTTCACTTATGAAGCTTAGTTTGGCTGGATATGAAATTCTGGGTTGAAAATTATTTTCTTTAAGAATCTTGAATATTGGCCCACACTGTCTTCTGGCTTGCAGAGTTTCTGCCAAGAGATCAGCTGTTAGTCTGACGGGCTTCCCTTTGTGGGTAACCCGACCTTTCTCTCTGGCTGCCCTTAACAGTTTTTTCTTCATTTCAACTTTGGTGAATTTGACATTACGTGTCTTGGAGTTGTTCTTCTCAAGGAGTATCTTTGTGGCGTTCTCTGTATTTCCTGAATGTGAATGTTGGGGAAGTCCTCCTGGATAATATCCTGCAGAGTGTTTTCCAACTTGGTTCCATTCTCCCCGTCACTTTCAGGTACACCAAGCAGACATAGATTTGGTCTTTTCACATAGTCCCATATTTCTTGGAGGCTTTGTTTGTTTCTTTTTATTCTTTTTTCTCTAAACTTCTCTTCTTGCTTCATTTCATTCATTTGATCTTCCATCACTGATACACTTTCTTCCAGTTCATCGAATCGGCTACTGAAGCTTGTGCATTCGTCACGTAGTTCTCATGCCTTGGTTTTCAGATTCATCAGGTCCTTTAAGGACTTCTCTGCATTGGTTATTCTAGTTAGCCATTCATCTAATTTTTTTCAAAGTTTTTAACTTCTTTGCCATGAGTTCTAACTTCCTCCTTTAGCTCGGAGTAGTTTGATCATCTGAAGCCTTCTTCTCTCAACTCGTCAAAGTCATTCTCTGTCCAGCTTTGTTCTGTTGCTGATGAGGAGCTGCATTCCTTTGGAGGAGGAGAGGTGCTCTGATTTTTATAGTTTCCAGTTTTTCTTCTCTGTTTTTTCCCCATCTTTGTGGTTTTATCTACCTTTGGTCTTTGATGATGGTGACGTACAGATGGGGTTTTGGTGTGGATGTCCTTTCTGTTTGTTCATTTTCCTTCTAACAGTCAGGACCCTCAGCTGCAGGTCTGTTGGAGTTTGCTGGAGGTCTGCTCCAGACCCTGCTTGCCTGGGTATGAGCAGCAGATGCTGCAGAACAGAGGATATTGGTGAACAGCAAATGCTGCTGCCTGATCGTTCCTCTGGAAGTTTTGTCTCAGAGGAGGACCTGGCCTTGTGAGGTGTCAGTCTGCCCCTAATGGGGAGTGCCTCCCAGTTAGGCTACTTGGGGGTCAGGGACCCACTTGAGGAGGCAGTCTGTCCTTTCTCATATCTCCAGCTGTGTGCTGGGAGAACTACTACTCTCCTCAAAGCTGTCAGACAGGGACATTTAAGTCTGCAGAGGATTCTGCTGCCTTTTGTTTGGCTATGCCCTGCCCCAGAGGTGGAGTCTACAGAGGCAGGCAGGCCTCCTTGAGCTGAGGTGGGCTCCACCCAGTTCAGGTTCCCAGCTGCTTTGTTTACCTACTCAAGCCTCAGCAATGGAGGGTGCCCCTCCCCCAGCCTCGCTGCCGCCTTGCAGTTTGATGTCAGACTGCTTTGCTAGCATTGAGCGAGGCTCCGTTGGTGTAGGACCCTCTGAGCCAGGCGCGAGATATAATCTCCTCGTGTGACATTTGCTAAGACCATTGGAAAAGCGCAGTATTAGGGTGGAAGTGACCCGATTTTCCAGGTGCCATCTGTCACTCCTTTCTTTGACTAGGAAAGGGAATTCCCTTACCCCTTGCACTTCCCAGGTGAGGCAATGCCTCGCCCTGCTTTGGCTCACGCTCGGTGTGCTGCACCCACTGTCCTGCACCCACTTTCCGACAATCCCCAGTGTGATGAACCCAGTACCTCAGTTGGAAATGCAGAAATCACCCGTCTTCTGCATCGCTCATGCTGGGACCTGTAGACTGGAGCTATTCCTATTCGGCCATCTTGGTTCCACCCCTGTTTTATTTTGTTTTCAAGATGGAGTCTTGCTCTGTTGTCCAGGCTGGAGTGCAGTGGCATGATCTCGGCTCATTGCAACCTCCTCTTCCCAGATTCAAGCAATTATCCTGCCTCAGCCTCCCGAGTAGCTGGGATTATAGGTTCCAGCCACCACGCCCAGCTAATTTTTGTATTTTTAGTAAGGATGGGGTTTCCCCATGTTGGCCAGGCTGGTCTTGAACTCCTGACTTGAAGTGATCTGCCTGCCTCTGCCTCCCAGAGTGCTGGGATTACAGATGTAAGCCACCATGCCCAGCCAAAAATGTTTTTTTAAAAGAACAAAGAAAGGTACAGTAAACAGCACAAGAGTATTTATCAAGGCATAAAGTACTGGGTGAAGGGGAGATATGTTGCTGAAGTAGACCACCTAATAAAGACCCAACTTTTAGGAAAGTCTCACTGAAAATGAGTGCCTGAAAATCTGCTTTATGGCTATGTGGAGAGGACCCTGGAGGGAGATACAACATGACAGGATGGAGTAGAAGGGTAAGTAGATTTACCCACTGAGAAATTAGGCAGCTTTCCAGCTTGTGATATTAAGGGTGCTCCTCTAGCCGTCCATGCAGACACTGGTCCAGCCTCGACGCTGACATTCCTACTTACAGCGTTACCCAATAATATCTAGAAACTGTGTTAAAAATGATGATTCCTGGAACCTACTTAATTAGAACAGGGGACCCAGGAATTTGTATTTTTTAAAATTCTTCCATGATATTCACATACTCATAAAATTCAAAGAACCACTTCCCATGATACTATTTAATTCATTGAATATGCAAATTCACATTTTATTTGGAAGCACTGAATCCATCATTAGGCCTTCATTAGGTTAGTTTTACAGGTGGCCAGCAGGCCAATGGAGCCTCTTTAACTGTGGTTTGGAACCTAGAGGAGTGAGAGCTCCTGGGTAACTTCAGCTACTCAGTTTTGCAAGGGGAGTCATATGAAAGGGATCTTATTTACAGAGCACCCACAGAGTGCTAAGAAGGAGTAGCACTGTAACAAAATCAGTGAAGGAAAAAGAGGGCTCAAAGAGGACAATATTCAAAGACATAATCATCTTATGACATTTCATAACATATCAAAATGTTCTCATGCCTCTTATTCCCTTTACAATTCCTAATACCAGTAGCCCAATGGCATGGCCATTACTATCCCTGTTTTACACCTGATGATTATAAAATTGGATATTTTAAGTGACTTATATATGCCCTGCCCACCCTACAAAGAAAGTATGTGCTAGCATGCCAGAATGCAGATGAGAATCTAGATTCGTTTTTCTCCAAATCATGTCTATTCTTTGTAACATCAACAGACTATTTTCTTTTTTATTCATTCTTTATTTATAATTGACACAAAATAATTTTATATCTTTATGGGTACAGTATGATGTTTCCATGCATATATACATTATATAATGACCAAATCAAGGTTATTGCCATATTAATCACTTTAAACCTTATCATTTCTTTGTGGTAGTAACATTCAAAATCTTCTCTATCTTGAAATATACACTACATCATTATTTGCTGTAATTAACCTACTGGTAATAGAACATCAGAAGTTATTCTTCCTGTCTAACTGTATCTTTGTACCTGTTGACCAATCTCTTCAGGTCCCCCCTTCTCCCCACCCTCCCTAGACTCTGGTAACCACTATTCCACTCTCTACTTCTAAGAAATCCATGTTTTTAGATTCCATATATGAGTGACATTATCGGGTGTTTGTCTTTCTGTCTGTGCCTGGCTTATTTCATTTAACATAATGTCCATCAGGTTCATCCCTGTCGCCACAAAAGACAGGATTTTGTTCTCTTTTATGGCTGAATAGTATTCCCAGGTATGTATATGTACATATATACATATATATACACATATATATGCACACATATATATGTATATATATACCACATTTTCTTCATCCATTCATCTGTAGATGAATATTTAGGTTGAATCCATATCTTGGCAATTGTGAATAATGCTCCAGCAAACATGGGAGTGCAGATATCTTTTTGATATACTGATTTTTTTTCTTTACCTATATACCTAATGATGGGATTTCTAGATCTCCATTTTGCAAATGGAGATTTGTTCCTACCAATGCATGAATTTTAGGAAGCTTGGGAGCATAGGATTTCTACATCATATGGTAGTTCTATTTTTAATTTTTTGAGGAACTTTCATACTGTTTTCCATAATGGCTGTAGTAATTTACATTCCCACAAATAGTGCATAAGAGTTCCCCTTTGTCCACACCCTTGCCAGTATTTATTAACATTTTTTGTCTTTTTTTTAAGTCATTCTAACTGGGGTGAGGTGATATCTCATTGTGGTTTTAATTTGCACTTCACTGATGTTTAGTGATGTTGAGCATTTTTATATATATTTGTTAGATCAATGGCCCATTTTCAATGGGCACTTTTTACTGCTTTCATTTTCTTTCTTTTAGAAACAGTTCTAACCATCTCAATTTGAAGATGTTCGCTCTTTGCATATTTCCATAATAATAATAATGATCGTCATTGTAATAATAACTACCATATATTGAGTGACTGAAATTATTCTACCCAGTTACAAAATGTTTTAAAATGCACTATCTAATTTAATTCTCATAACAACCTTGTGTAGTCAGTTCCATATTTTGAAGACAAACAGAAGCTCAGAGAGAACAAGTAACTTGTCCTGGGTTCACAGTTCTTTAAAGAGGCAGCTGCCACTGGAAAATAGGTGTGCCTGACCCCAAGGCCTATGCCCATGGCCACAGTGACATTTTCCCTTTTCTTATGTTAATCTCCCTTCTGGGAAATCATGTCAATAACTAGGTTGCATTCAAGGAAACATATTTTTTTTCTAGTTTAGGCTGTAAAATATGAAATACATTGTTAATGAGAACAGAGCAGTGTAAGATATAAATCTTGAATAAATTACAAGCTAGTAGCTGCCTGTAACAGTGTTGCAAATGGAGATTTGTTCCTACCAATGCATGAGTTTTATGAAGCCTAGGAATGAAAAGTGGAGACAACTTTGTCTTTGGACTAGGGGCTGATCTATGGAGAGAACCAAGTAGTAAACCTCTTCCTGCGTACTGGTGCATATGCCTAGTGTAAAATGCCTCCACCAGCACTCATATCCCTGTTCATACACCATAAACGAGGTCCTTCTTTTTAAATCAATTAGCCGGCACCGAGAACAGGCAGAAGGGAGTGTGCAGCTATGCCAACTGGCTGGGGAGTAGCTCATCTTTCTGGTTTGCTGTGCTGGGTAGATTGGATGAGGAGATTAATGCTGGTGAGGATATAAGTCTTACTCCATATCACTTGTTCATTCTGATTCTATCAGGAGAGAGTTGGGTGCAGCTGTGCCTGGGGGCATAGCATGAGGAGGGGAGAAGCATACTTTGGGCTAGGCCAGGGCTGGAGTTAATTAGACAATCAGTGTAATAGGAGACCACTAGTTGCTTTCTCTGAAGCTGCACCTGTGATTTATTGAACCTTGGTTTTGAACCCCAAACGTATCTTTCCAGCATGTTGGTTCATTTCTGAGTTTTCTCTACTAGCACCTCCACTTAACATTTGAGTAGTATTTTTCATCCTTTTTCATTATGCCTAATAGGAAACATCACAGTCAGAACTTGAAATGTTACTGTAGTTCCACTGAACCAATAGCTTTCCCCTCCATCCCTTTTCTTCCTAGTTTCCTTTTCACTCTTTTCTCTTTTTGTCTTAAAAAAAAATTGGTGGATACGTGAGGAAACAGAAGTTCATAGACATCAATCTGTTAGCAACAGAATGAGGATTACAATGCAGATCTCAGCTTTGGGTTCCTTGACACTGTGTGGACAGTTGATCTGTTTGCTATTCTTCTTACTGGTGCTAAATCTATTTTTAACTAGATCCCCATTGCATTTTGAGTGTGCAGCTCATGTTAGTGACAAAAATGATGGAGACAATGAGAGCAGTCCTCTTTGAAGCAAGCATTGCAATCCACAATCCAGGAAGAGTAGAAATGTGGCCTGGAGGATCAAGTCTTAATTCCACAGTCACAAGCACTCCTGCCGGAACCGTTGTTGTTATTTTACAACCAACATTAATACTCTTGGGGAATATTCGGTTGCCTGGAAACAGAAGCCCATCATTGAATTCATTAATATTCAGCCAGTATGCTTTTATGAGCCTTATTATATGAATTTTCTCCTTTGATCCTAATTAACAGGTAAATATCATCAAATGAAACATTTTCAAGAATTTATGGATCTGAGTTTGGATTTTCAATTTTCTCTTTCTATTCCCAACTTCCCTGTGATTAGGTTACTTTTCCTGAATTCTTATGCTGATTAAGAAAGCAAATGACATAGAATATGTTCCTTGAGAAGGAAAAGAAGCTCAGGCAATGTTCCTTAATTTGGTGTGGGGTGGGGATAAAATCTACCAATTTAAGGAAGAATTGTTAGCACTTATTTCAACTCTATAGAAGCAGACCTAACATTCTGGCCAGAATTGAAGCTATATCTTTTGACTCTGAATTAAATTTATGGATGTCACCAATGTTTTCCTACATGAATGGTTAAGGTAAGAAAATGCATCAGGTAATAGCATGTAGGTAGAGAAGGTGCTAGCAATTCTTAGACAACTGCTTTCAAGGTTTACCATTGCAGCTCTTTGTTTACCTTAGCCAAAAGACATTCTTCAGATGGTGCTATTGTTAGAACTGTATCCCCCAAAAAAGTTATGCTGAAGTCCTCACCCCCAGTACCTGTGAATGCAATATTTATTTAGAAAGAGTCTTTGCAGAGGTAATCAACTTGGGATGAGGTCATTAGAGTGGGTCCTAATCCAATAAAACTGGTGTCCTTATAAGAAAGGGAGAAGCAACATGGAGATAGAGACACAGGGGAGAATACCATGTGATGAGGAGGCAGAGATGTAGAGATACATCCAGATGCATCTATATCTAGATATGCATCTACAAGACAAAAGAATGCCAAGGATTGCCACCAACACTAGAAGCTGAGAATGGCATGAAACAGATTCTCCCCTGGAGCCTTCACAGAGAGGATGGCCCTGCCAACACCTTAATTTCAGATGTTTAACCTCCAGAGCTACGACAGAATAAATTTCTGCTTTTTTAATAAATCTATCCAGTTTGTGAGAATTTATTATGATCACCGTAGGAAACTAATACAGTTGGAAAATCACCACATTTTAAAAGATTTCAATATTGGCTTTATCCATAAATGCTGAAATTATCAAGTTTCATAGAAGAGTTCTAATAACAGAATCTATGACTAAACTTTCTGATCCAACACAGAAAATAGAAGTACTGCCAAATCTTGACAGACTCTTTCTGATAAATTTGATTAACAGAAGCTACACAGAATCTATATTCTAAAAGGCATATTCAGGAGGATTTGGTTTTTGTAAATACAGTCCTTAGGAAATAAAGCAATTAGAAAGTTGAAAACAAACAAACAAAAACTACCTGGTTAAGATGTATACTTCATTTTCTTTTACATTGTTTTATCTTAAAGATTTCGGTTGGAGACATCATTAATTCACTCATTTATTTAGTAATCAATTCATAAACCATTTCATAAGAATGCATGTGTGATGTTTTCAGATGCTTTATTTTTTCTTATCTGCTGCCTTAACCTATGCTTCCACAAGTCAGAATTATCAACATTTGGCGGGTATATGAGAGGCTCTAAAGGGACCATGTCAGTTACCAGAAAATTTTCTTTAGTTTTAAAACAAAATGGCTCACTCATGTAGCTACTATATTTCTGTTATTGTTACATTACATTGGGTGTATTAGTATGCTGATTAAAAAAAAACTCTTTCGATGAAATTAGGCCTCACAACTTATAGCTAGTCCTACTGACTGACCTTGAAATTTGGAGCTTCCAGATTCCTTCATCAACTTTCCTGGAACACCTCCCTTTACTCTCAGTGGCTTTGGGGACATGACATTACATGAATTATGTTAGAGGCTTGAATTTTTTATTTTCCCTAAGCAGAAATCTATAATGGGTCCTACAAAGTATTAGGCCAAATTTTTAATGTTAGAGAATTGTAGAAACTTTAAAAAGATCCCTTAACTTAAAAAAAATAAGTAGAGAAAAGTCATATATCATATGGTTAAATAAAAGATGTTGTCACAATATAAGGCAATAATAGAAATGCAAGTAGGAAATTATGTCACGGATAAAATTGCTAGCTTTATCCGGAAGAGATAATCATATATATTCAGTGCTTCTCAAATAATTTTCAACAAAGATTCACAAATTAAAGAATTAATTTTGCCAGGTTGAGGACACAATCTAAAGCAATGACCATGAGTGCAGAATTTCTTCCAACTCTTATTAATTTCAATAGTAATGAAAACACATTCTATTGTATATCAGTTTTATTATAAGAAATAATTGTAATTTTTTTTACAATGCAGCAGAAGAATTAATTATTGAGCAAGAATGGTGAACTGGATACTACCAGTGAGATCCACATCTGGGTCTCCTCCCTTCTGTAGGCAGTGAGAAAGTTATATTCCAATTTCTAGTTCTTTGAAGTAGTGAGGGCCATGTGACTATTGTCTTAGTAGATTATGAGCAGAAGTGATGAGCATTACTCCTGTGTCATGTAATAAAAATACTCCTCATAATCTTCCACCCATTTCTTCCTCTTTGGTGGGTGAGTGTGGATGCCACTTACTTGGAAGATGAGGCCAGAAAATGAAAATAGATTGGATCACTACATCACTGAGCAGAAGTCAAGTGGATAGGTCTGGAGAGTACTCAACATAGAGCAGACTTTGGGGGCATTTAAGGAAGAAACTTTATCATAAGCCACTGAGACCTTGGGTTTATTTGTTATCAGAGGATAAGCCCAGCCATGCCTGACCAATAAAATAGTCCATATCTATTATTTGGTTGCATGAGTGTCCTGGCCCACAGAAGCATGAATGGCTAGAATTGAAATAAAAAGAATTCATTTGATTTTCCCCAATGCATTCCCAAAAAGATACAAACATAGGGTTTGAGAAAGAATTATTGGGTTGGCCAGAGCATAGGGAGTCAAAAATTCCAGGTTAAAAAAATCATACTTCATCGTTTAGGCACTGGGTAGCCATAAAAAGTTGCATTATAAGAGATAGGACTGACCAAAGCTTCACACAGCCTTGGAAGATTAATATGGTGTTTGGGTATCCAAGTTAATGACTTGAAACAGGCAAAGTCCAAGTCAAGGAGACTATTTGGGAGGCTGTTGAAATAGTCCGAGTTGACAAGCTCATGGACCAAAGCAGCAGGTATAGCAGCAGATAATAAAGCTATTTTTGAGAGACATTGTGGAAACAGAATTGACAGTACATGATAACTGGGGTAAAGAAGAAGGGGGAAACTGACTACAAAGTTCCAAGTGTAAGTAATAAGTAATGTTGGTCCCATAAGCAGAAAAAAAGAGACCCAATCGAAGGTGAGAGCTTCACAGAGGTGTTAGACTGAATATAAATCTTCACTAAGCTGAAGCCTGTTCTGCCCTTATCCATGTGGAGACTCAGGCTTTTTCCATCTTGTGTCATCACCATTTAAGTGGGCAGCCTCCACTTTCCCTAAAGGAGAAGAGAGGGTTAGACTGTTGTGCAGGTGTTTTTCACAGCCTGTGATGTCCTTCTGCTCACAGTCCACTTGGCCAGATTAAATGCATGATTCTGACTAACTGCATAGGGTGGGAGAGTAAGATGTACTTCATCACCAGTCAGCTAAGCTAAGCTAAGCTAAGGATTAGCCAGTATCTACTTCTATTGCTCTGGGCTCACTCAGACAGAAATAGATCATCGATTCATGTGTTTTAGAGAGGACCATTCTTCATGTCACATTGGTACATTAAAAGTGATAGGGGTCATCTAGTAATGTTCAGGGTTGTATATAAAATCTAGAAAATCTAAAACAAACTGAAATTTCTAAGGAAAATAATGATTTAAAAAAATTGGTGGGTAGATGTTTTTTAATTATGTAGAGTTGGTTGCCTGAATGCCCAAATTCACTAGAAGGCTGTCAACATTCCGTCTCATTTAGTTCTGGGTAAATTTCAGAAAAGTCACTTCACAGGTCTATGCATTTCACTCTGATGAGGGAATCACTTGCCCTTGTAAGCCATTGGTATTCTTTGTTACTACAATGCAAATCTAGTGATTGCTTGGCATAGGCAAAACCATGACCCTATGCACTGGATGTAGAGATTCAACTAAAAGGTTAAAGTTAGGTTAGATTATCATTTACTGTGCTGAGTTTTTGCCTGTTGTCTCTCAGCTACACACCACCTGCTTTCACACTCTGCATTGTACTGCTGGGGCTAGGAGTTGGCAAACAGTACTTTTCAGGGTCATGGCTTATCTAGGTTTCTTTTGGGAAATCAGAAGGCAGGAGGAAAGCAGACTGTCCCTGCTTCTGGATCTTGCAGCGTCGTGGCTGATGTAGAGTAGCAGAGATAGAGTGATTTCAGAATCCAGCAGCCTAGGCAGGGGATTCATATTTTCTCCAATTCTTGGCTTTGTCAAGGCAGCACTCCTTCAGTGGAAGTAGCTACAATTACACAGCTAACTGCACCAATAGGTACAGGCTATCACCTTCTCACAGGTGTACTCAGAATTTGCAGCTTCCTATCTCTGAGAGTATTACTTATTTGTGGTTTTGCTCCTCCAGGCATGTTCCCATCTCCTTTTCACTCTTGTAGTCCTTTCTACTCCATTGTAACCAGTTTCCTGAATTAAATTCCATCTGTTTGAAATACCTAGAATTGTGGATAGGCCTGTGACTGATAGGATGGGAAGAGTTCTAGCTTTGAGTCTATAAACAGCAACTTTGTGGGGGCTTAAGGACTCCTCAGACTGGGCCACCATATGACAAGAGGACCACCGTAAGACAAGGGGCCAGAATGCAAACAGAAGCCAAAGAACCAACAGGTTTCATCATTATAAGGACTTTACAGATGCAGAATCTGAGGCTTGGAGAGGTTAAAATGACTTGTTCAAATCAGGAAACTAGTAAGTTTGAAGCCAGTACCCCAACCTCTTCAATCTGGCTCCCAAGCCAGCAACTTAATCACCACAAGACAATACCACCCTCATTGTATCAAAACTGCCTAATACAGTGCATGGTACATGTTAGGTACCTAATCAATGGCAGATATGATTACTTTGCTATTAATAACTGTAAGAATCACTTGGGCTGGGGGCAGTTCACCACAGTCAACCAAGAACATCACAGATTAGATGAGGATAACAGTTTTGACTTGGCTTCCCCTATTTGATCACACAGGCCAGCATGGAAGGTGTAGCACAGCATGGCAATGCTGTTGAACCATAATGCCCTTACCCCAGGGGGAGTTGGAGGGGTTTCACATTTTTTTTTTCTCTGCATGCATGCAAAACACAGAGGGATGCAGAAGACAGACTTATTGCAAAGGTCAGGCAATATGCCTTCCCGTTTTCCTTACTGTAAGTCAAGTCCATCAGTTGGCATCATGATTAAAATAACTAAATGCCAGAGCTAAATTCGAGAAATGATGTGATCTGGAAAGAAAATTGGAACCCTAAGAAGAAAAGGATCACTTTTGAAAACACTTATCTTCAGATTATTTTAAATGACCTCCTCTTTGAGTCTTGCTTGAAAAACCTGCCTCCCTTTGCATTTCGCCTTGAAGCATTTTGCCATATGATGGATCGAGTATGCCATATAAAAATGAATTATATGGTATTTCCTCCTATTATCTATGATTCCTTGATCTTCCAAAAGAGTTTTTAATAAACATTTGAATTATTTACAGTAATCTACAAAGGCATTTTAATAGTGCATACGGTAGAGGGAAGAGAGTGAAAAATGTCTTTGTTTCACTCTGACGGGTCCGATGAACCATGACACAAATGATTGCTTGCCTCGTTTGTAATTATTCATGGTAAAGATCGTCATTCAGTGGCAGAAATGTTCTGGCTCTGGGTCTTAGCAATCATGAGAGCATAAGCATTATTTGCCACAATCTCACCAGAGGACAAACTGTACTGTACACAAAGTTAGGGGAATGGACTTTGGAGAAACAAATGCAGATGCCGCCAACAGTTACTGCCTGTTAAGTTACTTTTAGCCAGTCTCAGAGAGATAAGCATTTAGATTTTGCTTTTTCCAGCCCATAGAGAGACCATGGTGTGGCCACTCTGATAGCATTGTTTATATTTATCTTTGATTATATTGAAACAAATTCATTCAGCTGCTCTTAGCCATATTACATATTTTGTGTGTGCAAATGGAACCAAGTGTAGTTTAAGTCAATGCAGATTGACTGATCAAACCAGGTGCTTTTATTGCAAACTCAGACTAGACAGTGACGTGTCAATATATTTCAGTCTTGGCTAATATCTATGGTCCTATTTACTTTATTCTCCAACTAGCTTCCATTCTGCTCCATCTACTTTCTGTTTTGTTTGTTTTGTATCTTCTGTTCTCAGGTCTGTGTCTTTACTCTGGAGATTTCTTTTTAATGGATCATTTTCCTTTTTATAATTAGATTTTCAGTTTTCTAAGAATTTGGAGAATCTCCCTTCTATATTCTCCTTTTAAAGACCGTAGCTTCAGCCTCTTAGGAGCAAATGGCCAGCAACAGCCCTAGGAGAGGCAATTCACGAAGACAAATCATCAACCTAGGTGCCCATCAAGAGTGGACTGGATAAGGAAAATGTGGTACATATACACCACAGAATTCTACAAAGCCATAAAAAAGAACAAAATAATTTCCTATACAATAACATGGATACTGCTGGAGGCTATTAACCTAAGGAAATTAATGCAATAACAGAAAATCAAATACTATATCTTCTTACTTATAAGTGAGAGCTAAACAATGAATACACATAGACGCAAAGACAGGAACAAGACACTGGGGACTACTAGATGCAGGAGGGAGAGAGGAGGCATTGGCTGAAAAACTACCTACTGAGTACCATGCTCACCACCTGGGTGACGAGACTATCCATTTCCCAGTCCCCAGAGTTGGGCAATGTACCCATGTAACAACCCTGCACGTGTACCCCCCGAATCCAAAATTTAAAAAAAATAAGAAAGAAAAAAATAAGCCACCAAGAGTGTAGCAGGGGATAAAAGGCAGATAAATCAATGGAGCTCTACTGTGAGGTACTTTAGAACACTTGAGATTTTTAAGCAAATCAGGGACAAGCTTCCCACCCAAAGTAACAGAATTAGATTTTCTAGGGCTGAAGTCTGGGCCTCGGTATTTCTTCAAGTTTCAGGAAGATTTTAATATTCTACTGGGGCTGAAAATCACAGATCTAGACAATCTGGGGTATCACCTCTGATTAGCAAAGAAGATATTAGCCAGCTGCAGTTGATCCATGTCTAAACAGACTGAATGACCTGAAAATCGACATTCAGTCAAAAATTATCGATCAAGTACTGCCCATGCATCAAGTCTTCCCAGAAGCCAGTACTGACCCTGGTACAGTTAAATTATGTGGACCAATAGGTCTTCTTTTTGCTTAAGCCAGCTTGATTGGGAGTCCTGCCACCTAGGACTTCTCCTTGATGTTAAGGGCAATAAGGGAATGTGTGGATGTGAGATGTGTGTGTGAGAGGGAGTGAGTGTATGTGTGACAGTGAATGTGGATGTGAGGTCGTATGTGCACCAGAAAGATCATCTAAATAAAGAAAACACTATCACACCATCCAGATAAAAAGGCATTGAAACTATTGTCTATTTAAAGTGTTTTAATATATGATAATGAAGTCTTCCATCAAGTTGCCATAATTTTGTGACCAAGTTAATGAAGTGTCTGTGTTATCATCATGTGGATAATATGTATGTATGGTGCAGAGTGGGGAAGCAAGGAGAGAGAAAAAGAAAGATTGGGGTATAGGTGAGGACGATATACAATGAAGCTTTTTTGTCACAAATTTTATTCTCTCAGAAGACTTTTTATTTCAAACAGATATTACAGTATAAAAGCCTGTTGTGATGGGGTAAAGAATTTGAAATAAACATTGCACAACATTCAAATGTGCTGTTAGAGGTTTCCACTAGAGAGGAACAGAGGGGGTGTTAAAAAAAACCTTACTTGAGGAATTGCAGCCCTGAGCGTGGGCATACAAAATGACGATTTGTGTTTAAGTGGTGCTGAAAAGCCAAATGTACAGGAACAGATTAGTACTTTATCAATTGCAAAGTTAGACACAAACACACAGTGAAAGGACTACACGAAAACCAGGATGAGAATTCAGAGGACTTGGGTTGCCATTCAAACTTGGGTTTTTGGATGCCTTTAGCTTAAATTGGCGATGTTGCCTCATATCCTTTACAATTACAGAATGGAATTAGAAAAGAATCATGGGATCTTTATTAATACATTTAGGCTGCTTTATGATTTCATCAGTGTTTTAAATTTTCCTTTATAATTAATGTGTGTTTTCAATGAGGAAAAGTGTTTACTTATTTATTTTACTAATCTACCTCCTACTGCACACAGTACCCCATGTACTTTCTATATATTTTCAAGTAAAATAGCATGCCATGTCTTACCGGAACAGCATGAGTAAAAGCACATGAATATAAAGAAATAAAATTCATTTTACTGGGTAAAAATAATCATTCAGAACCTTACTATATGCAAAGCACTGGACTAGGAATAAAACATGAGACATGGAGTATAACCATTCCATCAAAAAGACTTATGCGACACCTATTATATTCTAGCCTTTCTGTTGCACGCTATATACATGATTTAATTTAATCTTTATAACAAACCAATGAGGATGGTACATTACTCATTACAGACAGATAAGAAAAATCGAAGCATTATTTTTCAGACTATAAAACCCATGTGTTTTCAATTATGTTAAATTTTGATGAGCACCTAAGATGTGCTAAGTACATTATACATTATACATGCTCTCTCAATTATGTGAAATTCACTGAGGATTACAATTTTACTGATGAAGGAAGTAAGACTCAAATAGAATAAATAACTTTGCAGTCACAGAACAGCGATTTATTTACTTATTTACTTTTTACATATGATTATTTATTTATCCATTTATTATGAATCTTTACCTTGCTTTTAAGGCTGAAAACTAAGTTCATCTGTTGGTATTCCTTTTTAAGGTATTTGACAAATTTTGGAAGTGTTTTGACACCTCCAAAGAGCAATAGACTACATCATGTAGCTTAGGTAATTGAAGATAATATTAATAGAGAAGGATATGCTATCTAAAAACATATCTAGTATGAAATAAAACAAAATTTCTGAGTTTTGAAGTTTTCTAAGTATAATAATTACAAATAACTATCATAGAAAGTTAGTAATATTAATATCATCAATTTGATCTTAAGTGCCTTTTAAAAAATAAATCCAACTTTTATTTTAGATGCAGGGGATACACGTGCATGTTTGTTACCTGGGTATACTGTGTGATACGGAAGTCTGAGGTATTGGGCGCATCACCCAGCTGCTGAGCATCATACACAATAGTTTTTCAATCCTCTAGCAGTCCCCAGCATCTACTATTGCAACTTTATGTCCCTGAGTAACCATTTTTAGCTCCCACTTATAAGTGAGAAAATGTGGTATTTGACTTTCTGTTCCTGCCTTAATTTGTTTAGGATAATGGCCCCAAGCTGCATCCCCATTGCTGCCAAGGGTGTCATTTTGTTTCTTTTTATGGCTGCATAGTATTCCATGGTGTATATGTACCACATTTTCTTTATTCAATCCATTGTTGATGGGCACCTAAGTTGGTTGTTTCTACAGTGAAGAGTGCAGAACAGCAATTTAAATCCAAGTCTGTCTGGCTTCAAATTGTGTGCTTTATTATTATTATTATACTTCAAGTTTTAGGGTGCATGTGCACAACATGCAGGTTTGTTACATATGTATACATGTGCCATGTTGGTGTGCTGCACCCATTAACTCGTCATTTACATTAGGCATATCTCCTAATGCTATCCCTCCCCCCTCCCCCAACCCCACAACAGGCCTGGGTGTGTGATGTTACCCTTCCTGTGTCCATGTGTTCTCATTGTTCAATTCCCACCTATGAGTGAGAACATGTGGTGGTTGTTTTTCCGTCCTTGCGATAGTTTGCTGAGAATGATGGTTTCCAGCTTCATCCATGTCCCTACAAAGGACATAAACTCATCATTTTTTATGGCTGCATAGTATTCCATGGTGTATATGTGCCACATTTTCTTAATCCAGTCTATCATTGTTGGACATTTGAGTTGGTTCCAAGTCTTTGCTATTGTGAATAGTGCCTCAATAAACATACGTGTGCATGAGTCTTTATAGCAGCATGATTTATAATCCTTTGGGTATATACCCAGTAATGGGATGGCTGGGTCAAATGGTATTTCTAGTTCTAGATCGCTGAGGAATTGCCACACTGACTTCCACAATGGTTGAACTAGTTTACAGTCCCACCAACAGTGTAAAAGTGGTGGGACTATTTCTCCCCATCCTCTCCAGCACCTGTAGTTCCCTGACTTTTTAATGATTGCCATTCTAACTGTTGTGAGATAGTATCTCATTATGGTTTTGGTTTGTATTTCTCTGATGGCCAGTGATGATGAGCATTTTTTCATGTGTCTTTTGGCTGCATAAATGTCTTCTTTTGAGAAGTGTCTGTTCATATCCTTCGCTCACTTGTTGATTGGGTTGTTTGTTTTTTTCTTGTAAATTTGTTTGAGTTCTTTGTAGATTCTGGATATTAGCCCTTTGTCAGATGAGTAGATTGCAAAAATTTTCTCCCATTCTGTAGGTTGCCTGTTCATTCGGATGGTAGTTTCTTTTGCTGTGCAGAAACTCTTTAGTTTAATTAGATCCCATTTGTCAGTTTTGGCTTTTGTTGCCATTGATTATGGCGTTTTAGACATGAAGTCCTTGCCCATGCCTATGTCCTGAATGGTATTGCCTAGGTTTTCTTCTAAGGTTTTTATGGTTTTAGGTCTAACATTTAAGTCTTTAATCCATCTTGAATTAATTTTTGTATAAGGTGTAAGGAAGGGATCCAGTTTCAGCTTTCTACATATGGATAGCCAGTTTTCCCAGATCCTTTCCCCATTTCTTGTTTTTGTCAGGTTTCTCAAAGATCAGATAGTTGTAGATGTTTGGCATTATTTCTGAGGGCTCTGTTCTGTTGCATTGGTCTATATCTCTGTTTTGGTACCAGTACCATGCTGTTTTCATTACTGTAGCCTTGTAGTATAGTTTGAAGTCAGGTAGCATGATGCCTCCAGCTTTGTTCTTTTGGCTTAGGATTGACTTGGCAATGCGGGCTCTTTTTTGGTTCCATATGAACTTTAAAGTAGTTTTTTTTTTCAATTCTGTGAAGAAAGTCATTGGGAGCTTGATGGGGATGGCATTGAATGTATAAATTACCTTGGGCAGTATGGCCATTTTCATGATATTGATTCTTCCTACCCATGAGCATGGAATGTTCTTCCATTTATTTGTATCCTCTTTTATTTCATTGAGCAGTGGTTTGTAATTCTCCTTGAAGAGGTCCTTCACATCCCTTGGAAGCTGGATTCCTAGGTATTTTATTCTCTTTGAAGCAATTGTGAATGGGACTCATGATTTGACTCTTTGTCTGTTTGTCTGTTATTGGTATTTTAGAATGCTTGTGATTTTTGCAAATTGATTTTGTATCCTGAGACTTTGCTGAAATTGCTTATTAGCTTAAGGAGATTTTGGGCTGAGACAATGGGGTTTTCTAGATATACAATCATGTCATCTACAAACAAGGAGAATTTGACTTCCTCTTTTCCTAATTGAATACCCTTTATTTCCTTCTCCTGCCTCATTGCCCTGGCCAGAACTTCCAGCACTATACTGAATAGGAGTGGTGAGAGAGGGCATCCCTGTCTTGTGCCAGTTTTCAAAGGGAATGCTTCCAGTTTTTGCCCATTCAGTATGATATTGGCTGTGGGTTTGTCATAGATAGCTCTTATTATTTTGAGGTACATCCCATCAATACCTAATTTATTGAGAGTTTTTAGCATGAAGGTTGTTGAATTTTGTCAAAGGCCTTTTCTGCATCTATTGAGATAATCATGTGGTTTTTGTCGTTGGTTCTGTTTATATGCTGGATTACATTTATTGATTTGCATATGTTGAACCAGCCTTGCATGCCAGGGATGAAGCCCACTTGATCATGGTGGATAAGCTTTTTGATGTGCTGCTGGATTTGGTTTGCCAGTATTTTATTGAGGATTTTTGCATCAATGTTCATCAGGGATATTGGTCTAAAATTCTCTTTTGTTTGTTGTGTCTCTGCCAGGCTTTGGTATCAGGATAATGCTGGCCTCATAAGATGAGCTAGGGAGGATTCCCTCTTTTTCTATTGATTGGAATAGTTTAGAAGGAATGGTAGCAGCTCCTCCTTGTACCTCTAGAAGAATTTGGCTGTGAATCCGTCTGGTCCTGGACTTTTTTTGGTTGGTAAGCTATTAATTATTGCCTCAATTTCAGAGCCTGTTATTCGTCTATTCAGAGATTCAAATTCTTCCTGGTTTAGTCTTGGGAGGGTGTATGTGTCGAGGAATTTATCCATTTCTTCTAGATTTTCAAGTTTATTTGCGTGGAGGTGTTTATAATATTCTCTGATGGTAGTTTGTATTTCTGTGGTGTCAGTGGTGATGTCCCCTTTATCATTTTTTATTGCTTCTATTTGATTATTCTCTCTCTTCTTCTTTATTAGTCTTACTATTGGTCTATCAATTTTGTTGATCTTTTAAAAAAACCAGCTCCTGGATTCATTGATTTTTTTGAATGGTTTTTTGTGTCTCTATCTCCTTCAATTCTACTCTCATCTTAGTTATTTCTTGCCTTCTGCTAGCTTTTGAATGTGATTGCTCATGCTTCTCTAGTTCTTTTAATTGTGATGTTAGGGTGTCAATTTTAGATCTTTCCTACTTTCTTTTTTGGGCATTTAGTGCTATAAATTTCCCTCTACATACTGCTTTAAATGTGTCCCAGAGATTCTGGTATGTTGTGTCTTTGTTCTCATTGGTTTCAAAGAACATCTTTATTTCTGCCTTCATTTCGTTATGTACCCAGTAGTCATTCAGGAGCAGGTTATTCAGTTTCCATGTAGTTGAGAGGTTTTGAGTGATTTCTTAATCCTGAGTTGTAGTTTGTTTGCACTGTGTTCTGAGAGACAGTTTGTTATAATTTCTGTTCTTTTACATTTGCTGAGGAGAGCTTTACTTCCAAGTATGTGGTCAATTCTGGAATAAGTGCGGTGTGGTGTTGAGAAAAATGTATATTCTGTTGATTTGGGGTGGAGAGTTCTGTAGATGTCTATTAGGTCCGCTTGGTGCAGAGCTGAGTTCAATTCCTGGATATCCTTGTTAACTTTCTTTCCCATTGATCTGTCTAATGTTGACATTGGGGTGTTAAAGTCTCCCCTTATTACTGTGTGGGAGTCTAAGTCTCTTTGTAGGTCTCTAAGGACTTGCTTTATGAATCTGGGTGCTCCTGTATTGGGTGCATATATATTTAGGATAGTTAGCTCTTCTTGTTGAATTGATCCCTTTACCATTATGTAATGGCCTTCTTTGTCTCTTTTGATCTTTGTTGGTTTAAAGTCTGTTTTATCAGAGACTAGGATTGCAACCCCTGCCTTTTTTTGCCGTCCATTTGCTTGGTAGATCTTCCTCCATCCCTTTATTTTGAGCCTATGTGTGTCTCTGCACATGAGATGGGTTTCCTGAATACAGCACATTGATGGGTCTTGACTCTTTATCCAATTTGCCAGTCTGTGTCTTTTAATTGGAACATTTAGTCCATTTACATTTAAGGTTAATATTGTTATGTGTGAATTTGATCCTGTCATTATGTTAGCTGGTTATTTTGCTCGTTAGTTGATGCAGTTTCTTCCTGGCCTCCATGGTCTTTACAATTTGGCATGTTATTGCACTGGCTGGTACCAGGTGTTCCTTTCCATGTTTAGTGCTTCCTTCAGGAGCTCTTGTAAGGCAGGCCTGGTGGTGACAAAATCTCTCAGCATTTGCTTGTCTGTAAAGTATTTTATTTCTCCTTCACTGATGAAGCTTAGTTTGGCAGGATATGAAATTCTGGGTTGAAAATTATTTTCTTTAAGAATGTTGAATATTGGCCCCCACTCTCTTGTGGCTTGTAGAGTTTCTGTCAAGAGATCAGCTGTTAGTCTGATGGGCTTCCCTTTGTGGGTAACCTGACCTTTCTCTCTGGCTGCCCTTAACATTTTTTCCTTCATTTCAACTTTGGTGAATCTGACAATTATGTGTCATGGAGTTGCTCTTCTCGAGGAGTATTTTTGTGGCATTCTCTGTATTTCCTAAATTTGAATGTTGGCCTGCCTTGCTAGATTGGGGAAGTTCTCCTGGATAATATCCTGCAGAGTGTTTTCCAACTTGGTTCCATTCTCCCCGTCACTTTCAGGTACACCAAGCAGACATAGATTTGGTCTTTTCACCTAGTCCCATATTTCTTGGAGGCTTTGTTTCTTTTTATTCTTTTTTCTCTAAACTTCTCTTCTTGCTTCATTTCATTCATTTGATCTTCCATCACTGATACACTTTCTTCCAGTTCATCGAATCAGCTACTGAAGCTTGTGCATTCGTCCTGTATTTCTCGTGCCTTGGTTTTCAGCTCCATCAGGTCCTTTAAGGACTTCTCTGCATTGGTTATTCTAGTTAGCCATTCATCTAATTTTTTTCAAAGTTTTTAACTTCTTTTCCATGGGTTCTAATTTCCTCCTTTAGATCAGAGTAGTTTGATCGTCTGAAGCCTCCTTCTCTCAACTCGTCAACGTCATTCTCCTTCCAGCTTTGTTCTGTTGCTGGTGAGGAGCTGCATTCCTTTGGAGGAGGAGAGGTGCTCTGATTTTTAGAATTTTTGGTTTTTCTGTTCTGTTTTTTCCCCATCTTTGTGGTTTTATCTACCTTTGGTCTTTCATGATGGTGACGTACAGATGGGGTTTCGGTGTGGATGTCCTTTCTGTTTGTTCGTTTTCCTTCTAACAGTCGGGACCCTTAGCTGTAGGTCTGTTGGAGTTTGCCAGAGGTCCACTCCAGACCCTGCTTGCCTGGGTATGAGCAGCGGAGGCTGCAGAACAGTGAATATTGGTGAACAGCAAATGATGCTGCCTGATTGTTCCTCTGGAAGTTTTGTCTCAGAAGGGTACCCAGCTGTGTGAGGTGTCAGTCTGCCCCTACTGTTGGGTGTCTCCCAGTTAGGCTACTCAGGGGTCAGGGACCCACTTGAGGAGGCAGTCTGTCTGTTCTCAGATCTCAAACTCCGTGCTAGGAGAACCACTACTCTCTTCAAACTGTCAGACAGACATTTAAGTCTGCAGAGGTTACTGCTGCCTTTTGTTTGGCTATGCCCTGCCCCCAGAGGTGGAGTCTACAGAGGCAGGCAGGCCTCCTTGAGCTGAGGTGGGCTCCACCCAGTTCGGGCTTCCCAGCCGCTTTGTTTACCTACTCAAGCCTCAGCAATGGCAGGCACCCCTCCCCCAGCCTCACTGCCACCTTGCAGTTTGATCTCAGACTGCTGTGCTAGCAATGAGCGAGGCTCCATGGGCGTAGGACCCTCTGAGCCAGGCACGGGATATAATCTCCTGGTGTGCCGTTTGCTAAGACAGTTGGAAAAGAACAGTATTAGGGTGGGAGTGACCTGATTTTCCAGGTGCCATCTGTCACCCCTTTCCTTGGCTAGGAAAGGGAATTCCCTGACCCCTTGCGCTTCCCGGGTGAGGCGATGCCTCACCCTGCTTCGGCTCACACTTGGTGAGCTGCACTGTCCTGCACCACTTTCCAACAATCCCCAGTGAGATGAACCCAGTACCTCAGTTGGAGATGCAGAAATCAATCGTCTTCTGCATCGCTCATGCTGGGAACTGTAGACTGGAGCTGTTCCTTTTCGGCCATCTTGGAACCCTTTTTTTAATTTAAAATCACTGGTTGATCATTTAGAATTTGGAAGAGGGAATCAGTGTAGAAAGAGGGGAAAAGGAAGAAAAAGGAGATACAGCATGTATGAAAAATGAGAAGTTATATATTTACATTTATATTGCACACTTCCAAATAGCATCCCTGGGCATCTAAAATTACCTGTGGCTCTTATTTTGAGAACCAACTTAATGACCATTCCAGGAGGTACATAAGAGCACAAGTCCCCAGTCAATGAAATTAAAACAAGTAGAAAGGGAGAAAATGATGCAAAACATTTGCAAATAATAAAAGTAAGATTATGGGTGTTCTTTCGTCTTTTTTTATCTGTGTATTTTCTAACTATTAACTTGAAATTGGTGAGCATGTACGGATTTTAAAATAAAAATAAAAATGTTACTTGAAAGAATGGTGGCAGTGGATGCAAATCAATCTTATTTTGATGTTGAGCAAGTATAACAATGTCTGGCCTGAGAACCCTTATTCACTAGACTTGTATTTGGGTGACAAAAAATATAAATAACCCTAATCTTCAATAAAAGCAGAGAGTAATTCTTTCCACCAGTGTATGGCCTAGGGAATATGATGGTAAGCCCCCAAAATAGAGTTCTTCAGGTGACTTGAGCAACAAAAGCATCATTTTTAGAAGTGAATGCCTTCCCAAGGGGATTATATTGAAGGGTCTAAGATTATCTTGGCGCTCTCAAGTTTGTTAAACATCTGTCACAGTACATTACAGCTTCACCCAGTTGTCTACAGAACCAAAAAGAAGAAGAAAGAGTTTAAAAGCAAGTGGAAAACAATGACAGACTTGAACTTTGAAATACCTTCTCATATTGGTTGCTAAAGCACCATATTCACCTGATTTCTTTTCATTATTATTATTATTATACTTTAAGTTCTAGGGTACATGTGCACAATGTGTAGGTTTGATACATAGGTATACATGCGCTAAGTTGGTTTGCCACAACTCAACTCATCATTTACATTAGATATTTCTCCTAATGCTATCCCTCCCCCAGTCCCCCACCCCACGACAGGCCCTGGTGTGTGATGTTCCCTGCCCTGTGTCCAAGTGATCTCATTGTTCAATTCCCACCTATGAGTGAGAACATGCGGTGTTTGGTTTTCTGTCCTTGTGATAGTTTGCTGAGAATGATAGTTTCCAGATTCATCCATGTCCCTGCAAAGGAAATGAACTAATCCTTTTTTATGGTTGCAAAGTATTCCATGTTGTATATGAGCCACATTTTCTTAATCCAGTCTATCATTGATGGACATTTGGGTTGGTTCCAAGTCTTTGCTATTGTGAATAGTGCCGCAATAAATATACGTGTGCATGTGTCTTTATGGTAGCATGACTTATAATCCTTTGGGTATATACCCAGTAATGGGATTGCTGGGTCAAATGGTAATTCTAGATCCTTGAGGAATCACCACACTGTCTTCCACAATGGTTGAACTAATTTACACTCCCACCAACAGTGTAAAACTGTTCCTATTTCTCCACATCCTCTCCAGCATCTGTTGTTTCCTGACTTTTTAATAATTGCCATTCTAACTGGCATGAGATGGTATCCCATTGTGGTTTTGATTTGCATTTCTCTGATGACCAGTGATGATGAGCATTTTTTCCTGTGTCTGTTGGCTGAATAGATGTCTTCTTTTGAGAAGTGTCTGTTCATATCCTTTGCCTACTTTTTGATGGGGTTGTTTTTTTCTTTTTAATTTGTTTGAGTTCTTTGTAGATTCTGGATATTAGCCCTTTGCCAGATGGGTAGATTGCAAAATTTTTCTCGCATTCTGTATGTTGCCTGTTCACTCTGATGGTAGTTTATTTTGCCATGCAGAAGCTCTTTAGTTTAATTAGATCCCATTTGTCTATTTTGGCTTCTGTTGCCATTGCTTTTGGTGTTTTAGACATGAAGTCCTTGCCCATGCCTATATCCTGAATGGTATTGCCTAGGTTTTCTTCTAAGGTTTTTATGGTTTTAGGTCTAACATTTATGTCTTTAATTCATCTTAAATTAATTTTTGTAAAAGATGTAAGGAAGGGATCCAGTTTCAGCTTTCTACATATGGCTAGCCCGTTTTCCCAGCACCATTTATTAAATAGGGAATCCTTTCCCTATTTCTTGTTTTTGTCAGGTTTGTCAAAGATCAGATGGTTGTAGATATGTGGTGTTATTTCTGAGGCCTCTCTTCTGTTCTCTTGGTCTACATCTCTGTTTTGGTACCATTACCATGATGTTTTGGTTACTGTAGCCTTGTAGTATAGTTTGAAGTCAGGTAGCATGATGCCTCCAGCTTTGTTCTTTTTGCTTAGGATTGTCTTGGCAATGTGAGCTTTTTTTTTTTTGTTCCATATGAACTTTAAAGTAGTTTTTTTTTTTTTCAATTCTGTGAAGAAAGTCATTGGTAGCTTAATGGGGATGGCAATAAATCTATAAATTACTTTGGGCAGTATGGCCATTTTCATGATATTGATTCTTTCTATCCATGAACATGGAATATTCTTCCATTTGTTTGTGTCCTCTTTTATTTCATTCAGCAGTGGTTTGTATTTCTCCTTGAAGAGGTCCTTCACATCCTTGTAAGTTGGATTCCTAGGCATTTTATTCTCTTTGTAGCAATTGTGAATGGGATTTCACTCATGATTTAGCTCTCTGTCTGTTAATGCTGTATAGAAATGCTTGTGATTTTTGCACATTGGTTTTGTATCCTGAGACTTTGCTGAAGTTACTTATCAGGTTAAGGAGATTTTGGGTTGAGATGATCAGGTTTTCTAAAGTTACAATGATGTCTTCTGCAAACAGGGACAATTTGACTTCCTCATTTCCTAATTGAATACACTTTATTTCTTTCTCTTGCCTGATTGCCCTGGCCAGAACTTCCAACACTATGTTGAATAGGAGTCGTGAGAGAAGGCATCCTTGTCTTGTGCCAGTTTTCAAAAGGAATGCTTCCAGTTTTTGCTCATTCAGTATGATATTGGCTGTGGGTTTGTCATAAATAGCTCTTATTATTTTGAGATATGTTCCGACAATACCTAGTTTATTGAGAGTTTTTAACATGAAGTGCTGTTGTATTTTGTCAAAGGCCTTTTCTGCATCTATTGAGATAATCATGTGGTTTTTGTCTTTGGTTCTGTTTATGTGATGGATTACATTTATTGATTTGTGTATGTTGAACCAGCCTTGCATCCCAGGGATGAAGCCAACTTGATCGTGATGGGTAAGCTTTTTGATGTGCTGCTGGATTTAGTTTTCCAGTATTTTATTGAGGATTTTTGCATCAATGTTCATCACGGATATTGGTCTAAAATTCTGTTTTGTTTGTTGTGTCTCTGCCAGGCTTTGGTATCAGGATGATGTTGGCCTCATAAAATGATTTAGGGAGGTTTCCCTCTCTTTCTATTAATTGGAATAGTTTCAGAAGGAATGGTCCCAGCTCCTCCTTGTACCTCCAATAGAATTCGGCTGTGAATCTGACTGGTCCTGGACTTTTTTTGGTTGATAGGCTATTAATTATTGCCTAAATTTCAGAGCCTGTTATTGGTCTATTCAGAGATTCAACTTCTTCCTGGTTTAGTCTTGGGAGGGTGTATTTGTTGAGGAATTTATCCATTTCTTCTAGTTTTTCTAGTTTATTTGCATAGAGGTGTTTATAGTATTCTCTGATGGTCGTTTGTATTTCTGTGGGATTGGTGGTGATATCCCCTTTATCATTTTTTTTTTGCATCTATTTGATTCTTCTCTCTTTTCTTCTTTATTAGTCTTGCTAGCTGTCTATCAATTTTTTTGATCTTTTCAGAAAACCACCTCCTAGATTCCTTGATTTTTGAAGGGTTTTCTGTGTCTCTATCTCTTTGAGTTCTGCTCTGATCTTAGTTATTTCTTGTCTTTTGCTAGCTTTTGAATTTGTTTGCTCTTGCTTCTTTACTTCTTTTAATTGTGAGGTTAGGGTGTGGATTTTAGATCTTGCTCTCTCTTGTAGACATTTAGTGCTATAAATTTCCCTCTACACACTGCTTTAAATGTGTCCTAGAGATTCTGGTATGTTTTGTCTTCTCATTGGTTTCAAAGAACATCTTTATTTCTGCCTTCATTTCGTTATTTACCTAGTAGTCATTCAGGAGCAAGTTGTTCAGTTTCCTTGTAGTTGTGCAGTTTTGAGTGAGTTTCTTAATCCTGAGTTCTAATTTGATTGCACTGTGGTCTGAGAGACAGTTTGTTGTGATTTCTATTCTTTTACACTTGCTGAGGAGTGCTTTACTTCCAATTATGTGGTCAATTTTAGAATAAGTGTGATGTGCTGAGAAGAATGTATATTCTGTTGACTTGGGGTGAAGAGTTCTGTACATGTCTATTAGGTCTGCTTGTTGCAGAGCCGAGTTCAGGTCCTGGATATCCTTGTTAACCTTCTGTCTCATTGATCTGTCTAATACTGACAGTGGGGTGTTAAAGTATCCCATTATTATTGAGTGGGAGTCTTAGTCCCTTTGTAGGTCTCTAAGGACTTGCTTTATGAATCTGGGTGCTCCTGTATTAGGTGCATGTATATTTAGGACAGTTAGCTCTTCTTGTTGAATTGATCTCTTTACCATTATGTAATGGCCTTCTTTGTCTCATTTGATCTTTGTTTGTTTAACGTCTGTTTTATCAGAGACTAGGATTGCAATCCCTGCTTTTTTTTTTTTTTTTTTTTTGGCTTTCCATTTGCTTGTTAGATCTTCCTCCATCCCTTTATTTTGACCCTCTGTGCATCTTTGCATTTGAGATGGGTCTCCTGTATACAGCACACTAAACGTTCTTAACTCTTTATCCAATTTGCCAGTCTGTGTCTTTTAATTGGGCATTTAGCCTATTTACATTTAAGGTTAATATTGTTATGTGTGAATTTGATCCTGTCATTATGATATAAGCTGGTTATTTTGCCCATTAATTGATGGAGTTTCTTCATAGCATTAATGATCTTTACAATTTGGCATGTTTTTGCAGTGGCTGATACCAGTTGCTTCTTTCCATGTTTAGTGCTTCCTTCAGGAGAAGCTCTTGTAAAGCTGGCCTGGTGGTGACAAAATCTCTCAGCATTTGCTTGTCTGTAAAGGATTTTATTTCTCCTTCACTTATGAAGCTTAGTTTGGCTGGATATTAAATTCTAGGTTGAAAATTATTTTCTTTAAGGACGTTGAATATTGGCCCCCACTCTCTTCTGGCTTTTAGGGTTTCTGCCGAGAGATCAGCTATTAGTCTGATGGGCTTCCCTTTGTAGGTAATTCAGCCTTTCTCTCTGGCTGCCGTTAACACTTTTTCCTTCATTTCAACCTTGGAGAATATGACAATTATGTGTCATGGGGTTGCTCTTCTCAAGGAGTATCTTTGTGGCGTTCTCTGTATTTCCTGAATTTGAATGTTGGCCTGCCTTGCTAGGTTGGGGAAGTTCTCCTGGTTAATATCTTGAAGAGTCTTTTCCAACTTGGTTCTATTCTCCTCATCACTTTCGGGTACACCAATCAAACGTAGGTTTGGTCTTTTCACATAGTCCTATATTTCTTGGAGGCTTTGTTCATTTCTTTTTACTCTTTTTTCCTCTAACATTATCGTCTCACTTTATTTCATTAATTTGATCTTGCCATGGTTTTCAGCTCCATCAGGTCATTTAAGGTCTACACTGTTTATTCTAGTTAGCCATTCGTCTAATCTTTTTTCAAGGATGTTAGCTTCTTTGCGATGGGCTTGAACATCCTCCTTTAGCTTGGAGGAGTTTGTTATCACTGACCTTCTGAAGCCTACTTCTGTCAACTCATCAATGTCATTCTCCATCCAGTTTGTTCCATTGCTGGGGAGGAGCTGCGATCCTTTGGAGAAGAAGAGGTGCTCTGATTTTTAGAATTTCAGCTTTTCTTCACTGGTTTCTCCCCATCTTTGTGGTTTGATCTTTGATCTTTGATGTTGGTGACCTACAGATGGGGTTTTGGTGTAGAGGACCTTTTTGTTGATGTTGATGCTATTCCTTTCTGTTTGTTAGTTTTCCTTCTAACAGTCAGATCCCTCAGCTGCAGGTCTGTTGGAGTTTGCTGGACTTCCACTCCAGACCCTGTTTGCCTGGGTATCACCAGCAGAGGCTGCAGAACAGCAAATATTGCTTCCTGATCCTTCCTCTGGAAGCTTCGTCCTAGATGGGCAGCTGCCTATGAGGTGTCTGTCAACCCCTACTGGGAGGTGTCTGCCAGTTAGGCTACACGGGGGTCAGGGACCCACTTGAGGAGGCAGTCTGTCCATTCTCAGAGCTCAAACGCAGTGCTGGGAGAACCACTGCTCTCTTCAGAGCTGTCAGACAGGGACGTTTAAGTCTGCAGTTGTCTGCTGCCTTTTGTTCAGCTATGCCCTGCCCTCAGAGGTAGAGTCCTTGCAGATCGATCTCAGACTGCTGTGTTAGCAGTGAGCAAGGCTCTGTGGGTGTGGGACCTGCTGAGCCAGGCATGGGAGAGAATTACCTTATCTGCTGGTTGCTAAGACCTTGGGAAAAGTGCAGTATTTGGGTGAGAGTGTCCTGTTTTTCTAGGTAGTCTGTTCCAGCTTCCCTTGGCTAGGAAAGGGAAATTCCCTGGCCCCTTGTGCTTCCCGGGTGAGGCAACACCCCAACCCTGCTTCATCTCGCCCTTCATGGGCTGCACCCACTGTCCAACCAGTCCCAATGAGATGAACCAGGTACCTCAGTTGGAAGTGCAGAAATCACCCATCTTCTGCATTGATCATGCTGGGAGCTGCAGACCAGAGCTGTTCCTATTCGGCCATCTTTCACCTGATTTCTAACCTACTTCACTGGCTACTCCCTCTGGGTCTCAGTTAATGATGCTCCCTCCTTTCCCAGCAAGTCTGGATACTTGAGCTTCCTGTGCTTAATCGCTCTTTAAGTGACATCATCTAACCACATGCCTTTATAGTCAATCTATATGCAGACCATTACCACATTTACATCTCAACCTAGATTGCCCTGATGTTCAGGCCCTGACATCCAACTATCTACTGAATAGCTCCACATGGATAACTGTTACACATTTGAAACTTATTATGTCCAAAACCAAATCCCTGATCTTTCCTCCAACATATTCACTCTATAGTTTTCTTCATTTTATTTAAGGACAACTTTATATTTCTATTTACTGAGACTAAAAACATTGCAAAGTAATCCTTGATTCCTTTCTCTGTTTCTCACACCACATACCCAATCCCACCAACAAATCCTGTTGGTTCTACCTTCAAAACATAACCAGGAACCAGCATGTACTAGTACCTTTACCACCACACCCCTGGTCAAACTGCCACCATCTCACAGCTTGATAATAATGATATCCTCCTTACTGGTTACTCTGGTAACAATGTTGCTCACCTAGAGTCAGTTCCTAACATAGCAGCCATGTAATCATTTCAAAATGTAAGTTAAATTGTGTTCTAACTCTGTTCAAGACTCACCAATGACTTTCCATTTTACACAAAGTAAAGCAAAAATCTTTACCAGGAGCTACCAGGTTGCTTAAAATCTCAACCTTCATTACTTCTATGACTTCCTTACCTATGACTCATCCTCAATCACTCTGGTCCAGCCACCTGGTCTTTTTGCTATACCTGAGCACTAAAGTCCCACTGCTACCTCAAGACCTTTGCACTTGCTGTTCTTTGAGCTGGAAATACTCTTTTCCATATAACTTACGCTAGAGTTCCCTTCCTCATTTGAGTGATGAATTTAATTTATATTTTACAAATGAAATGTTTATATTACTTTTAATGGGAAGAAGTACAATTACTTTTGCACCAACCTAATAAAATGAAATAGACTCAGTAGCTAGCTAGTGATTTATTTTCTCGTGAGAAGACACACGATGAATTAGGAGTTTGGCAGGACTTATTTCACAAGATACAGGTTACAAAGACCCCATTAATAAAACAGGATGCAGTAAAGAAGCCAGCCAAAACCCACCAAAAC